>NC_087248.1:5562950-6256700 GCF_037042905.1 Lytechinus pictus | reverse complement strand
AGAAAGTCTGCACGTTCTTAAAGCCAAAAATAAAACCTCTCCTCTAAAACTAAAATAATAAACCCCATTCCTTATCTTTACATTACTCTGAAACTAAAACTCGATTACAGTCCTAACTCTAACCGTATGTCTTTTGAGATATTAAGACCGGAGCAAATGTGTCACCCATAACATACGGTCACCCCGTCTTAAAGCACCAGCATTGTACATGATTAGAATTTATATAAATTTCACTTATTAACTAGTTGAATAAATGATTTCAGTGACGTCATTCGCAGGCATCCATCCAGTACTTTTCCCCTGACGCCTAAACTAAGGTTGAATGTATGAACTCTACTTTCTAGAATCCGGAAAAGGTATAAAGAGACATCCGTGCCGAATCGGATTTTTACTTGCTCATTTTAATCCAATATTGATGATTTTCCAGCATACAAGGTCCAATTGACACGCAATCAGAGCGAAAACTAACCGATGAAAAGGCTGATTAATATCCGCTTGAATATAGGTATGAAATCTCAGACCGCAGATCGTCCGTGTCTAATTTTCTATATCGCCCGGTGTGCATTTTTAAGAAATCAAAGCTACATTAGAGTGCATGCATGAGCATATAATATTTCCCCTCATTGATACAATTACAAGGAATAATCAGCATGCCTCTATGATGATGAAATTTGTAATCTCTAGCTAATAATATATTTTATTTGAAAAAATAGGTTAGTTAACATAACCAACCTACCGATGATTAAAACATAAATTATATTGTCAATGGGGATATTTTTTTATAACAAACAGTCGTGATGGTTTGGTTAACAGAAATTCGTAGCATGTGGAGATGGTGTTTATTTCTATCGAAACCTTAAATAAGTTCTAAGTTTCTTCTCAGCCCGAGCAAAATTATTGCACATCTACTGTTTCTTAAGAATATATTCATACACGTATATGTCTATTGATTTTTGCTTTATGTAGCATAAAACATGAATTTTGAATTACGTCGATATATGACAATATGGACTGGAGATACTTAAGGATTCTTTAAACCCATTTGAAACATGTCTAAATAAATTGATTCTTAAAATAATAAAGACTTAATAATCAATAAACGTATTTTTGGCTTTATAATTCATTTGTAAAGGTAAATATTGCTATCACTGATGACCTTACGAAATTGGAGTACAAACAAAAGTATGAAGTAGGGTTTGGGGTAAAGATTCATCTTGCCAATATTATACCACAGAGTCTTTCCTATACGTAAGTAGTGCGTTATTGATTTGCCACCGTTGATCGAGAAATTGAAAGATTCCTTAGCGACCTTCGCCCTTTCTTAAGGGGGTTGTATTTACTATATTGTGGCCTGTTCAATTCATTATTCTCACTTTTTCGGTCTCTCTCTCTCTCTATGGTCGATATTGCGATGTCGCTCGGCTCGGTCCTATCTGTCTGTTTGTTTGCATAATTATAAAAGACCTTTTTTTTTTTTGGGGGGGGGGGAGTTAGCGCATTTACAATACATTCAATGTTGCAAATTGCTGGGGGTCAAGGGGTAGGCAATGCTCCTAACAGGAGGGGGGGGGGTAATTAATGCATCCATGCCCCCACTGTATCTGTCTCTGTCAGTGGCGTAACTACGGGGGGGGGGGGGCACGTGCCCCCCCCCCAATCGGCTGGCCCCCCAAAAAACCTTGAAAATTAGAAAAAGAGGGAGAAAGGAAGAGAAACTTAGTGGGAAATAAACAATTATTGTTCATGATAGTTATAAATACAATTATGTTATATTACAAAGGAAACTTTTTTTTTCTCAAAACTTTATGAAACATAATATCATATTTTGCCCAGGGCCTATGTCTTCATTGTTCCTGGTGCTCGCATTGTCTGTTTAACGAGATATATATAATCCTGTTGTACGAAAACCTCCGGTTTTCAAGTCATTATACACCAAATATATTTCCTCGCACTTCGAGTTATTATTGTTTTATGTAGTGACATATGCTTCTTTTTCATGACTACTTAAAGTGATTGCCCAATTTTAAGGTCTTAATATTTCCTGTCCGTGCTTACGTTCGCATTAGTGGATTGGTGATATACGTCTGCTCTTCATGAATTCCTAAAATCAGTCCTTAAAATATCCCTTTTTCTGATTTGAATATCAAAAATTTTCAGCTCGCGCTTCGCGCTCGCATCATTTTCTTAGTGAAATACGTATGGTCTTAGTGAATTCCTACAAACAAGCCTTAGAATGCCCCTCTTCAGGTCTGAATTTCCTAAATTTTCAGCTCGCGCTTCGCGCTCGGAACATTTGATTAGTAAGATACTAATCATGTTAATCATGATCATTGTGACTACAAGTGCTTCATGTGTCTAGATATATTTCTAACCAAATCAGCAAGCGCTTGGCACTCGCATCAGACGACCTTGGTGAGATATGTATACTCTTAATGGATTTCTAACATATAGTCCTTAAATATCCCTGTTTGGGGTCAATATATACACAAATTTAGCGAGACAGTTAGGTATCATGATTACAAAAATGTGCTTATAATGTCCCTTTTTAGGTCTGAATATCTAAATTTTTCAGCTCGCGCTTCGCGCTCGCATTATTTGATCAGTGATATACATGTCCGTTTAACGGCACTGTCCGTAAGATGTCTCTATTAGGTCAGTATACTTAGCAACTGAGCGCGCTCACTTATAGTGACTCAAAAATTTTGCTGGTGCCCCCAATGTCGTGACCCACGGTATGCCACTGTATTTTTGTTCTTCACAGGCCCTCGATCCCCTCTCTGTTTCCCCCTAACATGCACTCTACTCAAAGTTGAATAGATACTTTGACATAATTGTTGTCAGTAAAATAGGAACTATTCGTCTGCACAAGAATCGGTGATATTATTATAAAAATATTACCCATGATCCATTGCCCTCTATATGAAGTGCCTGGATGCATTACCTATGTCAAGTATATAGCGATTTTTCCTATTTTCCCCTACTTTTATTTTTTATTTTTCAATAATTACGTTGTACGTATATATATATTTGATGACTTTTTTGTGGTAATTAATATCCATTTCAGTTTGTAATTGCGAGCAAGGCGGGATGTTTTCAATAAAATACATTTTACCTTTAAAAAAAATATTTTTAGCGTGCACTTTCAAAAATGTTTTAACCAACCTACCGGGTTGGTTGACATAAATTTCTTTATTCGTTTGACATGCAATTTTCTTTTAACCATGCAGCTGGTGATAGGTACATGTTGACCAACCTGCGATCTTTTTCTGAGATGATGTGATCGCCCTTATAATTTTGTTTCTCCTTTTTCTCCCAGCTCACTTGTCCTCTTTTCTTCATTCACAGTCCACATCCCCATTAATTATCAAACCTCTCCTCATTCACAATCCTCCCATCTCCCTCCCCATCCTCTCAATTAAAAGTCCTATTTCCATGCATGTCTTCATATATTATTTTCATTATCGACTTCTGTTTTCTTCTGCTCTGTTCTCGATCTCTTTAGATTTTCGATATCAAAAAATTAAACATCGACTCGCTCACTTATTATTCTTCCCCTCTCTCTCCCTCTTAATTGTATGAAACCTACATACATTATAATGAGTTCGACCACTGATCACTGACCAGCTAAACAGCATAATTGCTTTCCACTGTATACGACCTTTCTTGGACACGCAACAATTCTCTTCATTTTCCAAGCTACGGTGAAGTGTTATTCAAAGCGTTAAAATCTATATGTGCACATTTCTTTGAATATTGACATTAGTAACAGAGTTGTTATTGACCTGCATACAAGCTGCACAACAAATTGACTGTCTAATGCATTTTCGATGCCATCAATATTGCAATGTATAATATCAGGAATGAAAACGAAATTGATTTTCAAGTAAATTTCATTTTTCGTAGCAAATTGTAAAATATTTTCCCTTATTACCACCACCAACAGCATCTTTAAAATGAATCATCAATAAAATATTTATAATCATCATAATCATTGTCGTTGTCATCATCGCCGTCGTCTTCGGAGTCGCCATCATCAACCATTGAATATTTATTATTAGTATTTATTATTCATCGCGATTTCAGTTAAACAACTGTTTTCGTACTTGGTCATCACACCACCACCACCACCACTATCATCATCACCATCACCACCACTACCACCACAACGATCATTATCATCATCATCGTCATCATCATCATGGGGCGGGAGAATTCTCAATATACATAAATTCTTTCAGTTTGCGTAGCTGTTACGTCTTTTTTATCATTTGTTTTAGCTGCATACATTAGTTGTTGAAATATTATTTTTGCATGGTTTCTCTGTTCTGATACAATTTGCCTGTTATGTTTATTACAGTGATATTTGATTTGTGTATTCACAGCTGCAATTATCATTTTGTTTTATATTTTCTTGATTATGTATGTATGAATTTTATTTGAATGAATACAAACAAAAGATCATCATCATCATCATCATCATCAGTATACCATTATTATTTTTATCATTGTAATCAAGATTATTCACGATAACCCTCATTTCCGTAATCATTTTCCACCATCATCACAAGTCATAAAGTGAAAGAAAGATATAGAGAGAAACGAATGAATCGATGAGGAAAGAAAAGAAAAAAAAAGAGAGAAGAGACGTAGAGGTGTAGAGAAAATGAGGTAGAGAGGGATGCGCGTGTGGGTATGTAAGTGTATGGGCTCTGAGGCGGGGGCTATAAAACAGTTAAATAAGGAATACTCTACACCTTAAAGTCCCTGACACAGTTCACGTTTCTCTCATAAATCCACCGGTAAATTTACATTTCTCAGCAGGGCTTATCGATTATCACGCTCTTTCTATATGTTAGCTCGGTGAAACAAATATTTGATTTTGAGGGAGTTGAATCAACACTTTCGCTCGTTGCTCGATCTTGACCTTGAAAATAGCCACCGAATTGTTATACTTCAATCACTGGGAATAGGATCTAACGATTCAAGAATTCTTCGGGGAAAAGTCATAGAGCAAGACCCGATAGCGTTTGTGTGCTCATGTACCCTCGAATTTTAACTTTATTCTTTGGAAAAGGCCGGACTTTCCGAGCTAAGAAAACCTCTGCATTTGCTGCGTAGAACACTTCCAACTTCATACCCTTTTCAATAAGGGAAACCACTTTAGAAGTGCAACAGTTGATAAAATTTCTTTACCTTTTACATTTTGATATCTTTGAAATTATGACATTATTTTGAGCATAGTGGTAAAGCTTTACACTCAAAGATCCGATTCGTTATTAACTGACGCTATGAAAAAGATTTAAAAAAACCCACAAATATTCAGACGTGTGATATTTATCTTGATATTAAACCCCCTCCCCCGTAACTCACCGACTTTAGACTTTCCTGGTACTAAAAATGTTTTTATAAGGAGCTTACCTGATCTTGTGGCGTCATCCTATTCCCAACCTCATTTGCTAATAAACCTTTCATTCTTTAATTAGAAATAAATGTAGGTAGCTATCTCCAGCAGATAACAGCTTTTTAGGCAATCGCTACAAAGCAGCGGAAATAGGTTGGTCATGTTGGATGCAATTTCAAGATTTTGGACAAAGAAACATTTTATCGGATTATTTTGTCGGAAGAGGGCCTGTATATCAAACCCACGTGACAGTGCAAAGCTTGTTGTTAATATTATTTGAAATGAAAGGGAAAATTAGAAAGAGTGATAGCGCTGCAATTACATAAAGAAAACTCATTCCAAACCGACCGATAGTATAAGTCAGTCATTCCGAACTTTTCGCATTTACTACGGAGAAACACTCTACAACGCTTTAATTCCTTTTAAAATGCAAGTAAAATCACAATGGAGAGCTGAGAGGCTTTTGTCGAAAGTTGGTGGCCCGGAGAGCAGCGGAATCTCTTGACTCTGGACAACTACATATTTGTAATAGTTCATCTGGTGCAAATCTTCGGATGATCTGCTGTCCCAGTCCACCAACTTTTGACAAAAACCTCTCAGCTCTCCAATATGATTTAAGTTGCATTTTCAAAGGAATCGATGCGTTGTAGAGAGTTTTTCCGTAGTAAATGCGAAAACTCCCTACACTGTAAAACATATTGGGTAAAATTCTTACCCGCACGAGGGTAATTATGTGTCCAACCAATTTTGGGGGAAAAAAAGCAGCAATTACTGAAGAATGGGCAAAATTTTCATCACACTTGATAAAAAAAAAGCCAAATGTTTGTCGGACACATAATTACACTCATGGAGCATTTTTACCCAACATTTTTTAAGAGTGTATAGTCAGTTGAGTGACCGTCTTGATCGTTATGCATAGTAAATAAGAGCGGCTTTTCCTTCGACTGATTATAACATGCAACGACTGTATTGCAATATGCCGCTATATTGTATTATGACATCATTACGGCCAAGAACTGACAAGAATGTGATTATTACATCATTCACGACGTGCGACCGTCGCTCCGGTGTAAGATCACTTATATAAATATTGTAAAATAGATTTTGCTCGGTCTTTAATAGGTTTCGACAGTGTGACTCCTACATTATTTCGAGATTTGGTCAGAGTTAATGGTATTTTCAACTCCTGGACAATATATTATCCCTTAAGTAACAGAGAAAAGGTATTATAGTGTCATATATCTCATAAGACGATGAAATAAGAAATGAAATTGTAGATATATATCCATCAATGTATGTTTCAGGCTGTCAGGTATAGCAATCGTGGCGCCTTGCCTGTTTACGACCTAAACAGGTATCAATCCTCTTAAAAAATAAAAGAATATAAAACAAATTTCGACTTCCACTTGTTCTTGAGTAACAACCTATGTGGTGTCAACATTTTATTATTATTCTTCTCGCAGACCCTCAGTTATATTATTTCCCGATTACAGGGACCGTATATCATTTCGCTATCATTAAATGATGGATTAAGGATCGTAATTTTTGTATGTATAATGTAAAAAAGAAATGAATTTCGCCTTCTCTACATAAAATAAATGAACAACAACATTTCTAACCTCCTTTTCCCTCCATCGTCATCATGGTCATTATTCTCCTCCTGCATCCGTCTCGCTCTTTCCTTCACTTTCATTCTCGCCTTTTCTCTCTCTCGAAACTGAAGCAATCCGAAAAAGTATTGCTTTCCATTCAACCACTGTAAATTTTAAAGTATGAAATAACTCCTGGATGGAGGGAAATTCCCTGATTGATAATCAATTAGGCACATGACCTCATTTTATAAAAACATAACGATCAACCGATGATTTTGTTTTTGATAATATACCTGAGCATGAATACTCCTTATTTTGATATATGTAACTCCTTTTTTTAGTTGAAAATTAATCAACTCTGATTGGTTGCCAGAATACCAACCGCACCTTTGCGACAGATGTAGAATTGAGTGTGCCTTCATATTCCTGTCACTACACATTAAAGAGAAAAAATATGACGAGAACATGGATTAAAAAGCAAAAAATAGAACGTCCATTTTAACATGATTCGTACACTCTTAAAAATGTTGGGCAACATACGGTCCACACAACAATTGGTTAAAACTTTATCCAATTCTGGGTAGTTTTACACCAATAATGTGTGCTTTGGGTGAAAACTACACAGTATTGGTGTAAAACTACCCAGAATTGGATAAAGTTTTAACCAATTGTTGTGTGGACCGTATGTTGCCCAACATTTTTAAGAGTGTACTGGTAGTATAAAATCGATGTTGACGTAGAAAAATATCCTCTGTCGAATTCCAAAGCAATCTGAGTTAGATTTTGAATATAAAAGTTCGTTTTGCGTTACTTCACACTAGATCTTTACCTTGGGGAAAATGTAATTGATTTGAGATTTGATATTGAAGGGGTGCACATAATTGTTATAATTGCTTTATTTTGTTTGCATACGGTGTTTTCGTTGCATAAAACTTGACCCAATTGCCGCCAAGATAAATGATGAGTAAATAGGCCTAATGGAATAGGTCTGTACTAAAAGGGAACCAGCATGGACATTATCATTCTCACTCATGGCTGGATGCAAGAAAGGACATTACTTATCAAAGGGGGCAATTCCATAAAATATGTACGTCCAACCCCCTATAATGTGGGACCTTCATAAAATTTTCTGTCTCCGATTTCTCGTTCATTTGATAGTCTGTAATGTTCTCAAATGACCATGGTCAGTATATGAAGTGAAGTAAAACTTGAAGAAAATGGGGGTCGGACGTACAAAAAGGTTAATAATTTTATGGTATTGCCCGAAGGATACTATAAGTACAACTTTGGACGGGGGTGGGGCACATGCCCCCCTGTGCCCCTATCATTGGATCAGTACATGCATGCCTTGTGGGAACGAAGCGAGAGATAATAATGGACCTTAAAGGACAAGTCCACCCCGACAAAAAGTTGATTTGAATAAAAAGAGAAAAATCCAACAAGCATAACGCTGAAAATTTCATCAAAATTGGATGGAAAATAAGAAAGTGATGACATTTTAAAGTTTCGCTTGATGTCACAAAACAGTTATATGCACATGCCGGTCGTTATACTGATGATATCACTCACTATTTCTTTTGTATTTTATTATGAAATATTCTAATTTTCTCCTCATTGTCCTGAGAAACTAAGTTTCCTTTCTCTCTGAACATGTGGAATTACCATTGTTTAACAATTTATGGTTCAGTCAAATCTGTAAAAAATGAAACAATGTATAATTCAAACAATAAAAAAAAAGAAATATAGTGAATGAGGGACATCATCCATTCTCATTTTGCATGTGACTAAATTGTGCATATAACTATTTTGTGAAAAATAAGCGAAACTTCGAAATGTCATAACTTTCTTATTTTAAATCCGATTTTGATGAAAATGTTCAGCATTATGTTTGTTTGATTTTTCTCTATTGTTTCAAATCAACATTTTTCTGAGGTGGACTTGACCACTAATATCACGCGCAAAACCGCAATCTGGAATTATAGCAACAACCAAGAGATGGCTCGATCCATAACACACAGCCATTTTGCCATGCTTAGTGATACCACCTCCCATCTTCTTGGCGATACAGTCGTATATAGGAAATGGTCCACTATATAGTGTTTCCACGTTTAATGGACAATCGAGTGACTGGTATACATTGTACCCTGTAATTAATCTCCTCTCATCTATTAACATCGACATTAATATGACCTTTGCACAAGGTTTTTAATCATGATGAATGGACCATTAGAGAGGAAACACTCCAGGACCCCGTCTTACAAACAGTAACGATTGATCCAATCAACCACAACTATGGAAAGCCAGCAACGTCAACATCTAAAATACGTGTTTGTTCAAAATACTTCCTAGATATGTATATTCATAGATTTCACTGTTTTCTTGACAATTCAGTATGCCTCTTTTTGTTGTCAAAGGATATTGCGCAAATTTCCTGAAAAAAATTTGTGACATTGAATGATTTTTTCCATATACTTCAGGTTGATCGGATCAATCGTAAAGACGGGCACTGTGCACTCATTTATAAGTCTACATCTAACCTAGATCGCTAAAATTCCTTTCCATTCCGCCTGCTTGGTGTAATTTGATTAAACGGTTCGCGATCACATACAACTTCTCTTTCAGTTATTTCCCAGGCGGCTTGAAACTCTTTAAATTGAGTCTCTGGCAGATGTATGTTTGTTTGTTTGTATGTGTTTCTGTCTTTAAAGTGCAAGGAATGAACCATGCTCTTGAAATGAGAACAGAAAAGTCAAGGATATCAAACATTTCTTCTAAACCACAAAGTATTCGAGGATGCAAATGACAAGTTCACATTTAATCATTTTCATATTCTTGTCAAGTTCTATTTTCACCTATTCATAAATTTCGGTATAGACCATACCCCTGGCATGGAGTATATGGCCTTTGCTTGTGAGTAAGACTGACTGCAATCGTTATGCCTTTATGAATAATGATCACTTTTCCGTTTTATGAGTAGCGGCTATTCATGCATTTAAAGTTAATGGGGGCGTCGTGGTCGAGTGGTTAAAACTCTCGTCTTGCAATCAGAGGGACGTGGGTTCGAATCCCAACCAGCAAGATATTTACCCATGTTGTGGTGAGGTGAATTTGTACCAGGTAGGATTTATCCCTTAACGCTTTAGCCGCTGATATAAAAATATGATACCAAGTATCAAAGCGCAGTTGAGTATTATGCCCATAGTAACTGCGTAATATAAATGGACTTATTGTTATTATTATTATAATTATTATTATTATTGTTATTATTATCATACCCCCGCCAAACGACGTTTGAAGGGGTATATAGGAATCAGCGTCCGTCGGTCGGTTTGTCGGTTGCAAATCTTGCGCATCGAACTAATGTACTTCCTCATTTTTTAACCGATTCTCATGGGTTTATTTCCGATTCGTCTAATGCCAATTCGTCCAATTGCCAACTCGTCACTGTTCATTTGGTCTACCATCAGTTCGTCAATTATCCACATGGTCTAATTGCCAATTCGTTAACTCACCATTTCGTCTAATAACTAGTTGGTCCAATAGCCATTTTGTCCATATATCACTTGGTCTAAGTGGACTAAGTGTTCATTGTGTAAAATGAATGAAAATAAAATGGATATTAGACCAACTGGTTGTGTGACGAAATGGTCATAGGTGAAAACGGTGATTAATCGAAGTGATGATTGGACCAAATGGTTATTGGACCAAATGGTCGTTAGACGAAATGTTGATGGACGGAATGGCATTAGGCTAAATGAAAGTAGACCGTGTGGTGAGTGGACGAGTTGGCAGTAGACGAATTGGCAATTTACCTTCTCATGAAACTTTGAACACATATTGGTGTTGGCTTGAAGATGTGCAAGACACACTTTTTGCATGTGGCGGATATTGTGTTGCCATGGTAAAGGTATATTTTGGCAAAAATAAGGTCCAAATCATGCAGTTCAAACTACTTCCTCAGTTTTTAACCAATTCTCATAAACTTCGGTACACGCATTAGTATTGATGTAAAGACGTGCAAGACATATGTCTTGCGACATGATTTCTGACACACACAACCTATATGTTGTGTGTGTCAGAAATCATGTCTCCATGGCAATGACATATTGTATGACAAAACTTTGGTAAAAAACTTCAGTTTTAATTACTTCATCAATTTTCAACCAATTTTCATGAAATTTGGCTCACACATTGGGTTCGAGGTAAAGGTGTGCGAGACACATATTTTGCGTGTGTCGGAAATCGTGTTGCCATGGTAACAACATATTACAGGCCCCAAACTAGGTAAAAATCTATCGGTTTAAACTACTTGATTAGTTTTCAACCAGTTCTCATGAAATTTGGCTCACACATTGGTCTTGAGGTAATGATGTACAAGACATATTTTTGCATGTGTCGGAAATCGTGTTACCATGGTAACAATATATTATATATCAAAATTAGGAAAAAAAATCTTGCGGCTCAAAGTACTTCATCAGTATTTAACCAATTCTCATGATATTTTGCTCACACATATGTCTTGGGGTAAAGATGGGAAAGACATATTTTTTCATGTGTTGAAAACTGTTACCAGGGTAACGGCGGAGGGCGGGGGTATTTATCACCTGATAGTTATTTTTGTTGTTATTATTATTATTATTATTAATGTTATTATTATTGATAGTTATTTCACCCTTATTTAGTGTCCCTTTAAGGTATGACACGAAATCTTAGTAGGCCTATATAGATTAAGTCCAATGTCGATTTATATTGCTATGCTTTGAATTGGATATCCATTCCCTTTAGGTATATAGGGGCCTCTCGTTGGCTGATTGATTTTCCAATGATAATGACCATGTCATCTTAGAATTCTACAAAAGTTCAATAAAATAACACATCCACATGGCCACACCCTTGGCCAATTCTAATGAAAGAGATCAATCCTTTACTTTGTTTTTGGAAAGCCAGTATATAATTTTTTTATCATAAAACAGGATGTTGTTTTTCCAAAACGTAATCAATAACCTGTTCTGGAGATTATACATCAAAAATTGATTGCGCCAACATGTTTCAATGCCGTTTTCCATTATAAATTGACCACGTTGCTAGAATAAAGACACTGATGTTTTCAAATATGTTCATGCGCCGCTATTGATTTTATTATTTTTTTTTCAGCGATGTTTTTCAATGATCTTGACCTGCTGAACTACGGCTGTGCAAATTGAATTCAAAAGATGGAGGAGGCGGAAGAGGAGGAAAAGAAAAAGAAGAAGAATGAAAGAAAGAAAGAAAAAGGGGAAAAAGAAAGATAGAAAGAAAAGAAAAGAAAGAAAAGAAAGAAAGAAGGAAGGAAAGAAAGGTGAAAAAACGACAGGAAAGTAAGAGAGAGAGAGAGAGAGAGGGGGGGGGGGGGGGAGGGGGAGGGAGGGAGACGGAGAGAGAGATTTCTGAATTTGTATTAAAACCATGCACCACGACCATTTGTCCAGTTTTTTAACTCCGCTACCAAATGTCATTTTCTCGCTTTGCCCTTTGTACGTTTTTCTTAGAAACATATAAAAACATAAAATCCTCTGCGTTTAAAATCTACTTTTATGGCTTATCTGCAACGGAAGCTTTATATTGAGTTCAGGGCGTGTAAGAAGGAGCATATCTTTCCTTTGAGTCGTTTTATTAATTGTCTCACAGCAATGCCTAACCAATATGCCGAGTGATTTGATAGACATCAGGAAAGACGGTAAATGTTGTTTACATAATAAGTTTACTGCTTAAGACGAAAACTGACTTAAAAGTTAAAATGCGTTGTGTATTTGTATTTTCCGTATGATATGACCAAAGTAGTCTATCTTAGCGTGTACATTGATTCGCTTTGTGTAAAGATAATGCAGCATCGCGTTTCAATATGAAAATAACTAGGAAATTAATTTATTTCATATTTCATTATGAAATAAATTGAATTTAATTGAACTGATTCCAGTAATATTTCAAAGGAATCGACATTCGTTGGATAAATCTGGCGATACTGATACAACTATTTATTCTCTCTCTCCTCCATCCTCTAATATGTCACTGTATTTTTTTCTTTGTTTCGTGTGTCTGTATCCTTGATAATGCATGTCGTACAGTACTTCTGTCACCTTAATTCAATTTTTTGCTATCATTTCCTTTTTTTTCTCTAAAAAAGTTTTCCTATTATATTTATCCCATTTTACTTTCCCATTTTATAGTATTGTATATTTGTACAATCGAATGAATTTCCACATTTAGTTAATATTTATTACTTTGCCTTTTCTCAATTTATTCAACTCGCTATAGGGGATCCACGCTCTACAAGCAATGCTTTTTAGTGGATCCCCTCATTTCCATACACGTTTTTTTTACTGTTTATACATACTTTTGTTATATTATTATGCTAAGGTAAAATTTGTACTCGTACTTTGATTGGTATCTGTATTTGATTTATATTTGTCATGGAAATGAAATAAACTTCTTGAATCTTGAATCTTGAACTAAGAATTTTTCAATGTCCCTATCATGACCATGGTCAACTTACCATGTTCCATCTTGTTTTTTCTGTGACCCCGTAGCCCCCCTCACCCAATATAATATTGTTCGCAGTTTTCATCTTCTTCAATATCATTTACTACCATACATATTCCTTCCTTGAAATCTAACATCTCATATTTTAACGATTTGTCAAATTATAATTTTCCCCGCATTTCCTAATTGCGAGAATGCTTGCAATAAAGTCAACTGCTTTTACTATTAACAATTAACATTTGGCCAGGGGCCAGCGTTTAGACAAGATTTGCTTTACTTGTCTGTTTTTCACTTCTTATTCATTTCATGTCATTTCATATTTTCTAGTCACACACTCAATTAATCATGACTTGTGTTTCAAACGTTTAATTCTATCACACGAATGCACTGAGTAGAAGATTTTTGCTATATATATATTATGAGTTTCAATTGTATGGATATTACCCTTTTCGGTACGTTTATGTTTATTACTTCTTATTTCTCATTGCGTGGTTTCATTAAAACGAAGCTTGTAATAAAAAAAGAAATGAAATAAATTTAGAAAAACATCTAATTAATATAAATTAATTTAAAAGCGTGAATTATCTTTCTTCATTATGGCTTTTCATGCAAAACAAAATAAATTGTTATAACATTCATTTTTATACAAATAAAATTGTTCAAAAAGTGACTTACAACTTATTATATATAGCTGTAGATGAATATTCCATGGGTGGGGGCATAAGCAGTGATTCGTTAGATTTTTGCTCCCTCTGTCATGAGAAGCAGGTATATAGTAATACATTTTGGCCCTTGCTTCTCCTATTCCGAGGTCGCTTCTGACTACGTGCTTCTTACCTTGTTACCACAGTTGAAATACCTCTGTAACCGGACCTCGCCGTGTATACTTAGATTTGTGTTCTTATTTGTGAAATCTCCCCTTTCTCCAGATGGATCTATACTCTGAAGGTAGCCGCCATGTTCTACTTTATTCATTTCTTTGATTGCCTTTTCCGATGTTCTCTACAGCTGATTTGGAATATTCGCATACATTTCATTAACGTACAGCTTTCACAGAACAAGTTTGCCTTTGTCTGCTTCACTTTTCTGTTTGGTGCTTATGTACAGGGCAGTAACATGTTACCCATGTGAACAATGACTCAAAAGTAGAGACCTTCTCTCTTGACCAAGTTTTCTCTTGTCCATGCCTTTGATCCTCAAAGCATTTCTTTTGAATTTCAGGTTTCACAATTGTCTTCTGTACGTTTCTCCAGGAATCAACATACCAGATGTGTACGATACCCTCTGTCGAGTTATCTTGCCCAAGTTTTCTCGTGTCCATTCCTTTATTTCCCAAAGCAGCTTATCTGAAATAATAATTATTTATTCACCTACTATCCCTTATCAGTTTCACAGAACGCATTTTTTCTATCTTCTCTTTCTTTCAGGAATCAACATCCCAGTTCCGAATGGCGCAGGAGGAGACACCCTCTGTCGCCTTCTCCTGTCCAAGTTTCCTCTCTGGACGGCCTTCACAGCGTCAGTACTCAATCTCACCTGCGTGACCTTGGAGCGATACTTCAGCATCGTCCATCCTCTTCATTACGATGCTGTCTTCACGGCCAGGAAGGCGGGGCTGATGATCTTTAGTGTCTGGGTGTTTGGATTCGTCATGAATAGCTACATGCTGTATGTCTTCTACAACGATGGCGGGACCTGCATGCTCCGATGGCCCAACGTCGGTTACCAGACCTTCGTAGGCGTGGCCAACTTTTGCGTCATCTACGTCATCCCAATCACAGTCATGGGGATCTCCTATTGGTTGATCATGTCAAATCTCCAAGCCAGTGCGCGGAAGCTTCGTCAGGAGAACCGAGAAGGCAAGTCCGGACCGATGTCTCTGGAGCTCTTGAGCGCCAGAAAGAAGGTTGTCAAGATGTTGGCCGTAGTTGTCGTGACCTTCGCCATATGTTGGGCTCCGAACCAGTTCGTGTTTTTCGCGTACAACTGTGGTTGGAACCTTGACTTTGACCAGTGGTACTACCATCTCACTGTCTTGGTCGCCTTCTGTAATAGCTGTATGAATCCTTTCATATATGCCTTCAAGAGCAAGCAGTACCGAAAGGCACTTCGGGCAGCAGTTTGTAGTAAGAAATGGACAACTACTGTCAGTAGCTTTGAGGGCACCAATCCAAGTGCAATAGGCTCTTCTGTCGCAAAATGAAGCAACATACAATAAATGAAGAGACTGAAACTGTTACATGCTTGAAAACTGGCCTTGTGTTTAGAGATATATATTGTATAAATTTCTGTATGATATAGATTTCAAAGTTTATGTATATATGAAAAAATAAATTGTCTATCCACTTTTGTTGTTGCATGCAATGTTCCCCACTGCAAACAAAACCTCACACCCTTTGAACCTCAGGTGTTTTGTATATTTTTGTTCAATGTAAATTATTTCATAGATATTTCGCTAATGGGGTAAGTTCCTCAAAAAGTGAGAAGATTAAATTGATTACAGAAAACAACGATGAAAACCACAGAATGTTTGTTCAACCATGCTGAATAGATTGCCTTTCCTTTCCTTGCGAAAAAAGTATGAATTGATTTTCTTAAGTGTAAGCGTTTGCAATTGATCTCAAGTAAGTTTCTTGGAACACTTTATAATTCACTTAGTCGTGCTAAATCAAACCGTGTTAAGGTGTCACGCGCGTAAAACATTCCCCATAGACTTCTGTGTTAAAATGGCACTTTTGAAAAAATCATAAAAAATAAATGTGAAACTGAAACAGTAAAATAGCCCTAATTCTTCCGCCAGTCAAAAACCATAGTTCCAAGTCACTTTAGACTTATTTATCTTCCCAATTTGGGCAAAGGAAGTTCAGTAGTTACCATCCCAAGAATCAGTGTTAGATTTTCAATCATAATCATGCACTTTTGTCATTCAGCTACATCAAATTAAAAAAAAAATTAAATGGGTTGGGTCGAATGAATATCTTATGCCTTCCTGTTGTAATTAGGCTCATGCAACCTTGACGATTGGAAGACCTTGGTTTAAGATCAAGGATTGCTCATAATTATCACAATTACTGACCTTGCTTCTGAATGAGCTTGTAGAATATCCGGAAGACGAGGCAACATTATCAAAGCAGTCGCTGTTCTAACTGTGGCACATAAATGCAAGGAAGTAATAATACAAAGTAGACGAACATCAGTGGAAAATTTTAAGCAAATTTGAAATTAGAGGGAATTCCTCTGAATTTGAACACTAACTGCACTTTGCAATCTGTACTTTGCAAGCACCCATCTCTTGTCCTCATATATTACTTAGTAATGTCTGGTGATGATTTTCCCCATGAGTCCTCGCAAACATAATTGAATAAAGACATAACTATGGCATTCGCAAAAATTGGGGAAAAGGTTGAAATTTATGGAGGTTATTTTCATTAGAATCATTAGGGTACTTCACAAGATCAGAAGTACACATTGGTATTGGATTGATTATAATTTTGAATATGTTAAATTATATGTTAGATTCGAATTTTGTTCGAATTTCCACTCACAATCATTCTGTTCCTCAATCACTCTGCGTGAAATTATGTTTCATAAACATTCCCAAGAACAAAATGCAAGCGAGGTAGCTATGATTGGATGTAAAATGAGTTCCAGTAATTGCCATTCAGTGTTAATTACGGAGTACCTGCTCCTAATAAAGAGTAATAATTAGTTAACTCGCTAATGCCGATGGATGCTTGGTCGTATATATCAGATGTCATTCGGTTTCATCCTCATTTGCACTAATGCACCAATTATCACCTTTATCATGCCACTCTTCATTACCTTGATGAGCGACTACACTGCAAAAACTCTGGTGTTGATTTAACACCAGCCCGGAATCTATATATGTCCACACCAGAGAAGTGTTAAACAACACCAGTTTTGTTTTGGTCTAACATAATAGGTGTTTATACCACACCAATTAGTATTAAAACAGCATCGGTTTGATTCCAAACTGGTGTTGATTAAATACATCTCTGGGGGTGTGGACATATATAGATTCCGGACTGGTGTTAAATCAACACCGGAGTTTTTCCTTCTATTAAAGGAGAACCGGATTTTGTCGTCAAAAGATTAAGTTATAATATATTATCCCTTCTGGTGAATTTGCAATTTGTAAATGTACTGCGTTTATTGAGGAAATAAAATGACAGACGAATTCATCAATCAATAATTTTGAAAATAACAAGAGATTAACACAAAATAATTTAAGACATACATGTTGTAATGAATAATAATTATGATGACAACAACGAAAACTAAAAAATAATAAAGAAAAAAGGACGATGGTAATGATAACGATAATATTGATCATATTGGTAATATTATGCTCAGAAAATGATAAAGCAATAATATCACAAACTTTAAATAAAGCTATTGTGAAGGATGGGATTGACGAAAGTAGCGATCAATGTAAATGCTATCCGAGATACCCTTTTATTTCAAAACTGAACATTTCAGAATTTACTGTACTTTTTAATACAATAAAATTGCTCTGAAACAGCCAAGGCTCGACGATATTCAAGAAACCAGAATCAATAAGATTAATAAAGATAGCAGAAATAAGGTCTTCCATATATGTTTACCTCTAGGTCGGTGTTTCATAAAGCTGTCCAAAAGTTAAGAATGATTTTACGAATGACTTGTGACGAACCCTTTCTTGTGCTTTTTATTATTCTCAATGTCTCAATCATTCCAAATCCTATTTTTTTTTTTACATTTTTCATTGCAAGCATATATTTTGATGAGAATTATCAGAAGGCTCGCTCCCATTGTGATAAAATGGGAATCTTGCGGATCTGATTTAGTGCAAGAAAGGTCGTTCATGCATTCGTGGTAACCCCGGGGGGGGGGGGCACTCGACCAAAAAAGTGGTAGGGGTGTGCCGCGGGCGAGGCAAAAAACGGGGGCCTTGGAGCGGGCTTATTGTAAAAAGGAGGGTCCTCGGAACGGGCTTCGGAACTACAAATGTTTGTGAAAACGGGGGTCCTCGGAACGGATCTCCGTATCTCTGTGAGTGCGTATGCATCCCAATGGAACGGGCAATCGTGCATGACGCAGCTAGCGCGGCCTCCGCCGGGTGCGCTCGCGCTTAGGCGATGGTCGAAAAGCGCTCTACGGCCGCTTTTCACCAAAATTGTAGCAGATCAATGCGACCGGAACGGCGTAACGAAAAATATGCGAAGCTTTGGAGCGGATTTCTTTCTTCTTTTTTATCGATAAGAAGGAAATGCTATGCCTTGGAGCGGCTTTCTTTGTTCTTTTTCTCAATAAGACAAAAATACTATGCCTTAATTGGAACGGAAATTTGAGTGTAAAAATGGGGGTCCCCTCCGCGGCACATACCCACTATGCATTATATACTGAGTGCCCCCCCCCCCCGGGGTGGTAACATACAAACAGCTTTATGAAACGGCCCCAGACAAAACAAACAACCTAAATAAGGACGTCTCATGAAAATTATCAATATCTTCAAAATTGGAATTTACCATGGACGTTTCTTGATTCTTTTATAAGGAATGTTTGTTTTAATATTTTCGGTTGAGCTTTATTTCTCGAATGATATACACCATTTCCGTATGGCCATGAATTATTTTTGACCTGAATACGTACACTGATGTCAGTCTGACCAGGCAGGTGGAACTTCCCTGGTCTGACGACCTTGCTGCTTTTGTTTATGAAGTTCTTTTAAAGAAATCTGTATACGGTGATTTTTAATATAATGGTCTTGATATTCGATTCAGGCACTAATTTGTCCGAAGGTCATTTAACAGGATATTGCGTTCATATGCCTTGTATACGTGAATAATATGTGTAGGGTATGTTTTGTAGGATACCAAAATTGCTATTATAATTACATTGACATTGTTTAACTATGTGTGAAGCAATTTTAGCGAGTAAACACGATCATAAAAATTATTTTGATGTAGTATCGCTATATTCTTTAATCAATGGAATCGAAAAGGAAATTTGATAACAAACATAATTATTTCAACGTTCATACTGACCATGTCGATGTGCATTTTTCTTTTTTTTCTTAATAAAAAGAATTAATTGTTATTCACCCTACCTCTTTCGTTTGCGTCTATTTCACCCAGTTCACATGATAAAGAAATATATTCCTGCATAAAAAAATTATGAATATATGTATTTGCAAACCCATTCATAAACAGAAGATTGCCATTACACGTAATTACATAATGTGCACTATAATTTAGTGGTTTTTCCCCGTATCATACGGTATCATTTCTGTGTGGTATATGCTGCACGCACCAAAGTAAATTATTGATCACTTTCCCTTTGGGTCGTTTACAGGGCTGGCCCCATTTTTTCTTTTTGGTGGTGTGGGGGGGGGGGGGGTGATGACCTAAACGTGACGTCATTTTTTTTTTCAATTGAATGATAGGGGAAGTATAACATGATACTGGCTTTTCTTATTAAAAATCTCGTTTCTCCCTTTCTTCTTTTCTTTTTAATTTACTATTTGAAAATCGCAGAGAGGAGGGGATGTGGGGGCGGTTGTGGATAATCCAACCATTATGGCCCTACCTTTGGTCTTACATCAGCTAATGATATAGGGTGTATGACCAAAATGTTAGTTCTACAAATGTTAATGCACTTTCATATCAAACTTAAAATATTTCATTTAATTATATGTCCAAATGAAAAGGGTTCATGGCAAAAATGAAAATTTGGTCCACTAGACCCAAATGGCATATGACACAGTCAATCTTACAAGACCTTGGGTTAGTTTGCATTCTAGAATCAAGTTTGTCATTTTACTGGAAATTTATTATTTCGCATTTTTGTTATAAATATGACTTCGAATGGGTAGTCGAAATGAGCTTATTCCGCATGATCAATAGGGCCTACAACTCATCGAGAGGGATTTGGGCGATGGTGGTCCCCATCGTGCGTGGATTGATTGGAACATACCAAGACTTGAGGTTAACTCTTGAGCTGCCGTTATTGCCCCTGTCATTTTTACACCAAAGCCACACAAGTCTTACCCATACAATATTCGATCATGTAGAGCTTATAGTCTCACAACATAATCGATTTTAGATTTTATAAAAAATGATTGACAGCATATCAGTCTTTGAAAATATATACTTTCAGGCCTGTTGTTAAGCATTCTCAGCTCTTTAACAGATCACACTTATGACAATATATACGTTAATCATGAAAATAAAGACCGAACGTCACTACTGCGTCAGTGTAAGAACGACTATAGGAAAGAAAGTGAGAAATAGAGAGCCTTTACGAGAGGGGATGGAGAGAAGATGAAAGACAGAGGATCCCTGGGAAGCAGCCCTTGGAAGATTGGACGATTTTTCGGGGGGGGGGAGGGGTACTGCCTATGGTTTACATCAGTTTGGTACGCTAAAAAGCAGAAATTGACCAAAATCACCTTCGTTTTGGAGCGAAACCCTTCATCATTATTAATTTTTTGGCCTGTCAAATTTTCCTGACCAAAATCATCCTAATTTTTCAAAGTGACTCGGTCTTCTTTTATTTCTTTTGCTCGTCAATTTTTCCTCAAAACCTGCACCCCTTGCAAAAATCGTTCCGAGGGCCCTGCAGAGAATGTGAAGCCTATTAAAATGATATAGAGAGGAGATTTTTGAAGATCAACCGAGAAGGACACTTTGGTATGTATTTATTATTTGAATGAAACAACAAATCGCATTAACAGAAGTGCCACCCCCGGGATTTGGTACAAATTTTTTTTGCAAGGGGGTGCTGGTTTTGGAAAATGAAAGCAAAAAAAAAAGGTTTTCACTTGAAAAATGAAGGCGATTTTGCTCGTTAAAAAATTGAAAAGCACGAGAAAAACATAACAAGGGTTTTGCTCCAAAAACGAAGGTGATTTTAATTACATGGACCCCTTTTCCAAGGCCAAGCCCCCTCCACCCACCAAAAAAAAACACACTCATAAAAACAAAAGCAATGAACCCTTGCCCTCCAAACCTTTGGGAGGAGCAGGAATGATGGGGAATACGGCAAGGACGTCGATCTTGGGGAGGGGGGGGGGGGGCGATCGCCCCACCCGGCCAATCAAAATATTGGGGTGGCACGCATATCGTTTTGCCCCCCATAATTCCGTAAGTGCCAAAAAATGCAATGTTATACAGAAATCAGCAAATTAACCAAACACAATTTAAAATTTAGTTTTTACATCTATAGTACAAAATCAAGATTTCTCCGCGCGCTATGCGCGGGAAATGATTCCATCTATCGTTGCAACTTTTATTAAGGTAGGCCCTACATTTACGCAGAAATCATAGGCATAGGATTCCTTTCTGCCAATGAATAAAGATGAAAATGGCAAGCCCCTTTTTCCATAGACGGATCCAGGTGAGCTATGTATATCTATAAATTAAATTCTAACAAACTACTGAAAAACCATTTCCATGACAGTCGATCAAAAGTTTTGGCTAGACATTTGCCCTCGCATCAATAATGTTAAAAATATATTGACCCATGCATCCTATATTCATTGTCATTTTTTTCAAGCAATCTGCTATAATGATGACAATCCTTCTCCTGCAAATTGTGAATATCATATAGTTAATCATTTTTGTCTGGAATTATCTTTTTAATACTCTTTATTTATGATTCATGCCAAAAATGCTAGCATATCATGTTTATTATGTTATGAAAAATGTATTATACGAATGTTATGGATGCAGAAGAAAACAATAAATCAAATCAAATCAAATATTCATAGTTATAAAAGTGCTTAAAATGTCAAGTTTTCATACCTTAATATTAACAAATTTCGCGTTCTCATTATGCTTATTAGATTAATAAATAAGATAATAATTATATCCACGAATTCCTATTAATCAAATGGTCCCTTTTTAGATTGGAATATCGACAAGTTTCATGTTGAGCTTAGGAAAAGGAATAGGAAGATAGTTTATCATTTATGATGACATTTTGTCTTTAAACATCCCGGTCCTAAATAAAAATAACACTAATATATCAGCTCGCACCATTTATTCTTTGCAATCCATATCCACTTTTCAATTTCCCTACACAGTGCTTGAAATAGTGCATAAATTGACCCTTCTTCAGATCGGAATATTATTTTTTCAGCTTACGCTTCGCGCTCGCATTATTCACTTCCATTATAAAAGAAATGTATTTAGAATGCCCAGAATCCAGGCCGCATTATTAATATAGGAAGATACCCAACTACCCATCCTTTTCATGATTTCAAAAAAAAAAATTATAGTGTCCCATTTTTGGTCTAACTGTCAATTAAAACCACAATCTATGATAATTCATCTATTACAGTTCAGCCTGTCTAATTGGTAGCCTTGAGTGCTTTCCATCCGAAAAATGGGACTATACAAGGTAATAGCAATATCTTTCTCACTTTTTTGTACGAGTTTAGCCCAGAAATTCACCATTCTGCATTTTTGTGATTTTTTTTATTGGAAAGCGCCCAAGTTAACCTAGGACCATGCAAGTGGGGGTGGATAATTTACAGCTCAGAGCTATCTTACAGAATTTCAAATGAAGCTTTTCAGCAAGAAGGCATTGAGAGAAGCCCCAACTTGGAATCTCACAACCGTAACCATGGTAACGTAAGTACGAGACTGTCAAAAAAGGTTAGTTGAACATCGATCAGGAGAGCAAGTCTCCTCCATTTGGCTATTAAGAATACATAGCTTTGCTGGCTTGATCGTACAATTTCTTCTGAGCTTTAGCGAAACTACCATTGTAGATAAACGTATTCCTTTACGTCATCAATGAGCGACTTTGGTCCTCGTTTTGCTTCTTGAAAAGATTACAGTTTTGGTCTTTGAAATGTTGATATTTAGATCCCTTTCATTACAATAAAAATAAAGAATATATAGGGATTTTTGCATGTCTTCTTTTGACTCTGCTAAGATTATGGTATCGTCAGCATTATGTAATAAGGTTTAGATAAAAAACTGTATCCTTAGTTTGAAGTAGATCATAATTATGCTAGATTTGACACAATATTATAGCAAGTCCTTTACAAGATTTCAGAAGAGAGTCCTTTCATGCAAAGTCATTCAAATAAATTGCAAAAAGGAGGGGTGATACCAGGATGTCACCTTGTCTTACACCAATCAGTCACGGAAGGAAACATTTTTGATATTTGACCAGAATTAGACTTAACACAAGATTTAGCATTCTTATACATGTTACTAATGATATTAAGGACTTTACCATTAATTCCATAAGCAATTAGTTGATTTCACAGTTTGACTCTATTTATTGAGTCAAATGCATTCCGATAGTCAGTAAAAGTGCAATATAGCTTTTCTTACTCAAATAAATGTCAAAAACTGATTTGAGACTGAATATATTATGATCTAATGTAGAATGATTGTGTCTAAATCTAGCTTGTTCACTTCCAATGGAGCCAGACGCCTCCAATAATCAGAAATCTTGTTAAAGGGATGGTCCGGGCTGAAAGTATTTATAATTTAATAAATAGAGTAGAATTCTTTGAGCAAAATGCCGAAAATTTCATCAAAATCGGATAACAAATAACAAAGTTATTGAATTTTAAAGTTTAGCAATATTTTGTGAAAGCAGTCGTCATGAATATTCATTAGGTGGGCTGATGATGTCACATCTCCACTTGTTCTTTTGTATTTTATTATATGAAATTAGGTTTATTCAAATTTTTTCCTCCAAGAACTAGAAAAATTGGATTGACAACTGATTTAGTGCATTAGATATTTATTGCTGCAACTTATTTCATTATAAGGGAGACATATTATTCACACAAGTATGAAATAATGAAAAAATTATGATTTTATGTAATAACATAAGAAAACGGAAAGTGGGGATGTGACATCATCAGTCCATCTAATGAATATTCATGACGACTGTTTTCACAAAATATTGCTAAACTTTAAACTTCAATAACTTTATTATTTGTTATCCGATTTTGATGAAATTTTCAGCATTTTGCTCAGTGAATTCTACTCTATGTATTAAGACATAAATATTTTCTGCCCGGACCATCCCTTTAAGTACCTACTAAGCACATATTTCCCTCTATTACTGTCGGGGTCTAAAGGTGAGCCCCTTTTAAAAGATTGGGCAAATGCATAGAGATATATACTAACTAGTAATGTACATCTATGGGCAAATGATACCTATTGATCATTCATCAGGAATTCAAAAAGATAGTAAAATTGCTTTTTTCATGTCAGTATGCTCGATCAATAGTTGCTCCAATTCTCTCACATCTAATTATTATGAGTATAGAACAGGCATACGTTCCTCCCTCTCTGAAAGTTGCTCTCATTACCCCACTGTTAAAAAAACCCTCTCTGGACCAAAACTCCCTCCAAAACTACCGCCCAGTTTCAAACTTACCATTTTTATTCAAGATTCTTGAAAGGATTGTGTTCTCTCAATTGTCTGAATACCTTTCGGATAATGATTTGCTCGATCCTTTCCAGTCATGTTATAGGTCTAATCATAGTGTAGAAACACTACTTCTTGACGCGTCTAATTATATCCTACAAGGCATGGATAAAGGGAACACCACAGCTCTTTTGCTGTAGGACTTGTCCTCCGCCTTCGACACGGTAAATCACACTATCCTTTTGAACATACTTAGTTCACTCGGTGTTAAGGGTGAGGCTTACAAGTGGTTTGAGTCTTATCTCTCATTCCACTCTCAGATCGTTTGTATTAACGGTTATAAATCTGATGCTTTGCCTCTCTCTTGTGGAGTACCTCAGGATTCTGTGGGCGGGCCAACTCTCTTTTCGATTTATTTATCTGGATTGCGACAAGTTCTGTTGAAACACGACATAAAATACCATATTTATGCAGACGACATCCAACTCATGATTTCCTTTAATTCGGATCAACTAGCTGCAGAAGGTTCCATCCATCGTCTTGAATGTTGCATGGTTGATGTTCACAATTGGCTGACTTCTCACTCTCTTAAGTTGAATCCAGCCAAATGTGAATTTCTTCTTTTTGGCTCCAACTTGGTACATGTACAACTAAGTAAAATCCACATCGACTCCATCTCATTTTCTGGCCTCACTGTAAATTTGTTAAGTTCTTGTCGCAATCTCGGTATAGTTTTTGATTCTCACATGACAATGTCGAATCACATTTCTTTTATTTGTAGATCAGTTCGCTACCAATTGCGAAATATTGGTTTTATTAGGAAATACTTGTCTCGACCGGCCACAGAAAAATTGGTTCACGCTTTAATTTCGTCCCGTCTCGATTTTGGAAACTCCCTTTTGTTTAATCTACCCCAGAATCAGTTAGTCAAAGTTCAGAAACTTCAAAATGCTGCCGCTCGCATCGTTTCTCTATCCACCAGGCGCACTCACATTACTCCTATTTTAAGATCCTTACATTGGCTCCCTGTAAAACAGCGTATTATGTTCAAGATTTTGTTGTTTACTTTTTATTGCGTTCATGGCTCATCTCCCCAGTACCTTATTTCACTTATCAAAAGTTATACCCCTTCAAGATCCTTACGTTCCTCCTTTTCCAATTCTCTTGTTACCCCCAAAATTTCCAAAACCTGGGGTGAAAGATCATTTGTTTACTCATCCTCTAAGCTATGGAATAGCCTCCCTCAAAACATCAAACAGTGCTTGACTTCTGAAACTTTCAAACATTACCTCAAAACATTTCTGTTCAATTCTTCTTAATTTCTTTTATAATTTCCTAAAAAGCGCCTTGAGCACTCTACAGAGTGGATTTGGCGCGATATAAGTCTAATCATTATTATTATTATTATTATTATTATAGTGGACAGATCAGTGTTATAAGGTATATAACTCAAGATGGCGCTATGATCTTCAGCACTCGTACGCGCGCGTCAACTATAACGTGTGAGTGTATTGAGCACACGCAATTACGGCACACGCGGACGTCGCTGCTGAAATCTCCATGGAGATCTTGAAAACTATGGCGGAGAACGAGGTAATAAATTCGTATCTTTTGTCCCTTTTGTATTATGTTAGAAAGTATGTCCGAATCATTGGTGGTTATGTTCAATTTGAAAATATTAGTGTGTGTTAGGATGTAGATTTTTTAGGGCTGTGAATTAATATTTATTTTGTAAATGTAAAGTTTTTTGTAACGTAAACGACCAGAAAACTGACCGAGGAAGGGAAGGCTTTCATTGGCAGTAAGCTGGCGCTGGCCCGCTGGGCCGGGCGTAAGCTGAGCTCAAACTTCGCTATGGCCTATGGCTATGAGTTATCTGAGCTACTCACTGTAGTGTAGTCTCACACTCACCTCCCCCCTCGGCCCCCTTTCCGTTTTATGGCCACACACCGAAACTTCAACAATAAAAGTTTCGAAAACAGTAAATTTGGTCCCATTCAAACCCAAATTTCAAAAGATATGAAAAAAATGTGGCAAAACGTGAAATGAATATGACTGAGGTCTGAGCTACGCCTACAGCTACGCGCTACCGACTTACCGTATCGCCTATCGGATTCTCTGAAGACTGAAACTGAAAGTACATTTAGGGTGACTGCACACAGAGCAAAAAATTTCGCCCTTTTCACCGCATTCACACAGCAAAAAATGGTCATGGTAATGAGGGAAAATCAAAGTTCAACGCATTTCTGGCATATGAATTATGATCCCGTTATCCAAATTTAATGATTTTGGTATCAAATTAAAGAGAATAAAATGCTTCAAATAGCCTACTTAGTTTACATTTGGTTACTAGGCTCCCTACTATAATTTTGATGTGGCATTAAAAAAGGAAGTTCAAAGTTTCCTATCTTGTGAATAAATATACCATATTTTTGTAAACTAGCGGGTTTTTGTGGTATTGTCAATTGATATTAATATATCTAATCCAATGGAATTACTAATTTTTCACCTTTCCTTAGTTTAGGATCAAGTGTCAGAATTGATTTCAAAATACCCTTCCCCCACTAGGCCTAGATCTACTCCAGAAAGCCCAATGCAAAACTGCACACAAAATATCTGCAATCTGTGTGTGGTCGTGTGTTTCAGCTGTGTGTGTGTTCAACACATCATACTAGAGCCAATTGGGAGCATTTGGCTGAATTTCGTTTGAAATTGATTTGATTATTACTCAAAACCGATTCATGGATTACTATGAAATTTGGTAGATTTCTACTTTGCAGTATTTTCATCAAGATCTGAAAAAATCAAACAGTTTAAATAAGTGGTTGATGAGATAAAAAATTCTTACGGTCTCCCTAGTACATTTACCGGTACATTGTCTCATTTTGAGCGGATTATGTTTGATTTCGAAGCTAAATTTGGTATCAAACTCTGGTTGAATACTAATACTATGCCTCTGTTTGCACTCCCACTGTACAGGGGTACAATGACAGAGGGGAAGATGGAGTACTTTTCGGCCCTGCCATGCATAGTAATAGACTTTAAAGGACAAGTCCACTCCAACAAAAAGCTGAATTGAATAGAAAGAGAAAATTCAAACAAGCATAACACTGAAAATTTCATCAAAATCGGATATAAATAAGAAAGTTATAATATTTTTAAATTTCGCTTAATTTCACAAAACATTTATATGCACGTCCTGTTCGGTATGCAAATGAGGGGACTGATGACACTTTCTTTTGTATTTTATCATATGAAATATGAAATATTTTCTCTTCATTGTCGTGTGAAACTAAGTTTCATTCCTCCCTGAACACGTGGAATTCCATTATTTTAACATTTTGTGGTTCAGGCAAGGAGGTCCTAATTGTCAAATTCGTAAAAATTGAAATATTGTATAATTCAAACAATAAAAAACAAAAGAAATAGTGAGTGAGTGACATCATCGACTCTCTCCTTTGCATATCACTGAGTTGAGCATAGAACTGTTTTGTGAAAATTAAGCGAAACTTTATAAAATGTCATAATTTTCTTATTTTACATCCGATTTTGATGAAGTTTTCAGCGTTATTGATGTTTGATTTTTCTCTATTTATTTATATCAACCGTTTTCTGTGGTGGACTTGACCTTTAAATGTTGATATTGCCTTATTGCAATATTGGCATCAACGAATTCACAAGTGAACCGACGGGCACTTAAAAATTTTGTGCCCATCCGTGACAGCGCATCTAGTGCCTATGCCTGGCCATGGCTACCAAAAATTCCTCATTTGCGCTTCATTCGCGCATCCAAAAATGCAGACTGATATATCCGCTGTTTCGGAGGAGATTTTTTTTACATTTTCTGATTTTTTTATTTGTCATCCTACACAGACGGATGTTGGCCATAGCCATAGGGCTCATAATAGTGGAGGTTCGACTGACGCTTAAGTACAGCGTTATGTAGAAAAGGGTGCGCTACCGCACCCTCTTCGATTACTCCTTAATTCCCCCCTTTTGACGGCGAAAACAAAGCATATGAATGAAAATCAACATTTTAACAAAACAATCAGCTTACCAGTTTCTTGAAATATGTGATGTAAATTAAAAAAATTGCTAATTCCAACGAGGCAGTCTCGGGTTCCATCGATCGTTCTTTGTCATGTTCCTATCACAGCATGAGTATACAAATGCACAGCCAATCACGTTTGTGCTACCATTTTCAGTTCATCATGGACAATGGAGGGGGTGCTGGAACAAGTAGCTGTGATAGAAAAGGTTCATCTGATTGGTGTGCGAGCTTTAAAAAAAAAAATTCGAACTTTTATGATAAAAAAAAAAAGAATGTTGTATTACAGCAACATTGAATTCCTTAACATGGTTTTGAATATTATACTTCTACCTGTACATTGTATGTATGTATTTACAATTTGATTTGTTTTTGCATTTGCAGGAAGAAACAAATTTACCCCAGTTTGGGGCCCCAACCCCAAGTGTAACAATAGACATGTTAGAGACCCGTCCAAACACCCATATTCTGCTGGATTCAGTGACACCAGCAGCTGGAGAGGGGGTGCACAGAGGAGGTAGTAGGCTAGACCCTGCAGGCGGTGCTGTGAGCAGGGCATTGAGTGTCGTTAGTGGAAGCAATGCACAGGAAAGTCACATCTCGGATATGATCAAACGTATGGAGGAAGATCCCTTTGATGAAGACCAGGTGAGTTGCTGTACACACACAAATAACAAGAATGTTTAAAGGTGTTCAGTGTGAACAAGTTATCATGATGGCTTGAAGTTAGTCTTTTAACTTTATCTTCAATTTAACAAAATCCCTGGTGCAAGCTTAAGGAAAGATTAACCCCCCTCCCCCCAAAAAAAACCCCTCAATTATTTGAAAATCGCAATCATTTTGCGTTATTTTGGTCATGGAAAATTTTGACTGTTTTGCACAGACAGAATAGCTCGGCTTGTAAAGGCAAAAAAGTCGACTTTGTAATTTCAAAATTTGAATGCAGATCAATCTCAAGTTGTTTCTGATTCTGTGTCAGATGATCATGGTATAAATTTAAAAGAATTAGAGAATTATTCTACATGTAGTTTTAATAAAGGTGAAAAGGATCATAAATAAAAATTGTTTTCACATCACTTGCACAGTGGAAATTTATTATTGAACTGTATTATGTTTGATTTTCACATATTTTTTTACACAACAAGTATTAAATTTGGCATCAATTTCTATCCACAGACTGAGCTTCGTTTCCTCCACTCTAAGCCCACATGTTTCATCATCCTGGGTAAACCTGGTGTTGGTAAGACCACCTTAGCCAAGAGGTTAGCCCAGGCATGGAGATGTCAGATGGTGAATGTAACGGAGTTGATGCTCCAGCATATTAACCTCCAGACGGAGATGGGTGTAAGACTCCAGGAGATCCTTCATAAAGGTGGAGCAGTCCCAGAGGAGCTTGCCGTCAAGCTGATAGAGGATAAGATTAACTCGCCAGAGGTGGCACATCATGGTGGGTGAACAGTAATAATTTAAAAGTTATGTTTTATTTGTGTCAATATTTCAAACTCTTAAACTCCTCTTGTTGCTACGATTATTATGGAAGCATTCCTCAATCTCTCTGTTTGGGCTGCAGGAATAATTCTAACAAGGTGACATGCTTTCTAGCCCGCTGTGAATTATTGTATGTTAGACAAATATTTGTTATAGTTTGAAACTACTTCATGACTTTAGTTGTATACTGATGTTGCTTTAATATTAATTTATTTTCATTCAGGGTACATGGCTTTCCACAGTGACTAAATAGACTGGGGGGGGGGGGATGCATTGTCTCTTTTTAGACGTTTATACATATTTTTTACAGTTAAGTCTTTGAAGGTCCACTTTAAATTTATAAATGTTACCTCATATTCCAAACCCAGTTGGAATGAAATACTTATTCTTGTGATTAAAAAAAAAAATCCTAATTTGCTACTTGTGCTAAATCCTAGATCATGATAAAGTGGTCTCAATTAGTAATTCACAATTTATGTATATGATGTTAGGGGTCTATTTGAAAGCCTTGAAAAACATGATTTCTTATTCAGATCATTGTTTTCTGATTATTTTGTATGTTTTCTTTTCAGGTTATGTTTTGGATGATTTCCCCTGTGTAAATGAAGAGTACATGAATGCTTCAGATCAATTAGAATTTATCAAGAATTGGAAACTTAAACCAGATTTCATCATCAACTTGAGGGTGAGTCTATATCTTTAAAATATCAATTACTTTCTCTGTGACATAATTCTGTGATTCCAAGAGATATGTGATATATAATCATTGAAAAGGCTAGTGGGATGAAAGTATTCTTCGATCTTAAATGAGGATAGCCAGCAGAGGAATGAAGTAAGATAAATTGTATCTTGTGCAATAAAAATGTGCTGTAAAACAGTAGGCCTATATATTTAATTTATATTGAGTTTATGAGGACTTAAAGGCATAATGTATTGTTATTTGTTTTAACTTTTCATATATCAATAATAGTTTGCTAGTTTTGACTTTCCAAAAAGTTTGATTTAGAAGGATTTTGTATCTTGCTGCATCCATAGCGTGTATATGTCCATCAATGACATTTTGCTGACCCAACCATTCACATTCAGATTACATGCAGGCTAATGAATGTTCTATAGAGTGTTACAAAACAAAAAATGCTGATCATCATTGTAAAATCAGATGTGCATACAGAGATTATTTTGTTCTTCTATGTTTAATTGGCACAATATTGCAACTTTATCATCGCTCATCATGAATTTACTCTGAAGCTCTGCGTTTTTTCTTCTTATTGCTGCAGATACCTGATGAAGACCTTGAGATGAGGCGGATTGGACAACGAGTAGATTCACTAAACAACACACTGTATGCACAGGATGTATGGAACCCTGAGAAACCAGAACCACAGCAGAAGAAAGGAGGAGGAGAAGATGAAGAGGAGGAAGATGAAGAAGAGGAGGAGGAAGAAGAACCAGAAATGAATCTAGACCCTGAAATGGTGAGAAACCCTTTAAATAAATACTTTAATTAATTTTACATCAATTAAAGTGTCCCTTGAATGCAGCTAAGTATGAATTGTATTCAAGCAGAGATCAGAATATTTGGTCAGATTTTTGTAGAATAATCCTTCTGAGGTTTTGTTACTTTATGTAATATCATATAAAGCTTGAATGAGATTTATATTTCATTAGAAATGGTCCTGAAGTGAATAATTACAAAGTGAATTATCATCTTTTCAAAAACTTATTTTCATCTTCCCTTTTAATCAGAGAAGTGTACTTAATATGCATCAACTCTGTTTTGTTGAATTATATTAAAAGTGAAAGCTTGGTGCTCAATAAAAATAGATTACCCAGACATTCATTATTCTCTCCCCATTTTCCAATCGTGTGATAAGTTAATGTTTATCCTGACTCGTGTTTACTATTTTTTTAAATATTAACTATCTAGCCTGTTTTATAATTTGCAATACTCTTTGACTCTTTCATTTACTCTCATTTCAACTTCAAGTTAAAACTTTATCTTGAGAAACTGAAAAGAAGGAAATCTGTAAGTGTAACATTGCTTGTAGCAGGTTAATATGTTAACCTATGTCTGTGAAATTGCACTGGCAGGCCGTCAAAAAAGAAAAAGAAAGTAATAATTTTAGTCACAATGTCCTCCCACTGTATATGCATGTATTGAAAACTCTAATTTTTTTAGCTTACTAGATACAAAAATCAAAGTCCTATTCTCAAGTTCCTGTTTCAGTTGCATGCTCCTGTTGAGGCCATATGGTATATTTTGCATTTGTCTTACTGAAGTCAAGGAGATTGAATATGAATATGTCAATCATCCCCTGTCCCGCTTCATGCATCTCCAAATGGTACTTCAGCACCACACAATTTCAATATGAGAGAGGGGGACATTTTGCATGTTATTGTTACGGTTGTGTAGTGCGCAAAAGATCTATGTTACACACTGGTGTCACTCTGCAGACATATTTAATCCTGTAACTGTACCTATTTCAAAATCAACGGTCAAGCCCCTGTGCTTATTAGAAGTTCAGTATTATAGCTTCACTAGGATATTTAAGTCCACTTGTGAGCTCTTTGTACAGTATTCACTCGACTCAAAATATACAAGTAGAAATGTATGTGTTTTGTATTTTTTGTCATTGTGATATTGTGGCTTTGCGATATCATCTATGTAAAATCGTTTGTACATGTGTATGGTCAAACTGCACATGTGTCAGTTTTTAAAAGGAAGGATGTATGAATTGCATGCATAAATTGATACAAACTCCTCTCCGCTTAATAAAATGCAAAGCCCCTTTCAAATTATTCAGTGGGCCTTTTCAGGCATGGAAAAGAAAGAAGGTGGACCTTACTCTAATGTTCAAAACTGATATGGTTTTAGTTCAATCTTTGGTGAGTATCTAGAAAATCATGTTGTCATTACAGTTGGCATCAATTCAGCTTATTTTCTTATTTGTGTTTGATTTGATTCATTTATCAGGGAGAGGAAGAGAAGATTGAATTGACGATGGAGATTATTGAGAGATTGGTTCAGAGACCTGAAGATCTTAAGCCCCATGCCGCTGAGAGTATCGATGCTTACAAAGATAAACTACTCAAGATGTTTGAGGTATGGATTATTCTCATTTTCTGTAGAGATGTACAAGCTTAATGATCGTTGAACTTCCTTAAAGGTGAATTGTCAACTGAGATTTTCCAAGAGACATTTCTTTTTTTCCTTTTTTTCCTGTTACCAGCGGGGAAGGTGGTGCTTTGCACTGCTGGCCCACCACCAAGAGGGAGTATTGTTTCTAACGGGCCAAAACTCCCAGTGACTGGTGGAAAACAACTGAGGATTCCCCCTGGTAATGCATGAGGTAGCGTTCTCATGTTTGTTTAACTTATTTTATTGTAGGATTATATGGCAGATCATGATCAGCAATACCTGATTGAGATGGACGGGAACAAAACGGCTCCTTTCCTCTTCAGAGAACTCATGAACAAACTCAATACCTACATCCTCCGTCGGGCTGCCGTACCAATCCGCCTCCAGAACGCTGAGGAAGAAGACATCCCTGACGATATTGAGACAGAAGAACTTATGAGGACATTGGGCGGGACCAATTTGGTTGCCCCAAGATACAGGTGGAGGAGGAGCAAGTGGGCGAGGGCGTGTCCTGTTGAGCTCCAGAAAGGGAATGTTGTCCAGGGAAAGCCGGAATTCGCAGTTGGGTAAGATCTCTCTCATTCCTTGTCTCACATTAGCCTGAGGCATGTTTCACTGGATTGTTAAATGTAAAGTTTGTATGCAGAGAAAACTGTGTTTTCTCAATTGCACATATTCTGAGATTTTTAAAACACTTCTTGACTAATGAATGGTTTTGTGAAATGGGGGTCTGTTTCATCCCCTGTAGCGATATGATTAAACAAATTTCTATGGATTTGCCCCCAAAATAAGAATATTAGAAAAAAATGATTTAAAATTACCCTCTTGGTAACCATTAAACCTTTGTGTTTCTGAACAAGAGGTATCCAATATAAAGTTATTAAGAGTGAATTGAGGTGAAAATTGTCTTTGTATGACAATTTCATATTTTTTTACTCCCTCTACTCACAGATTCTTGGATAAGATCTATGTAATGTCAGGCCCTGATGCTATGGAGACCTTCTTGAAGAACCCTCGTCCATACCTAGTTAGTCCTCAGCCTAGACCTCCATGTAAGCTGTGCGTAGTAGGACCACCTCTTTCAGGGAAGACATCGCTGTGTCATCTGCTCTCTCACAAGTTCAATGCAAGGGTCAGTATCATTGAGGGATTTTATTTTCTTTCACCTTAATTAAGGTCATCATGTGACCAATGTGGCATTTGTCATCGTCACCACTGTAATCACTGGAAATGACTCTGTGGCCTGCATTATAATGATGATGATTATGATGACATGATGATGTTGATGACCACCATCAACATCAGATGTTGATGATGGTGGTGATAGTGGTGGTGATGATAATGATGATGATGATGATGATGATAATGATGATGATAATAATGATGATGATGACAATGTTGATATTTGTCATATTCATGTCATTTATATAATCTTTATCTTTTTCACAATTGCTGTGTAAATAATTGTCATTATCTTCACCACCACCATAGTGATCATCCTCATGATCTCTGTCGCCAACATGGCAGTCATCGTTATCAATCCTCATGGTCATTACCACCCTGAATGATTTAAATTTTATTGTTATCATCCTCACCGTGACAGGTAGAATATGTATTGTTCAGTTTGTTATGTTATTTGTCCAATCTCACTCTGTATTTTAGGTACTAGATGTGAATGAACTAATCAAATCACGGATGGAGTCTCACAAAGGCAAGCAGATTGAACTAGCTAAACAAGAAGCCATAGAGTCAGCTGTAGCAACAATCAAAGCCAAACTCAGAGAAAAGGAAGAAAGTGAGTAAATACACAACTTTTCTCGCTCAAACTGATCTCCCTATTAAGCACAGTACAGGTTTTTAATTTGAATGTAGCAAACACAATACACACTGTATGACATGTAAACATGTACTTTTAGTTACAGTACATACATGTACAGACATCTTGAGCAGGGCTTTGTTACATGAAACTACTATTGTGATAATTTTGCCTTTCAAAAGTAACTGCCATGGTAACGGTGTTCAACAGCCAATCAAAATCAAGGAAGTTAATTTTGGATGGCAAGTTACCAGAATAATATTTTGTGTACTCATATTCCTTAATCAATCTTGTAACTGTGATCTTTATTCCGAAGAAAGAGGGGTTGGGGATTTTGTGGGGATATATTTTCTTCTTTTATTATTGTATGTGATTTCAAATGGCTTTGCTTTTCACTTGCATACTTTTTCATTGTCAAAGGGTTCATTTTGACAGTTACTTTCTATGGCTGTTTTTCAAATGTCTTACTTTCAAATCTATACAATTTGCTCCAAATTTTCATGATAAATCAGGTTTGTTTTGGTTGATTCATCATACAGTTTCAAATCCCTTTCTTATTTTTTGTATGATATGGGATTGATGTTAAGATACACTTTGAAAATCACAATCTTCCTCACATTTATCAGTAATCACTCGATAAAAATGTTAGGTATTTGTAATTTCTATGCTATAGTAAAGAAAACACACTATTCTCCCAAGGAAGAATATAGCACATTCCAAATTGGTATTACTTCTAGAAAAGGAATTTCTGAATATCTGAATATATGCTTTAAGTATCTTTTCACCGTCTAGCATGGATTACGAGTTGTTTTGTTATATCCATATCATTAGAATGTCAATAAGGAAAAATTGTATTCATATGAACCACCCTTGCAACTTCCTCTTTTTCTATAGAAAATTTGAGCCTGGTCACACAAAGCTTAGCGATTGATCATAGAACTTTTTTTAAAAATAATTGATTGCATTGGCCATAATGTACAGTCAATCTTGAAAATCAATCGTATGATCAATTGCTTGGCTTTGTGACACAGGACTCTGTCACAGGAGGCTTGTACACTGTATTGTTGTGCTCTAGAGTATGCAAACTTAGCAGGGTGTAATGGAACTGTTCTATATTCTTGTTCTATCCCACAATCTTACGATCAAACTCTTAGCTGGATCGGAAGGGGATGGTCCTGATGATCACGATGATGCCCCTGAAGGTAGAAATATGTGCACCATCTCCTGCGCAATGCACCCACCCCACCTCCACCTTTATCCTCGCACCTTTCAAGCAGTATCCCAAATGTCCAGTCAATCATACTCATAGTGCCACGCCCACAGTACCACGCCATTGTGCCGCATTCCTTTAGTATTAGTGTTGCACATTGCAAAATACCCGGTGCTCCATGTCATGGACTAACACTGACTCGGTGATTGCTTGGTGTCAATCAGACATGCCACTTTTGATACAAGAGTAGCAATTCCTTCTTCTTTAATATTTCTTTCTTAGAAAACACATTTTAGATGGATTCCTTACTTTTCTTTGCAAGTGGTAGTCTGGGTTAGAAATGTTTGTGTCTGTAATGCATTTTTTTGTATGTTGAGAGATGACATTTTATAACAAACAGCTTCTTAATCTTAATGCGTTTTTTCTCCTTGTTTCCATTATTCTTTAGAAGAAAAGTATTAGCTTATTAAAATTAGCTGGTTTAATATTGAGATTCGACTTCTTATACTTGCTTTAATTTTCAAAAGAATGCCCCCCCCAAAAAATAATAAAGTCTGGAAAAAAAAAGAAAAATCTATATGGGTTAACTATTGCCAGTGATATATAAACAAGTGTTTTAACATGAATGTGCATTGCAGATTTGTCCCAGTTATGATAAAGGTCTGATGAAGTCTGCAAAACACGGGTGAAATCTTACAAAATCAGAATTTACTTGTTCTGATTTACTTTTATCATACACCTGTAATTTTTGCTGAACTGGTCCAGTTTAATGATCTGTACACGTGTCAGTAACAATAGATTTTCATCATCAGTCTACAGTGTAGTTGATGCACTAGATGCACTTAATTTTGTGGACATGTCAGTTGTAAACTAACAAACATTTATGTAAATTCAAAATTGATTGTATTGTGTTTGAAAGTTGGTGCTTATCAATTTATTTGATATGCAGGCATGCAGGTTGATATAAGCCTTTTCATTATGTCAACTAATTTTATTCTATGCATTTCAAAATCTTAGTATGTAATACTTTACCACATTATCAAGTATTTCATTTCATCTATAATGGACAGAAATAAACATGTTGTTTGTGTTTCCTGGGAAGTGGTTACAAAAGATATTCATATTTTTTTGTTCTTTTGAAATTACATTTCAGATTGCACTTTTTGTTTTTCAATGTACACTGAATCATACATTTCAGATTTGTCTACAATCAAAGGGAGCACACGCTTTACAAGTTCATGACTATATCTTTGGTATTTTTTTATGCACAGTCCACCTTGAGAATAATTATAAAATGAAAATATATAAATTTTTGTAAATATAACTTAGGGTTTGTATACAGGCTTGAAATTTTCAAGAATGTATTATTAATTGCAAAAATGTGAGATTTGTAATATTTAATGATGTGGGTACAATGGGATGGTGTTCTGTTAATTTGAGTTTGTGTTAACCTTTCCATTTTATTGTTTTCCCTCCCCCCCATCGCTTTGCATGTTCAACGCATCGGCACCCCCATACATCATATATATATTGCACCGCCCCTCCTATCATGGTTGCACCCCGCCCCCATTCGTCATGGTCCACACACACACACATCATACTTATTCACCTTGGACTGACCCCACCCCTTGGTCCTCCCTTATGCCCCTCCCCCATTGCCGCTCAGAAGAAGAGAAAGAAGCGAAGACGTCAGATACAGAGGAGTCCAGAGCGGAAGGGGAGGGGGAGGAGGAGGGGGCAGGGGAAGGAGTAGGAGAAGAAGAAGATGGAGGTATTATGTTTGAGAGTGATCTGTCTTTCTTGCCTGCTATCAATCTTATCTCTTTACAAAAACTCTATGATTTGCCCTTCCATATCCTCACCATCCTTTACGAGGCTCAGCTATACATTACCTTCAGTAGGCTACGTTTCCGGACATCTCATACAAATGAAATTTAAATAGGATGTCCATAAAGTTTAGTCTTTGGATGGTTTGTGAAAACCTCATGGTGTCATAGTATAGTGATATAAGAGAACTATTCTGTTTTCAATACAGTACTAGTAATGTTTCACATCTCCGTGTGCATATTTGCTGTTTCTGAACTTCTTAATTTCTTGGTGGTGGTGATTATTCTCTCATTTCTGTATTACCCATTGAATTTCCTTTTTTTTACAGCTACAACAGTTTGCTTTGAAGTATATGTATATCATTTTCTAAACCAACTAACAGTATTGTGATATGATGCTTCTGCTTTATTTCCCCCCAATTAGGTTTCGATAGCTCCTTTTTAACCAACTTTGAGGCATCAAAATTACTCCCTTGGAGATTAATTTTATGGCAATAGTTAAAGAACTTTTACAGTTTTCTTTAAAATCTAATCAGAGAATTTTCATTTTTCCCCAATTTCTACAGGAAAATTGAAGTCATCTGCTTAGTAAATACTTTCAAAGAAATCTGAAACCGTTGAAAATAAGTTATAAAGTTAAAAGAAAAGAATGACAATTTAAATGTGTTCTGTATGAAAGTTTCCAATAATGATCAATGTTTTCATAAATTCAAAAATGTTATAGCAGGAATAATTTTGTGAGCAACAAGAAGAACTCTGAAGTTATGCAATGTACTGGATGATTCTTCTTGTATTGTTTACATCATTCTGCATTGGTCATCACTAAATCACATTAAAAAAAAATCTAAACAGCTGTTACAGTTTACAATATACAAGGAATGATGTAAATGCTACCTATTTCCAGCTATTGCTTTGGGAGCAAAAAGAGGGGTTATTTGATTATTCCCCCCCCCAAAAAAAAAAAAAAAATCCCAACCCTTTACCAAGATTTTCTAGTGACAATTACTCCATCACTGATTCCTAACTCTATTCTTACCCATGCCCTTTTGTACCTACAAGTACATGACTAGTTTTATTCCCTTGTCTAAAACTCATTCATTTTAACTAACTAACAACAAAGTTTCATTGACGAAGTGCTTCTATAATCATAACATCACTAACAATTCTGTGTGATACTAGCTAGTTATAATACTTGGAATTAACACATAGCATAACAGCATTTTATTTTGTAAGACTGTTGAGTGATGATAATATTTCCTTGCATAGAAATTTGATTTGTGCCAAACGTTATAATTGGTTTGCCATGATGGATATTTGTGTTGAAACAAAGAACACTAGAATAAAAATTATTACTTGCATTTGTTTGTACTTCATTCACTGGAACTGAATCATCTCATCACTAATACTTGGTGATTATTATTTTTTAAGCCAAGTATATCTCACTATCCCTAGTATCAAATGGTTTTATCATGGTGAGACTACTGAATCTTGAGATTAATAAAAGTATAATTTCAAGTTGGCTAATATCAGTCTTTCTTCTTTGCACAGAGAAATCAAGAATAAAGGCGGCTGAAGAAACTGAAGGAGAAGCTGAGGCTTCAGAGGAGAAAGAAGAAGAAGGTAAAAAGAACAATGTTTTGTTAAAGGAAGTTGTAATCCACTCCAACATTTAAATATCGGTGATAGCAGGTTTTTACTTTACTTGATTTGCTTGGATGTTGTGATGTAGAGCAATAAACTTATGTGCCCCTCGTTGATTTCAGTATCTTTGATAGGAAGATCACCATGCCAGAACTTGTCAGGGTCTCATTTGAATTGATTCAGACTAGTTGCACTGACTTGGGCAGGGAATTCAATTGCAATTCAGTAGAAAAAATATTATTGTCATTGGTTGTGCAGTGTATGAGACCTTTTCTGAATTCAATTTGCTTCAGAAACTTTGGGCTCTGTTGTCAAACGTGCACTTATCCAACTTGTCGACAAATCAATAAAAGCATGTGTTATCTAGTTAAAAGTTTGCGGAGTGATATCTGCAAACTTACTCTGAAAATTGTTTTTATATAGTGGCTAGAGTTGAAACCAATAGACCTCGATATATATGCTTTGGAGCTCCATGTAAAGAATCTTAGGATGTTTTCATCATGTAATCTTAAATCATCACGTAATTTTTTTGGAACTGCTGTGGCTCCCTTGGGTAAATGTGACATTTTCAATATTATGTTATATCATTATTGATAATTATTGTAATCTGTTTCATTCTAGGCGAGACCACTGCCCAGGATTCTGTTACAGGAGTGACTGAAGGAGACGGTACAGAGACCATTGCTGCGTCACAGCATCCCACCGAAGACCTGTCTACCATTACCGGGGTTGCTCCTACTGTATCACAGATATCTGAAGATGTGGATGAAAACCACCCAGAGGTAATCCTCACCCCACAACTGTACTCTCTTTTACTCCTACTCCTTTACTCTCCTCTCCTTGTACCTTCTCTCACCCTCTCTTTGTCTTCTTTTGACCATATCGCCACATCAAAGACAAAAAAGACAAAAAAAAATATAAAAGGAAGAACTTCTAGTGAGGTGCCCGACAAATTTCATAAGAGAAGGTTGATATTTGCATATTATGTCATGAGCAAGTTGCCTGAATATGAACTCATAAAATGATGACAAAATACCTCTTGCCAATAAAATGTAAACATTATGTTATTCACATGTTGATCTTGACCTTATATTAATGTTAACATCATAATCTAATTGCAATATTTTAGTGTATTGAATTGTTATGATGATTTTAATCGATTCATGAATTTACCATCTTGTTCATCATTGATTTCTAGGTGATCCAAATGGTAGAAGCTGCAGTGAAGGAAGCTGAGAAGCTCTCCTATCCCATAGGTGCTGATCAGTATGCAGACTGTGTAGAGGAAGCTGTAGTTGAGATACATAGAGAACTCAGAAAGAAAGATCCTAATGGACCTGGGTGAGTTTATACCACTGGAGCATGTCATGAAATTGCCCACTATTTGTTGTGGAAGCTGCGGCAATCCTTTCATCTGATCGGCTCAGAGAAACTTAGTCAAGGTGCCATAAACTCTCCCCTAATCTCCAAACCATTCTAAGTTTTGTTGGAAAGAATCTGAATGTTTATCATTTTAAGCTCTTCCAGATGATTTATCAATTTTTCTTGATAATTTCTCGACACGCTTTTTATGGCAATGCCATTTCTCTCAAGCATTGAAATTATCGATATTTCTCAGAAAGGTTTGGAGATCTAGGTGTCCATTGCACAAAGAATCGTGTTTAATCTCAACCAAAAAGTAAAGTAAGTAAAGCCCAAAGTATGTGCTTCTGAATAGTTTGAAAATCAAGTTGTGTTTGATCTTATGAGTTGCATATGATTGAACTGTTTCTGCAACAAGTCCCTTTTGATTGATATAATGGTGGTGAAGTGATGTTAACAGTGATCCTAACAATTTTGATAGTGATGAAAAATACAGATTGAGATTTGAATCCTCTTGATCCTCATTAATTACTGTCAATCATCAATCCTTTCTTACCTCTATAATCTGTTCCCTGTATATTTCATATGAAACCCCTCATATTTCCTTGCCAAGTTTTATGCTGCAGGAGTTGTCTTTTTCAAGACCTATGAAAATCCCAGCATTTACTACAAGTCAATTTTTCTTCCCTTTGTCCAGTGCTGGTGGATGGATCATTGATAACTTCCCTCAATCCCGGGACCACTGGACAGTCTTGCTTGACCGTGGTCTGGCCCCTGATGAGGTCATCTGCCTCAAGGACAGCAGTGAGAACGGTCTTTACCTGATGAAGCGATGGTACAGACTCAACAGAGATGAGGTGGACACCAAGGCGAGAGAGAGGAAAGAAGCAGAAGAGAGAGAGAAACAAAGGGTCTTAGACGATGCAAGGTAAGAGAAAGTGACTGGTTTCAGAGTCTATGCTTATTTTAACTACATCTGTGCTTTTGTCATCAAGTCTTGTTTCAATATTCATTGGCTTATATATTATACCATGAGAAGAAATATTCTCCATATTTTCTTTAAGCAAACCTTTTATCTGCTTTTTATCCTGCTTGTCATAAGGTAATAATTGGTTCATGGGATATTATATGCTCGTTTATACATGTATATAATCGTGGTAGTTCATAATTAACTTATTGTCTTTCCCCCCTTTTTGAAGCTTTTGCTCTCTATGCCCTTTCTGGATTCTTCACTATGCTTCTGTGACATGTTCCCTTACACAAAAATACCTATTGCCAATAAAATCATAGTTAAAATGCCACCATTGCTTCTGCAGTAGTCAACACAGTATCATCAAAATATTCATCCTACATTTGCCATTTCTGTGATTCCCATGTAAGCTTTTGTGATGTTCCTTCATACGAGTATTGGTTTGCATGGCCGCTCCCATTTATGTGGACAGCAGTGTTCAGCAAGCATAATGTGACTACTTTGTGCTAAATCTCACTTTCAAATTTACAACCAAGTTCATCATAAGTTAATCCTTCTGTCTATCAGTCCTTAAAATCATCCCTCTTTCCTTCCCTCACTCTTCTAATCAAAGTAATACATCTAGGGACACTACTGGTAGTACTGGACTCAACAGGTAATATAGCAGTTGCCCTTTCATAAAGCAATGCACTCATATTTCCATTGGTTATTTTTTCACATTGTTTTCCAGCAAATTTATTCTATTTGAACCATTCATTTTCACTTTGCAGTTCTTTTATTCATTCATTCTTTCAATTTAGTGTTCCATTTTGCAATCACTGTGGCCTGTATTCTGAGCTCTAGTTTAAATCAAGCCCTGTTCTTAATTATTGGTGACCAAAAATGTCTGTATACAAAAAAATTGAAATCTGTATGTGTCCTTTGAAATGCCTTCTTGCTCCTTTTCTCATGCTTTATTGGTAACTATCCCAAACAATTGAAGAACTCTTCTTCAGACTTTTTCTAATAGTATTTGGTATGAAAAGTGCCAAATTTCTACCCCTACTTAAAGCACATACTAAACGACTACAGTTTAAATTAAACCATAGTTCTGAATACAGGCATATAGCAATGTTCTTTTAAAGCATCCAATACAATCAAACATGAAAAAAAAAAAGAAACAAAAGAGTTCTGGAGTTCTATTTCTTGTGATATTGCACATTCATTGTCATCTTAGTTCAACACTAGTTCAACGCATTTCACCGAAATTCATGAGCAGACATTTTGCACAAATTATGCCTATTTTTGTTGCAGTCAGTATTTCCAAATCACATGTTTTGAAGGTCTCACACATAGATCTTTAAAAGGGAACACATATTCAAGTTGTCAGAGTAAGGACCTTTTTAACGACGTTCCACAGATATGTTTGTGCGCATTATGATCTGTGCATATTTTACACTCTGCGCGCTGACGTCACAATGGATGAACAGGTGATAAATTAGCTGTGGGTATGAGCTGATTTTTCTCATCATCTGCACTCTAACTGCAGATCTGATGCGTTATTTTAGAAAGCTAAAAACTGGAATTATTCCATGGACCATTAAAAAAAATATATCTACAATTTCAAAATACTTTACTCTGCAGTGCTGCCAAGAATCACGAATATGACCCCGAGTTTGAATAAATGGTAGAGTGGTTTTGATTTTTTCTTCATAAAGATACAAAGCATTTGGTGCATTTTTGGTGTTTTAAAAAGCACATTTTCTCTAATGAAAATGCTGATAGTTTGAAAACAAGCACATGAACCCATATTTTTAATGTTTGAACCTCTTCGGTATACCTTCCTTTACAACTATTGTATTTTTTGTACTTTTGCAGTTATTGAAATTTCACATTTTTGAGATTGTGTTTTTGTTATCTTTTATGCCATTTTTAAGAACTGACAGTGCTGTTAGATGTAAAATTGCAAACAAATAGCACTATAAATAGATTCTCCATTCTAACGATACAATTATTAACTCTCTTGCGAAATTCGATGACTTTTTCATGTATTTTGACTGAGTAATAGAGGTTTAAACTCATTGAAGTGATCTTGCGAGGTCTAAAAATGCCAAATTCTTTTGAATGCGCAATTCGTAAGAACATCAATTTGGGTGAACTTTGAAGCTCTATAGCAAAAAATCAAGCACATGGACCTATGTTATTTTTTGCATATTTCGAATGTTCAGGTTCTAAAGTATCTATGTGCAAAGTTTGGTGAAAATGACATGGATTTCACTTTAACTGTGGAACGTCCTGTGTACACAATTTTCAGTCCATTAGTTTGAATGTTATACACAATCACAAATTGCAGTTTATGGACTGGCCTAGTTTATATTGAGTTACTTTTTAAACTTTCATTTCTTTGTTCTTCCTTTTTTTGGATTGAAATATAAATGAACATTTACGTTTTCTTGCACTGGTTATTCGTTGTTGTTTTCTGAGATTTAGTGCAAGAATAGATCCTTTTCACATTCCATTTAATTATTTGACTATGAGTTAATGAGAATCAGTAGCCTTTTACACAACTCTTTTAGTTATTCGGGTTATCAAAATTTAAATGAACAACCTGAAAATTATGAGACATCTCAAATATTTTTAGATGGCATTTAATGAATTTTCAACATATAAATACTAGGCCCATTTTGAAAGTCCATTTTTGATGCACATGTACACGGCGTGTTTTTCGGTCATGTACACGTCGTCGTAAACACAGAGAGCGAGTTATGTTTTCAGTGTTTCCGACATGTCGACACGGACCCGCATCAATATGTCAATGTTACACAAAAAGGGGTTTATATAGCCTAAGTCACAGTTTTAAGGCTTACCTGAGAAGTTAGAAGTATCAACCCACAAAAATTGGTGCTATTAAAAAGTTTACTTAGCTTTGTAGCGCATTTAATTAATAAAGAATGCAAAAGAAAATCAGTGCAGGGCCCTAGCTAGCGCCGACGTTCGTTGGATGCGCATTTTGCATACTGTACCGTACATGCATATGCACAGATCACTGCAGAATTAAGTGTAACTGAAGTTATTGATTGATTTTCATTATTTTATTGCCAATTTGAGGAGCGTTTGTTCGTAGGCTTGTAGCACATGTGTACGAGCGTATAACACGTAACTGTAGCAATGATCGCTGTTGCAATTGGTGATTTTCAAATTGGCTCTGAGTGTGATTGAGCAACGCTTTCGAGACCGGAGCAGACCCATTTCGTGGTACAGAAACTTGAGTCTCCAGAATGAATGTGGATTAAATCGGCGATTTCGGAAGTAAACTCACTCTAGGATAATTGAAATATATTGACATATTAGTGATTAAAATGTGTCCAGTGTCTGAGAACTAAGAATTAATGTGAGGCTGTGAGCTTGTTCACTGAATTTACAGTCCCATGCAAGCTTTATGCAATGCTACCGTGTACACGGTGATGGAATTTAGTTCATGTGCACTGGCTTGACCGTGCGTGTACACGTGTATCCGAAACGGGCCTAATACATACAAAAAATTCAAAACTTAAAAAAAAATAGTTATTAGTTTCTCATTTTTTGCACTTCTGTTCTTCGCTATTCATGTTCACAATTAAGCCTTTATTTAAACATTGAAAATTGCTTTATTTGGATGATAAAGCATCACATACTTATCGTCAGTATTGCCTATTTGGAAAACCTCAAAAAAATTGAGAGCTGAATGTAGATTCCATATCGATTTTGTTGAACTTTGGTTCACAACACAAAAAACAGAAAATAACGAAGAGTTACCTCAAAATTTTCGGCTGCTAACTGCAACCTTTGTCAGCGATTTGACCTTAGTGACGTAATGGTCGATGATTGTGTTGTGAACCAAAGTTCAACAAAATCGTTATCTTTTATCAACACAGATGAACTTTCATGATTAGATTCCATATCATTCAAATGTAATTTGTTGTGTGACATTTATATTGATACAGGATACAAGAGGAACTTGAGAAGGAAGAAGCGGCTAAAGCAGCAGCAGCGGCAGTAGAAGAGGGTGGTGATGAAGATGGTAAGTTGAGTGAAAAGACAAAAAGACAGGCAGACTGATGGACACAGTGACACACAGACAAATAGACAGGACAGAATACAATAGAAAAAAGACTTTACACCTCTTAGCACACAAGACACATAAGTTCTGTATTTTCACATGTAAATATATTTATATTTAGTTAAATATATCAAGTCCCTGCATTTTTACATGTGAATATATTTATATTTAGTTATATATATCAAGTCCCTGCATGAAGCCAAAATATCAAGAAAAGCACAGATGCATATATCAGTATTACAGCATTTATATAAACACAAGTTCATGTTTATTATGTTGCAACCAGTTATCTTGTAAATGTTATTTTTATGTACTTTAATGTACTTGCACGAAGTCAGTTTTAGTAACTTTTGAGATAAAAAAAACTTTTTATTGAAGGTTAAAAGCTTAGTCCGAGTGGTTAAAAGTGATATGGATAGTTGGAGAGGAATGATGTTTGTGGTTGAAGTACTAGTAATAAAAAATTGTTGTAGTAGTGGGTGTTTGATTGGGAGTTGTTAAGGTAGTTTTAGTGGTAGATTTAAAGTAAAGGTAGTAGCAGTACATTTTTAAAGATTTGCATGCTTCGACTATAAATCTATCACTAGTATAGGGTTGTGTACACCAATTCATCTACATGTATAGAACCACATGAAAAAAACACAAATATAAGCAAGCAAAGAGTAGATAAATTATATGGATATTTACGGTATGGTGGGTGATCATGGTGGTGGTGGTAGTGGTGGTAGAGGTAAAACATGTAAATGGGAGCAATTGTGGCAGTATCAATCATTGACAGTGGTGGTAATGGCAGTGGTCATTGCAGGTTGTGGCAGTAAAATATTGAAGCAGTAGTAGCAGTTAAAGAGAATGGCAGGAGCAATTATAGCTATAAAGATTCCAAATACTTTTATTACCATCCAGCTCTAGATTCTATTCATAGACACACATTTATCTGTAAACACATAGTTACATACAAAAGCATGATATTCACGCATACCCTTAATAAATAAATACTTATGCCTGATATGTTATATATGAATTGTACATTGCACAGACAAAATATATTACCAGTCAAATAAAATGTATAATGTGACCCAAACACTATTTATTACCGTAAGTAGCAGCAAAAACGCAGGAAGAGAAACCTGAAGGAGAAAAAGAAGAAGGAGACCAAGAAGGAGAAGCAGAAGGAGAAAAGGATGGAGAGAAGGATGGAGAGGCAGCTGGAGAAGGAGGAGCAGGAGGTGGAGAGGAAGGAGAAGGTAGAATCCGTTCATCATTCATCTTGTTTGCTGTGCATCATTTATGGGACCTGTTCAGAATACTAACTTTACTTTCTTCCTCTCATTTTACAGAAAGAAGAAAAAAAAAGGGAAAATACATTAAGACAAGAAAACTCAGGCAATCAATGAAAGAGATCTTGGATGTATGAAAAAAATGGGATTAAAATAAGAGTTAAATGTCTATACCTAGGTAATGAAGCATAACAAAATGTCAGAATAGAATCAGATATCAAGTAGATAAGATAGGAGGGAAAGGATGAAAAATAAGGGAGGGAGTGAAACACTGAGTTATTGTAAGAGAAAGAGGGAGGGATGGGGGAGGAATGTGAGGAAGAAAGATAAAGAAAAAAAGTATACAGATATATCAAATTTAAGCATTAGAGTGAATTAAAAATCCACTGGGTTTTCAGCATGTCCTTCACTTCATTGATGATCAATCTATAATGCATTTTATGCTGTTTATGTTGTGTATCTTAGATTTGAATAAAGGGTCAAAGTTTTGTGTTGCCCCTTGTAACATATATATACTTGACAGTGAAATTGAGAAAATTACTGCATGTGCCAAATGTTTTTTTTTCTGGGTTGTTTGGTTTTTAATTTCTCTAAACTGAAGTTATTTGTGGTGGATGGCGTTCATGTTTAGCATTCCTTGTTACGCTGGGGCACAGTGGCGGACCGTGACCCGGAGGAGACAAAGCATTGGAGGGACACAGCATTGTTCACAAACAATACAGTGCCCCTCCAATGCTTTCTCTCCTCAGGGTCACGGTCCGCCACTGCTGGGGCATGTTGCTTTATTAACAAGATATTAATAAGATATGTAACACTAATGTGCTCTAAATCTTTAAACTTTAAATCAGCTTCTCCCACTTCTGGTGGAGGGGTGGAGGGTGATGCAGCACCGGGCGTGTCTGATGGTGAACAAAAACCCAAAGGTAGAGCGCCTACTAACATGTGTGCAGTGATTTTGATAAGGCTATTACAATCATAAGAACGTTTTATGGAGGGGTATGAGTATATTTGCTCTGAGGGATCATTTTTTTTTTCTGTTGTGAAATCTTGATCCAGTGGAATTCCTTTTTGATAAGATTTGGGTGTGGCTGTGTCTATTCCTTATGTGGAATATTATTGTTTTGAGGGTGTTGATTATGAAGATATTTTACTTACTACTTTGAAGATGTATTAATATTTTTCTGAGTAAGAAAATTCCTTTTTTCGTTTTTGATGACAATTTTAGAAAAGTATAGAAATTTATAGTGTAATTTAGTTAATTGAACTAAATTTGTTATGTGTAAAAATGTCAACATCATCCAAAAATTGTGGAGTTTACTAAGTATTGAATTATATTGTACCAAAGTACTTGGAATTATTATTTAACTATTGTTATTAGAATGCAGATAAGTATAGCATAGCATAGTAAAAAAAATAAAAGATTAACACTCGGAAATAAGTTCATATGCTTTCCATTTACCTGACTCAATATTATGCTAAATTATACAGTGGAATTTTGAAGGTCATAGCTCTTACTAGTACGTTTTTAGTCACTATGCAATGCATCTTATTTTATGCTAATGTTTTATATTATTTATGCTTTCCCCCATATTCATCTAATTTCACCATCCTCTTCCTATATTCATCTCAATTTTATTGTATCCACTATTCATCTCAACTTTATTGTATCCACTATATACATGTATTCATCTTTTTGTGGCATATTTGTGATATTTGTATGTACATGTACATACATAATATGTATGTACACCTTTTTCTGCTTTGATTATTGTGTATGCACATTATTTCACTTTCCATATCCATCATGTTCATTGAAAACCAAATCCTTTGCCTTCTCAATATCTTGTCACTTACACTAACATGACTTACATTTCACATAAATGCTGCTATCTGCACTGCCATCCTTTTGCTCTTGTATTTAACTGTACTGTATTTTCCTATTTATTATCTGCTTTACTGACTATACTCAATCTATCAATCTTCAAAACATTCCAAATTCCTTTATACACCTTGTATCATTCTATAAACTATACTTGCTTTGCATAACACACTGCTACATATATACAGAAGGCACTACAACTGATGCAGACCTTACTACTACTGTAACTTCTTATGAAGAAAAAGGTATACAGAGTCATTGTGTGATTATATTGCTATTATTTTTGCTATCTCCCTCCTGAAAAGGGGAGGAATACAGTAAGAATCAAATGTGTATAATTTCTGAAACTTGAGGATTCAAATTGATTTTTGGCAAACATTGAATTCTTTCTCCAGTTTGAGAATTCCACAATGTTTACAAATATAGCTTTTGATTTTCCATCATTTTCTGTCAATTCTGTTTGTGCTCTAATTTTTATATATATTTTCCTCCATTATCAATCCTAAAATGTTATTCCTTGTATTGTTCTGATTTTATAACATTACTGGTATATCCCCCAAAATGACAATTGCAAGGGAAGAAGAGACAGTGAAAAAATAAGATCTACAACCTCTTGGGGGAAAATACAGTCTTAAAATTAAATTTTGCAGAAAATTGTGGAATGTTAACTATTAAAAGATTTTTATTCAAGAAAAGATTATGCAATACATTTTATTATTCACTTCTAATTCAATTTTCTCCAAAGATGAACAGATTCTGTGGTCACAAGAGGTTTGAATGAAGCAGATTCACTTATTCTTCTTATAAAACTAGTGTCATGTGCACAACAAGCAAATGTAATTATTATTGCTGACTGGTCTTGTATATCAAAATGATATAATTACCCCTGATCATTCTTTTAGCTAAGACTGAGGAAGAAGAAGAGGAAGAGGATAAACCTCCTCCTGTTCCTGTCCCTGAAGAAGACCCTCTTCCTCCCGATGGTCCAGAGACAAGCAAGTTCAAAGATCAGAGGAATGAGTTTGAGAGAGAGTGGCCGTCCATCCAAGCTCTACTCACAGGAACTATCAACCTTGATCCGATCCAGATAGAGATTGAGAACAAGAAGACTGAGGATATCATCAAGGAATCACATACCATGGTGGAACGTAAGTCATACCTCTCACAAATTATACATTCAGCTATGGGTCAGAAGAACTGCATTGTTTGCCTCTTGTATTAATGCATCCAAATATACTTCTGACTAAATATACATTCAGCTGTGGAAGGGTTTTAATTTTCTTTGACCTGTGGCCTTCATCACCTTGTTTAAGTGATCTGCTAGGCTTTTACATGCCATGCTCTTGTGTCATAAAACTGACCATTGATGGTACATGTATTTTTCATGGTAACTGCCATGGAAACATTCTTTTCTTTTCCTTTGACTGAGAGTCATGTCATCATCTTCGTAGTTACCATTGGTGACAGAGTAACTTGGAAGATTTATTTTGTTACAGGGCCAGCTTGATCCTCTAATAAACTTTACTGTTTATATCATTACAGTGGTGAGAAATCTCAATATCAAATAACAATTGGTCCAGTATATGAGAAAATACTGTCTTTAGACCTTAATAGGTATTTTTTTAAGGCTGAGTTTATTATTTTTGATTTGTGTGGGTGTGTGTGTTGGAGCAATTGTCAATAATAGATTATTTTTTGGGAAAAAGTTCTTAATATTTGTCTATTTAAATGAAAACCATAATGATACCTTTGATATGTTATTTGTTCTTTGTATAGTACCGTACACCTACAGACCATGGGAGTATAATAGTATTGATATGGATGAAGAGGATGAAGATGCAGCAGCTGAAGCTGATGAGGAGGGAGATGAGATGGAGGAAGAAGAGGTAAGATGATGGATATTTTTTTGGGGGTGGTATACTCTGTTCTCCCTCTTCGTGTGGACTTTTACATATAATTATACTTGGAGACTTTTGTGTGCTGTTTGTTTCTATGATAATAATGATAGTCAAAATTTTCAGTGGTACAATCCAGGTTGCCAGGGCTAGTTGTTTGCAGAGCTCAAATTTAATCTCATCTGATCTGTATTAGGGTGCAGAAGTAGTGGTAAACCTGAAACCTTTACTCAAACTGATATTCTAGATTTATTTCAATTTCATTTTTTTCCCGGGGGGGTTGAGAAATTGAACCAGTTTTTGCTCTGTTATCTGGAAACTGGATAGTGCTTTTCTATGTGTACATCATTATGTTTTAAATTTGTTTTATAATAAAAAAGATATTATTTTAATGGTGAGCTACAGAAAATATTGCACATTATATTTTGTCCTGTTTTAAATTGGAGTATTCTATTTTTATTTATTTTTCTTAGGATGAGGAAGTCACTAAGAATAAGAAGAAGCAGTTTGGTGATACCAAGCACTTCTGTCCTGTAGCTCTGAAGGAGAAGTTTGTCCTATGGCCTAGTAACCCAGAGATAGCAGCTAAGTACAGGGAGAAGGTCTACTACTGTTCCAACCCAGAGGCTAGGGATAAGTTCATCGCTGAACCAACCACGTTTGTGGCTAAAGGAAGGCCGTTTCAGGTGAGATTGTGTTTGAAGGAAAGTGAAGATCTTATAAAAGAAGAGAGTGAATTTTGAAATTATGTTTCCTGTAAAGAATAGAAAAAAAATTGATCCCAAGATGGAAAATATAAAGGATGGCCTGGATGCAGACAGAAAGGTAAAGCAATGAAAAAGTAAAGAAAGAAATAGGAAAAGGAAACGGAAAGAAAGAAATAAAGACTTCTGTAACTAGTTTGAAAGAATTTGTTAACATTAAATGGATCCATATGAAAAACACCCAGGGGACTTAATTCAATAATGTGATATCTAGTTTCTTGTAGGATGATATATTCAAGATGCAGTCAGGGATGTAGTTTGTACAGGTTGGGAGGCACTCTGAAAAAAAGGAAGTATTATAAAAAGCAATCACCCCTTATAGGGTGTATAACCCATTAAAAAAAGAAATGAATAGAAAGAAATAATTTACTTTTGGCCTGGGGGCATTGGCCCCTTGATCCACAGAGATGTGCTTGTATCACATATTCTTCATGTTTTTACACCTGTTGTTTCCATTGTTCAGCCTCCTCCAGTTCGGCTGTTAATGCTTGGCCCCAAGGGTGCAGGCAAGTCCCTCCATGCAAGAGCTATGGCAGACAAACTAGGCCTGTTCCACATCAGCTTCAAAGATCGGCTCCAGGAACTCATCATCAAGAAGACCAAGAAGAAGATAGGACCAGAGTTTGAAGAGGAGGAGGAGGAGCCAGAAGAGGAAGAGCCAGAAGAGGAAGAGCCAGTAGAAGGACTGAAGGATGGAATACCAGTTGTATCAGAACCAAATGATGGTAAATCTTTTCTTACATTGGCTAACGATTCCATCTTCATCAACTTTACAGATAGTGGAATATGTGCCAGGCCTTAGAATGGTTTGCAAAAGGTATAAAAAAATACCCAAGGATGATGATGGATATGGTGTTGAAATAATATTCTGATTATTTATTTTCATCATACAAATCATTTAATGAAAAAAGAGTTTTCAAATGCTCTGATACAAAAAAAAAAAACAAGAAACAAACGAACCCAACAAACATACCCAAGGATGGTGATGGATGACTTGAATAAAAAGTATTATTCTGACTATTTTCACCATATGAATAATGATTAAAAGAAAGAAAAGCTTTAGCACATGATTATACATTGGTGATTTTAATGATTGATTGTACATTGTGACCTATGCAGTCAATTGCAAAAGTGATTATCTAGTGCTACAAAGCCAAAAATTCAATGATACATCCAGTAGTTGCTTTAAAATAATCACTAAATTCCTTTAAAATTTCGCAGCATCAATGTGATAGCAGCTTGTCGCTACTTGCAGTTATTTCTGTGATGCATAATTTTAATGTTAAATATGTGTATTGACTGCAGGTTCTTTTAAGTCTTTCGGTCTATAACATATTTTCTTTTCTATTACTATGATATCAGCTGCTGCTGCAGAACAGACTGAGGAGGACAATGAAGAAGGGGTAAGTCATGCTAAATCATTTTATATTGTTGAGTTATTTTCTAATCTGGTAAGTCATGTTGATTTATGGTTTAATCATGAAACTGGTAGGAGGCAACCATCATTGTGGTTGGTTTAGCAAGTGTGCGCCTAACAGGCTGCTTAAAATGCTATGAATCCAGTGACCAGGTAATAATAATTGTGAAGCGCTTTGAACAGTCATAGATTGATAAAGCGCGATATAAATGCCAATTATTATTATTATTTACATTTATTGCTTTATTTTTTAAGATTGTGATTAGTAATTTCATTTGTATGAACAATATGAAATTCAGAATTTGTACACCCACATTGTGAGTAAAAGTGTGGTAAATGCAGATTACTGTCTTTCCAAAGGAAATTAGTGCTGCGGCATGGAATTGAACCAGGTACTTTGTAGCTCAAAGTGCAGAGACTTATCCACCAAACCAAACCAAAACACCTTTACATGATAGTCATATTAGTGTAAATTGATGTTGAATATTTTCAATCTTGATTTGTTCTTTCTATCTATCCATCAGGGAGAGGAGGAGCAGGAGGTGGAGTTGAATGAGTTTGAAGAGAACATCAAGGGTAACCTAATGGGTGATGAATCACTCAGCATAGACTCACTGGAGAAGATTATACCAGACTGGTGGAATTTAGAACCTTACAAGTAAGTCTCGGGGGTCATTTCATAAGTCGGTGTGTAAGTTATGCATGGTTTGATGCAAAACTGGTGACCTCTTCTTGTGCTAAATGATATTTCTCTATGTAGTTGACTTAGCACCTAAGAAGATGTTCCAGATATGTAGTTATGTGTTAAGTCATGCATAACTTACAAACAGCTAATTAAACACCAAGCTTGGTTCTTGCAGTCACACAAAGTACTTTTCTGAAGCAAAAGGCAAAGAAAATTGTGTAAATTAGTTGAAGTCTTAAATCATATAACAAATCTATTGTCAGACATTTTGAAAATTGTATTTAATTGAATCAATTAATTCCTTTGCGAAGTAATTATTAAACTATTCTATGGTTAGGAATTTTGACCAACCCGGAATGTATTGCACTTATACCAATAGGTCATTGAAATCTATATTTGGTTGAGGTATTGGTGTGATCCTCTACTGTTTTTTGAATGTCTACTCATTCCATTTGTTCAAGTTTATTGATTGTAATAGATTAATTATTGATGAGTGATTTTTGTATGATGTTGTACAGATCAACTGGTTTCATCTTGGAAGGGTTCCCTCGCACCTCCGAGGAAGCTCAATTCATGGCTGAAAATGGCTTTTTCCCAGACGCTGCTATCCTGCTCAATGTAGAAGATTCAGACATCACAAGCAGAATGCTCCCGCCCAAGCTGGAGAAATGGCGTAAGCGACGTGATCGCAGGGTGGCACGGAGAGAGAAGCGTAAGGCCAAGAAGAAGAAGGAGCGAGAGGAGGCGATCAAGAAGCGACGACAAGAACTCATCTCAGAGGCGGATGATAGGAAAGCAAAGAGACAGGTAGGAGATTCTGAAATGTCTTACATTTCTTGGGAGCATTCCCTGAAACACTTTATTTGTGATTTTCACTGTCATTGTTATAAGCTACTGTAATCCTTGCATCTGATTGGCTCAGGTCAAATTTGTAAGTGAAAATCACTGACTAGATGCTTCATGAAACACTCCCCAGGGGCACATAACACAAAACTTAGCAATGATCGTACAACAATTTTCTGCGATTGATTGCATTGACTACAATGTACAATCAATCGTGAAAATGAAGTGTACAATTAATCGCTAAACTTTGTGTTACAGGATCCTGGTCACCTCTTGCGGTCAGCCATATGAAAACATGATATCTACTTTTATTGATCTAAATATTCATCCATCTCTTTGAAATACTAAGCAAAGAAATTAGGATTCAATTGATAAACATTGTGTATGACAGTATGCTGTCTTAACGAAAAACTTTTGGATTTTCATTGGATTTCATTCAGTTTTATAGGGATACCTCCTCATTTGCCTGTCTATTATTATTGGTCAATATTTAATGTGTCTACATCATTTGATTTACTACACAACATACACTTGATATCTGTATCCATCTTTGAAATGTAGTAACATAAAACACCTTATTATTACCCCAGGAATATTTCGATATTTTTTGCTATACCTATTTCCATTCCTGTAAGAAATTTATTGTATATCCCAAGACATTTCATACTTGTGGCATTTGATTTTGTGATCACAAAAACGTATCACTCCCCCTATATATTTCCATTACCATCATCACCACTATTGCATTAATAATATTTCACCAGTATTATTTTTTCCATGTAATTTATTTGTTCACCATTATGTTTTATAATGAAGTTTCTGGCGAAAACATTGCGTATTCACAAGGTACACTGCTTCTTATCTCCATTAGATATGAAAGTTTATAAAATAGTGATATGGATCCTAATCACATGATTGGCTGAAATCTATCGTGTGACCAGTCTTTTCTTTTAGCTAAAAGGCAAACTTGCTAATGACTGGTACTATTGACCGGTCATGGTTACAAGATGAGGATGGTTTATCAAATAACAAGGGTCCATAACATTATCTTATAAAACAAATAATGCATATAATTTCGCTTGGGTATCAGAGTAATTACACACACTTGTTACCTTTGAAACAGTTCAATGCCCTCATCTATGTTTCGGGCACGTTAGAATAGTTCCAAAGTTACCTCACATGTGTAATTCTTGCTAATGTGTATTATTTGTGTACTAGCAGAACAGAGCTTGCGTATTGTTTTGTTGTTCATATTTTTTTGTAAAGTCCAAGATTTTGTATTTATCTTGTTACTCTTGTATTCATTAATATGCAGTCAATGTACATTTATGTTATTTCATTTATACAAATCCTTTCAGTCAGTTTATTTCATTATCTATCTCATGTTTACTCATTATATCTTTTATAATAAGTGTTTTACATTTTTATTTATATCAGTGACAATGAGTTATATGCAACCCCTTCCCAATTCTTTTGATTTTCTTAATTGGTTGTTTAGGAGATGGTGCATATACATTTTTGTCTCTCTTGTTTCATTGTTGTTTTGAACATGTGCTATTGTTTCACTCTGTTTCATGACCTTTGTTTGTTTCATCTCTATTATTCTCATCATTGTGTACGAGCAGGCAGAGTTAAGGGTAGGTTTTCATATCAACATCTTGACACTCCTATATCAGTGTCACCAATAACAAATAACAAAGTATATAGATAGATTATTAACAAAGTACTTTGAAAGCCTAAGCTTCGAATGCCTCTTTCACATTGAGGAAAGTTACCCATGCGCAGTCCAATCTGGATAATTTCCAGTTTGAGATGTCTTCCTTCTTCAATCTCTGGCTAATCTTAACCTGGAACCACCTGGATTAAAACTAGGAGACACCCTGGTGCTGACTGTGTACTTCAAGATCAATGTGAAAGGGGTATCGATGAATAAAAATAGAAAAAAAGATAGCTAATAATTAATCACGCCTACACTATACATAGAGACTGAAAGCAATAATAATAAAATCATGTCTAACATCACAATTAGGCCAGTAAAGCTTGACAGAACAATTAATAACATTAATTGTGTAATCGCATTTGAATAGACTAATTAACAAGTAGATCAATACAATAAAACAATCTAACAATGCAGTTAATGCTTTGAGAACCTTAAAACTAATAACTCTATTGTTATAGAGGTCTTCTCTGTCACAAATGAACCACATAATAAGAGCATACCTAATGTGCAATAATGTTAACATGCTCACAAAAGCCTAAAGCTATTTTGATTCACAAGCTTGCACAAAGTTTACTAACTATACAAGTATCTGTTTGAACTGTAGAGTTAAAAGCATAATAGACTGAGGAGAGCGAAAATAAATTTGCAGTATAGAATGAACCTTGTAGCTGTGAAGAACTAGTAATATATATTGTGTTAACATGCTAGCAAAACCCCTTAAATGTATGTAAACATGTGATAGATATACAAGCTTGCATTAAATAGACTAACTAAATAGTAATCTTCTTGATATGTAGAGTTAAAAGTATGATCAGCTATAGAGAGTGAAAGTAAATTTGCAATGGGGCAATTACTTAAAATTTACGGCCAACTTTCTTTTTATTCATCAATACTACATTTCATGAACTATTCAAGCTATTGAGAATTTGAGAGAATAATATCTCTTTATATTCATTAACAAGATAAAAAGAGACAAACCATTTCAGGAATATCCTACGCAGAGTGGTCGGACATACATAACTTATGGCATTGCACAATGATAAATTGCGCTTGTAGCTTACTTTCAAGAAATAACTGAGCAAAAAGTAATATAGTTATAGTAATTGGAATGCTCATTTAAATCCTCATGATATGTTTTTTTTTTTTGGGGGGGGGGGAGGGAGATATCAAAATCGAAAATATGTTAATTAAATTAAAAAAAAGTTATTTTCTGTGTGTGTGTAAATGCAAAGTATCATAAGCATACATGTACATGTACATCAAATAATATTATTATCTTTCTTGAAGAAAGTGTCTGACTATGAGATGATTATGATCATATCTTGATGATAATCACATTCTCCCATTTTTTCTTTGTGTTTTTAACAAGTCCAGAACCCCCATGAATGTCTTTTGCATGTTCTATAAAATGAATGCTGCTGCTGAATATCATGAACGTGAAATGTAAATACAATTATGTAATAATGATGTTGCTTTGCCTTAATTGCTTGAGTGTCGGTGTGAAAAGTAATGATGTTTAGTTCTTGTTTTTTTTGTACTCACAATCCATAATGTTTAATATTTTTTTCTCTAAAAGTTTGAAATAGATACTGTTTGTAATATTTAGTTTGATGTATTTTACCTAAAAATTGAATGCCTTGCTTTAGAAAGCACCATATTCTATTTTCTTCTCTGAAATCCCCATCAATGACCACCCTGTAAAAGGAAGATTTTAACTGATATTTTTTTCTAAAGCTTGTACTTTGCAAAAAATGTTTTAAATTTTTAGCCTAAGGTTTTTGTATTTGGGTCTGCAATATTTTTAAAAACAAAAGGAGAAAAGAAAAATGTGTTAAACCATGTATCTTCTATTGTGCTGTCACATAATATATGCATGTTCTTTTGATTATAAGGAAAATGTAACAAAAAACAACATTACCCTGAATGTCTAAGCATATCTATGAATATTTTGTTATGAAAAGAACACTAATAAATTTGGAAATGTCTGTATCGAGTAGTTGTAGATGATAGTTATGTATACATTTATATTTTTTTAAATATATTTTTAAAAGAATACCAATACTAGTATTCATTTTTGCTTGCATTTCATCAGGCTCAGAGAGCAGCAGATAGAGACAGCGATGACTCAGAACCATCAGATGAAGAAGGGTTTGATGATGAGGAAGAGGAAGATATCGAGGCTATGCTGGCTGAAGAGTTTGAAGAAGAGGAGGAAGAAGAGGAAGAGGAGGAGGAGTTAGAAGAAGACGCCGTTGAGAGACTGAAGAATGAAATTGGCGAGGTGTATGATGATGATACAAGTCGCATCGCAGGCTTACAGGTAAGTAGAAAAAAAAATTTTCTTATGAAATGGAAAGTGTGGTGGTACCTTCACAATATACAATGTCCTTATTTGTATGTATGCTTTCTTCATTTTCATTTTCAATATTTGGATGCCGAAAACACTAAGCATACCTGTTTTGATAATACCCCTTTTGGTATTATTGGAGAAACATGAATGATATATATCTTTATTATCCAACGATGAATCCTTTGATTTGACATGCCTGTTTTGTTTAGTACTATCTATGAGGGGACCACCTTATGAAGCTTGTCAGCACTGACAAGTTGTCATTCTCTGACAGTTACCATAGTAATAATAACAATAATAATAAGAAATAATAATTGGATACATGTATATATAACACATTTCCAGAGGATACAAAGCGCTGTAACAGAGATCAGAGTTTCTTATTCAATCAAAACCAGAGATTTCACTGAAATTTTCATATCAAATTAAGTCCGTCCTAAAATATTTCAGAAAACACCCCTCATTTTTATAAATGTCGTGCCCAAGAGTACTTCTTTTGATTAGGATCGTGTGTAATCAGAATATACTTGAAATTGAGGAACACATGTACAAATGGACATGGGCGATTGCTTCATTGAGTTGGGGTTAGAATCATGTTCATGAAGAAAATGGTTGAAGGAATAACCGTAGCCTGATTCATAGATGGAATTTGTCTGTAGAGGGAGGATGATTCATTATGGTGAGAGTTGCAGAGTGCATTAGTTGTCAGCCAGAAACAATGAAAATAATTTCATCTAATCCTTTCTTCCTTCTTTTTTCTTGACAGGAAACTCTTGACGAGATCATGATCCCTCGGATGGAACTGAACGGAGGTCGCAAGCCTCACATTGTCCGCTTCACCCTTGAGCAGAGTCTGAGACCCGTCCAGGAGTTTAGAGAGAGTCTCTTTGAGAAGGTGTATCCTATCAGGGAGATGGTAGCTAGGAAGATGCTACAGATTGGTTATAAACATCAGTCAAGGTTTGGAAGATGGTGTCCTGTAAAGCTACTGGAAGGAGACTGTATACAACCAATGCAGGTAGGCTTGGATCATATAGTTGAAATGTATATATCTTGGGAAAACTAAATTTCAAAATACTTTTTAAAAAACATTAAAAAAAAATCAGTAAAATCCAAATTTCTCATCACCAGCAGCCACTCAGTATAAGTTGGCATACCCTTTCATGAAAGTGTTAAAAGAATTAAATAGATATATGGGACTTTGATATAATAACAACTTATGTATATTGAGCCATTGAGAAATGATGGTGCTTTGTGAAGTGCTGCAAAAATGTGTGCATAATAAAATATTTAATTGTCAATTAAAAAAAAAAAAACATAACAAAAATCATAATCCTAAGTCTTAGTATCTTAGTGAAAAAAAGTTATAGACATTAAACTTTTCACAGATTATTATAGCTCTTTCTTTTACAATGTGTATTCAGATTTTTGTTTTTTATAGCAACATACAAATCAAGGATTGTACACTTTTGTATAATGTTAATTCTCAGTTATGCTATCAAATTTACACTGATGATTTTTCTGTTGGAAATGAATGAGTACAAATCTTATTTCTATTCATCATGTTTGTTATTTCATCTTTGTTGTACAAACTAATTCACCATTTGTTGAATGGTCTTGAATTGCAGGGTCACACCTACCCAACGTTCCCAGCAGTATACCGTCAGCACATTTACTTCATGTCTACCCCTCAAGCTAGAGAGGAGTTTGTCATGCATCCATTGAAGTATCTGAAGCAACCGTCTCCCAAGCCTGTTGTCCCTGTAAGGATGGCCATCATTGGACCACCAAAGTCTGGAAAAACTTCATGTGAGTAGCAATGGTGGAGTTGTTATGTATAAGTTATAATTGTTATAAGCTACTGAAATGAACTGATTGACAAAAAGCATATTTCAGACAATATCATAGCACCTGTTACTCACATCAAGCTTTGTGAAACATGGTGCAAATCTAAATGATAAAATTTTCGGTTTCACTTTGAAAGGTTGTCCTGAAGAAGATTGTTGGGTAATCTTACGGATGATAGTTCTAAGAAGAACAGGTGATCTCAACGTTTCGAGCACTTAGACTCTTCGTCAGGAGCATATCTTTATGATCAATTTTTTATCATGCTTTATTACTCTTAATGCTTTATTGATCAATGAGCTGAATATCAGCATTCACTAAACTATTATTCCTCCAACTTATATTCTGTTCAGTGGCCAACCGATTTGCATCAGATTACGGTATGATGAGACTGTCTATCGGTGAAGCAGTCAGGTTTATCTTGACCCAACAACCCAAGACACAGCTAGCTAAACTTATCAATGCTCAGATCAAGAAGGGTATCCCGCTCCCTGATGAACTTGCCATACGAGCCCTAGAGGTCAATCTCCTTGATACGAGGTCATCGACCAGAGGGTAAGTAGAGGGAGAGAGGGAAGGCTTATTGGGAATGGTGATGAGGGTAATGGTCAAGGTACTTGGGGGAGGGGGGTATTCTGCAGGCCCAGACCTTTGGTTTTCGTGAAATTTGCATAGTATAATGCAGAGTCTGAAGTAGGGAGACTAGATTCACTTTATACTGTGGCTGCCTCTCTTACTGGACACAGACAGAGAGTTTGGAGTCTAGACTTCACTCTAGACATGGTATAAATGGTTTAAGTATCAAATATGAGTCTGTGCTTGCAGTCTATGAGGGGGGAATGTGTGCATGGGGTGGGGGTTTTGGGGTTATTGCCCCCCCCCCCTCCCAAAAGATTTACAAGCAAAGGAAAAAAAGACAAACACATGGATATGAGAGGGAAGAGATTGCAATATGAAATTATTTTCTGGATAATATTTTAAATCTGTCACAAAATCAGATTCTAATTTTAAACATGTAAAACAATCATAAATCCTTTTGTTTTAGCAGAAGCTGATCTATATTTTGTTGTTTAGATTTATGGCATCCATTCCGATTTTATGTTCCCCATTACAGCTACGTCCTTGATGGTTACCCAGTCTCCAAACACCAGGTTGATCTAATGACAGAGCACGGTATTATCCCAGTGGTTATTCTTGAGCTTAGTGTTGATAGCAGGGAACTCATGGTCAGAGGAATGAAAGATAGACATTCTTCAGAAAGGTAAATATGGACATATCTTTCAGCACATTTAGGCACACTCTAGTTATTTTGATGTATTCTCTATTGTTATTATTATAATTATGATAATTATCATGTAACTTTTTAAAACATTATTTATATGATGCCATGAAAATTCATGCTATGCAGTATATCCCCTGAATAATTAAATGCGAATCATATATCAGGTAATTTAATTTAATAAAAAGACTTTGATAGCTGTCAAATAATTATTCTTTATTTGCAGTATTTATTTGTTTGTTTGTTTATTTTTCCAAATAGTATTGGGCCTTGTAACACAGAGCTTAATGATGCAACATGTGGCTGACTGATACAATTGATTACATTGGTCATTATGTGTAATGAATTATAGAAATCATTTGTACAATTGCTTTGTAACTTTTGGTTATGACCCTGGTATGGCGGAAAATAATTATCTTTATTAATTTTAATAGCACACATGGCACACCCAGGAAAAAAACTATATGCATCTTCAGTCCTTGAAAAACTACAATGCTGATTCACAAGTGATTTACAATGCGTGATTAGCATTCACACTTAAATCTGTTGAATTTTTATTTTCTTTTCAGGTTGTTACCGCTCCATGACAGCGCCCAGATCTTAGCTCTGAAGATTGCTGCCTGGCAGAAAGAGATTACTTCTGTGAGGGAGTATTATAAAGAGACTCATAAGAACTGGGTCAGTGTGACAGGAGAGAAGTCTAAGTGGTGGGTTTGGAACAGAGCTGCTGACCATTCTAAGGACAGCGTTCGTAGGATACAAGACTATCTGCAGAGGATATCAGAGGGTAAGGATATCATTGTTCATTAGTTTCTTTAAGTTAGCATTGTCTCTGCATCATAGATTACAGTGTTTTGTTCCAATATGACATTCCCTTTTCTTTGTGTCTTCTGGTTGAATCTTTCCACATTCTCTTTCCATCTTATCAATTAAACTCCGATCTTCTTCATCATTTTCCTCATACCTGCTTCTCTCCAGATGAAGAGATTCTAAATTACATTGATCTTTCAATACAGATTTCATATTTTCTTTTCAAGACGTGATTCATTCATTTCAATTCACATCTCGTTTTTACCTTCACAACAAGTATTTTAGGATTGCATTTTGCTTTCTTTGTATAATGTAGTGTTTAGGAAGGTTTCAGGGTGATTTATTGAATAATCATAAATCATCTTGATAAGAACCTTTTCTTCATAGCATACTTGGTACAGTTCTTTATAGGGAGTTGGGTGACCAAATACAAACTTATCATACCCAATATGTTTGTACCATTTTTGATGTCAGATACACCTGTCTGAGGAGTGAGATTGTCATGCAAATTGCACTACTTTGAATAAATTTTACAGTATGTATGGAGACATATCAGGAATGTTTTTAGGCTGATTTTAAGATTGATCACAGAACAAGAAAGAAAGAAAGAAAAAAGGAGATACTACAAGGGAATGAATTATTCATTGATTATCAGTAAACATTACATTTCAAGTCATACCCTGTTTGCATAATATACTCCATTTTCCGGTTGAACTCTTCAGGCAAGGCAGCATCTATCGCTGACATGTGTATCACACCAAAGGAGTTCTTCTCCCGTCTTGGTGACTTTGGCCAGTACTGTCCAGTCAGCCTGGCCAAAGATGGTGAGCTGGTGGACTGCGCCGGACAGATCAACCTAGACAACGCTGCAGAATTCCGCGGTCGCTACTACAAGATGGAGAACCCTGAGAAGGTCAAGGAGTTCCTGGCCAGACCAGAACTCTATGTGCCACCTCAAGCTCCTAGAGCATTACCTCCTCCAGAGCTGCTGCCTAAGAGGAGAACAGCCATTGATGCTAAGAAGATGTTCCCTATGCAGATTGAGCTGCAGGGATACTGTCCTGTTACCTACCTGGATGGAAAGCTGAGGTGAGTCTTTTACCATTCCTTAGCCCCAGTCTGATGAAAATATTTTAAAGAATAATTAGATTTTATGGCATGACACATTGCCTGTGATTTGATTTGAGTTTTTTTATATTTATTAATCAAGTAGATGTTTCCCTGATGTTTACCCTTGTTTCATTTATAATATATAATTAATGAATAAATTATACAATTTATGGAGCATACTAAAATAAGCTTATTAAATTTTGTGGTATATGCAGTACTGCTATGTTTATGATTGAATCATTTGTTTTAATCAAAGTTAACTTTTATTCCGCAAAAGATGGAATTGTCCATATTTCTTTAAACCTTGTACAGCACATTGTATTCTCTATCAGGCAAACGTTTCATAGAGCTTGTCAGTGATTTAGTACTTATAATTGTTGATCAGTTAATTGCAAATTTATTTGCGGAAATGACGAACAAGATGTTCATAAAATGTTCACCAGCTCTCGTTTTTTTTAAATTGGATTGTGTTTATTTTCATTGTTCGATATCTATTTTTGCATTCAGGTATGAAGCAATCCTTCCAGGCAACCCGGATCTTATTGTGGAGTACAGGGAAAATATGTACTGCTTTGATTCTGAAGAAAAACTGCAGAAATTCATGAGGTATATCACACCATAAATACTTGATATTTTTCCTGCAATGATCAAACATTTGAAGGAAAAGAAAAGAGATATATTGAAAAGTAACTTGTAAGTTGTGTGATAGTAGATCATATCATGAATGTGAAGGTAAAGATTATGATTATAACGATAAGGCTGAAATTAAAGAAAATGATGAAGATGACGATCATGATGATGATAATGACAATAATGACAGTGATATTGAAGAAAATAATGAAGATGATGATGATGGAAATGATATGATTATAATGCTGTTTTAGATAATGATGGTGACTAAATTGCCATTATGCCATACAATGAAGGACCATATTTATGGATTTAGCATGACCTTAATTTCAAATGATCATTATTTGTTAATGACATCATAATCTATTCCTATTATCCCTCCTTAGGTATCCTGAGCGTTACTACAACCTGAAGTTACCTCACAAGTTACCACCCAGGAAGGACCCTCTCCTTGTGACCTCACTGCCTATGTTAGGTTATATGGAACAAACAATCTCAACTGCTATCACCAAGGCTCTTACTGCAACGGGCTGCTTCAAACCAAAGTTCCCCTTCGTCTCACCCTCAAGATCAGCGTTGCTATATCTGGCATTCCATCTCAAAGGTGAGACTTCCCCTCAGGCCCTTTTTTTTTGTTCTGTCCATCTGTTTTCTAAATACATTTTTCTAGTAGGATTTCTTTACAAAGGGTGCATTTCCAAACTGCTTTTTTTTTCTTGCATACACATGCATTCTCTATTTGGTCATTGTCTCTTATTTTATATGATGTGAAAAATGTATTAAGAAATCATATATTTTTTAAATTTCCAGCAGTATTTTGGCATATTATTTTGTGTACCCATGTGTAACTAGTCATTATAGAGGACCAGCAACCAGTCTTACAAAGATCAATGATTGATTCAAATCAAACTAAAATTGAGATTGATCTGAAATTCTTATCTCTTTATCAAGCAAATTTAGATCAATCTCAATTCAAGGTTTATTTGAAGGTATCACAACTCTTTGTAAGATAGGGCCCAGGGTTATCAAATATGACAGATCTATCACCTCACAAGAACCCACCGATGTGTTACTTTGTTTCATTAGCATTATGGTGTTCATTTTCATTCATCTTAATTGTTGCTGTCATCAATTACCATCCACATAACCTTTACCACCACCATTGTCATGATGCACAACATCAACATCATCATCGTCACCATCGTCACCACCACCATCATTGTAATCATCCATACCATTATCATCCCCACCACCACCACCATCTTCATCAATATCATTGTTATCATCATTATCATCGTCATTTTAACTCTGTGTAATATTTCTTGTACTCATCTTCTTTTATGTTATTGTTTCCCTTCTACCCACCAGCGTACAACCCCAAGAGCTCCGACTATGTTCGCAAGAAGTACCGCAAGAAACTGGACCAGTTTGAGGAGCACTGTGAACTCATCCGTTACCTAGGCAACCAGATGGGACCACGATCTCGTAGTCCCAAAGAGCTTCCTATTGACTTTGATCACAAGATGCTTCTCTTTCTCAATCTAAAAGGACGAGAGCCTACACCATCAACATTGGTCGCTATGTAAATGTTCTTGTTCTGAAGAGACATATCCACCTGTATTCAGAGATGCTCAGATCCATGTACGTCTGCCAATAGGATCGATTCAAACAAGTTTAAAGCCTTTGAATGCAGATGTCCTGAAAATGGGTCAATCTCTACAATTGTTTGAATTATAATTGCCTGTGAGGGGACATTTACACAGAGTGTCTAAAACTGAGTTGAAAGATACTGGAAAAAAAAAGAAGATATTTTGAAAACAGCCTCTACTCAACACTTAAATTTGATACGTTGCAGAATTTCTTTTCTAGTATATATTTACATTTTGTTTTGATAAACTGAAGTTTAGAAAAAGTTTATGTTCTTTGAGCCGAAGTCAAGCAAGATTTAAAGCTATTTAGAAAAAATGAGAAATTCTTGAAAATAGTTTTCTCTGTATGCTTATTCAAACTTACAAGCAACATGACTTCTGCAGTTTGTAATTACACTTTAACAGATTGAGATGAAGTTAAGTGGAACTGATTTCTATTGTCTTTGAGATATCTGGATTAAAAAAAATCATGTAGCTTAATACATTGGCTCTTGTCAATGTTTCATTTATGTTGCTATTTTATATTATTTGCATCTACCACCGAAAAGGCATCTTCCAATGTTATAAAGGTGCACACTGCTCATTCTTACTCTGTAAACATACATGCGACCTTGTAACATCCATGACAGGAATATGGGAATTACCTAATAGGTAACAAATTTCAGGCAAAGGGATCACAATGCGCAAGGTATTGCTTGAAGAGAATGACTGAAAGGTTTATTTTGTGTTTGGTGCAAAGACTTTTTCATATTCTGCCACTGTGAAACATGGCTGTCTTGCAAAGGATATGCATCATATTCATTTAGAAAAAAAATCGTAATAGAAGGTGCCTTTATTTCTCTTGGACAATTCATCCTATTATGTTATTACAAATTAAATAAAAGATTTATGATTCATATTTATTTTGACTAGCTATCATTCCGTCCTAAATTCCACCTTATACAAATGTGTGTGTTCATTGTCCATTATATGCAAATTGTACCAACTGTTTTCACCACAAATGCAACTGCAATATACTTATATTTCATCTTGTGCTTTTATTGAAGATTTCCACTAGAGGTGCCATCGTTTATCAACGAATTGATGTACTATGTATATGAACTTACAATTTCTTTTGATATTCAATAATGATATTGATACTGTGCAGCTTTTATTTATTATACTAGAAATTTCCAGGAGCTTGTTGCAGAAAGAGCTGTATGTAATTGCAACTAAAAGATCCAAATACATGGTTGTGATAGGGTGTCAGTGAGGTTGTGATTAATTGCAACTCTTTCTGAAACATGCCCCAGATTCTTGTCTGTGATTCACACAGATTGATAAAATCAAACATGTCAAGAAAATCTAAAATGGAAAGAGGTGGAGGTTATCTTTTATGAATAAGATACAATTCTACTGAATAAAGCAGCCTAAGCAAGCATCACTCTATAATTGTGTATTAGGACATTTTATGAATAAGACATATATTTCCTGAATATACATACATGTACACTCCAATGTTGCCTACAAATTGTTTGTTAAGTGAATATTTCTTGTCACTTTGAACAGAGTTATTGATATATTTATCATTTTTGTATTTTAGTTTATTTGTATAATTGTAAATAACAGACATTATGGAATGTTATTCTATATTATAGAGTTCAAAAATTGTAATTTTGTGTCAAGAATTTCTTGTAAAGATATTTTGTATTTTGATGTGTTTTGTAAATATTTGAAATGACTATGTAAATTTGAATTATCACTTGTAATAAATTTCAAGACTCTCAATATTTTCACTAGTGTTCTATTTTATTTACGATTATAAAGAATGTTACATGTAACAATTCACAGGTTATTGACATAAATTAGAAAAAGGGGGAAAATAACATTTACAAGTTACACATTTTGGACAATTCCCCAAATTTTTTGAATATCAGACATGAAGGGCGAAATTAACGTCCCTTAAACCAGATAGCTGTACAACACATACTCATGCATTAATATCCAATTATTTCACTGTTGGAAGTAAATTCGTAAAAGCAAATCAAACCATATGATCAATATGTTTCAGGTTGTATACAATAATCTAACATATGTCAAGGACTCAGAGGCTTTTTACCGGCTCTGAAAAGATTGGGTGATTTCAAGTCTAGCGTTGAAAACTTTTGTGTTAAAATAAAACACACACAAGCAAAATCATCCAATTAAAAATAGGCTTGTGTCTAGATTGAAGTCCCTTTGTGTTGAGATATACATGTATGGACATGTATCCAATGATGTGGGACAGTTTTATTCACAGCCTGAAAAGAGGCCAGAACTGCGGACCCTGCCTTGACCAGTGATTATATAAAGTTTATCCATCAAATGATTTAAATGTCAATGCAAGAATGAAAATGGGATGAATATACAACCTGAAACATAATGCCTCTGACAACTACCTACATGGATGGCAGGCAGAAAGTAATTTACTGCCTGTATGTTTACAAAGTGGTTCTAAAAGTTATTTCTAATTTGAAAAACTCTGGAATTTAAACATTCTGAATCATTTACTACAGGAAAAATGGATGGTGCTTCTAAAAGGTTCGCTGAATTCCGACAATCACCATCTGAAGCTATCTAAAAAATATCAAAATCATTTATCAAGATTGACATATCTAACAGAGTGGACAAAGTATTGCACTTTTTCATTGTTAACTACTATATACCATATTTAAAGCAATTTCCTAAAATCAACTTACTAAACATGAATATAAAGAAAATCATATTTCATGATTAGCAAAACTATCCCCTATGCTAAATTTTGGAGGTCAAAGGCTGCATCTTGTTTCATGTACATTGTATAATAGAAGCCTAATGGGATGGTAACCTTTGATGTTAACCGTACTTGTGTTCTGCTTCATACCAATGAATATGGAGATGCCCAAAGATTGAATTACATTCTGTTGCATGTGAAGGGTATGATGCAGTAAGGGTTAATACTAGACTAGTATTTATCTTTCTCTTTTCTTCAAACATAGTAACATGTACTACAATTCAATACAAAATAATATTCATAGCAGCAACTTAACAAGTAAAGACTATAGTGGGGTTATAAAATGTATACTGGTAAGTGTCTGTTTCCTTTGCACCTATCTATTACTGTGAAGGGTATAGAGCATTATGTAATATGGGGGTTCTGTCTCTTTGTCGTTCATCGTAGGATAGTGAACCAGCCAGAGCATATATTTCTTTCAGAAACAAATTCATCCACATTATGCTCTTTTACCCAAGGTTTTGTTCCATGAAGCTGTACAAAAGTCATGTACAATGGGTGAGATGTTCTCTTGCTCAATGAGATTTGAGCTTTTCCTGTTTTGACATTACGGGAGTGCATTTCCTATATTCCAAATCAAATTTTTGATAAATTATAAACTCAGCATCAAGATGCTTGTGAAAAAGAGGAATTTTAATGTACAAAGAATGGCTTTCAACTTTAGCCATGTCAGCTGCAGGATCCAATATGATCAACAGGCTGACTTGGCACCCAAGGACAGGTGACTACTTGTGTATTATTATGTAACATACAAATGACTAAGTTGTGAAAAGTCTGCCAGGTGTAATTTACTTGAAAAAATACATGTGTGCCGGATGGCCAACTGACTAAAACAATTGCCACTTTTGAGCACCATGCAAAGTAGATATGAGCACTTTACGAACGAAATGCATGTAAGTATTTTTATAATCGTTGGTTATTATGCTGTGTGTGTATTACACATACATTTTTCCAATTTTAAACAGGGTCTCATACTCACGTTGTGTATTACACTCATAATAGGGAATGATATCATATCTTCATGGTTATATTTATATATTTACACAGTCCTTTATATACAAGAGATGTGTATGGGGCTCATTCCTCTCCAGCTGGTAAAGCATCTTCTAATCTCTGGATGAATTTAACACGTATCTCTGTTTGATTGTCTCCTTTAAGTGTATCCTGGACGAACCTCACGCTCACATCCATTTGAACCTGATAGAAAAATTGACATAACAGTCATAAGTTGTCCTTTAACTTGAAATGAAACACTATGAAAGATTAATCTACCCCAGTTTTAAGAATTTTGTTAGCATCATCTAAATCCAGAAAATATTGCAAATCGTAAGCAGGGAGGGCAATTACAACTGGCCTTTTCCATCCTCTTTGGAAGTGCATAAAAATTGCTGCAAAGATCCTTGTCATTCAGATGAGAATTAATTTCCTCATTTTTTTTAAAGGTGATCTACATATATGTACATGAGTCATAAGTTGAAAAAGCTTTAGAAAACCTTCTCTAATGAAACAAAAATATTGAATCCCTTACTTTTTTTCTAATGAAACAACAACAATAACAAAATGAATCTCTTACTACTACATGTACACTTGGTACTTCAGTCAATGTTAATTAATCACAACCCTGTACAACACCTAAAAAAAACAATCCTGCGTTCCGCATTCATCAACCTCTCTGTTATATGATAGATAATTCACTATATCTGAAGCACCTATAATGACATATGGATCTCAAAGCTTACCGTTTCCAAAGCACCCCTTATGACACCACAGAGCACATTGGAGTAGTTTAGGTTACTGTGATCATCTGGGAGTTCTACAAAGTCAGTCAAAGGATTATTATCCATCACGAGGGAAAACTCATCACCAGCAGGACTCCAGTTAGAAACACTCGGAGTCACTCCAAGAAACATGCGGAATCCAGACTAATTGTAGGAACAGAAAAGACATAAAAGGAAATATTAATATACAATTCATTTACTCTCTATAATTATAAATGATGCTTGTTATATTTATATTTTGAAAGTAAAAGGGCCTGTGGAATGCAAACACAAGCTGGATTGAATATTTATTTTTTTAAATACAAATAAAATAAATGATACACAAATAACAGTTGAGTCTACATAAGTTGAATAATCCCATCCAAGGTGAAGAAAATTTCAGACCAGACTACAAATGCTTTGCATGCAGGGAATAAGTTTGCTTCTCAAATTTACTTATTATTCATGGTTGTGAGAGAAAAGCTTTCAAATATGTACAAAAACAAAATACTTCACAAAAGCAATTTTGTATACATGTACATGTAGCAGTCATTAAAAAATAGGGAGCAAATTGTGATGGGATACCAGGAAAATTATTTCCTGGCAAGTGGTATTATTTAAGTCAAATTTACCTACATGTAAGTCTAGCAGAGATCTGTGGTCGGAGACCTTGGATTTGTTTGAATGACAAAATGAGAGATGTATGTGTAGCACTATACATATCACAGCCTGCCAACCCGAGAGAGGTGGAAAATAATCCTTATGTTTAATTTACAGTATTTGACACAAGGGTGAGATTCTTGCAGATACCTTTTCATACGATTGAAGACTACATATTAAAAAGAGGGCCAAAGACATCATTAGTCTGAGCTAAGTACAAGGAACTCGCTTTCCTAATTGCAGTTTCACAACATAATGCAAAATTGTAACATTCTACAACTATTATTTATCATCCAATTTTGATGAAGTTGACACTGTTTTACTTATTTCCTACAATCAAACCAAATTTTTCTCAAGAGAGGATTAAATCCTCGATTGTCAGACCTATCAATCAATAACATGTATCGAGACCAAATGTACATTTTAATGTAATTATCAGTAATATCAAACTCAGGATGCCCAGTCTGACCTACAGGAAGTATGCCTTTCAGATGGAAATAGGTTTTTATCCAGGCATGTGTCTATTTCCCTGAAACATTTATCTCTGCATGTATTAGTATTTTATACTGTATACATGTACTACCTATAATTGAAAAATGTTTTTGCGGAAACTGCAATAACAAACGGTTAACAGCAAAATGAAAAATAACCTGGATGCAATTTTACTACATTTTCTTTTTTCATTTACTGTGTTATTGTTGATATTATTTGTTTCATAGTTTTTATAATGTTATTGCAAGTACATGTAGTTCATGGAAAGGTCACAGGAAATATGTTAAAAAGCAATCATTCCTTAATCAACCTATGATACAATAGAACTTTACTTGGCAATGAGTATAGTAAATTTATTAAATGTTCATTAGATTGCAAATATTGATTCTTCTTTGTTTTATGGGGTATTGATAAGTCCATCCTGACAATAGACCAGTTTGAAGTTACATCATGGGCAATTTTGGTCAAATAACCTTTCATTTCTTTCATCATGATAGACAGATTTCAAAGCAAGATATTATTTAAGCATGCCTTGCATAACAGGATGCAGAAATTGCATAGACCAGGTGACTAGAATAGCACAACAATGGACACACTATGACGGTTTTGTTGCATTTCTACTTTGAATGCATTAGCATGTTCTTATAAAATGTACATGTATTGGCCAACTGTGAAATACCAGTCGCTATAGTTGACGCATCGTTGTTTTGTGGATCTAATGAAAAACCCAATTCAAAAGAATATATGAATAATCAAGACATCAAAGTTGGTGCTTACATGTATCTCATTAAATATTAAACCGCCATGTCACTTTGGTAGAAATGACCTTTTTCTGATCATGCGCAGAATGGAACTCCGAACTGGCTTATTAACTTGTTTTCAATAAAAGCAGAAAATGCAGTTTTCTAAAGGTTTGATCAACAGCCATCAAAGAATAACAGAGTTAAGGATTTTGTGACATCACATGTGATATGCTGTCTAAGATGTCAATAAATCAAAAGAAAATTTCTCAGAATATGGACAATGATTTGATAAATAATCAGGAACATGACATGATTCTACAAACTCCATTATTATGAAAAATAAAAAGGCACTTTGCTGAATTCATTAGGCAACAGATTTGGAAGCTGTCAAATATGTTTAAAAATCAAAGCATATATAAAAAAAAATCACTTATTTTCTGATCAATGGATATTCACCATTGTGACCAAACCATCATTAATATAATCCTCTTGTGTTTCTTTTTTTAAAATCAAAATCATCTTGATGTCAAATTCAACTTCACATCCATGTTTCAATAGTAAATTTGAATTTGTCTATTTCCAAGTTTCTGACAAAACAATATCTCAAATATCTTTGATTTTTACATTGGAAATCCATACTTTACCTTGGCAATGATATCTGCTGTTTCTCTGAAATCATTACATCTACCAATACTGGACCGTGCTAAGAAATCCTCCACAAGACGAATGCCGATGTTATATCCCCTACACAAATAAATGAATTTATGGTTTAATCATGAATAACAAGATGAATAAGTGAAGCCTCAAAATGTACAGCTATAGCATGACTAGCATCAATTGTCAACAATTTCTTAAAATGCTGTTCACACTTCTTGTCAAATTCCAAAATGATGTAATCTAAAATCGTGTTTTGTTTTTCTTTGTCTTCTCATTCCATTAAGACATTTCTCAATTAATAAATTGTTGTTAATTGAAGTTGTTCTGGGCAATAAAGAAACAAAGTGTAATTATTGATATTAATAATTAACTTCTTTTAATCTAATATCAGAAAAATGATACTAAAAAATGTAATGTCAAAAATGGAAATATGATTGCCTACATGTATCTGCTAAATATTTCATTTAAATGAGTACAGCAGTTGTGAAGTAAATAACTTACAACAAATATGAAATTATGAAATGCGCTTTAAGTATTCTGTACACAACTGGTAACAAGGTATTATGAGCAAATTTCTGTTTTGCAAACTATGTATTTACAGTCAAAATACACTACTCCCACCCCACGCCATTGAGTATTCTGCATGAGAAAACTCATCATTTACAAGGTTAGAAACAAAATAGCAGGGAAACGTATAGACTATAGTTTCACTAATCTTACATTTTATCAAGCTGTTTGTTGACTTCCTCATCGCTCTCGTAGTCTTTCACAAGTTGAGCCACAAGGGCGCCATACGTGAGAGTAAACAGCTCTTGACTCTAGGGACAGAATCGAAGATCAAAACTCAAGTCAACCCCAACAACAAATCATTAAAAATAAATAAAGGTCTTAAATTTCAATATTCACAGGCAAGGAAACTTTTCCAAGTGTGAATTTATGTACTACAGCACAAATGGGGGAAAAATAAATTAAAAAGGGCACTTTAAATCTCCTGGAAAACCAATATTAGGGGCCGGGCATTAAGCAAGGTCAATCAAAAGACCAAAATGGCATCCACAACCATGGATTGTTGATTGATTGACTGTAACTTAAGCCATGTAGAATGATAAAAATTGAATGAAAAATGTTCAAATATTCTTAAAAATATATTTTTTAAACATCAAAATTGTGACAAAAATTGACCACCACTCTGTGTGACTTCTTGTTGACTGTGTGTATGGACATAAGAAGCTAGTCTGGTCGTTGAGATAACTACTAGTATTAGGGTCATTCTCAAAAAAATGTTACAATTCACAAACAAGTGGAATGCCTCTGGCCGTCTCACCTGCATCACGCGATTCAATATAGCAGCAGTGCTGATTTTGAAAACTACTATAACTCGCACAAGATGTTCAGTGATACTTGGTTACTCTTATTTCCACGTTTTATGAACTAGACCAATACACTTATAGAGATATGATGGCAATTCAACAAATACCCCCAACGTGGCCAAAGTTCTTTGACCTTACATGACCTTTGACCTTGATCATGTGACCTGAAACTCGCACAGGATGTTCAGTGATACTTGATTACTATTATGTCCAAGTTTTATGAACTAGACCAACACACTTTCAAATTTATGGCTGTAATTCAACAAATACCCCAATTTGGCCAAAGTTCATTGACCCTAAATGACCTTTGACCTTGATCATGTGACCTGAAACTTGCACAGGATGTTCAGTAATACTTGATTACTATTATGTCCAAGTTTCATGAATCAGATCCATAAACTTTCAAAGTTATGATGGTAATTCAACAGATACCCCCAATTCGGCCAAAGTTCATTGACCCTAAATGACCTTTGACCTTGGTCATGTGACGTGAAACTCATGCAGGATGTTCAGTGATACTTGATTAACCTTATGTATAAGTTTCATGAACTAGGTCCATATATTTTCTAAGTTATGATGACATTTCAAAAACTTAACCTTAGGTTAAGATTTTGATGTTGATTCCCCCAACATGGTCTAAGTTCATTGACCCTAAATGACCTTTGACCTTGGTCATGTGACATGAAACTCAGGCAGGATGTTCAGTAATACTTGATTAACCTTATGGCCAAGTTTCATGAACTAGGTCCATATACTTTCTAAGTTATGCTGTCATTTCAAAAACTTAACCTCAGGTTAAGATTTGGTGTTGACGCCGCCGTCGCCGCCGCCGCCGCCGTCGCCGTCGGAAAAGCGGCGCCTATAGTCTCACTCTGCTATGCAGGTGAGACAAAAACGTGTCTCGACTATATTATGGCCACTAGCTTCACAACCCTAACATTTTCTACAAAAATATTATCAAGAAAATGACAATAATAGACTAGCTCCAACAAAGCATATGCGACCAGTGACTAGTAAAGCTCTAATTTTATTACAAAAGCCTTTTATTTTTGCTTTTTGTTAGAATCGACGCTGTCTCGGGTCAGTTTTAGATTTTACTATCATTCTCTTTCTTAAGTAGTCTGTATTTCTTTCCTAGATTAATGTCTGGTGAGGGCAGCTCGGTGTAAACGTCCGACATACTGCGCCTATCCTAGTATTTGATGATCCCTTTGTGATTAATTTCACTTTTAACTTTGTCCCAAATTCATTTTAACCTCCGTAACGAATACTGCCACAAGTTTTTTCTCCCATTCATACTGAATGATATTATGTGATAATGTGTCTACAAGTAGAGTGATATTCATTAATAAATAATTGATAGGGAATTATCCTATGCGTTTCCTGTATTACACGGAAATAAAGGACTATTCTTAAAAAGTAAAATGTATGACTAAACAGCTTTAACATCCGTAACACACCTTAAGAAAATATGCACTTTGGCAGTTCTGTTAAGGATTCAGTATTATATAGGATAGGAGACACATTTCATAATAAATACAATTTTCAAAGGTATGGCTGCTAAATAAGGACCACGTTGGACCATAAAACATTAAGATATTAACTTCCGTAACGCATTAACTTCCGTAACATTTTTTCTTGAATATGCTACAAATTTGTGCTATACTGAATCACTCCGGATCATACAGATATAAATCATATAAGGTACCGTCCACCTACTTACCCATAAAAATGATAGCTATTCATCCTTGTCAAATTATTATTACACACCTTATTTTCAACATCACTTTGAAAAGAGGGAAAATTGACAGCGAAAACAATTTCCCGAGAATTATATATGATATTTAATGCTTTTAGAATTTCGAATAATTCATACTAAAAATTTTGAATATTGGCATCTTCTTTAGAACTTAAGATTTCTAATTTCCTTTGCTATATAAAGTGCATTAACTTCCATAACAATTACTGTTACGGAAGTTAATACACTTCTTTGCTGTACTTTGCTAAGATTGATAGCACGATTCTAGTTCCAGAACAGGTGACATGGCTTTGTCTAATGCTGTAGTCGGCAGAAATGGTGTAGAGAAAGGGAAGAAGGAGAAACGATTAAACCTTCATGGACAAGGAAAGAGACAGAAAAACTGTTTGCAATGACTCATGAGGAGGGTTAATGTATCACCGATCAAAAATGTGAGCGCAAAGCGCGAGCTAAAACTTATGTAGTCTAACCTGAAAACTTGAAATTCTAGCATTTTTTTGTACAAATGATCAGGATGTTATCTGAATAAACTATTAATGCGAGTACAAAGTGTTAGATGATTTTTTTCCTATTCTGACTGAAAGCTTGACATTCTAAACACTCTTTGTACCAATCACAAGGATGGGTATCTCAATTGATGCGACTGTAAATTTTTTATATTTTGATCTGAAAACAATAATTTTTGGACGTTGTAATTTGAGAACAAGATATATATCCAATAAACAATTATTGCAAAGGTAAAACACGCGCTTTTTGAGGTTTAGTCCCCAAAACGGGACATTCTACTAATTACTTTTTGTAATCATAAAAAGGATGGGTGTCTTGCTAAGGAAATGATGCGCAGTGAGTGCGAAGCGCGAGCTGAAAATATGTGTCATTCCAATATGAAAACCAGACATCTTAAGCACGCTTTCAAATAAAGAGGGTATAAATTGAATAAAAAATAATTTCATGCAATACAATAAAAAAAACAAGTGGGGATTACATGTATGTACACCATCAATCAACTCTTTTAATATTCATGAAGATATGCATAGACTATATTGTTTCACTAAAATAATGCAAATCTTTAAAATGGCATAACTTCGTTATTTCTTGTTCAATTTTGATCATATTTGCAGTATTTTGTTTGTCTGCTTATTATCTGTTCGAGATCATATTTTTCAGCCTAGATGACCCCTTTAATGTGCATGAAAAGCGCTTGAATAATCGATATAGGCCTACCGACATGAAAACATGGAAAGGGGTATTTCAAACACTCATGCTTTGTTGGAATGTATAAATGAAATACGTATTTCGATAATCAAACATTTTAGCTATTCATCATTTTTTTTAAAATCACGAATAGGATGCGTAATTGCGTATCTCGATAAAACAAACTAATGAAAAAAAAAATCGCGATTAGATCATATAGATTCCATTAATAATTTATGTATTTGTGAATTTTTAGCCTCTTTTTTCATTCACCTTACTTTTTTATTATTCATTTCCCCATGTCCTTTTAAAAATTTTTTTTCCCCTCTTTTTCCATCTTTTTTGGCTATTGGCAAGCGGCGGGAGTCCTCGTAACCCGGAGAACTCGTCCTGGTTACGGGACTGCGATTGTTACATTTTGTTTATTGCCAGAAACTTTAAAGATGAACTGTAATTCTGTGGCCCGGTTATCGGTTTTCTCATTCCAACTTTGAACAAGAACGACAATAAAATTACAGTTTCCGTTTCCTGTTTATGTTTTTCACATTTTTTTTTGGGGGGGTGGCAAATTAAGCTATGCGTTCCACATTTATCTTTATTTATTAAAAAAAAGGTTATACGAATACCTAAATATGGATTTTCCTAAGCTAACAAATAAATACTGCAATTTGTAACTTGATTAACTTCCGTAACGAAGATTGACAAGGGTAAATGCCACTCGAGGATTTGATGGTAAAGTATCTTGAGATTCCCAGAATTGGTCATGCATTGCTTAAGATCTTGCTTAGGATTACTTAGGGCCAGAAACTTGTAAGATGAACTACAATTCTGTGGCCCGGTTATTCGGTTTTCTCATTCCAACTGTGAACAAGAACGACAACAAAAACGACAGTTGCCCGTTTCCTGTTGTGTTTTTAATTTTTTTTATTTGGGGGGGGGGGGGGAATTAAGCAATGCGTTCCACATTCATCTTCAATAAACTTTAAAAAAAAATTTATACCAATTGATACCTTAATATAGATGTTCCTAAGCTAACAGAATAAGTAGTGCGATTTGTAACTTGATTTTAACTTCCGTAACGAAGGTTGATAAGGTAAAATGCCATCGAGAGGATTTAATGGTAAACTATCTTTTGATTCCCAGCATTGGTCATGCATTGCTTAGGATCTCAGGTTATGGATGAAAGTTATTTTAAGGTTGCCTCATTCAAATTATGAACATTAAACTGAACGAAAGATGTGCAATGATTTTTATGGTACTTTTTGTTAAATGTTATTTGGTAAAATCCTGCTTCTGAAAAAGAATATTGAATATTTTTGCTATCTTGCAAACATTTTTGCTTCAGTAAACAAAATTGTTGATACCACACTAAAACTAAATGGTGTGCATTTCTATTTCAATCATTTCAAAAGTGATATAATTGAGTAACATAAGTGAACAATGCTAACGATTAACCTCCGTACATGGATGTAACGTTGATATACAGTGCTTGAGTTAATCCGGTCAGGACTTCAAATTGACGCCACAGCGACATGCCCCTTTTCTGTTGCCACTTTCTGATACATGGTACTTTCACAATATGTATTTTTCAACCCATTTTGTAGACTTCATTTTTACGATTTTTCCCCCCATCAATTGTAGTATTTTTCTGAGAATGACCCATTAGTAATACAGAGAATAAAATAGCCTAAATTTTTATTTCTGTGGAGAAACTAAAATGTTTTTGGAAGAGTAAATTTTGTTACTTGGTAACATAAACATTGCAATATGAATGTGGTGAATTACCGTAGTATGTTATCATTCAAGTGGGTCTGTATTACAACTTTTCAAGAATTCAATGTTTAGAATGTTGCATTATGGTTAGGGAACCTGGCCAGAGTAGACTTGAGGTGGGGCTATAAAAGGGAAGGTCCAGGCTGGAGATATTTATATCTCAATATAGAGTAAAATTCACAAAGCGAAATGCTGAAAATTTGATCAAAATCGGATAACAAATACTGAAGTTATTGAATTTTAAAGATTTGCATTATTCCGGTGAAACATGTCTTTATGAATATTCATTAGGTGGGCTGATGATATCATATCCCCACTTGTTCTTTTGTATTTCATTATATGAAATTAGGTTTATTCAAAAATTTTCTACCAAGAACTAAAACAATTGGATTGACAACTGATGAGTGCATTTAGGACAAGTCTACCCCAACAAAAAGTTGATTTGAATAAAAAGAGAAAAATCAAACAAGCATAACACTGAAAATTTCATCAAAATCGGATGTAAAATAAAAAAGTTATGACATTTTAAGTTTCGCTTAATTTCACAAAACAGTTATATGCACATCCTGGCTGGTATGCAAATGAGGAGACTATGACGTCGTCCACTCACTATTTCTTTTGTATTTTATTATATGAAATATTCTAATTTTCTCCTCATTGTCAAGGGATACAACAATTAATTCCTCCCTGAACATGTGGAATTAGCATTGCTTAATACTATATGGTTCAGTTAAGTTGGTCCTTACTATCAAATCTATAAAAATGAAATATTGTATAATTCAAACAATAAAAAACAAAAGAAATAATGAGTGACGGACATCATCGACTGAATCACCTACTTGTGCTTATCACTGTTTTGTGAAAAATAAGCGAAACTTTAAAATGTCATAATTTTCTGATTTTACATCCAATTTTGATTAAATTTTCAGCACTATGCTAGCTTGATTTTTCTCTTTTTATTCAATTCAGCATTTTCATGGGGTGGACTTGACCTTTATTAATACTGCCGCAACATATTTCATCATAATGGAGACGCATCACCTACACATGCATGAAAAAATTAAACATTTTATGATTTCATGTAATACTAATAGTAATAATAGCATAAGAAAAAGGAAAGTGGGGGTGTGACATCTTCAGCCCGCCTAATGAATATTCATGACAATGTGCATATAACTGATTTCTCAAAATATTGATGAAGTTTAAAATTCAATAACTTCATTATTTGTTATCCGATTTTGATGAAATTTTCAGCATTTTGCTCTGTGAATTTTACTCTTTTTAGATATATTTTCATCTGCCCCGACCATCCCATTAAGGCTGCTGGTTTGTATGCCCTTTAACTTAAAGAACACATAGTTTTACAAGTGGGAAGTATGCTAAAAAGGAGGAGCCTATGACCTATGTAAAACACAGTGAGAAAAGAAGTAGATCTACAAAAGTACAAAATGGATAAAAATCATGAAAATTTTTGTTTTTTCAGATGGGCTTATTTTAAACAGTACTTATTGGGAGAAAAAACAACAACTCAGTGAACAAGTAGTTCCAGTCTACTTCAGATTTACTCACAATTTTACGAGGGTCTGTTGCTCTACTGCTTTGTCTCGACATGTCGGTTCAGGAAAAAAAAAACTGCGTTGAGCTTTTTCAGTTTGTTTATTGTTGATGAAGTCCAGATCCAGTCAATAAAGGCGTCAGTAGGCCGTACACACTATCCTACGAATGGGACTGAAGAGTGAAGTGAAGATAAAAATGGGATCACAGAAAACTATAACTCTGGAGACGTTGGTTTATATGATAAAGTCATATGTGATATATCGTGAATTATAGAAATGTGTTGTTCAATTCTCCTTGAAAAACGAAAGGAAAATGAACATTAGATATGGTATAAAACTTATTATTTTCCTAAAATTTCCCTCTGCTCTGGATTCAGTCAAATCTGACAGTACTCGCAGAACTTACGCACACCGCGCTCGGCCGGCGCGCGCGCACACATACCGTATGCATGCAAAATTTGCAGGCGAGGCATGCAGCGCGCACGAAATACATCATCTCATCATCGACATCGTCCAAACCCGTCGGCAGCTTCCTGCTTGAATCGAGTCTGATAATCAGGAATCATGGAGTTCATTAATATCCCTCGATGGTCAGCCAAAGACGTAGCGGACTGGATGAAAGGTAAGATTTTTTTTGCTTCATTTAAAACTGTGAAATTAACAGAGAACCTGATCAGTTACAATTTTTTACATTGCTAAACGCAGTGACTTCAGTCAGGCCCAGCTAAGTTCGGGTGTTTATCGGAGGTTGCAGATTATCCATGCCGACGGATCGGGGGAGATGAGTGAAGCGTGCCCCTATCCGTGTAATGATGCGCCATGAGAACTTGTCCCGGTGGGTGTTTCATAAACTTATAAAGCTGTTCGCAAGTTAAGAGCGACTTTAATTAAGAACGACTGGTGATCCTTTCTTGTGGTAAATGGTATACCTACACCAAAAGGTTCATTGGCGATGATTTAGTGAGTAATAAAGGTTCACCAGTCGTTCTTAAAGTTTAATAAAGTCGCTCTTAACTTACGAACAGCTTTATGAAACGGGCCCCTGGTGACTTGGCCTTGTTGAAATAGTCTTTGAAGTATGGGGGAGGCAGCGTAGCTCAGTCGGTTAGAGCACCTGTTCCGGATAAGATTGTAGATCTCGACGTGTGTGGGTTTGAATCCAGCAGCATGCCGGAAAAAGTCTTAACAAAAAAACTGACTGACTGATGCTAGCATTGTGTGTTACTGTTACTGTTAGCGTGCCTCACTCATTCAATGATATAACCTTGTTCTCAGTTACATCTCCATGTGTGGCAAAATAAGGGTGGCAATTTTGGCTTAATTTTTTTTTTATATGGGACAAATTGTTGATTTTCTTACACTGTCAGTTTCCAATACAGCTATTTTCATATAACTTCGCTCTTAAATTTGATTCTTTAAATTATTTTTTCTTAATTAAAAATAGAGATTGAAAAATGAAAATTTTCTTGCCATATTACTTTGCACCAATAGAGGGCGTACACAAATATATCCCCAAAATTCGTGTTTTTGAGTGCTTTGGTGAATACAAAAATTATTCCCAAGTTACTAATGAAAAATAAATTGCAACTGTATGGAAAGTAGTAATTTTGGTCACAAAAGTGATATTTTAATGATTTCTAATTGTGTGCTATGACAGCATTGGCATACCATAGTCCTACCTGTAGATTCCCCACAGGCAGGATGGTTGCAGTGAACAAGTGGCGTGCCTCAGCGCTGTGTTCAGTGTGGGTGTGAATGCAGTTGGAAAACACTCCGTTTATCGGAAAGGACGCAAATGTTGGTCCCGTGTATAGGAGAGTCACAACCTATCCACGTTAAAACCAATACACTATTCATCAAAGAGTAGGGTGTTCACCCGGTGTATTTCACCTGCCGGTCCCCTGTACTACAATACTGCAAGAATCTTCAGAATTGAAGGAGGCAGTCAGTGTAGCTTGAAGAAGAACTTGAAGAACTGTGAAATGTATTAGCACTAAACTAAAGCAAATATCTTTACAGTGCTTGTAGCATTAAAAAATGCCTACACCCCTTCGTCAATAGATCAGGTTATTTTAGAGGTCATCATTCATGCTGGGATTATTTGGGGCGGCGCTTCTCTAGTCTAATCTCTGCCTCTGGGCCGGGGTGTCCTCTTTCTCTGATCATGATCAGGTGCCCATTGAAGAGAGAGTTGCATTGAAATTAATACTCAGATGCTTTTGATTGGTTGAACATTTTTTTAATTTTTTTTTATTGTTTTGTTTGTTAAACTTTATTATTTGTTTTTATTGCCTTTTGTTACAATAACTCTAATCTGTTTTAGTTGTAAATATTGTAATTTTTCCTTGATTATGATTTTATGATATAATAAAAAAAAACAAAAAAACAAAACTTATCAAGTTGTGTCTGATATAAAGTGATGGCAACTCTTTCAGCAACAGGGCCCCTGATGTGTTTATATTGTAGGTCTAACGTTACATGTAGATGTACATGTATTCGTGTGTGGTGAATCTGAATGACAGGTAGAAAGGATGGAAGAAAAAAATTAATGAAAGACAGCAGTAATGGCATGCATATATCATGTTAATTAAAAATTTGTTGTCCTATATGAATATGAAACCCATGCAAAAAGTTAGCTTACAAGTGTTCAAGCAAAAAAAGGAAACAAAAAAGAATACATGTAAGACCAATTAAAGATAAAGTCAGAGTAAACTTGGACACACAATAAGAAAGTTATAAGCATTTGAATATTTAGACTACTAATCCCCATTGGCAACTGTAAACAAGATCTGTGATGTCACAAAAACAACAAATTTGTATCATTTGATTGTAACCGAAGAAATTCATGTATTATTTTGCTGTACATGTGTAGATTTATCACTTTGATTATTTGTATATTTAATCATATGATTTTGTTGTGGTATTGGTATGTTCATACAGTATAGAAATATCGTATTTTATGTTAATATATTTCATGGTCAAAGAAAAGATATAAAATCAACTCTCCCCTTTGGACACATACATGTACACTGTATACCCTAAATAAAAAAGAACACCTGATCTTGTGACAGACTACAAAACAGAGAAAACTTGTGTAATATGTAACATTTTTGGAAGTTTTATATATGACATCACATGGACTACATGGCATTAATTAGTGATCTCAGCATTCAAATGCTCATTGCTTTCTTCATTCAATCTTCCTCAAACTTTCATTGATTCGTTTCTTTGAATTTATTTTTCATCTGAATTCAACTAGATTCAAGGTTTTGGTAAAATGTGTATTTATTTTATACCCTTAATATTTTCTTCTTTTTTGAGGGGGTTGGGCACAACATGAATACTCTCTTTAAACGATTAAGGACATAGTATGCATTCAAAATGCTGATTTTTTACATTTTTTTTTTGGGGGGGGAACAGTCTTTTTTTTTAACATCCCACTATATAGCAGGCAGAAAAAGGGCAGTTCAATTCTTTTTGTATATTTTGGGGGATCCTCAGGCATTCAGGTGAAAGCCAACTCTACAAAGGTTTTTTTATAAGTACGTATGTTTAAAAAAAATCATTGTAGATTTTACTTTATGTGCACTTTGTAACAATATGCTGAGATGCTAGACCTGATAATGGGAGAGTTATTATAATCTCAATTTTTTTAATAGCTCCATTAAACTTTCTTATGCATGACTCAATTAATCAACCAACTGTTTCTCATTTATATGTGAATAATTTTTTTAAGTGTATATACAATCTTCAAATGTAAATAATAATCAATGTAAACATTGCGCAATTAGTCTTCGGTCTACAGCATTGTATTCTGTTTTATATCTAATAAACCGAATTGAATTGAAAAAATTATTCCTACCCCAACTTTAACAACTCTGTTTTTCTTAATATGCATTCTGTAATTTCTGTTATCACATATCTCATCTTACTACATATGTTGGGTTTTCCTTATTGTCAGTGGATTTGATAAACGTACATGTACATGTAGGGGGGGGGGGGTATTACAATGTACATGTAGAAGAGTTCAGAAAAGAAAGAAAAACTATTTGAAGAAGAAGATGATAAGGAGAATTTAAGAGTTTAATTACTGCAGGAGGAGAGACAAGGGTCATGGGATTGGTGTGTTATTGGGATGAGAATGGGAATAAAACTTTATCTCTAGACTTTTAATTTGACTGTGCTATCTGGAATCACTTTCAAATCTTTGTATTATTTATTTCTATAGCTGGCACAGTTGCAGATCCAGCATTTCATTGCTCAAGGGGGGGGGAGATTTTTTTCTTCATTTTTGGGGGCAACATTGTTTGGCCATGGAAAGTACATGTACATGTATGGTGTCATTCATTGTTTGGCCAAGGAAAAAAATTATGAGGGAAATAGTTTTTCTGACACCCCCCAAAAAGTTGACATTACCCCCCCCCCCAAAAAAAACCCAACAAAACAAAAACACCTCACTGGTCTGGAAAGCATTTGATTTGTCAAGAAAATGTTACATTATGTTAATAATGCTTTGATTGCCAGAGAAACTCCTAATTGATTTAATATACAATTTCTTTGAGACTTGAGAATATCTTTGTCACTCAGTCTCTCTTGTGTGTGTGTGTGTGTGTGTGTGTATGGTACTAATATGCGTAGAACTGTAGAATAAGATTGAATGGGTTTCTTACTCTACAAAGGATATCCTTTAATGAAGATCTTCCTTTCTATTGCTGAACTGTGGATTACCTTCAAACAACTGTGTGCAGTCTCTTTGATCATATGATCTTTATAGTGCATATTGATTAATGAAGATATCAAGAGCCAGCCCCATATTATCATACTCATATGATGCTTAAAGGATGTTTGTTTTCCCTTGTAACACCCGCTGTATTACATTAAAGCAGGTGTCTACTGAAGTTTTACTTCCATTTTGTTTTGATTCCATTATTAAAATGAAATATTCTTTATAGATATTACTATCAAATCTGAATAGGCTATTAAAATAAAGTATATTGAGTATTAAACTTGTATACACTTTGAAGACTGAGGAGTCATAGGCACCGTTCTCATTACAAACTTCAAAACTAGTTTACTGGAAACCGATTCAGGAAACCAGTTTCACGAAGAACGGTTATGTCCTCACTTATGCTAAAACCAGTTTAACTAGGCAAAGTGAACTTGAAACTACATCGCGAGGTGGTTTTCTGAACCGGTATGGAAGATCGCTTCCAAGACCGCTTTGACCATTCTCATTACACGTTAAACTAGTTTCCAGTAAACTAGTTTTAGGACAGTAGTGAGAATGGTGTCACACTTTCTGAAAGTGAAACTGCTGAAAGATGATACCATGTAAAATGTAGGCTTACACAATAAATCATGAAACTCCAAAGTGTAGCAACCTGTACTGAGACTTTTGCATCCTGTATGTACATGCAAATGTATCGAAAGTAAAGATTTAACTGGATGCTAAAACATTACTTACATGTACATGTAAATGTACCCTATTGGTTGGGTGGGTAAAAGTGAACATTGAAGCAGCTATTTCATTGTTAGATTTGTTTCTTCAAAGTTATTGGAAAGTTAACTACTTGTGTACATGTAGGGCCATGGACCTACTACATGGTATGGCCTATAAATGTTCAGTTGTTCATTGAATCATGGACCTACTACTTGAATAGTGCATTGATTGATACAATGATGAGGAAATACTGGTACTCTGCAGATAACCCGTCTGTACATGTATGTCAGGAGCTTTTTATTCCCAATCAGGTCCAGCTTGATTTATTATTTTTATTCAGTATCAGTAGAACTGGGGGTAACCAGGTATCAAACCATTGATTGAATGATACAATACAAATTTGAAAAAGAGAATGAGGAAGGCACATCCTTATAAAAACAGTATACAGTATATGGTCAACATTTTTTAAAATCTGGAAATGCAGATTGGATTGGGATTTAATGTACATAAATTGTACTGTAACTAGTGTTTTCACATTAAAGAACAATGTCATGCTAACAATGTGAAGGTTAGGTTAATATTTTTTCATGTCATGATATGTTATCTCCTTATTGACAAAGAAAACAGGTAACACATTGCAAGAACTTTTGCTTAAATGAGGTCTTTAGAACAGCAGACGAGTTCGCTCTCAGTGTTTACGTGTTTAATCATTATCATTTGCATGCTTTTAACTTGCATGACTGGCATCCATAAACAAAGTTGTAGTTTGTTTTTAGGGTATGATAAGTTTATCAGCCAAATAATACATCTTGAGAAGACCACACATCTTTGATAACTGCCGATTGATAGAATTATCCAAAGAATAATATGAAGTGAATTTGATTGTGTGTGGCAATTCCAATTCCACAAACTACAAAAACATATTACACACATTAAGTAGTAGACTCCAAATTAAAATGATGACTACTGTCATACTTATCTCTGTTTCATCAAGAACTTGACTTGAAAAGACTGGCGCTCTGACACAATACTTACAAACATTTCACTCTAACATCCTGTTGATTTGAAGAAGAAAAGAAAGGAAAAATAAGTGAAATTAGAACAACTGACAATATTTTTAGTCAGTAATGTGAGAAAGAGCTTAACTTGATAGTAATCACAAAACACTGATATGCAGAGCAGATTGGTACACAGATAAAGCAACACCTATTCAACAACAAGCACCCTCTTTAAAAAAAAACCTCTGCTCTCTATTCCATCACCAATTTAAAATGACATTATTTTTTAGAACATGTAGACTATAAAATGAGTTGCAAATACGGTGAAGAAAACATCCACAGGCCAATTAAATGGTCACTAATTGCTAGGAGGACTATTTTCTTCATCTCAGTCGCAAGAAGTTTGTCTAGGAACTCTTTCTGACCCTCAAACCTGATCTAGATTATGAAAGTCTTGTGCCTGGAAAACAAACTTAATCTGGTTATTCTAAGCGTTCTCCAACCGAGACGGGTGGAAAGAAACTCATTTCCGTTCTTAGGGTTCGTCTATATTTGGCACTTTTTAATTACTCCCTTCAATATGCCATCCAAGTTTTCTTGAAACACAGAATAATTAATTAATTAATAAGATATCCTCTTTTAAACAAAAATTAGGTTATTTGTTCATGGTGAGTGACTACAGATTTGTTAATCATTTCATGGGTGATGTTATGCGAATGCTCTTATACATGTACTATGTACTTAGCGTAATCATATCCCATTTTCTTCATTGTATATTGTTCTACCCTACATACAATAGGCTAAAAATAAAACAACCTGTATATGATACTTTTTATCATTTGTTTGATGTCTTTTTGTTTGAATTGCCACCTTGAAAAAGAGGAAGTTTGAAAAACAATTCAAGAACATGTACATGTATATACATGTAGGCTATATATATTCCACACTTCCCGTCTTCCTTCCATAATACCTTGTACTGTATTTTTTTTATCAAGTGTAATAAATTCATGCTTATTGGCTGTATGTAGCTTTCAACAGTCAATAACAAGTTTTGATATTGGACATTTATTGTGGTATTGGTACTTTGGTTTTGATTATAATTTATTGCACCTGTGCACTGAAAATGTTATTAGTTATACTATATGGTATTCTCAGTTCCTCTTAATAGGCATTTTGTTTTATTTTTTAAAATAAAACTTGTCTATAGTTTTTATTTTGTCATTATGAATAAATTTAACATTTCATGCTGTAATACAGTGTACTATTTTTAGGAGGCACTAAACTTTGTCTTGATTTGTTAAAGAGACATTTAAATTATGTGCAAACAAATTGAAGTGACAATTTCTACTACAGTGTACAGGTGTACATGTACATACTGTTTGTTCAATAAAACATTAATTCCTCATATGAAACTGAACCTGAATCAGGTTTAATACTATAACACACGTACACTGAATACATGTACATGTATACATGTAGTTCTGCATTCACTAACAATTACATAGCATATATATTCTATCTCTATCTCCATGGTTAGACAGCCAAAACTGAATAGGGTGTGATGCAGTTAATTACTTCCTATGAATTAATGAACAGTAGTTAAAGGGAGTACCTACACAAGTCCTTGCGATCTGAAAACAGTGTGACGAAGTGGTAATTGCCATAATATGTCAGTTCTTTTATATTAGACCTCCAAAAGTTGGTCGACTCTCTACAGTTGCAATGAATTATGTCTTTATTTTTTAAATTTTATACTCAAGAAAGCTAATAAATACACATACTCTTTGTAATTTTCATCTGATATTTGCAATGATTGTGAAACAGTCTCCACACATGTATGTTGTAATTTATTGAGTTCAGGCATAATCATCTTTGCTGACTATGAAACCAAGGAGTGAAATCTTCTTGATGAAAGTGAAACACCCCCACACTCCCAGAGCCCTTGATAACAGTAGACATATTAAAAGCAACTGGATTTTTTTTGTTGTTAAAGTATGCATGATTAGCTCATTCACTTTTAAATGCCATGGTGTGGGAGTACTGACTATTGGGTCCAAGCGACGTGAGGGCTCCAGGGAGGGAGGGACTGACGGGGGGGGGGGGGGGGCGGCTGCTCCTTCTTTTGATGACTACGTGTGCCAATCTTTAGGTTCATACATTTTTTGTATGTACTTGGAGTAGATTTCTAATACATCAACATGTTGATTTGCTATAAAAAAAAAAATCAATCACGCAAAAACCCTGAAAATGATCCATATAAAGTTGTTTTTTTATGTTAGTAGTGAGAGAGTTGGGGATAACCTGCACTCATTATATTTCTTTTGTATACATGTACAGAAACACTATTTGATCACGGAAACACAGAATTATGAGGTTGCTTTATATTGTACTTGGATTTTCAACACATTTTCATCTTCTGTTTATTCATGGAACTAATAAATGTAGTGAACTGTTCATTACCAGGACCTTTCATTACCTACAGAGACAGTCATGATAATGATCAATTATGAAACCTTTGTTCATACAGGCTACACATAATATATATTTAAGCTCTATGACACACCTTTCTACAATTTGTAGTTACATGTTATGGATGTGAGACTGAGAAGAAGAAGCAGAGAGAACAGGTATAAACAGGGTCAATGTGCAGTGACATATCTTTTTTTCAATCGACTCAATCAAAAACAAAAGAATGATCATCATAAAGTCAACAAAAGATATTACCTCTTCAAATTGATATCATTTAGTGAGAGGCGCGATAGCTCAGTCGGTAGAGCGGGGGTTTCGGATTCCGGTGACCCGGGTTCGATTCCCAAGTGGTGCGCTAGTGCCCTTTGGTAAGGCATTTATCCTCATTACCAGGTCCCTCGGAGAGGACCTTAAGCCGTTGGTCCCCTGGTTGCTTGCTCACAGGCATTCGTGCTTTCTTAGCAGTCAGGTAAAACAACCTCGGTATAACATGACTTGACATGCCCAAACTACAAACTACAAACAAATAATCATTCAAATATCTGTTGTGGTTATTCTAGTGGGTGTGTGGTGCAGTCATTGCATTCATTTGTTTTAAGATAAAACTGACAAATTATTGGTTTGTTTACTATGAGTTGTAGGGAAATCAACATATGTACATGTACTTTATTCAGATGAATGCACCAACTTCACTACTGCATTATGTACAGTGTAGGCCTACATGTAGCTGTATGGATTTTAGATTGTCAGATTCAAACAATATTTACATTTTCAAAGCATTTTTCTGCTCACTTTGGAACAATTTTTGTTCTCAAAATGTAACTTTGTCATTGGCTGTGTGAGAACAGTGTTTTCGTAGTCTTATGATTTTTAAAACAAGGTGAAATTTAGTCGACTATAGTAGGCACTATTTTCTACAGCATACAGAATGGCTATATGCTTGCTGGTTTTCTGTATACTTGGGTTTGGGTGAGAGTTTGAAAAGCAAATTAATTTCCCAGATGACTTATTGAAGGCCATCAATCAGATATGGTCATTGATTACCTGCAAGAAGGTCTTGAGAGACATCTATTGTCAATGGTACATGTATTAGATGACCTTCTTGCATACATGTGATTTGAGTGAACAATGAGCTCTCCCCTTTTACCATCTATTCACCCTTTTAATCTTAAATTAATGCACAAACTATATGAAGTTAAAATTCAAACCAAAAGCAAATTCAATTCTAATGGTTGAAAAAAAGAAGCCAAATTTGAATTCTAGCAGCTGAAAAAACATCCAATGCTTACAACACTTTTATATTGGAATGTTATTGATAATACTTGAGTATGAATTTCCATAATTTGAGAATAATATCTACCAAATTGTGGCAAAAAAATTGTACTAAAATTGTATATTAAGCCACATCTGCATTTTTCATCTTGGACTACATATATGTGAATGACAATAATGATTGATTTTGATCAAATCATAATGTATAGGCAGAATAACTTTTAACATATTTTGTACAGTATAGTGTAATAGTACCAAAATAGAATAAAAAAACAAGGGAACATCCTTTTCAGTGTGAAGGGTGCAAAAACATCTTTTGATCTCATGACAGTTTGACCTCCATAGTGCAAGTTCATTCGGAAATCACATCTGGAAATTATGGGTTTGTATCCAGCTAATTTGGTCAATTTGATCATGGACTTAAAAGGGAAGTGAATATTGGCATTGTCTGCCTACCCATTACTCAAGTTACAATGTAGTGTAAAGTGCACTATTTTTATTAAGATTTATCTTGTAGAATAAAAAGGACAATGGGTTTATTAATGTCATTCATGTAAACACTTATCTCTATGAAGGAATATTGTTTTAAGAAGGTTCTTCCTGTAAACGTCATTCTCGCAAAATGTAGGAAATTTATACAGTAAAAAAGAAAAAAATGTTATACACTTGAGCATATTCTTAGGCCTACATGTCTACACAGATTGTATTTCATACATGGACATTGTAACACGCTGAGTGACAATGTACTGTACAGTGTATTTTGCTATGTACATGTAGTAATACTAGTTAAAACTGTAATTCTTTGTTTGTAGATAAATTTAATAGAAAACAGTTTTGAATTTTAAACATAGTCCGCTTTGAGGATTGGGATGGATACTATTATTGGAATGATAAAGCCTTCAATCTATTTTAATTTTAAAAAGATACATCTAGGCCTGGAGTGCGCAAGAGGAAAAATCAACACTAATGATTCAAAGTGCTGATGTAAATATTCAATTACATAACATAAAGAAAACATCATTCTTCATCAAAAAGATTCATAAACCTACAGGTCTGGAAGATTATGATAGATACATTATAATGTACATCGCAAGCCTATCATAAGTTCGTAACATAACTGAAACAAACTTGATTTTCAGTCAGTTGGTCATTGCTGTTGTTTTAATTAGCAAGACAAATTAGATTTTGGGCATCGCATAGCTATAGGATTTGAAGATTGAACATGGCTGAGTGCGAAGAATTTAAAAGCAAGGATGTTTGTCTGCATTCACATATTGTACAGGAAAGGGAAAGGAAGGGGGGAATGAGGTCTTTTTAAAAGTTTAGATAATGGGGGAGAAAGAGAAAGAAAAGAAGACATAAAAAAAAAAAGAAAGGGGAGAGGACATGAGGAGGAAACCTTCTCTTCATAATCTCTGGGATCTAGTGTTTCCCAAAATATCGAAGGACAAGCAAATCTTATTGGCATGACTCCTTCTTCGTCAGTTAGCCCACTTAGTAATGTCCAGGGAATAGCGCCTGTAATGATGAATAGATGCCTCCATCATTGTTACTCTCAGAACATGATTTTGTGACGCAAGTCAAGTGACATACATGTATGGACTCTGCAGCTTCTGCCTGGCTTTAGAGCCTGCATGGTTTTAGCGTACTTGTAACTGTAAGTATCGAATTGAATTTTGCTTAATGGTACTTATAAACAATGGATCATGTAGCTATTGGTATAGACCTGCATACAGTTCTTGAAGTTATAATTATCAACTCCATAGGAAAGCAATCCTACATACATGAAGTACATGAAGCTCTGGGAAGCATTTTATCAACATTTTTTGTCTGGGAAGTTGTTAAATCTTTCATTGATTTTGCTTAGCTGAGAAACGCATGGAGTTCCTGTGATAAATGTTGGATAATACATACTTTTTCAGATTTAAAAACAATTTTGCAACTGCAAGTCCTTCATGAAATGATCCCAAGGTTTCATGTGAACAGGGACTTCCTTCTGAGTCAAGTTCACATTGAAGATCATCTTTCAAATGTGGTCAGGGCAGGGCTTGAAGTGGATTTGTGGCTAGCAGTCAATGGCCCTATTCTGACTCATATTTGGATTGGGTTAACCCTTGGAGGGTGTACCTGAAAATGATGTTTATATTTCACAAGCCCAATAAGTGCTTGCTTCCATACCAGGGAACCCTCCCTTTTATAGCCTAAACTGTGGGACCTACCTGTCTCATACTAGAGGAAAGTTTATATGAAAGTCTGGCAGCTCTTGACTTTACAAGAGAGCGAAGGTTATTTACTAAGTTTTTGACTTCCCTTAAAAGAGCAAATGCAAAATAAACAGAAGACAAGATCATTTAAAATTCAGTTCATGTCCTGCATGCATTGTTCATGTACATGTAGTCCTATATATGAAGTTTATAAAGAAAAAAATGTTCAGAACTGACTCACATAATTAAAACTTTTATCATGTTCATGATACTTCAATTCCATATGCTACAAACACGCCATTATTGTATTGTTCACATGGCAGTAATCTACAGTAGATCTCGGGGTTGTTTCGTGTATTAAACAAAGCGTGCAAATTAAAAACAATACCAATTGAAATTTGTTTCAATACCTCTCGGATGAATGTGCTTTATGGGAGGAACTGAGAGGATACCAGTGGACTTCCTCAACAATTTCCTATCAACTTTCTGCCACCTGACCAATCCCTCTTATGCTTTTCACATTGCATTTCCTTAACCCCATACTATCCTTAACCCCGAACTATCCTTAACCCCATACTATCTTTTTTTGGATTCACACTGTCTTTCTTAACCCCATACTATCTGCTTAGCCGGGGTTAACGCATTAACCCCAGACTATCCCACAGCTCATGAATATTGATGATGTTACCATACAGAGCGTGATTAACATGCAATTTCGACTTCTGTGATTGGCTATTGCTTAGCCCCACTTTTCCTTAGCCCAGTTTCGTTTCACACTGCATCTCTTAGCACCGCAATTGTGGTGCCAACACCAAAATAAGCCGGCTAACCCTGCTTTTTTGCAGGGCCAGATAGTACCGTACTATTTACCGTGCTAGCCCACTTTGCTAAAATGTAGTGTGAAAATGAAGTGGGCTAAGCTTAACCCCGGGAAATTGGTGGGGCTAAGGCCCCCCCTTAGCCCCACCAATTTCCCGGGGTCAAGGAAAAAAAGTACAGTGTGAAAAGCATATATGTTTCACTCATATGAAGAGCTCTTGCAAACGTGTGAAACTGTGAAAACTATTATGATTTTAAAATTGATATCCAACCTCTGTCATTCAATCTCTTTCCCTTTCCTTTCATTTTCTTCCTTCCCCCATTTTTATTCTTTCCAGCTTTTCCCCAATCCTTTCTTCCCACTCTTTCCATTTTTTTTTCAATTTATAAGTTAGAGATATTATGTTCTTTGAATATCCTACACTTAGGTCAGTGGAAATTACCAGCTTTAAAATGTACCCTTGCTATCAAAATATCTTCCAATTTTAAACTGTATTCAGAATAACTTGTTTTAATATCAGAAAAGAACTTTCCACCTGAAAGTAATATTTGTTTTGATTTTTGAATAAAAACATTTCAACTTCTCAAGTAGAAAATTAGCTCAGCCATTATAACAATAATTTGCCTGCAAGCCTTGCCAAGTCAGTCTCAAAACAATGTATGAGAATGAAAGTGAAATAAAAGATAGTCCCATTAATTATCATCCATCTTTGCAAATGATGATAGATGATATTGAATCTGATTAATATTTCCGAAAGAGAAACTTGAAGTGTAATTTATCTATAAATGCTGATTCATTTATAGTGTCCCTTGTATTTTTTATGATATTCTTTGATAAGTTGATACCAAGGATAAAAACATATTCCAAGAATGTTTTAGAAAAATGTTGCTAAGCATTAAATAGCTTAACACCCCAAAATGTACTTGTTAGTTTGTTTTTTGAAATATATATTATATTTTTAAAAGCAACCAGAGGCTCAGTTATTTTTTGGAACTTTTTTCCCCTATCTTATTGGTAATGAGGATACAGAACATAACCAAATGAACATGGTTTAGAAAAAGGAAAGATGAGCATTTCATGAGAGATATCAGCACTGACAAGTTGTCATTTTCCAACAGTTACCATAGTAACTGATCGTCAAACACCTGTGCTTGACAGCCAATCAAAACCGTGTAAGAAACTTGTCAAGTCTGACAAGAAATGTCTGATGACAAATGTTAATGAAAAGCCTTCTAGTTTTATACCTGGTTAGGAGACCGAGGTGAGGTCAGGAAAAAGTGCCCATTGCAAAAAAATTGTGTTTGATGCAATTAAAAAAAATCATTTTGTAAATTCTCAATATACATTTTTGATAAGCTGAAAATAAATTACATGTTTATGTGCTCAGTTGCATCCTAATGCAAGTCTTAAGTAGCAGACCTCAGAATCAATTTTAGGTCTCAGTTTTCATCTTTTACTTTTGAGATAAATGAGGAAGGAAGTAAACTGTCATTCGAAAAGGTAATGGTCGATAACGGTCATGATCAAATGATACATAGTCTATTGTCTTTTTAACAGTAGCCATGGTTTGACGGGAAGAAGCGAAGAAGGTTCCTTTTTCATACAACTTTTTGTAATAGATTAATTCAAGAGCAGTTATTTGGCAGCTTTCTTTCTCTTGTAATGGTGTGATTTATATATATCAGTGTATACTTGGAGAATTCGGTAAGTTAACCATTATTTGGTTGAATTTTATTTTGTTTTCAAGTAGAAACACGTGCCCAATTACATGTATTCCAAGATATGATGCCATGTAGTGTATATTTCTGTTGCCCAGACACTTTCTGGACTGTAGAAGCTCTCACAAGATATGATTCCCAAATTTTTTTAATGAAATCCACATAGATTCAGCCAAATTATGATAGTGTGTCAAATAATGTGATTTTCAGATTTCAAACTTGAGGTTTGCAAAGTGCATCTTTGATTCATGCTGCATGAAAAGCTTTATGAGCTTGATATGAATACGAACCATCTTTGCATTGAACTCTGCAGTAGATCTACATGTATGTTGGTGCATGACTAATACATATTCCTAAAGCTGATATTTCATACTGCAAATTCATGTTTATGCGATTGAATTGGTTGTCTGTCATCCCTATACTGGCCCAGTAGTCTGGTCTGTGCGGCTCTGATAAATACGAACATGAGTCTCTGAGGATAGGTCTCTGCAGTGTTGATATCGCTACCTTGATAGATGCTCATTGAAAGACGCTGTCCATTTTCATCAAGAAACTTCATCAAGAAACTTATTATCTCAAAAGTTGAGGAGAAACAAAATCTACATGTAGCTCTCTCATATCAATGATGCCAGCGTACAGTATATGATTTCTGTTGAAACAAGAGGGAAAAATCTCAACTTCCAAAGTGCCTAGCCCTGATACAAGAAAGTATTTGAACCCAATTTTCCCCCCATAAAACCCCTGTCAGTATTTGAGTGTCAAGTCCAGCTTTCTTGGTTAAAAAACAAAAGGCTCTATAAGTATAACGTTCTTTAATCTCAGGAGTAATACAGTCTCCCTAATTGCCTAGAGACACATGGGAAATTTGATGATTTCATACTTTAGCACAGAAATCTTCCATTAGTCAACATTCCTAATTCTTACGTTGATAATAGGAGTTACATGTATCAATAATGTGTCCCTGGTTTTCTGCAATGTTCTCTTTATTAGGTGTGTGCAATAGTTTGCAGCTTTCACTTTAAGAATGATTTTCATGCCCCACCTTTAATGTTAAAGACCCTGACCAGTGTAAAAACAGTCATATATCAAAATAAAGGTAATGATTCATACAATACAAATATACCAAAAATATTACATATATCTCCTTCCATTTCTGACAAATATTAAATAAAAATCAAAGAAACTGCTCCTCCAAAGTACGCTTCGATTGAGCACCCCCACGTCGCCTGGAAATGATGACGTCACGTTGTGTCAGGAGGGTTGTGATTCCATAGGTTTGTGTACAAAAGCATTGGGTATTTTCTTCCATTTCCATGTTATGAATCCAATTTTTTTTTCGTTTTCAGATGAAAATGGCACTCAAAATTATTCACTGTTCAAATTGTTGTAAACCTACAACTATTCACTACCTTTTTTGTGATTTCTTTGTTTGGCTCTTATTGGGCCTAAATTGCTATGTCAGGAAAAGTTGTTATACATAATCTAAATGCAGATAGAATTGAAATCTGCGCCAAATAAGCAGGAAATAAAATATGGCAAAAACTAGTTCAAAACTGTAGATTTCATAAATTCACGCTTGTGGGTAAAAATATATGTGATATCCCTCTGTGATAGAAGTGAAGAGAATGAAATGCGTTATCTGGAAAGCAAAAAATCACCCAGTTTTTCTGTGTACAAACCTATGGAATCACGACGCTTCTTACACAACGTGACGTCACGGTCTCGAGGCAGGTGAAAAGCACAATAAAGCCTATTTTCTAAGCGGGGTTCGAAGCCCGATAATTGGAATATTCACAAGCAAAATACTCAGCTGGGAAGCGGTGAAAATGCATAAAGCATACCTTGCTGTATTTAGTAGCTTGTAAGCTTTCGATTGGTATATAATTTATCAATTTCATTTTCGGGTCCGGTCTAGATCTTTAAGAGTATCCCTGCAATACTTTGAATTTCAAGTCAACCCTTTGACCATGACATTTGAGAATCCCTAAGAATCCATGTTGAAAAGATAAATGTTATTCATGTTCTTGCAGTGATGATACTGGACTATTATTATTACAGACAAATCTTCAAGACAGAAAGAAAGAAATCTTCAAGACAGAGAACAAGATGATTAGAGATTACATCTTCTGTGTAGGTGGAGGGGAAGGGAGGAAACAATGTCAGCAAGGTTAAGGGGGCAGTAGCATCAGCAGCAACAAGCGCATTTCTCATTGTTTTGTTGTGTCTGTCATTGCACTGACTTCAGTCTGGAAGGTAGTGATATGGTGGAAGTCAGTCTCTATGGGTTAAGAGCTGTTTGCCTCCTCTTGACTTTACTCATTTCCCATCAACGTGAGTGAGGACTCGTGACGTTCAGTCTCTCTTGCTTGATTCATCCAGACTTTGGTGATAGTTCAGCTTGGGAAGACATCAGGAAGATGATCCCATCCTGGCTCTCTATTGTTCAAAGTTTCTGAAGTTTCTTGTAAGACAGTGAAAGTGGACAAGGAATTATAAGAAAGGGACCAACCATTGTTTGGGCGTGACCTGATAGTATTTCTTCAGCCCCATTTTGTCTCGAGTCTAAACGTTGTCAGCCGATAAAAGGAAAAGTGGAATATGCATTGCTCTGCCAAGTCGTTTTCAGGTTTGAATGTTTATCATTAGTTTGCTTTATTTTTGTCATGGTTTATCTTTAATTGTTTTAAGATCATTGGAATACAATGTTGCTTTTAATTGTAGCTTTGCTACTTTATTTTCAGTTAATCAAAAAAAAAAAATATATATATATATATATATTTCTGAAAGCAAGCAGAGGGCCCATTATTTTTTGTCAGATGGTTGGGAGGGTAGCTGAACCCAGAGAAAGGGGTAAAATTCTTTGACTTGAACCATTACAGTAAAAGATCTTGTCATGATTGATATTCATCGTTCAATGTGGAATACTAGTATTGTACATGTACTTAAAATAACTTATCTGACAGAATTCTATTGCTTTGTTAGTTTTATGGGAGAGAAGTTTCCACATACAATCAGCATCTGAGATTCAGGTTTTGCAAAGATTGTTCTTAGCTTTGGGCATGACATTTTGATGAGGATGATCCAAGATTTTGCTTTGTATAGTCTTTATTTCCCCCATTTTCAGGAAATACACTTGTCCTTTTTACTTTTGGGAATTCATTGTGTTTTCACATGAATGATGTGATAATTTGAAACAGATCCATTCCTACATACTACATGTTGCTCCTAATAGTTTGGGATTTCCTCCACGCATTGACCTGTGCCCACATTTGAACACTAAAAATAAATCAAACCTAACCCAACCTGTAAAACAGAATGCTTTCTTTCTACTCTTTGGTGATTTATGGAAATATTAAGTATCTACATGTACATGATTCTATAAAGGGTATTATAGAGCAAATTGCTGCTATAATGATATCACTTCCATCATGGACATTGTACAGTAGTCGTAGATTTATGCATCAATATAGAGCCTTTTTGCTTCAAAGAATCAACATGACTGGTCTGATTGTATTTTATGTACCTGGGAATTTTTTTTCTATGCTAAAAGAATTCAACTGGATCTTTAGTAGAATATGAAAAGGCACCGACAGTGTAAACGTACAGTACCAAAATAAAATGAACCCGGAAGCATATTTTCTGTTCTGTGTGGAGATTTTGATGATAAACTAATGCTGCTAATTTTGCTTACATGTAGGTATTGATTTAGTAATCGGTTTTGAGAAATAAGATTGTACTTTTGTAGATTTACAGAGTTTATATTCCATTGCCTTGTAAAATAAAACAGTAGGGCCTATCCAAAACAAGTGTTGTATTAAGATGCAATAATATAATTTTTTTTTGGGGGGGAGTTGGCAAATTTATTTAAATTGAAGGAATAGGTGGAAATTGTTTCAAACCACTTTCCAAGCATGGAATTGATTTTTTTTAAATACATATATTATGTGACAGACATAAACTAAGCACTAAGCGACAAATACATGGAATTAATTATTGATTCTGTTTCAAAATACATGTACATATTAAAACATAATTAATGCATGAAAAAATCATAAACCGTTATTTCCGTTTTCAGGTCAAAAATTCAAAATATTTTTTGTAAATTTTAGCTAATAACTTTACCCAAAGAGAAGCTGATTAAAGTTAACTTAAAATGTGCATTATGTGAAGATCAATTGATAAAAAATGAAAACCTACTGCACTTTTTAAACATTGGAATGTTGGACTAAGTGTTGATATATTCTGCTTTATTATTCTTGAATCTGCTTTCTGTCATGTTTGAATGAGTCCTTATGGAACTGCATTTCCTTTTATTTACTTTTATTCTTTGTGAATAGCACGGCATCAAGTTCATGTACTTTCTTTTATTTGTGCAAATGTTTCCTTTGCATACATGTATGCTCTTGGAATGAGTCATTCTTTATTTCTCCCAGACAATTCTTTTCAATTCTATCTGAAAATATCAGACCTATATTTCCCTACAAGGTACACCACAGACAATGCTTTGATAGCATCAACAATATATGTTTGGTATAAATTTGTTATAAAAAGAAAAAAAACACATAAAACAAGAATAAAATTTATTTGATAGCATCTAAAATTTCTGTTTTGTCTAAATCTGAAAAAAAATCACAAAACAATACATATAATAACAAAAACAAACAAAACCAAGATTTTTCTTCTTTAAACCATTTCATTTTAACTTTTTTTCAATTTGCTATGTTTGCTTTCTTTTAATATTGTTTTATAGTATGATGGAAAATTCATTTTTATCATTGCATTAGATTTAATTTAGACCTGTTCATTTGGTTTGTTATTTCATTTCAAGGTGATGAAATTAACTGTTTGAAATTTGTAAAAAGAAAAAGAAAAGTATGTCTATATGTTTGACTTCGTAAACAAATAATGATCTCACTGCACTTGAGCACAGGTCTGACACTGTAATATGATTTGAACCTTTTGATTTAATAGTAGACTGAAGGGGATCGATGTTGTAACGCTTGTTTTAGAATGCCTGAAATCTTTGCAAAACTTCAACACTTGTCAAAAAAAGTTTCTAAATTTATCTTGTGAATTTCTTGTATTCAAGAAACAGTGACATTTTCAACACTGGTTAATATACCCCTGAGTCCATAGCTTTCAACCTGCCATGCTGGGAACATGATAAGCTTTGAGAAAAGGACCTGACTCACTCCGTCATTTAGACTTCTCATCAGACCCTAAGATTACTTTTTTAAAAGTTTATTTGAATCTTAGGATATTATACCAGCATTTTCCCAACCTGCATGCTTCTCCAAAATAGGACTTTTGTGTGAACTCTCAAGAGGAATCAGCGTCAGATCCAGATCTGCTTTTTTCTTGCATGTATATGAGTGGAATATACAATAGATGAGTATTCCACTCATCATTTTCAGAACCTCTCTTCTTTCAATTTCATGTGTTCAATGTTAACTCAACCTCTTAACACTGTTTTATGGTTACCATATATTTTGTTCCATTCTGTTCTATGTTTCATTGGACTATTTAAAAAGTTTCATATAATTAAGTGGTTCTGGGAAGTTTTCTTAATCTTACGAGAGAACTTTATGTATTGTATCTGGCCTCTCTGGATTGTCTCGGAGTCAGACTAAAGTCTCTGTAAATGTTCTTTCATCGGTTGATCTAGCAGTGTGTGCTTTATACATCAAGCGCGACAGGGCGTCTCTATCTCTAAGTCACATTCAGCTAAGCAGGGGGAAGTCACCCTACACTACTCATCCAAAATGTTCTCTACAAGACAAAGTTTCCCCAAAACTGAAGTGAGGCTGTGTTCATAAAGCTGTTTTTGTAGCTTTGTGATATAAAAAAGTAATAATTACAGGCTCAGAAGAAATGGTTATTTGTTTGCTAAACAAAGAAACAATTATGCTGTTTCATGGCATATCTATTTTGAAGATACTATATCTTCTCAATTATAAATATTCCCTCTGATATTATAGTTTTTCTGAACACAGTGCAAGATTACCATTTTCTATCCCCTGCAATACACGATGAGAGAGATTCCTCAACAATGCTTGCCCAGAATGAGAATCCTGTCACCGTGGTGATTCCCTCACGAGAGGAGGAAGAGAAGACTAAGAATATCCCTTGACATCTTCTTTATTCTCCAGGATCGCAGCATCCCATGCGTCAGAACGTTGCCGGGAGGGGGATCGTCAGAATCCCCTACACGTAATACCAGTGTCTGATGACAGCAACAATGAATGTGACACAACTTCTTGTTCTTGGTGCTAATTTTAGGAAGCATTAACCTGTCCCCTGCCAGATTCTATAAAGTCCCATAGAGATTGTGCTAGGTTTAGTGTTCTTGGAGCCAAGATGTTAATGTGCTTGATGTCATCTTGACGATGGATGGGTGGTTAATATCTTGGTATGAATCAGATCCAGTGCATTAAACTTTTCCTAGGCTTGTTCCCATATGTGCATGAAAACTGCTTGTGGAAAAAATTAAAAACATTTGCCATGCTTGCGTTTACCAAAATATTTGTAATCGATATAGTTGAAGTTCTAGTTGTTGATATCACATTGGGTCAAGAATATGGAAATTACTCTTCATTTATTGTCTTAATTACTTCTTAGCTTTATTTCCTAAATTAATTTTAGAGGAGTGTGATTATTTAAAAAACAATATTTAATTTGGAATAGAAAATTACTGATTTCCTTTGTCACCTGCTACTATATATTTTTTTAGTTTAATTGTTTGGGAAGGATAATTTATTTGGATGGTACAATTTTTATTCATAAATAAATACTGAGTGTAGTTCAAAGGGTCTGTAACATTTCAGAGAGGTAACTAAAATCGTTCAAGTATAGACAAGGTAACATTTTCTCTATAAAGTACCAAATTAATTAAGTAATCAAATAGATAAAAGTGAATGAAAAAATGAATGAATGAATGAATGAGTGAAGGAATGAATAGATAAATAAAACAAATATACATGTAAGGATAGTTAGATAAAATTCAGGTAATTGACTCTTATTCATTTTTTTTCTAAAGTTTTAATACTGTACATATGTTGTTCTATCCAAGTAGATCCTTTTTTTTGTTGTTGGTTACCAGCGATAAGCAAATGTCTGTTTATTAGGCAACAAAATCAATTCATTCAATTGAAAAGAAAAAAGGTGGAACCAATTTGGGACTTAATTTCCCAAAACTAAGCATTGACTATGTGAGATGAATAAAAGTTGGTTATTGTTTTTCAAGACTCTAAATTGTGGGTGTGAAGTCACTGATTAGATGTACATGTACATGTAGAACATGAGTGGGAGTAAAGAAATTGACATCATCTTTTCAAAATAAAATGGGAAAACTGGGAAAGTTGCCAGCGATATCTCTATCTTGTATCTCTCTGCTAAGATGGGGGCTTGTTTTAAAGAGTCAGACTGTCAGATTTGTACTTTCATGTAAGATTCCATTTGATCATGAGTGGAGACAGACTAGACAATCTCATGGCCATTCATATCCTATGATTTGAAAGAAGAGATTGATATTAGATGTTATATTCTCTTGGCTATTCTAGTATTGAAATTGAAGAGGAGGCGAAAGAAACTGGTTTTTGTGCCAGATATGATGCTTTGAAAGTATGGTTGGAGGCCTGCTATGCAATTTTCATCAGCCTGCGTGTACATGTACCACACAATTTAATAACAAAGTTACAGAGATATCCAATTTAAAAATTTGTAGTCAAAATTAGGTCCTCAAAATACATGTATATACCTGTAGTATTAACATTATCCACAAAGAGAAAGGGGTTTCATTACAAGCCAGGGGATTAACAGGGCAATGCTAATTTTCTATAAGGCGTAAGGCACGTTTAGCGCAAATGGGACAAATTAAAATGGGGAAAACATATCAAAGGCCAATGAAAGACACAGTGAATTCAAGATGCGAATATGCTTTATGTGCTCTTAAAATGTGCAAACTCATACATATATACTGAAGGTCTATTCATGTGTGCTTTTTTTTAACTCATATTTTCATGTTGAATTTCCTTTGCAATCTGATCTGATGTACATGTAAAGACAAATTAGCTGTATCCTACCTAGCATCTAATTAAAGTAAGCCATTTGTATATAACAATGATTTTTTTCTCTGAGAGGAAAGGAGAGAGAGTGAGAATAACCCCAATACCCCCCCCCTCATATTTTTTTTAATGTAGAAACTTAATTGTGATGAGTCAAGGGAATGCACTTTTGCATAATTGTAGGGCATATTTCTCTGTGAGCTCTTTAATTAATTATTTTCATTTGATAAATATCGGTTCAATTTTTGATAATGAATGTGGTACATTCACATCCCTCTGAAAAAAAGGCCCAAATTAAGTTTCTTCTTCAACATCACTGAAAATCATCCGGTAGCTATACCGTGATCAAAATTGATTAAACCTTGGCATTGTGAGAATCCATGAATGTAGAGAGTTTATTGCAAGAATATGGAATGCTCTGACATTTCATTTTAGATCTGAAGAATTGCTTCTGTAATCCACGAAGTTAATTTATTTTTTTATTTTTGTACTGTATTACCATTAGTATCTACTGGATATGCCATTCATGAAATGTTTATTGTTGAGATCAACAATAAAAAATGGTTAAAGTTTATTTTGTGGAGGTACATGTACATGTATGTTGTAGAGAAGACATGCATGTATTTTGAATACATGTAGATCAAAGACGTCATAGGTTATTGACAGCAGAAAATCATATCAAATTAGATGAGTAAAAATATATTATAAGTTTAAAGTGATCTTGATATAAACTTCCTTTCTGTCTGCTAGTATGCCTTAATTGCAGGAAATAATAAATTAATTGATTTCTATATTGGTGGTTGTTGTGTCTATTCCACAATGCCATCTGAATGTACACACTGCCAAGATATGTAAATAAAGAGCTTGAGGAATCGATGGTACCATTTTGTGAACAAAGAAGCGATCATTCAACTAGAAAGATGAAGTGACTTGATTTACAATTTGACAACTTGTTTCATTTCAAATTGATAAAATGCCTCTGTAATATGTGAGCAACTTCAATACAAATTGTTAAGGTATTTTTTTTCATTTTTGAAAGGTGACCAATGTTTATCCCACCCTGCGAATTCACTCATTTCAAACAACACAATAAAAAGCGTGAGATTTTTGTGGTACCTGTACTCCATTCCCCTTTTAAATCATGATATACTGTTTGTTCTGCTTGATGATGAAAGTAGATTAAACAGATGACATTTTTGAAAATGTGAGCATGTTTTCCTTGAAGATTGATTGAAGGAGATTAAAATTGGCATTCATCATTGCTTATAGATATCCATTGATCTACCCCGCAAGTTACCCCTCAGACAATCCAAGAGGTACATCAAGGGGTGTAACTCTTAATCCAAATCTTGAATCAGATTTGATTAAGTTAGAAGTCACCAACCCACCCTGTTCACATCTGAAAACTTTAGACCCTGTTCTCATCTAAGTCCTTAAACTATAGCAGAAATCAGTTGGGGATGCTCAAAGTGACCTTGGATCGAAGCAATATTAAGTGGTCTTCCAAACCAATTTTAGAAGACCACCTTGTGATGTGGTTTTTCAAGATTGTTTTGCTTCGTTATACTGGTTTAAGCATGTAGTTAGCTTTTCACACTGCACTTTTTTCCTTAACCCCGGGAAATTGGTGGGGCTAAGGGTGGTCTTAGCCCCACCAATTTCCCGGGGTTAAGCATGTAGTATGCTTTTCACACTGCACTTTTTTTCCTTAACCCTGGGAAATTGGTGGGGCTAAGGGGGGTCTTAGCCCCACCAATTTCCCGGGGTTAAGCTTAGCCCACTTTGTTTTCACACTATGTTTTAGCAAAGTGGGCTAGCTCGGTAGATAAGTACGGTACTATCTGGCCCTGCAAAAAAGGAGGGTTAGCCGGCTTATTGTGGTGCTAACACTACAATTGCGGTGCTAAGAGATGCACTGTGAAACGAAACTGGGCTAAGGAAAAGTGGGGCTAAGCATTAGCCAATCATAGAAGTCGAATTGCATATTAATCACGCTCTGTATGGTAAAATCATCAATATTCATGAGCTGTGTGATAGTCCGGGGTTAAGGCGTTAACCCCGGCTAGGCAAATAGTATGGGGTTAAGAAAGACAGTGTGAATCCAAAAAAAAGATAGTATGGGGTTAAGGATAGTCCAGGGTTAAGGATAGTATGGGGTTAAGGAAATGCTGTGTGAAAAGCATATAGGTGAGGACATTCTTCTGGAAGCGATCTCAGCACTGAAGTATGAGAATGTGTGCATGTTGGGCATACTACTCAGTACACACTGTCAGGCCAACCCAGAGTTGATTTAAATCAAGAGAATAATCTAACAAGCATAACACTGAAAATTTCATTAAAATCAGATGTAAAATAAAAAAGTTATGACATTTAAAAGTTTCGCTTAATTTCACAAAATAGTTTTATATGCACATTCTGGTCGGTATGCAAATGAGGAGACTGATGACGTCATCCACTCACTATTTCCTTTATATGTCATTATATAAAATATGAAATATTCTATTTTTCTCCTCATTGTCAAGTGAAACAAAGATTAATTCCCCCAGAACATGTGGAATTAGCATTGTTTAATAGTATATGTTTCAGTCAAGTTGGCCCTTAATTTCAAATCTGTAAAAAATGAAATACTATACGATAAAAAAAAAAATAAAAAAAATAAATAGTGAGTGATGGACATCATCGACTGTCTCATTTGCATGTCACTGAGTCGCTGTTTTGTGAAAAAGAACCAAAACTTTGAAATGTCATAACTTTCTTATTTTTCATCCGATTTTGATGAAATTTTCAGCGTAATGCTAGTTTGATTTTTCTCTATTTATTGAAATCAACATTGTTCTGAGGTGGACTTGACCTTTAAGCACCACTGCATTTAAGGTTAGAGTCTATCATGGTATAATGTATTTAGTCACAGGCCTTCTTCTGTCCAGAATAGTTCATGGAAACATAACTTGGTTCTGTTTGCTACCTTTTGTGGAGTTGAATTACAAAAAGGGAGTTTCCCCTACATTTTGAAAAGTCATACCAGGGTTCATTGTTGGTTTAGCTTTGTGTACACATGCAGAGTCAGTGGTGATTCATGAGCTGCTAAAATCAATTCATTCTCAGGAGATTGATTCAATATCAATTAGAATTGATTTTAAATGTTGATGAATCCCCAGTAAACTTTATAGTATAGGCCTATAGCTACAGTGATTAATGATTCTTAGTAAAAAAGATAATGTCATTATCAACTCAGTCCTTCCCTATTGTAGTTCATTACCTTTGTTCCCCTTAATCTTAATGTAGCAGCAGTTTGCCTTTTCTCTGTCTGTCTGTTTGTCTATGTATATCTCTTCCATTAGAGTTCAAACAAGCCTCACCTATATTCATTGTCCCCTTCTCTCTTTCTTGATTCATCAATAGATCTCTCTTCTCGTCTGTCTTTTTTTCTTGCCGTGCATCCTTTGTTTTATCCCATTCTCTTCTCTCTCCTCCCAACTCTTCTTACTTCCTCTCATTCCTCTTTAAGTTCTATCTTTCTTTATATTGATTTTGATAATTTAAGTAAGAAAAAAGCACATATCCAAGATTGTGGATTTTATGAAGGTTTTTAATCTGTAGAAAGTTGAATTGATGTCTGCATGGAGACTGGTAGATAGTCTGCTTTACAAACCCTTCACTCAAATTAAGGGGTCTGAATATGCAACCTACAATGCCTTATGTACTGGAGCAAGTTTTATACGTGCTAGTCTTTGTATGAAGACCCACTTGTGGATCAAAGTTTCAATCAGGGTCTGTGCGTGCAGACTAATGTCTACTGGTAGAGTGGGTGTGTATTCTATCCATCAAGATGTGGCTTTGATGAAAGTGGGTCATCCAAGGTGTAGCTCATACCCTGGATGAAGAGGACAATGAAACATGCCCGGATGTTCATTAACTCTGCCAGTGCTAACACTGCCAAGACGGTTTGCTTGTTTGAATATTCTTTTATACCCAATCTTGAAACTTGCTTTATGACTACCGTGCTCGAACAGCCATTTCCAAAATGAAATGTTGCAATTTTTTTAGTCATTATGAATATTAAACAAATGCGAAACAGAAAAGGGCCATACCTGTTGTTCCATTGTTATCAGTAACATAGATGGGAAGTAAATTCACATTTCGCATCCTTGTGAAGCAAATAAGAGATCTTCTTGCTAACAAATATTCTGTATTTACATTAAAGTGTATGGTATTGTTGGTTGAGAAGCCATGTGTCAATTTGCCCAGGTCAAAGGTGCAAGAGTAGTGGAGTACACCTGTTTCAGAAATATAACTGACATTTTTACGGAAATCATGAGTTGAATATGAAATTTTTACTCATAAAAAATATTTCAGACATATCTTTAAAATCCAGTTTGCCAGTTTGACCAAGGAGATATCACTCCTTGGTTTGACCAAAAGAGACCATTAGTAGCTCCATGAGGAGACATAAGTCTTTAATTCTGAAAATGAGTTTTACATTTTGAAACTTCTGTTCTACATCTCTTCATGATCTTATTCATTCATGTTGGACCTGTCTTATTGTTTTCCAGAAATTTGTCTTGCTCAGATATAATAATAAGTTTACTTTTACCTTTTACCTTTAATCTATTAAAATGATAAAATTCTCATTTCCTTTATGTAAGGAGTGCCTTGTATTTCAAGCTGTCCATGAAATACCCAATAAAGCGTGGAATATAAATATTTTCCACTTCACAGTTTTTGTTTGTCTTCAGCTGTGTTAGCTTGGTTTTGAATTGATTCACAGTAGTATGCATTCAAAACATGAAACAATCCTGACCCTGGATGCATACATTCACCCCAATGACATTAATTCAGCTCCTAGTGGATCCACTAACAAGATTTGTATGGATTCTTTAATCTCATTTGGACAAGATGGAGGGCGAGTTACGAGGGATCTTTTTATTTCATTTGCAAATGGATTTTATTCCAATGGCCTGTAACTCCCTTTATACCGACATGTGTGCACGCAACCAATTCAATTGGCCAGCTATTTTACAGCACTACCGATAGAAGTACTGTACTGTTTGAAGATAGATTGCAAGATCACAGTCTTCATTTCTTCCTTGAAATTACATGTACATGTAGATAGCCACAAAATTTCAGCAATTACCCCCATGTGAAAAAAACCCTTTAAAAATATTTCCTATCCTTATCCCATTCTAGTGTCCGTACATATGAAATAGTCACTGTGACTCTCCAAAAAACCAACAAATTCTAGAGCCTTTGCAAAGTATTCTCAAGAGTTATTCCAGGCACCTGTCTGAGAAGTCATAAGCATTTGAATGGCCGATCATGTGTCGATGTAGGATTGTTTTCTTGCCATAATTTCTACATGCCCTACTCTGAATGTTATATGTGTGGGGTTGAGTATTTGGATGCTTCAGCTAGACTTACAAAAAACCATGGTAACCAAGCCTCATTAGAGACGGCTTTCAACCTGTAATGGTCAAGTGTATCGGAAAGTGATGGATGTGTTGTATTGTATTGCAAATTGTGTAGGCCTTTATCAACCATGGAGAATTATGATAATTATAATTGATACTGTACATCATCTACCTGGGTTCACTGCAATGCCTGAATGACACTATTGTCATTACATCATTAATTTGGGAGATTTTTATTGTTGACCAAAACCCTGAACATTTATGTTCTTTTCATTTTACTGAATTTTATTAAAAAGCAACATGATTTTAATACTGCTTGTCACATGTGTGATGAAAAGAACATGATTATTTACATATCTTTATAGACGTAAACAAGGGAAGTGTTTCGGGAAAACTCCCCCTGAATAATATTGTGTAAGTGCGAGAGTCAGTGGATTCTTTTTTGTATTTCAAACTTGGAAATTAGAGACACATCAAAAAGTCCATGGTTGAACTACAGGTACATGTATCTCCTTATTAAAGCACCTCTACAAGTTTAGGATCACCAGATTTGGATGTCGAAATACTACTCTTGAGGTCAGAATTCAACCTCTCTGTGCTGCTTTCTATATATTTAAGTGATTAAAAATGATTAATAGGCGGGAATTAAATGGCCTAGAATAAGTCAAGACAGATGTGAACATGTGTGATAACATAATTTGTAATAAAACTTTCATCACTTTTAATACTGATTCACAATTTTCGCTGTCAGTGGCGCACTGGTATGATGGGGGAGGAAAAGTTAGGAAATTTTCATCATGTTTTTTTTTTTTTTCACTTTAGTTTACATATTTTCATATTAATGTATTTAAAATCGTGAAATACGGGACAAAACGGCATCCTGGGCAGGGTCGTTAGGGTCGCAATACAAATTGTTGAGATACGGGACTGTCCCTTGATATCAGGTCGTCTGGTCACCCTGCCTCTACTGCTTCTTAAATGGTACTTGAAGAAGTGTTTAAAGCATCATTGAGATTATTCAATAGGCTCTTAAAGAGTGTCTGCATTGTTGTCTAGAGAAGGAGGGATAGAGAGGATGAGAGAGAGAGGGACGAGAGAGAGAGGGACGAGAGAGAGAGGGACATACATGTACACGCTGCAAAAGATTGAGAGAGGGAGGTAGCTTTGCCAAGATATACAGAATATATCTTGAGGAGAAAGTAATGAAAAGATCTTGGACAAAAAGACCATCTCAATCCCAGGGTCTTGGTAATCAACTTGAAAGAGTCAGGAGGAATATAGGCAGCATACAGCAGACAAGAAATGTGAAGAAGATGCATCCACACTTCAAATTTCTTTCTGTATTTTCTTGGAGATTTTGGGCCTTTTCACACATTAATCTAATAAATCATCATTCTATTGATGAATGCAATTTGTCTTTAGAATCATCGGACCTTTCACACGCTCACTCAAAAACTGTGATCTGAATTCGAATTCCCGAGCGAAGGCGGTTTGTGTCCTTGGTGACTTCTCAATCAAAGCACTGCATCGATATGATGATTGCATGACAATTGTATTTTCTACGGAAGTGCTTCAAAAGGATACGTAAGCTCCGCCCCCAAAGATGTTTTGGAGGTCAAGCCTTTCACACTTAACATTCGTACCGTAATTTGAGTGAAACTTCAACTGGAATTTGCCTCCAGAGTAGAATTTGAATTTGTGATTAGCATTTGTGATTCTAGTTTGGTTTCACACGTGCTACAAATTCATATTAATTAGCCTTATTTTTCACTGGAATCTTCATTCAAATTATGATTTTTTTTACCGTGTGATAGGGCGATTAGAATGTTCTTGGAGATTCAGAATGATCTTGACAATACTTCATGAGACTCATGCGCATGTGAAAATATTAAATACCAAGTATATTTTTGCAGGAATCCCCTATAAGGTGCTAGGCATCTTTTTACAGCTTGTGTTCTGCATTGCCATATCGTTTTGTCTATGAGAAATGTAAAGATGAAAGACAAAATATGAGATTCCCGCATGGAAGATGTGGCTCTGGCTTTTAGAATTAATTTGACCTACGTGTATTAAAAAAGCTGTATAGACTTCAAATCTCCATTTCTACTCAATATTTGTCTTTATCTACAGGAGATTAAATTAATGGAGGCTCGAAAGCTCAATCATTTTAATAGAGCAGTCGTCTCTTTCCAAGAAAATTTTTCTGTTGTGAAACCAGGATCAAATCCAATTATATGCTGTAAGGATTTCTTTGGACAGTAAAAGTGACACGCCTAAATATTTTGTTGGGATTTCATGCCATTTACTGCTATACTTGCATAATTTTAGTTGCCAACTATTAACTATTAGATGTGTGGAAAAAAGTATTTTTGTATTTCAAATGGGCTCTATATGACCAGCAATCATGAGAAATGTAGATGATTGTCTTGACAAATTCTACATTACCTTTTTGAGTTATACAATTCTAGCATAACTTTTGAGTATTGGAATTGTTGTAAACAAAGAATAAACATATTTAAATAATGCACACCAAATACAAAACAATTCAGCACACATATAGCTTGTACAGTTGTAGTTGGTTAATATTTGCTATACAACATCAATTGTTACATGTTTGATTTGTGAAAAATTGAAGAAGTGAGAACATGGCCATTGAATGGAGGATATCAAAGCGATGAGCAGAAATTAAATTGTTTGGTGCCTTGAGGGAGGTGAGAAGTGGAGCGCTGAAATTCCTTGAGTTTTATTCCATATCTCATTACTTTCTAGCCAGAGAGAAAGAGAACAATGAAGATGAAAATTTTTATGTTTAGCACTCTAGGGAACGAGCGACTTCATTTGGAGTTCATTCCCTGCGTGCCTGGATGTCTGAAGAGAAAAAAGAGGGTGAAATTACAAGAGATACTCTGCACGAACATTTGTAATGTAATATCCTGTTACCAGACCAGTTAAATGTGATTTTGATGTTGATGATGATAGAAAGAGATATTCCTTTGAACAAAATTAGTCTAATGAGGAATATACTTTGTGATAGTACGTCGATGTCCATGGTGAAATTGACTAATTCCTTTTATAGTAGAATCTCAGAGCCATGTCACATTTATAGTAACACTGTAAATATTCACACAGCATGTGAGATGTGAATGTGACTTGATGTTTAATTACATTTTTCCTCCAAAATGTCCTTGACACTAGGATCTACTAAATATGTATGAAAATAATTAAGACACAAAAAGGGATGGATTTATGTTTTCTATTTTCTATAAAGAATAGGTACATGTATATATATTTTTTTACCTTAAAAAGGGACTGCCCCCATTGTGGCAAAAAAGTTGAAAACACAAGAGATTAAAAGGCAAGACTAGTCTTGAAAAATACATTTGCATTTTACAAGCCATCAAGAAAGCATTATTTCCTGTGGTATACAGCTTAGGTATCTGATACACCTCTTCCTTATCCACATTTTGCATAATGCATTTGATTTGAAGGCTACAGTATGTAAATCTAACAATCGCTAAGCTCTTCCCTCTCAAATGAATCTTGTTGAAATCCCAATATTGTTAACTGTATAAGAATTGCAATCCTTTTCATGGTGTTTGGTGAAGGTGAAAAGAATTTTGCTTCGCTTTAACTTGATAAATTTAGGAAATAGGAACTGGAAACTGATGCTCAATATTTACATTTTCCAAGTAACACAGAGATACCATAGTATGAATAAATTTGTATGCCTCTCGGCAATGTGACTAAAAATTGAATTCCTCATTTAAATGTGGCATATGTACAAGTTTACAAAAATAAAGGTAATCTAAAGAATACCTTCTGACATGTGCCAACATTCCCTCTTCAAGATTTTGTTGAAACTTTATGTTCAAAGTAAATTAATGCTTTATATATCTTTCCTACTGATCTAGCCCCTGGATTAACTCGGTCTGGGGAGTAAAATGACTATGGTCATCAATAGCCGGTCATGAATTAGTATGTGAAATTCCCCCTTTTTGAAAGAAACTAGTTTGTTGCAGTAATGAAGTTGCATCATGTGCATTGTGATTCTTGAAGCAGATCTATCAAATATCAGTCCAAGGAACTTTTGCAGAGAGAAAATAATCAGGTCAGGGGTTCAAACCCAACCCCGGCCACCTCAGACCAAAAGACGTTAAAAGATGGGAGTTGCTGCTACCCTGTTTGGCGTTCAACGATTAAAGGGATAGAGCCTCGTCGATCTGACGCTGCACAGCGGCTGCCGGGCCCACGATCAATTGGGCAAAGCAAATTTTTGGAGTATTTCATTTCATGTCTATTTCGAACAGTAAAATATGGATTTTCATCATTTTTCATTTTCATCATTAGTTTTTGTAGTATAATATAATATTAATAATCAAGGTTTGATCCTCTTTGATTAGGCAACTGTACAAAAGTCTGTTCTGCGTCCTTGTGCAGGAATCCTGCTTGAGTGTCTTTCAGGCATTCCTGATTATTTTGGTTTTTTGTATGATGAAATGTGAGAACTAGTGATAAAAAGATGTTTGCAGAATTCCTGCTGAAAAACAGCTCAGAATTTCCAACATTTTATTGTGAATTGGGCTACAACTTTAATGTTAATTAGCAGAATCATGGTTCCACCAGAAGGCCCAGCAATCACTATTACCACAGCACCTGCCAGGTACATATACATCCGCATTACCTGGTTAGCACACCTGGGTGGAGTGAGGCAATTCTGAATTGGTGCCATGCAAAAAAAAATGTGTTTAGTGTTGAGTTTGAGTACTCAACCCTTGTATAGATGCATTTGTATCAGGTTTGAGTGAATGAACCTGTATACTTATATGGCCATTCCTCCAGTTTCATAATGGACTTTTGGTATCATTAATTGTGTATAAAAATGTAATATATTGCACACATGTCTGCTGCGGTTTCATAAAACACATTTGATTGATTACATGCATGCGCAATACAGGCATCATGTGACATTATTGGATCTAGAGATATTACTGTCATGGAAGTAACTGATCAAGACTTGTACTCTCTTGGCTTTATTTCAATGATGACGGAGATTACAATCATAGCAAACATTAACCTCTTGAATGCTACAGCGTCTTTTAATATGATACTTTGCAGGAGATTAAAAGAGATTAATAAGTCAAATGATGACCTTTGAATTCTGTTTAGATGAAGATTGATTGAGGATAAAATGTATAGAAATGACAGTCAGAGATTGACATTTAAAATTCCCAATAAATTTTGATGTAATAGCTTGAAATATATTAATTTGGGGCTCTGCATGTTTTATTATCATTTTTTCATAGTAGAGACTCTCATGGCCATGTGTTGTATAAACATCTAGACAAGAAATCAAGCTGCTTTGCTGTACATATTCATGCTATCAGTATTATGTACATGTGTACTTGAAATCATTAAAATGCATATATATTGGAAATTATTTGTCCACCTCATTTACTGCTACATGTATGTCCTTCTTTTAATAGTAGTTTCAAATGTACTGTAAATGTACATGACCAAATGACCATAAGTCCATTGGTTAGTTTTATACCCTATAAACAATATAGAATAAAATCACATTTCTTGATATAATTTAGAAATAATTTTTGGTCATAGCTACTGTACATGAATATACCTTTAAGCTTTATAGATCATTATGTACAGTACATACAACCAAAACATTAATGCTTATGGTGGAATAAAAGGAAACAGGAAATGACTGTTTCAACGATTCTAATTCTTTATCTCCTGAAGATATGAATGTAGAGCCTTTTATTTATTTTTTTATCATTGAAAATAAATCTTGTCAAAGTCATGATTTTTATGGTCTGTTTCTTTGTGTATCCTGAAACCTTTAAAAGGTAGAAGGGAGACTACATGTACACTGTAGGGTGTGTTCAATATCAATTTTCACATTTGAACAGCAACATGAATCATAATTTAAAAAGCAATTAAGAGATGCCTGAAGACAAAGGATGTGTTCAGTGTCCCCCATTCCTTGTTAAAGTAAATATCTTTCAGATGTAGATTCGGAGGAAAATTTAAATGCTGAAAAAAGTATGTTTTGAAACTCAATTATCATAGATTTTATGAGCTTAATAAGCACCTGGAATGCAATGAAATGTGACACTGAATATGTTTGAGTTTTTGAAATGAGCTCGCACAGTGGAAGCTGCGCTGATGTTAGTTTTTTTGTGAGAGGTGGATTTGAAGACAGTTGACATATTCCAGCTCATATTTTTTTACACTAAATGGAGTTGTTAATCGTTTTTGTGCTGTGTTTTGTAATTGCATATTGAATCGTGATTCATGTTGCTGTTTAAATTTGGAAATCAACATTGAATTCACCCTAGGATAGTAAACTTGTCTTCCTGGACAGGGTCAATTTAGAAACCACATTCAAAATAAACAGAAATTGCAGCCTTTATACATGCATGATCTTGATATTAATCGTTGCCATTGCAGATATACACTCACTGTATGTGGTAAAAATTTGGTCATTATTCTGCTGCAATGTCAATGTGAATATCTGAATAAAGGAAGTAAACCACTTAAGAGCCATTATTATATTATTTTCTCAATGTTAATGATATGAACTATGGTACCATTAGAATGACATCATACTGACATACTGCAAAATAAAATCCTTGTCCATAATGATTTTGATATAGTCATGGTCAACCTTTGTGTTGAACCAGGATGTGGCCTTGCATGAGGTATGGTAAGCGTGTCACCTGTTACTCAGTGGGAGGGGCCGACTCAACAATTTTCTCACCAATTAGGATGACTCAATGTGGCTAGTATAGTGTATGGTAAGCCAAAGATTGTTATGATAATAAATAGATGAGAGTGACTTAACAATTCCCTACCTGCATGCCGTCTATTTGTGGCCAGTCGTCATTCATAAGAATCAGGACAGTAGTTTACGTCTTCCCTTCCAGACATTGGCAAGAAAATTAAAAGTTAGGAAATTTAATCCTGAAAGCAACAAAAAATAACAAAATATAAAAGTATTTTAATATTACAAGAAGGATTAGTCTAGTTTACATTCAAGTAATTATGATTATACACACTATATACAGTACAGCTCATAAAGTGATCAGTTTGTTACCCTTTCATTCTTCAGTCATATAAAGTTAAAACCAATTTTAAAGTTAAGTATATTCTAGATGGACTCGGGCATGCAGTTACCGAAATATTGTCCACAAGAACAATTTTTTTCTGTCATTAATGGAAGACTACTACAAAGATTATCATACACGTTGGGATAGCTTTGTGTGTGGTCTCATAAGTATATTGAACATATCTTAATTTATTTAGGATGAAAGGATGTGATGTATTTTTGTGATCCATTATGATAAGAAAAATGTGAAAGCATGCACATAATACAACATATGCTTTATAGGGGTTGTTTTCATTTAATACTGTAGGTGTAGTTTTCATAAGATGTTTCTAAACCCACTCAAAAACTTAAAATACCTGGTATCAAGATATCTTCTCTGATCTACTCCGATCATGAAATAACAGGCACATTTTAGCCAGTGTAAAGCAGATCATTCATACACATGTGAATATAATCGGTGAAAGAAATTACCCACTAGTTGGTAACCTGTACTTTCCAAACTTAATTGTGTTTTAATTAATTTTTTTATCTTAATCTGACTTTACAATTAACTCTTTATTAGATGTCCAAATTAGCCAGTATGCACCATATAATAGAGACATGCCAATTTATATATTTAAATATCTCAAATTTTGCTCCCATGTAAAGATTATGGTCCTATAAATACTGTCTCTCACAGAACATGACTAAGACACTAATAGACCCCCTCTACAGGTCTTGATGAGGGTAATTGAAGAGTTATAGTTTGAGTTCCTTGTCATTACCAACTTTGGACACAGCTACAGTCCTTGGAAGAGATAGATTCAAGGTGGACTTGAGTCATAATAGGATTATCTTTTATTAATAATCCAATCAACACACACTTGAAGTTTGCACACCACTGTTGTATTCAAACTTTGTTGGCTGCAAGAGCACAGCTAGGATTGAATTGCAGGAGAGGGCCTTTAATATGGGAGTATTGATATTATAGAAAATATGCTTGACTTTATTTCGCTATATAAAATGAAAATGTGCCAATAAAATCCATGATGGTTATACTTCTTTAAGAACCCATACATGTTCCATATTTTGCTTATTAAAGATAGTCAAATCTTATACAATATTAAAGATATGATGTTCATCAAAATGATAAAAATCCTGGAAATTTTTACATGTACTGTATACCCTCACAGGATATGGTTATGCTTTTATAATGCAGGTGAATACAATTTCCATGCTCCCAGACCCTCTCTAGTCTGCAGGTACAGACCCTGATTGAAACTTTGATCAGCAAGTGTGTCTCCACACAAAGACTAGCCATTACAACACTTGCTGTTTCAGTACACAAGGCATGAGTAGGCTGCACATTCAGACCCTTGACTCGATTGAAGGGTTTGCACAGCAGACTAGACCCCCTCTCTATAAATGTGATTTGCCGAGCCAACTGTTGATTTAATTCTGCATCAGGTAGAATGAGTTGTCAGTTTTTACAGTATATTCTTTCAATAATTCATTAGAGACAGAACATGGAGACAAATCAAATTACATGAGGTACACTCAGACCGTCTTTATTTAAATCCAGTATTTTTTGTACAGTTTTAGGTGAGCAAAAATTATTACTTGCATTTTATGTACTTCACATATTAGACTTTATTTCATTTCAGCATGTGGACGTTCAGTCTATCCATGGACCTATTACGTAATAGGTCCATGGTCTATCCAATAGATTTCTTGTCTTCTACAAGTCCTTTAAATCATGAATATCATAACATTAGAAATGAAATTTTAGAATGTAATGTGATGTAAAAAAGTAACACATTAATCTTTGAAAACAATTCGACCATCCATCATATTTTCTTTGCTCAAAATGTTCCTGATCCCAAAGTGACGCTGACCTTGATTTATTTCATTAATATTATATATGACGCAAAATTAAAATGGGAATAAAAATGGGCACGATGGATGTGAAATGCAACCCCAAGGATTTATGTAGAAGTTTTTATGGTTTTACTCATGTTTTTTGTTGACAGTTTGCTGCAAAGTCTATGCAAATTGTTGCATTTACATTCCTTTATTTACACAGCAAAACTTTGTATGGATTTCCTTCTTGTGTAAATGGGGCATTTGAAAGAATAACAGTGTGATGATCAGCAATGAATAACCATTCAGGGGCCCGTAACACAAAGGTTAGCGATTGATCGTAGAACATTTTTCTACGATTGATTCCATTGACTACAATGTACAATCAATCATAAAAATCCAGTGTACGATCAATCGCTAACCTTTGTGTTATGGGACCCTGATGATTTTTGTATGAGGATGGGGCTTTGGAAGAGGCACTCTTACCTTTGTACCACTCCACTCCATTTGATTGTATCTGCTCATTTTATAAAAAATCTACATTAAAAAAAATAAATTCTCATGTACTCTCCATTTAACCACCTTGAATAATGAAAAATTGTGTTCAAAATTTTCAGTACATTATATATAGCCTGTTGAATACAAAATATGGGTTATCTGATAATGTAAGAAAAAAATGCGTATTTATAAGATTAGGTGTCCAAAATATGAAATATTGATAGCAGACACTGATCTTAAATAATTTCTCCATCACATTCACAAATGCAGGTTTCTGTATCTAAATAACCTTTAGTACAGAATATTTGTTGCATCTCGTTAGCTTGTGACATTTAGCCGTGATTACAGTTACATACAATCTCCGTTATTGCACTGTCTTGTTCATACCTGTATGTATTCTGGGTAAATCCATTTTAAGAGTGTAAGAGTTGGGGCCTTGTGGTTCTGACTCTTGCCGTTCAATCAGAGGGTTATGGGTTTGAGCCCCTGCCATGGCGTTAATTTTTGTCAGCAAGGGATTCATCCTCATTGTGCCGCACTTGACCCTTGTATGTCATTATTGGTACATGGAAGGAATATTTATTCCTGTAAATGCTAAGTAATAGAGTGACAACAATGATTGCAATATAATCATTATTTTTATTTACTGTAAATCTGTTTTCACAATTACTTCCCTCAAACCTGTATTAACTCTTTCTTTGTACTTCACTCCAAATATGTACCCATCCCCAGTATGAGTTTACTCCTAACTTAACATTTTGTTTTACTTTTGAACTTTAATTTAATAATAAATGCTTTCTCTCTGAAACTTGCACCAAATCTACTGTAATATAAGACTGTAACCTTTTTATATAGTTAATGCTCACTACATACATAATTTACACTTTTCTTTTAATAATCCATGCCTACTTCACAACATGTAGGAACCACTTTGTATATTTTACATTGTGTATTAAAGTCAAGCTTGGATACACTGATTGTATGTTAGAGATAATTAACCGTTGCATAAAAAGGAATTGTTAGGAGAAAATTGTAAAAGAATTTAATTACATGGGAGAAAATTATAGAGAATGAGAGAGGCAAAATTGAGGAAACTTTAGAGCATACATGTGTAAAACATTAACGGTCCATGATGACAAAATGACATTAACAGAGTATTCATTTATAAGAATAAACGGTTATGTTGAATAAATTGTTATGTTGTCTACATTCAGCTCATACTACATACTAGATTCAGATAGAGGAAAATATGAACACATCATTGGGAGGTAATCACCGCTCGATCATGTCTCTGCCCCATAGATTGTAATACTTGTCTGTTCCGCGCAAAGCACCGCCATCGCTGAGGCATGTTGTTGCATGGCAGTGATGATAATGACGACTTCACCTACCTTCACGTGTCATCTAGTGATTAATAGTGCAAGGATTGATAGAGTTTGGCTTGTCTCTTCATAGGTCAAACACCCAGGAGAGCCAAGATATCTTAAAGGGAGATTGTCATCTCTGGAGAGTTCTGTAGGCTCTTGTGCTTGAGAATTAGTCTCGATTCATAAACCTCTTGGTTTAGATGAGTAAAAGTGCAAGTTTTGATAGAGTTTGGCTTGTCTCTTCATAGGTCAAACACCCAGGAGAGCCAAGATACATGTATAAGGAAGATTGTCGTCTCTGGAGCTCTATAGGCCCGGGGGGCCAGTCAAATGTATTGCTGTACACATGCGTGACCAAATTATTTCCAAACACCCCCTAAACAAGTTTTTCTCTGTGTGCAAAATAACCCCCTAAACAAATTTTGTACATCTGGAAGAACCCATCACTTTTCAGAAACAAGGAGGAAAAAGCCCCGGGGGAAAAAAAAAACCTTTACACATTTGGCTAGTCTGAAAAAAAAAGGCTTTGGAAAAAAAAAAAAGGTCTATCCTAAATACGTTCAACGTTTGACCCCGCGATTGACCACTGACCAATCTTCAAAACCAACTTTTTTTGAAAATCTGTGTTTTTGATACCCATAATGACTGTACCTATGGCCTGCGTCAAAACTGAAAAAACACCCCTTGAAACACTTTTTTTTTGGTCAAGCACGTGTTTTGGCCTGCGTCCATATATCTCTTGGTTTGGGCATAGGGTCCATGGTTTTGGTGATTAACAGAGTGTGGCTTGTCGGTCAAACAACCATGAGAGCCAAGATTTAAGGGAGACCGTCATCTCTCTATAGACTCATGTGGTGGAGAATTAGTAGCCTCTTCGGGAACATACTTTGAATTTTGTTTTAGGAAATACGATAGAAACTTGCTCTTTTGGAAAACAGAAGTGTTTTTAAATGTAATGAAATTTTTTCTTTTTTCATGTGGTATGTTCAATTTTGAACAGAGCAGCAGTATAAAGACTATATTATCGTTCTAGTAATGCATAGAATTCTCACAACATGACTAAATGATTGAATCTAATAAATTTTCATGTATAAAACTTTAAAAGATGAAACAAAAAATATTTGGTTGCTCTTTAAATGTAAATGGGTTTTTAATAGTGTATTATGTATAGAAACACCATAATCAGATCATGGTTTTTACTTCCAAAATTTGTGACAACTTTTCAAAGTTTTCAATGCATATATATCTATTGGCTTGGGGTGTGTTTATGCTTCCATTGCGAGGACAAAATCAGCGTTTTCAAACGTCGATTCAAAACGTCGATCGTAAACGTGGTTCTGGGAGTGCTGTTTATGCTCAACTTTTCAGAGGCGAAATCACGATCTCCAGCTGGCTTCGCATCGTAATTTTCGTTGAGCAGGAAAGCGAGGTCAAATTGGGCGCGCCCTTTTTCGAAAGTTTTTTTTGTCCAAGTGTTGTTTATATAAACATCTAACAATTTCCGATATTTTAGTCATTGCATGGAGCTTCTTGATATAGCCATATAATTTCCACCATGGTGAGGATAATAGTAAGAAAAAATAAAGAATATTAAGTATACAAAATAATAAAATATCTATTTGTTTATGCTACTGGGGCATCTGGCGATGTCTCCTCATTATAACTCATGTTCCAGGTTTTTTTGTGTGTAAATCCCTCAATGTTCATCGTGATGACAAATTGGAAGAGTAATACTAGTAATAGTACTACACTTGCAAAACAAGGGAGATGAGAGGTAATTCCGTGGAGGTAACATGCGACCATGGAGCAATGCGACTGTATTTGCCCGCGGATTTTCATCTCACTGGAAGCATGTACCAAATGACGTCATTTAAACACGTTTACGATCGTGGTTCTGCTTATAAATACTTCCCCAGAAAGCCTGATTCTGGTCAAACGACGTTTACAAACGCACCTTTTTGTGAGTTTACGATTGGCGTTTTGAAACAGCGTTTAAATGAAAGTAAGCATGGACGCAACCGTGTTTTTGACTAATCACGTTTGAAAACGCTGATCCTGGCCTGAAAAGTGGAAGCATAAACACGGCCTCAGTTTATTGTTAGGAAACAAATTTGTAATAAAAAATGCAGGATGTAATGTGGCATTAAACAATGCATGGTTTCTCAGAAAGGTGATTCAAATTAACGTCACACATAGAGTCCACTGGGGTTTTTGAGGTGATTTTCCAGCCATTTACGTCAGCATCTCCATTCTCCTGAACATATGTCACCGAGTTTTATGAGTGGTTTGGACTATATTTAGGAAGTTTGTGAGGGGTAGTCTGTCTGTTGACTGTGTTTTTCTTTTATCGTGGCTAATCTGTCGAATGAGTGAGATAGGCATGTTAAGATGTCTGGCATGTCACATTAAGTTATCCTGTTGGTCCACCTTGAAATGGTTTGGGTACATACATGAATCTGTGATATGGGGGGGGGGGGGGAGACAGACATACAGAGAGAGGGGGAGAAGGGGGGATAGACAGACATACAGAGAGAGGGGAAGAAGGGGGGGGGGGTTGACGCTTTGAAAGGGAAGAGAAAGGGAAGAGAAGGGAAGAGGGATACATGTAAATGTAAAGAAACAGCGGGGCAGGGGGGGGGGGATGCTAGCCTCAGGTGTATTGGACCTACTTGCAGTGAGCACATGGACTTGGAGTTTGTCCATTCACTCTATACCAGTGATTCCTCTGTGAATTACTAAGGACATGTTCACAAATGAGGTTTTATTGACTTTTTTGATAATTTTAGACTGATTGATAGATTAATCGACGTGCTATCATTGTATTACAAGGTTGAAGGACTTCAGGATAATTTTTGAAGGAAGAATTGATTGACATCCACACTTACTATGTAGATCCACTAATTGCAGGGTTATTATTAAATAGAGTAGTAATGAGAATATTATTTGCTTGTGACAAGTGACAAATATATTGTCCCATATGAATAAAAAATGTCAAGTTACCATTTTCTTCTTTTGTAAGAGACTAGATATGTACAAATAATCATTACAAATCATTGATGCAGTTCTTCCAAAAATAAAATAGTTGTAATATCATACTGCATAAATTGTCATGATCATAATAATGTAAGACTTGTAAGTCATAACCACTGCCCTTGCCCCCCCTTGAGAATAATAAAGGGGACATGAGCACGTTGTCTTGGGTTTAATGCTCAGTATTACTTCCCTAGGAAAGGACTTAAATCTGTTAGTCCTCTCGTTCCTTAAAAGTGATTTGCATTCATGCATGATGTTATTCAAGTAAAAAAAAAAACAAATGGCAACCTTTAACCTCATTAATTCAACAAGTTGTGCCTCTATAATATGATCAGAAATTTAAATCTTTTCACAGAAATACATGGTTACCCTCAAACTCTTGCTGTATGAGTGCAATGCTGCTAATCATTTGATGAGATTCACCCACATACTGTATTCCATCTTATAGTTTTTTTCCGTTGAGATTTCATCCTTCTCTCCGGATTCATCATCACGTATCTCACTTTAAAAGTTATTAGTGCGATTGGGAGTTAGGATGATTAGTGGCATGACCATGTTGAATACTTCTCCATATTTGGTTCATTCACACACCACAGAAATTGTATTTTTAATCTTGTATGTCTTCAGAATCTAGAGACTTTTTTTTCTTTGTGAAAGCTGCATATTGGCCTTCCAGTAGAACCAAGAATGATGAAAAACCCCCATTATAAACAGATTATGAAGGTGTTTTTAAATTCATTTTTGTGTGAAGGGGGCTTAGGATTCTGACCCACATCTCAAAATATAAACTGGCATATGGAAATAAGTTGCTGCAATAGTTCGTAGGTTCACGGTGGTCCCATGAAAATGGACCAAAATTTTTTTCTTTTAAGAAAAGGAAAAATATGATTGTGGGATTTGATTTGTTTTCATATATCTAGGCCTATATATCCCTTTTCACCCCAGAGTGCCACCCCCTTGTAACTACTGTTGTTGTTGATGTTGTCCTTTGTTTTCTTTGTGTCCTGCTCATTTTCTATAAAATCCATTCTTCTGTTTTCTCTTTCTTCCTTCCTGCACATTATGAAATATATAAACAAGAATAATATACTTATTAAAGTTATAAATTGTAACTTATTTCTTGTTCATCTTTTGTCACTATTCATTGTACAGGTTTGGATAGTGTACTGCAGCCTTACATCAACAATATATTGACCAAGAGAGTGAGCGGTGACCGTCTGCTCTTTATGACCACGTCACAGCATTTAGAAGATCTTGGCATACACAAAGTTGGACACCAAGAAATCATGCTTGATGCCATCAATTTACTATGCAATCTGGTAAGAATAGAAGTTGGCTCTTGTTTAAAAACAAAATGTAGGATTTTTATTACACTTTCCTCCCTTTCATCTGGCAAATTTATCTAACAACACTCAATGCTCTTTGTCTGTGTAAGTTGACGTTTTCAGTCATTGTCTTTGTCTTTCAGTGTCTAGCTCAATTAAGTATAAAATTACATGTACCATGTACATTTGATAACTTGCATGCAATTTCCATTTCCTTATATTATTATGGATTGAAGCCTTTTCCAAAGAAGGAAAGATCACATACACTGAACATTGTCTGTGCAGACTGATTTCCAGGCACAGGTCAAGTGAGTGTTTCATGAAGCTTGTCAGTCATTTTCACAGACAAATTTGCTCTAAGCCAATCAGATGCAAGGATTTCAGTAGCTTATAACAGTTGTCAGTGGAAATAATTGACTATTTGTTTCATGAATCGCTCCCCTTGTCTTGATGAGTTCTTCCTTCCTCCATGTATTCCCTCTTTTCCTCTTTTAAAGGTAACTGTAGAGTATCAAATGACAGTATTAGTAGTTAGCATGATGACTGATAATCTACTGGTAATTACAGCTTCTATACACTTGCTACTAGTAAACGTGATTTTTCCTTCTGTTAAAGATTATGAGTTTTTGTACAAGGAGTTCTACTAGAAATAATTACCCTTTTTACACACGCTTAAATTTCCTTAACCCCGTACTATAGGTGGGGCTAAATTGCCATTTAGCCCCACCTATAGTACGGGGTTAAGCTTAGCCCACTTTCTTTTTACACAGCATTTTTGCAAAGTGGGCTAACCCCACCTTTAGTACGGGATTATTTGGCCCTGCAAAAAAGCAGGGTTATCCCAGCAATTGCGGTGCTAAGAGCGATAGTACGGGGTTAAGATCGCTAGTGTAAAACGAAAGTGGGCTAAGCTTAACCCCGTACTATAGGTGGGGCTAAATGGCAATTTTGCCCCACCTATAGTACGGGGTTAAGGAAATTGTAGCGTGTGTAAAAAGGTACGAGTGAAGTACTTGTACTACGAATGATCGACAAAAAACACTAGTCCGGGGTTAGCGAGTTTCGTGTGTGAAAAGCAAGCATTCCTTATCCGGGGTTAGCAATAACAATTTGGCATGTGTAAAAAGGAAAAAAAATAGTACGGGGTTAAGGATAGTACGGGGTTAGCGATAGTCCGGGGCTAAGAAAATCCTGTGTAAAAAGGGTAAATGACACAATATGGTTGCAGTACATGTATGTGCATCACCTTCTCAAAATATTATTTAGAAATTGGGGGGGGGGGGGTAATACATTTCAAACAAGCTTTCCACAAACTACACTGGGGGGGGGGGATACATAAGATATTGTGGTAAATTTGTCCCCAAAATGCCCTACAGACAGTAGAAAAGTGATAAAGAGCAAATTCCTGTCTAGAATGTAATATATACCTAGTATTAATGAAGATTGGGCTAAAAAAAAGGAGCCCCAGAAAAAAATTACCCTGAGCTACACTCTACTCCAACCCTCCAGGGTCCAATGGAAAGGGTTACACATTGACAGTTATTCCGGGAGAGGGGAGGGGGCAATCTATTTATGTTAAATTTTTCATTTACTTATAGCTGATAATAGTTGAAAATAATACCCAAATACATACCTGTGTGATATTATACAGGGCTTGTAGAATGTTTTCTGATGGTTGGGTAGGGGACATTATGAATAGGAATTTGGGATACTTGTGAATATAAAGACAACAAAATTTTTTGCAAAAATATTGGAGCCCCCTCCCCCCCCCTTAAAAAAGAAGAATAAAAAAAATCAGCCTTCTTGATACAATGCATTTATGGATGGGAAACCTCAATCATCAATGAAGTCCCCAATTTAATTGCATTAAACATTAGTAATAATTGAATCATCCTATTCTTCTACCACACTTGTAAATCGTTGCCTAACTTAAGGGGTGTATTCTTTCATATTATGTAATCGACACCCCAATACATGTAGTTGATGTCACACTTCCTGTCTTTAGAGGTTAACCGCAATCTATTATGAGAAAGGTACTACATTATAATTAAATTATTAACCCTTTGAAAGCCAATCTCAAGGCATCTTGGCCGAGTCAATGGTAAAAGTGTGTTAGGTATACAATTTAAGTGGAATCACGTCTAAAGGGTTAAAGGGTGCGCTTGTTTGTTCTGGAATGAGTGTCATGTGAATAATGGAATACGGCTGATTTCCATTATAGGAGTCATTTGATCAACCAAGGTTACAGGTATGACGAGGTACATGCATTCAAATATGCAATTCAAAAGTTATTTGATGAGATAAGTCTGTGAAAAGAAATAATAAAATGAAATACTGAATAGATGGTTAATTATCAAAGTTGTTTTTGTTGTTGTATAGATCCCCCCTTATTCTACTTCTAGCTACCGGGGGTAACTACTCTCTAAGAAAATATATGATGTTACATGTAGTTAAATTTTTAATAGTAGCTGCTGATTGTCTGTTCTAACTAACCAGGGGCCCGTTGCAGAAAGAGTTGCAATCAATCGCAACTCAAAAAATAATGCGCAACTTCATTTTCAACCAATCAACAGCGCTCATTTGGGACTTGCGATTGATTTTTTGGCTTGTGTTTAAACGCAACTCTTTCTGCAACGGGCCCCAGGACCTACAATAAAATGGGTGCATGTACACTGTACATGTAATACCCCTTTCATACTGCCCTCTTCATTTTTCACCGGCGAACTTCTCCGCCTCGCATTCCTCACTTCCCCGGCGAAGAAAAAAATGTACCCTTTCGCACTGACATTTCTCTCCCGGTGAAAGTCAACGGGCGATTGCAGAACAAATGATCGAAAATTGTAAACATTACTTCTTACCTATTACAAAAAGGTATCAAAAAAATTAATTACAACATATTTGGGAAGTATTACGATAAAAACAAACAATATCACCTTGTTTTTATATTTTAGCGCATTTTATACATGTAGAAAATGCTTTTTAATAAATATTGTTAGTAAAAAAGAAAATTAAGTTCGAGGGTATCTACTTGGCCATAGCATTCAGCTGAGCTTGCAACTATGGCGCGCGGAATCTCGGTACAGGGGACTTCGTGAGAGAAAAAAATTGACCTCTGACGTCATTAAAGAGGAGAAGTTCTCCGATTTGCTTTCATACTGGCCTTTTCACCGGCGAACTTCGCCGGTGAAACAGTTTTGCCGGCGAAGTTCTCCACCTCTAGAGGTGGAGAAGTTCGCCGGCTCACCGGTGAAGTTTTCCTGTGTACCTTTCATACTGGACACTTTCCCCTTCGCTGGCGAACTTCGCCGGTGAAAAGCGCAATATGAAAGGGGTATAAGTGTAGGCCTATGATACATATTACCAACTTTGTGGTTACAAAATATGGATGCATATACAGTAGCTGAGAGTGCATATGTATGGCATTCTTGTAGATTTGCCTCATTTCAGGATTATTTTTGTCACTTCATAAAATTTAGAAAGTGTCACCTTTGTTCCGACTTGTGCCTGTGAATCAGAGAATCCTTCGTTCAATTCTACCCTTAATTCCATCACCAAGAAATAACCACATTGTTCTGCACTCAACTCAGTTGAGATAAACCAGGGACCTGGCAGGAATCATTTGTTCCTTGAAATTATGTGCTATTAAAATGGATAATAGCTGTTCAGGGGCCCGTTGCAGAAAGAGTTGCGATCAAACACAACTTAAAAAATCCTGCGCAACTTGATTTTTTAGCCAATGAAGCACCCATGAATTCGGGACTTGCGTTTGTTATTTTGACTTGCGTTTAAACGCAACTCTTTCTGCAACAGGCCCCTGCTAGTTAATACCAGGGTAATTATGCTGCAGCACAAGTGGTACTTTCATGCTCTACAAATACATGTATCAATTATAAGTACATTTATAGTGCAAGTACATATGCACTTGTACATGTATATGGTATAAGTTCTGGTTTAGGGGATAACAGCACCATATTGAAAGTGAAAGTGAAAGAGAAATTATCTAAAATTTTCATTCCTTTTTAGAATTGTTTAAAAATAACCTTTTAAAGGGACTTGGAATGAAAAATATTGTATATTTTGATCCAGGATCTGGTTGATAATTTGCTTGCACATTTCCCTTATCTTACCTTTCATTATTTCTTCTCTCACATCAAAAGGAAGTCAACTTTGCTTACTAATGGTCATTACAAATGTACATGTGTGACCAGTTAATACCCCGTTTGAAAACTGAATGCTTTATTCATGATTTTGTACCTGCCAGGCCACCCTGTCCAATAAGGATGTTCCTGGTATGTTTATTTTCTTTTAGCAAAGGGAATTTTTCTCTTCAGTCCTCTTATTATTGAAAATAAACTTCCAGCCCTACATTGCATTATTGTAATATACATGAAATGATATTGGAATAAGTTTGGGACATTTGAGAATTTCCTCGACATTACATTAGTGCCAGCAGTCATGTACAGGAAATTCTTGAATGTCCTATACTTATGTTTTGCTGGTATATGGCTTTGATTTTGGGTTCATTTCATTTCATTTATTTTTTGTTTTGCTCAGAATTAAATGAGTTTCAGGACTCTCTTTTAATCAAAGAGAGAAAATTCATTCAATGTTTACTGTTGTATAAAACTTGAATGCCTCCCTCTATTGTTAGATGAAAGAAAAAGAACTATTCTATATAAAGCCATATCCTCTGCTGTGGATAACATCAAACAGAACAAAAGCTATGTGAATGGCTATGGGTTGTCAACTGATGGGTTGACACATTTGATCTTTTTCTGAGATATTTTTTAAAGATATTTTTTAAAGCCTTTAATTTTGTATTATATAATGTAAATAACTGTTCCCTAGATATAGATTTCACTTTTCTCTTCAGATTCATTAATGAAAAAAAATCTCTTGCAATGAAAAGCAATTTTGTACATAATTTACGTAACAATATCAATGTACTGTTTTCTGAAAAAAATATAGTACATGTATGTGCATTTACAGGAAACTAGACCTTATGGAAAAGCCAGGTAATGGATCCATAATTCAATATAAATTCATTGCTTGATGTCTTGATTTAATTCATCATTATGACACATCCAGTCCCCTCCATATAAGCCAAGCAGCCCAGGTGCTTTACACATCACGTTCAGTTTCCCAAGTTTGGAACAATAAGTGATTTTGCACTTGATATAACAATTAGCTTCCTGCCAATATGTTGCATACTATACATGTAAATGCAGATGCAGATGTCACAATCACTGGTTTAGGGCAGGGGTGGATGACGGGGGGGGGGGGGGGCACTACATGTAAGACTGAGATCAAAACAGTGGAGTGTATAGCCAAGTGATTTGAAAGGCCAAGCTCACCCCAGCAAGAATACAGTAAAAAATCAAACAAGCATAACACTGGCAATTCAATAGCCTATCTGATATATTCGCTTGGCTAGCGGGCAAAGTTCATATATACTGTTGCACAAATTTATAGAACACACGTTCAAGGAGACTGACTGCCTGTCAGTTTCCTACATGTATGCAATTTCTGCATGAATTATAAATAATGTACTGGTTCCGCACATTTCGGATAGGTTATTCAAAATTGGATTAATGGAGCAAAACTTAAATATGCAGTAACTTTAATTTTGTATGTCCAATTTTGATGAAATTGTCATGCTACATTATGCTTGTCTGATTTCTGTTTACCATAGTCAAATTAGCTTCTTGTAATTGTTATAGTGGACTTGGCATTTAATAGTGACGAATTATTGACTCATGTTTTGAAAACAGTTAAATCTCAGCAGGAGCATTACATATAGATCAGATTGTTGTTTGTCTAGTTAACATAAAAAGTAGCTTGTACACCTGAATTTCAAAGGAAATGATATTTTAAAGCGTGTTATATACATTGGAATATATGCTTTTTAATAATTTGCTACTTTCTGTGGAATATGAAACTTTGTGAATGGTTAAAAGTGAATTGGCCATCAATACTATCAATTATTTTACTACTAAAATACTGTAGCAGAAGTAGAGGTTTCACTTTCGGGGAAATTCAGCGTGAATCATCGATGAGAGGTTCGCCCGTGCGGTACCTTATCATCCCATGGAACAACGCTCTTCCTTCCGGTCGGCTGGAAGGATGTGAGTGCAGTGCTCATCCATACTGGTCACTTCCTCATCAGTTGATCTATTTTCCATCTGTCGCATCGTTGTCGTCAGAGCGTTCAGGATCTGCTCGCTGTTTTCATTCAACCTCCACTCTAGGATAACTATCTTGCCAAGATTTTTCATTTGATACTTTCTCTTCTTTGGACAGGTAGATGTTTCTTGACTTTCTTCATTGGTCTTTGTAATTTCATCTTTAGCTCTTTCTACCTATATTGAGTTGAGAACCTGGAATCTTTGACCCAATACTTAGCCGAACTGTCTCACCACATCACCACAATATTTTTCATAAAATATTGTTGTCTGTGTGACAGATACAGTGTACATCTTTTTTTCAACAGAGCTCCATCTTGTAATGTTTACTTCTTTTCCAACTGTAACATTGTTATCTAATACAGATGACATAAGTTTTGTCAACTATACAATCAAAAGTAGGACAAACTATCTCAGCTAGATCCCCCAACCAAAATAATTTGTTTAAAAAATGTGCATGTACATGTATTTTCTTCATTCCTTTTGGACAGATAAATTCATCCAGTGTTAGAAGTCTTCATCTAATCATACCTTTTTCCATCTGATTCATTCGCTGTCAGGGCTTAGAGGACCTGCAGTTGGTTATCAAGGATGAACTCTCTTGCAATGTTGGTTTAGTTGAATTCCACACAAAAATATTTTTTTAATATAAAGTTATAGTTTGAGTGATGGCTATCTTGTGCTTTTATATCTCCCATCTGTAGCATTATCGGCAGAGTTTTGAGGATCTGCAGTCTGTCACTCTGAACCTGAACACCAGGACAAACTGTCTTACAAAGTTCCTTCAGAGTCGTAGCAGGAATGGTAGCTATCACACAGGACGTAACGGAACCAATGTACCTCAGAGTATTCCAGCCTCTGTCCTGGTGCTCATTGCTGAGCTCATAACGGCAGCCAAGACGGTCATATCCTGGCTTGACAGGTTGGTAATGAAACAGATTTTTATTTCAAGTGGCAAGAATTTTTTGTTACCAGCATTCAGAATTTGTTACATCTTACATGTAGGTTCTGCCCTTGACTCTTATTTTTTACACCTTGAACCCTAAGTGAATTATATAGTTTCTTGAATTACGGTATACATTAATATGTTGCTTCAAGAAACTGATGATGACATTGATCTTTTTAAACATGCATGGCCCTCCAAGTGAAATGTTATTTCAAATTAAAGTATAAAAGGACATAACACAAACACAATTCTCTTTGCAACTAGTCCTGTACTATATGAAGTATGAAGTATATTTTCTATATTTTATGACTATTATTCCTAATGCTGCTTTTGAATAAATTAAATTAAATAAATGTAACACCAAATCCCTCTGTATATTAAAGCTAATCTATGAATTTCACGTCAATAAATTTGCAAGTTACAGTACATAGATTGCTACATCTTGAAGATAGCTCTGTAGACTCCTATGCTTTAGAATAGTTTGAAGTGTGAGTTATTAGCAGATGATGACAATCCCATCTTGATAATGATGGCTTTTAAGCTTGAGTCATCAATCATTGAATGGTATGCATCAAACCATATCATCAGTCAGGAACCAAAGGAATATGTATTCTCCAATTTTGTGTTCGGAAATAGTCTGTATTAATGTTTACAAGCGCGGCATCTACCAGTACTTGTATTGCATTAATTCCAAGATGTGACCCTGATCTGCCTTCTGTGCAGACAATTATAACAACAAAAATGATGCAGATTGGTCTAGCCCACACCCTTTCTATTGTAGTTTATTTTTTGTTAAACAGTTTGCAAATTGTCTGCATCTATATGGACAATATCAGGCTAGGCCCTGACATACGTTAAAGGGATGGTCAAGGCTGGAGATATTTTTATCTCAATAAATAGAGTAAAATTCACAAAGCAAAATACTGAAAATTTCATCAAAATTGGATAACAAATAACAAGGTTATAGAATTTTATAGATTTGCATTATTCCGGTGAAACAGTTCTAAGCATGTCTTATGAATATTCATTAGGTGGGCTGATGATGTCATATCCCCACTTGTTCTTTTGTTTTTTGTCTCACCTGCATAGCAGAGTGAGACTATAGGCGCCGCTTTTCCGACGGCGGCGGCGGCGTCAACACCAAATCTTAACCTGAGGTTAAGTTTTTGAAATGACAGCATAACTTAGAAAGTATATGGACCTAGTTCATGAAACTTGGCCATAAGGTTAATCAAGTATTACTGAACATCCTGCCTGAGTTTCATGTCACATGACCAAGGTCAAAGGTCATTTAGGGTCAATGAACTTAGACCATGTTGGGGGAATCAACATCAAAATCTTAACCTAAGGTTAAGTTTTTGAAATGTCATCATAACTTAGAAAATATATGGACCTAGTTCATGAAACTTATACATAAGGTTAATCAAGTATCACTGAACATCCTGCATGAGTTTCACGTCACATGACCAAGGTCAAAGGTCATTTAGGGTCAATGAACTTTGGCCGAATTGGGGGTATCTGTTGAATTACCATCATAACTTTGAAAGTTTATGGATCTGATTCATGAAACTTGGACATAATAGTAATCAAGTATTACTGAACATCCTGTGCTAGTTTCAGGTCACATGATCAAGGTCAAAGGTCATTTAGGGTCAATGAACTTTGGCCAAATTGGGGTATTTGTTGAATTACAGCCATAAATTTGAAAGTGTGTTGGTCTAGTTCATAAAACTTGGACATAATAGTAATCAAGTATCACTGAACATCCTGTGCGAGTTTCAGGTCACATGATCAAGGTCAAAGGTCATGTAAGGTCAAAGAACTTTGGCCACGTTGGGGGTATTTGTTGAATTGCCATCATATCTCTATAAGTGTATTGGTCTAGTTCATAAAACGTGGAAATAAGAGTAACCAAGTATCACTGAACATCTTGTGCGAGTTATAGTAGTTTTCAAAATCAGCACTGCTGCTATATTGAATCGCGTGATGCAGGTGAGACGGCCAGAGGCATTCCACTTGTTATTATATGAAATTAGGTTTATTAAAAAAAAATTCTACCAAGAACTAAAACAATTGGATCGACAACTGATAAGTGCATTAGTTATTTATTGCCGCAAGTTATTTCATCATATGGAGACACATCATTTACACATGTATGAAATAATGAAACATTTATGATTTCATGTAATAACTTAAGAAAAAGGAAAGTGAAGATGTGACATCATCAGCTCACCTAATGAATATTCATGACAATGTGCATACAACTGTTTTCACAAAATATTGATAAATTTTAAAATTCAATAACTTCGTTATTTGTTATCCAATTTTGATGAAATTTTCAGCATTTTGCTCTGTGAATTTTACTCTATTCATTTAGATATAAATATTTTCAGCCCGGACTATCCCTTTAAATGTGGAATACACTTTGATGTTATATCTTTCTACATGTATTTCATTAGCTGTGAGAGTGAATATATATCCTTGTATACAATGTACTAACCTAATTTGAACCTCCCCCCTCCCAATAGACTGTAGATTGAAGAAGCAATAAACTATTAGACTTTAACAGTTTTTATTCGGGCTGTAATAATTATATTATTTTGATACTGATGGAAGGTGTTTTCTTGTTTTGTCATATCAATATAATAAATGAATTTCAGACACCTTCAGTAAACATTGTGGGAGTAAATGTGAATGCAAGTCATATGAATGGAGTGATATTTGTAACTAGCAATCACATTTCACTTTCAACATTAATGTGATATGATAATATCGTCAAATGCAAACAGAAACTATTAAATCATTATACAATATTTTGTGGGTATCTCTCTTCCAAAATATTTCTCCTTGTGAGAATGGACCCCTAGGTCATAAATGTAGGTGGATGTTGCGATTACACATTTCAAAGCATAATCTGGTGTTGAAATGTTCCTTTCTAGCTCTGACTAATCAAACTTCTGAACAGCCCTGGCCCTGTAAGCCTGGAGATTATCAATCCACCTCTTTAGATTACTTTATTTGAGGCAAAGCAGCAATATATATGCATGTATTTTTTCAATTCTGATGGGAGATTATGGGTTGTAGTAAGAATAAAGACATATCTTTCTCAGCCAGGGTTTGGGAGTATGCTATGAACAGGTGGGATTGGGGTAGTATCCTAATTTAGCTCACTTTGATTGATATTATACAATCTATCAGGCTGTTATTACTCCTTCAGAGCTTGTAGGTGTTGATTAATAATGCCAATGAGCACAGGCACAAAACTAATCCTTGTTGTGGCTTATAAAGCATGATAGTTGGGTAGACTTTTATCTAGATTAGTTTTGAAAGTAAATTTCCAAATTGAAAAATCATCATTTGTTTTGTGTTTTCAATTCCTAAATCATGACTTAAAATTGATTATTGAGCATTAAGTGAAAGTAGGAGTATAAGGCATAAAGGTATTAATTTAGTCATACAATGTATGTAAATATTCAAGAGAAGAAAAAAATTAGTTTTCAGTAATTGTGTATTTTTAAAATATAAGAATTAAAGAAAAAATAGATTGAAAATAATATTAAAAATCATTAGAAATCATTCAATTTTTATAAGATGTCTGCTTTTTCTATTTATCGCTTTGTAGACCTCCATTCGTCACTGGAGATCACTTCTTCAAAATGTTCAGGGAGGACATCTTAAAATCAGCCTTGGATCTTACACAAGTTGGTCAACAGACAGGATCTCTTCAACAGATAGAGGAACGACTCCTGGAAATTGTGAGTACCCAATTACCAGAAGAAAATCTTCTAAATATGACCACCATTTTTTTTTGTATACTCCCTTTTCCTTTACCTCTCTTCCATTTCTCTTTCCTATCTCTGAAAATCTTTCTTCTCTCATACCCACTCGGTCACTAAAAACAAGTATGAAAAAATTTTCAGGCCTCAAAATACTTGCTAATTATTTCAGTATTCATACCCATCTGACCCAAGAACTTCTTAAAGTTGGGAGTGTGCACAGTACGTTCTGAGTAGCAGACAAGGTGCACAATTCCAAAATCATGTGCTCAACTGAATGGCAACCCAAGCACCCCCTTCCCTGTCTCTCTATCTCTTTCTTTGAGCCCCCTTCTTCCTTTTGGTCCACTTTCTGCTCTTCTAATTTTTAACAGCATATGTCTTCTCTTCCTATATGAATGTTTTGTATCTATGGCAGTAATTGTCTTCAACCATTCTATATTAATAAAAAATGGAAATCATTCATTTACACCTCCTTATCTTGTCTTACCTTGAAACCCAGTCCCCACATATCCCATCATTGATATCATCGCCAATTTGCAGAGATTAATAAATGAGTGATATATAAGAGATATTTCTTTGAGACACAACACAGTCACCTACGTGTATGCCTTTATTTTCCCAGCTCTATCTAATTCTCTATCTATTCATTTCCTCTGCCATTTCCTCTTTTCCCTTTCTGACTGTAGGCCTATGTCTTTCCTTACTTTTCTCTATCTCTCTATATCATATTTTGAGTTCAGCTTGAAGTTCTTTTTTTCTTTCTTTCTTCCTTCTTTATTTCTTGCGTTCTATCTGTTTTCTTCCCCCTTTTCTCTATTTTAGTTTTTAATTTTTCTTTCTTTTACTTTAATTTTTCTGTACACTGTATGTAAATGTTGAATTACAAGAACTTTTTCATGCTAAAAAATACCAGATAATTATTCCACATTCAGACCGCCCCGAAACACACTCTTCGGGGAAATTTCTCGAAGATATGAGCATGCGCAGTACTGTCTGGTAGCAGACAAAGAAGCGCACGCTTTAAAGCGGTACGTATCGCGATCGGGGGACGGCCGGGGCGGGAGATCCGTACTAACTTTATTCGATCGTATGCGCAAATCATTTGTTCCCTTGATCATTCTGCAATTGCACTAGATTTTTCCCCACATTGAAATTAAGGCCTTGGTGGCCTCCTCACTCCAGTGCGATGTCATCTGGTATGAAAATGTAGAATACCGGTAAATATCACCCTTAATTCGTAAAACTAATTTTTTTAAGAAGAAAAATCAACCGCTGAGTCAAAGTCGAAACCCCGAGTCACGTCGCATGAAAAGTGTACGTATGTTTATCACTGCATGCACTGGCGCTGGACGGCCGGCCGTGCCAGCTTGCTTGCTCGGTAGGCCTCGCATTACATGCATATCGAACAGCGCGCGCTATGCACTGGAAATTCACTTATCGCGATGATCGATGGGATACAAGTTCTCGTACTTTGCTTTCAGATTGCCAAAATACCCACGACCTTGGAAAAATCCCTGCGAAAGTTCTTGTAATTTCGCCAAGTACCTACTATTTAGCGGGTATTTTCTTTCGGGGATATTACACGTAGTTTGCTTTCACATTACCAAAATACCTGGTATTTTCTGATCGGGGTAAATTTCCGATCAGAGAATACCTGGAACTGACGAACTTCGAGGCGGTCTGAAACCACCTACTCTCACTTTTCTTTCATTTTCTATTTCAAGAAGTGTGATAGTGCGATAATGAGTTTGTTGTGGCTACTTAATTGGTTGGTGTTTATCATTAACACAACACAGGTTAAACAGCTTGACTTCATCTGTGTTAACGATCATTAGAGTCATTAATTTCATTCGTTTGCACTCGTCAGCTCAAAAAAGGAACACATCCTATTGCAAGAAGAGTGAACTTTGGATGTTCAGGTTAACCTAGAATCATTTCCCATCCTTTGTGCAATTTTAAGATTGTTGCTATATATGCAAGGAAGGAACAATTTATTAGTACGGTACTCTCTTGTAGCATTTACCAAAATGATTATGTGGTTGCCACGTGCACAGTTAAGTTGCCTCCATTTTGGACATGTGTGTACTCATGCCCTCTCGTTTCCAGATTTGGCTAATGCACAAAAAATGTGTAGGAATAAATTGGGATAGTTGTTAACATTCTTTGAAAGGAATTTTTGGGAGTTAATTTTTTTTTCAAGGGCTATTTTGTTTATTTTGGGGGCCTTTTCGTCAATTATATTTGTACATTGAGCAATTATTCAATTTCCCCCTTTGCATTGCACAATGTGTATTTACAATGTGTATTCGCTCATTAGTCCTGTAAATAAAAACATCACTGATGAGGTTAGGCTATTATTCAGTTGTTTGTACATATAGAACAGAAATTCAACAATTAATTTTTGAGCACAAAGGGGTTTTGAGTAGTTTTGGGGCATTTCAGGCAGTACAGTGGGCAAGATCATAACTTTAAAAAATTTAGAAGAAAAAGATTGAAAAGATTATACATGTATGCATTCACTGATACAGAAGCAAAATATATCACTTTGACAGTCATTATGGTTTTCATTTTTTGAATACCCTTAAATTGGAAAATGTTTTCATATTGACTGATACATTAGGAGGATCGGGGGGGGGGGGGGGACTTTAACAATAGGCTTATGGGTTGATTCTGAATGATAGAAAAAAAAATCAATATACGTGTAAATTCAAAACAGTTTACAAACCAAGCTGATAATGAATATTATTCTGCATTTTCTTTGTGAATGATATTGATCCAAATAACTTTTTACCCTGGCACCATAGTTCTGTCCAATTGTTGGTCTGTATAGTTCAATAACTCAACACATATTTCAATACAATAATTTGTTTTGTTGTAAATCAGATTGAGTCTGTCCTGTTTTATTTGAAAATTTTCCCTCCTTACCACCATAAATAGCCTCTCCTGCCTCGCAGTTTTTGATATTTTTCATCCAGCTTCTTCCGTCTGGCATTCTTTAGTGAAAGCTTTAAAAAAGGAAGGTCCAGATTTTCTCCCCAAGCCTTTCAATGAAGCCATCCATCTATGACAAGGGATGAATGATAAGTTTAGAATCATAAAATCTTCTGAAGTACAACAATCAAACAAAATAGACCAATTGAATTGATTGTAAACTCTGCTCCAGCACACACAAGCAATAACAATAGAAATACATTGCTGGATTGGTAGTCAACCCTGGGGTACATACTGTGCAGGTTATTAAGGTTAGGAATAAAATGATAGTAGCTTCCTCCTTCTCTCCCCTCCTCTCTCCCCCTCTCTCCCTTCTGCGGGATGTTTAAGTTATAGACTTCCGACTGTGAGGACACACTTGTTTTTATAACCATGGACTCTGTCTTGAATGTAGCTATATGATATTCCTTCTTGGTGAGTAGGTGATTTGAGTTACGGTACATGTAGACTGTGTGTTATCAGAATATTGAAAATATGACTTGAAATACTTTTCTTACGGAGCTTTGAACTGAATGAACAGAAGTGTGTAATGATGTGAATGCTGTGGACATTTTTGTACTTTGGATCCGATTCGGTGCAATGCACGGGAATTAGACGCTAGTTTCGTCTGCTGTTTTCAATAGATCACGGAACAATTCGAGAGTTGTGCATGGGTGTATACTATGTTGGTGAATTTATCATATGAAGCTATTCTTGTTTTGATAATGAATGCCAATATTGACTTACCAGGAGGTTGATTGTTGCAATTCCAGTGTCGGGGACTCGTGTTTCATGTTTACATATTATTCACTTTAATACTTTTGTAGTACTAGAGCTTGGAAGTATACTTAGTAGTAGTAGTGGTAGTCATGTTAGACCTACATGTACATTTACATATTTGTAGTAAGATTTAATTAATGCTTTTGTGCAAATCCTACATATACATGTAGCTTGCAAACCAGAGATACATTAGAAAATCACTCCATCTAATCTCAATCAAGATTGAATAACGTATATCAATCATGTAGGCCTATGCTATGTTTTGATTCATTATGGCTTTAAACTATAACCATGTAGGCCTACACTCTTGATTTTAAGGATTTAAGATAAATCCAGATCGGCAATAAAAAAAGGACCAGGTTTAAATAAGACATTGTGGATTTTAATTTGAGATGAATATAAATTCTTTGAGATTTAGAAATAGGTTCCCAGGATTTGAAATAAATTCAATATTTGGCTGGTCCCTTATTTTAAATCCTTCAAATTTAGAATGTAGCCTACATGCATATGTATATATACATGTACAGCACTTAAGCAATAAGTTTCATAACTTGGTAAATATTGGATGTTCCCTTTTTAGTTCATTCTGGTTCGATTGTTCCGTTTTGGGGAAGAACTCCTTTCAGGTAATAGTCAGTCTGTTGTTTAACCCCAAACAAGGCTTTACTCATTCATTTGTACACACTTTTTGAATTGACTAATTATGAATTGATAAGCATGGTAAAGAGATGGTGGTGCAGAGGTGAATTCACAATGAGTTCATGTTGAAATGGGCTATAAAATTCATTGGTGTTTGGAGTAAAGACGAGCCTTGTAATATCAGATTTTGCCTTATAGCACCAATGCCACTATTCTGATAGAGGAACTTCATGAGAAAGCATTGGACCATTTCTTTATCTCTAGTACCCTATCCATTGTGTGTATAATTTGACCTTATTTTTGTAAACAGATTTCCATCAATCACTCATTATTCTGAACATCACGGGATAGAAACAAACTTTTGAAATGAATCCAACTTCAGAGCATAGCAAATTATGCCAGCCATGACTATGGAACTCCCAATGAAGAAAAAATAGCACTTTGAAAGGGTGATGCTATGAGCCAGGAGTGTTGTTATGTCAGTGAATCTATTATTGTATGCAAGGCATATTTGAAGCCCCCCCTTGTTAAAACAAACAAACCATAAAACAATATTCAAAGCAACTACCGGTAAATGGAAGGGCTCCCTTGCGATGCAGGTGTCTGGCTTGAAAGGAAAACATGAATAAAATAAAATAAAATTTCATTTCCCTTTCTGGTTTTGTTATTGCAGAGTAAAGAGCTAGGTGATTTCAGTGATAACCTGGTGAAGAAGGCATCAGATCCTCTCATCATCCAGACGGCTACCATTGACTTTGTTTCCATCAAGAAGAAGAGATCGGACGAAGAAATCGGACTGGAGATTAGGACGTCTGCTATCGATGGGACACATCTTATCACACTAGTCAAACCAAACGTTAGTATGCTGTCTTTTCTCTGTTAATCTTACCCATTCACATTATTTCCAGTTCAACCTTTTTACACTTTTTCCTACAGTAGTATAGCATGATTTTTTTAGCACATTGTTTAAGCCTGTTTACCAAAAACAAGTTGTTTAAACTTTGTTTGAAATTGTTTTAACTTTTTAAACAACTGTTTAAAAACTAAACAACTTTTAAAAATCTTTAAACAACTTGTGTAAACGACTTGTTTTTAAATAGAGTGATGGGCTTAAATATTGCACTTAAAATCTTAAACAGCATCTTGACAGTGTAAGTTTGCAATTCCTTAGCCAGTATTATGCTCCTCGTGGCCGAACTTTGCCTTGGGGCTGCCGTTGGCTTCAAGGACAGTCTCAAGAACGATTATGTGCCCTTGGCCTTTAATAGACTCTTGGTTCTGGCCTTGGAGACTGTCTGGAAAATGTCCTTGGCCCTAGCATTTTTTACCAGATCTTGCCCTCTTTTTCCCTTTCAATCAATGGTGGTTACATTTCTTTCTCTCTTCCTCTCTTTGACATTATCTCTCTCTATTTATCTGTACCGTATCCTCTGCATACACAACCTATAGACATAGTTGTATATTGACTCAGTCTAATTATTATATCCCACATATTTGTACTTACGCTTTAAAGCGTTTTTGAGAAATTAGGAACTTCCTGAACAACTGTTGTCTTTCCTGTGCTTTTAGATAGAGGTTTTACATCCCGTTAAGTATGTATACCTGAAGTAATCCAGTTCTTTATTTGTAACCATAGCATTGCTATTATGAGTAGACATAAATGATCAGCTGCTTTCTCTTGTGTGTGTGTTTGATTCCAGAGTGCCTCAGGGTCCACAGATAGAGTTCATATTGGAGATGAGATCTTGCAAGTGAACTACCAGACAGTCGTGAGTTTATTTATTTATTATTGTGTCTATTCATTTATTATAAATTAATTTATTAAATAATATTTCTTATTTTTATTATTCATTTCTTCCTGTTTATTCACAAAATCACTTTGATATAAAACTTATTGTGTTGTAGGAAACTTATGCATAATTGTGTCTGTTTATATATTAATTAATTGATTAATTAATATTTCTTATTTTTTATTATTAATTTCTTCATGTTTATTCATAAAATCACTTTGATATAGAACTCATTGTGTTGTAGGAAACTTATGCATAACAATGACATTATGTATTATAATTTTGTAAATGTATCTGTAATAATAATTTGAAAATGAAAATGAGGAAATAAGAAATAATGTGAATTGCAAGCTTCTATTTTAAACTACTGGAATGTTGATGTTGGATTGGGTGATATCAAATTTGTCATAGAGCACTTGAATTTGTTTCTAACTATAATGCCACGAGAGGCATGGTTGTTTCGACAGGGGTATGGCAATGTTACTGTGAGCAAGAACTTTAATAGCCTGAAAGCATAGTTGGCATTGTAACATGCCAGCCTAAAGGAGGAACTATGTCACAAATATCAAATTGTATATGACCAATTGGTTTGCATTTTGTAGTTACTCATGGTAGTTCAATGAAATTAAATCATTGGTAGAGTCATATTGGCCCTATTGTTACCTTTGATATCTCGGTGTCTTCAGAGTTCATCGAGCCCATTCCATTGATTATCATCTAATCTGCAATAGATCTAAATCTATATACAAGATTGCTAGAGCTATATTTCCCTTATTTGCTTCTAGCACAAAATCAGTTAAAATGATGGAGGTAGACCTGGATGTAGTAGGAGTAGAAATCAGAGATCCACACCATCATATCTATGGGTCATTATGACCTTTGAATGTGCAAGTTGCCTAAATATTGTAAACAAATGGCACTGAATTATGGAATATATACATAAAGAAAGATTTTGCATGTTATGAAATGAGGATCTCAGAAAATTTAACCTATGCCTGTTGCCCCTGGTAATGAGCATATTTTTTAATTTAAACTTGGTTTAAGCCTTGATATCACTTATGACCAGTCTCATGATTGGAGTATTAAACACTTAAAAACCCAAGTGAGGTATTTGATAAATTGTATGAATCCGTTAACGTTCCGTTTTCATTCTGAAAGGTTGGTTGGCATCACAGCAAAGTCATTGAAGCTTTGAAATGTAACGTTGGAGACATCACATTCACTCTCAAGAAACGACCAAGACATCTTAGCCAGCCGGGTCAGATCCAGAGACCTAAACAGAATCCCTTCTTGCATCCAAGCAACATTGGAATCAGCTCATTGCCATACCGACGACCTTCAGCTGGACGCAAGAGGGTAGTTGTCAAGGACGACATGTATCTTCCTCATCGGGAAGCTGAGAAGAGACAACAAGGGGCGGAGGAGGGGGAGGAAGAAGAAGAAAGGTATGTACGAAACACAAGAGTCTAGTGTTCCTGGTGGATGTTTCATAAAGCTGTTCGTATAAAGTTAAGAGTGACTTTAAGAATGACTGGTGATCGTATCTTGTGGTAAATGGTATATACCAAAATGTTCATTGGCAATGGTTTAGAGTGTAAGAAAGGTTCACCAGTCGTTCTTAAAGTCGCTCCTAACTTACGAACAGCTTTATGAAATGGCCCCCTGGTGATTGTATTGCCATGATAGTTGTTATTCTCTTGGTTTACAAGTAGTTGATCTACTTCTTATACCACATGGGTTACACCCAGTAGGTCTTATTGCCATTTGGTTTACACTACAATTGGTCTGATGCCCACTAAGTATTTTTCTCATTTTGTCTATTGCCCAGTTGGTCTCACTTGAACTGCATAAACCTTTTTTTGCATTGCTTTGTAAAATGAAAATGTGGTTCATAAAAAGTTCTTGAACCATATAGACTAAGTGCTGTTAGACCAAGTGGAGAGTAGGTAAATGGGTATAGCCTGTGTGGAAATAAAATAATAGGAAATTGGCAAATTGGCAAGTAGACTAAATGGTTTGTAGACAAACTATTTGTAGAAGAATTTTATTGGTAATGGAAAAGTTGATTACCAATCAAGCAACCTCAAATGCAGGTCCATTTTTGTTATGCCCTCAAGAACAATGCATCATTTATGTATTAGATAGTTGTGACAAGCATAACGGCAAAATTATGGTGCTATAAATTTTTCCTCATCAAAATGAATAATTAACAATACCATGAAATTATGTCCAATTAATTATATTTTTCCCTGCAACATTGCCAAGAAAGTGAAGCATTATCGGTTGTAAGTTTGTGTTGAAACCTATGGGAACATTGCAGATTGTACTGTATGTTTTGAATGGTATAAGTTTAAAGTATGTCATAATATGGGTCAAAATTAACTTTTGATTCATCTATACGAATGATTAAACTTCTCTCAAAATTATGATCCAAATTTTGGATGATCTCACAATTTTATCTTTGGGTGACAATTTGACATACACTGTAGCAGTTTTAGATAAAATTTCTTTTTCCTCCTTGGAAATGAATGATATGATGATACAGGTAGTGAATAAAAAATGTTTCATTACATTCAAGGAGATCATTTTCTCCTTTAGATTATCATATTTTGCTTTTTTTTTATTGAGTTAAATGAGGATGAATGTGACAAATTGGAAATGTTTTCTGACTTATAGGTTCGGCATCACCATCACAGTACCCAAGCGGAAACAATCTTTAAAGCAGTTTAGGTATACAACAATGATATTACCAGTTTTTCAGAGTGGTCCTATCTTTTCTTCCTGTCTTTTTAGATCTTTAATTGAGTAGTGGGGAACTATTATCAGTAGTCAATGTTAACTCTCAGTCTATGAAAACAATTCAATTATCTGGAACTCTCTGTAATATGCTGTGTTTGGATTATGTGCTTGTTTTTTTTTTTTTCATTTGTGGTGTGTGTCTTCTGAAGACAAGATGCATGGATGTTTTGTTTTAATTCTAATCCAATACTCTAGCCCTATTTAATTTTCCCAGGTTTGCTGTTTTCTTTCTGCCTATCCATAAATGGTTGTGTATTTCTTTTTTTTCTCTCTTACTAGCTTGCTGTTTGTTTATGGATTTCCTTTAAACTTATTACTATTTTGGAGACTGTTTATCGCTGAGAGTTTCCCTTCAAAATTATATTTACTTCAAAACAGAATTTTCTGACATTCTAAACACATAATGTTAGTAGGTCGAAACCAACTCTGGCATTTGCAGATCTTGATAGTAAACTTAATTTGATGATATTTCTTTTAGTCTTCTTGAACTCAAAGAATTATATCACACGGTTTCTTTTCAGTCTCTGTTACACATGCAGTCATTTAGAATAAAATAATGCCACCCCTCCCCCTGTTGTTAGGATTAGTTCTTTATTATTCTTAAAATATATTCCATCATGCCCCTCCCATCCCCCAAGACAACAGTCCCTACACCTAATATGCCTGTCAGTTATTCCATTTGAGGTGGAACTTTTGTTACATTTTGACATCTTTTTGTTCCAAATTTTTGATACAAAAGAAGTATCATTAGCAAAGTAAAGTGAAGAATGTCATTGAGTTTGAATTTAACATTAAATATGCACAAAGTTGTCATAATATCCTTTCTCTTTACATTATCTTATTTAAATCTTTATATTATAAGTTTACTTCATTATTTTTCTGTTCTCTCCTTTTTTAACAGACCCCCAGACACCCCATCAGGGATCCTTGATTCACCCCTTGACTCGCCCCTGGCTGATACAAGCTTCCTACAACCTAGGGGATTCCCCCTTGGTCGACGCCCTACCATGGTCCCTGGTATGGCCCATGCTAGGAGGAAGAACAAGGTCAGGCAGGATAGACCACGCTCACTACCATCTGATCTCGAAGAGCTTAGAAAAGGTGAGATCAAGAGTTGTTTTTATATTATAATCATGAATCTCAAAACAACATTGTAAACACAAAACACAGCTACTATAGGATAGAATTCAAGCAATTTTTCATCTACGCTGTTTCTCCCTCTTTTCATTTAGCTGACATTTTCTCTTTTCCTTTTTAAAGAACTTAACAAATCATCCCTGGGAAAGACGGACGAAACAACAGTGAAGATCAAGCCATTACCAGCAGACTTCCGCATTCCGACCACAAAGATCAACGGTAGGTTCTCAGATACAGAGCCCATGCCAGAAACCAAGAGTCTCTTCCCTCAAAGTGACAAGGAAGATGATCAAGAGCAACAAGCCAGTGCAGCAGGTGCAGCATCGGAGGCAACAGATGCACCCCAGTTAACCCGGAAGACCACCGCAAAAGGGGTCAGCGTAAAGTTCAAGGATGATGTTGTGAGCCCGAAGAAGGTATCGGATGACCAGCAAAGCGACGAGGTCGATGGTGTGACCGGACAGGACGGTGGGGTCAAAGGTCAAGGGTCAAATGACAGTGCAAGCGTTGTAAACACAAATAACAATGAGGACACTGAGATTCCAAGCGAGCTGAAAGACTTGATTGAGGTGGTAGATGATATGTCAGTATCTGATGAGTTTGTGGTGGTAGAAATGCTAAGTCCGGATCAAACGGATGGGTAAGTCCTGTCTCAATAAGAGCCAAATTTGAAGAGCTACAGTACTTACGTTTCAAAAGATATATTTTAGCTCATTAACTTTTAATCAGAAATTTAGTTATTGGTATTGATCTTGGCCCATAAAACCTTAACAAGCTTAGTAATCACCTCAGTGTGCACTGTCGCCTGTGATAAATAGACTTATTCAGGATTTATGAATATACAGGCCAGACTTGAAGGTAAGGATTCATTTTGAAAAACAATACCTAATTTGTTTTATTCATATCTTTTGATTGATGATTTTATTTATGATTTACATGTTCATCGCGTCTTCCAACAATCATTGTCAGTTAACTTGCCACAATCTTAACCATCCATATCCATTTTTCCAATAGGTAGATGTAGGTAATTTTCTTTTCATGCACACTCTGTATCATTTCCACTTGCATTATTGACTCCATATAATTCACCATTGTTGAATGATTATGTCCATGTAGAGTGAACTTCACCTTTGTTCTTCTTTGTCCTCAGACCTGGAAGATTATTGAAACAGACAAAGAGATCCGAATCAACATCTACGGTAGATTCCATTGACTCGGTAAGTAAATGATAATTGAATTAATTACTATAGATTGATATAAAAATTGGAAGTTTGACATTGTACTATTGATTGTATTAATTTAAGTCTGTAAAATGTTCTTGGCCCTGTTGCATAAAAGTTATGGTAACTTTGCCATCCAATGGTAACTACCATGGTAACAGTACTCATCAGCCAATCAAAATCAAGGACTCCATGATTTTTACCATTGGATGGCAAAGTTAGCATGATTTTTTTTTTTAATAGTAACTTTTATACAACGGTGGCCAGATATGTACTTTAATTTTTGACAAAACATAATTTGCTAAATAGCAGGCATTTTGAAAATCAGAGATATTGAGAGGTGGAGGTTTTAGGTGCGCCAGTCAAAAATAAATGTTTTTCTTGTTATGGACTACATGCCACCTAACATGTTCTTTATGCCAATAATGGTTTCCATACCTTTGTAATTCTCCTTGTACGATTAATTGAAATTTTTCTATAGGCAAATAGGCAACCTCCTTAGTAGAGAACTTCGGTATTACAGGTGTTACTGTAGTACATCAATAATGGTTGCTTACCTCTTAGAAACTACTTTCATTTTCAGGGGCCTATTTCCTAAAACTTGTAATGATAACAAGTTATTACAAATTTGCTTTAACAGTTAAAAGCTATTGAAATTATTTAATTTGATTGGCTGATAGCAATCTTGTAATAGAACTGTGCATTTGTTATTTAAAAAAGTATGTATGAAACAGGACCTATGTATACACATTTCCCTTGTAATTAACCTTTCCCAAGTTATGTTGAGCATAGGGCTCTATATATCAATCGAATAGTGATTGAATTGTAAAATGTATAATAGACATACTTCGCATATTTTTTATTATCATCATTGTTGTTGCTTGTGGTCATCATTGTTGAGTGTTGTGGCCCAGTGTATTAGTTTTCTGACTCTGAAGCAGAGGGTCGTTGGTTCAAATCCCAGCAATGGCAGTTTCCTTCAGCAAGAAATTTATCCACATTTTGCTGCCCTTGACCCAGGCCAGGTGAATAGGTACCTTTTGGGAATCAATTCCTTGAAATGCATGTGCGCTGTAAGTAATTACGACCCCTAAGCTATTAAAGCTGGGATAATAACTTCCAAATCCTTTTGAAGGGCAAAGCGATGTTATAATCATAATGTGATATGCACATACTTTTTGATGCTATTGTACATGTAGGTCAGATTAAGAAAACACAAGACCAAAGGTCGATTCAAGAGAGGCGTCTCATGTGCTGATCTCGGACCAGGAGAATGCGAAGGTCAACTCTGGATAAAGAAACAAGATAGGATTGGACAGAAATGGCACTCAATGTGGTTTGTTCTCAAAGAGTTTGTTCTCTATTACTACAAAGATCAAAAGGTGAGATGTCAAGGAGGAAGTTTCACCCTGATGTCATGGTTTTTTTCTTTATAAAAAGCAGAAAAATGAGAGGAATAGATTCATGGAAAGTAAAACAAGATTCTTTCAATGGATGAGAGATTTATGACATCACATGTTGGCACCTGCCCCACCCCTGGTGATTTGAATTGAAAATTCTCATTCTTTAACAGTTCGTAATGTTTGACAATATATTTCTTTGAGTAGCATGTATGATACATTATGTGTGTGACGATATGCATTTTCATATATAAGATGTGCAAGTTAGATGATTTTAAATTTTCTGAAATTTGGCAGAGGCAAAATAGGCGTGCATGATGAATTTCATGCATATTTTTGTTGTATTTGGTCAAGTTTACCAACAAGTTAGCATGTACTACGTGCATACAGGTGGGTAGGACAGGTTAAAATCTCTGTATTTCTCAGCTTAGAAAGATTCTCTATTTTGCTGCTTTTTTTCAGATGTTATATCGATAAAATGGTTGAAAGAAAGAGATCATTATCAATATTCTTTAGTAAGTCTGATGCTTGTATCATTTGTAATTTCCAGATTTTGTTTGCTAACTACTTTACTGTACATGCCTGTTTTACAGTCTGATAAGGCGAAGGGTGTGATCTGTCTGCCTGGGTTTCAAGTCAGTCTATCACCGGATAGTAGGAGATCTTAGTGAGTATCTGATAGTACTTGATAGTACCTTGATAAATACTAACCACTTTACCTAGTTGTTCTTGGCTATTTGTACATGTAGCTTCTCTTGAAGCAATTTCTTTTTTAGTTTTCAGTTACTGAAATACTTTCCTCTTATTGGCTGAGAGTAAACATGTTTTTGAAACCCCCCGATAAGATGCTTTATGAAACACTGCCCTGGAAGTGTGATAGACACTCTACAAAATTTATTGTCAAATCATTATTTTTTTCTTTATCTTGCCAAGCTTTATCAATTTCACATTTGCCAAGTGTTTATCTGAAATTGAAATATTCCTATTTGGGGAAAAGCAAATGTTTGGTTCAATCAATTTCCTGTGAAAAAAATATTTAGTATTAGGAAATTTAAGAATGTTACTAAACTACGTGAAATTTCTTAGTACTTTGTTCCTATTTCATGACTGTCATGATGGGCAGGTATGATATGTAATGATCTTTTAAATTGAAATGATGTAAAGAATTGTTATTTTATAATTTCTATTTTTTAGTGCCTTCAAATTAAAACATCCTGGAAATATCAAGGATATCTTATTAGCAGCCAATGATCCAAAGTGTCTTAAGAATTGGATGGAGAAATTACAGCTAGCCACCATCATGCTCCAAGATGAAACGAAAGTTAGACAATCAACTATCATCACAGAGACCATCCTGAAGAGATTAGATCTAGGTAAGCTAATAATAATGATAATAATAATAATTACTCTTATTTACTCCGGGTAGCCACACTCGGCTGTAAGCTTTTCATCCAGTGGGCCCTGCATAACATAATATCTTATTATTACCCTTCTCCATTCTCATACGTCGAGCGCCTGACAAGAAGGCAGAAGGCCCCACTTTTTATAAAGTCTTTGGTATGACTCGGTTGGGTATCGAACCCACGACCTCCTGTTCATGGAGCGGGCACTCTGCAACTGAGCCGTCATGTCTGGTGTTAGATGATTATGATGATTGATGATGAAGTTAATGGCAATCATGATGATGGTGGTGGTGATGGTGATAGAATTGATGGCTATGATGATGGTGGTAGTAAGGCCCCAAAAAGTTGGTGTATTGGAGTAATGGGTCATTGGAAAATACATGTAGGGTAGGTAGGGCCGTGTGTGTTTGTTCAGGTTTTTTTTTTTTTTTTTTGCAATCTACATATACCACTGTGTACGCATACACCCCCAACTCTCAGACATGTACATGCAAATGAAGACAAGTTCATTTTGCTATGAAATAACTGGTTACCCTATACCGATACAACCCAGCCTGAGTCGTGCATTACCTCAACAGACCAAGAATAAAATTCCAATATTCTCGAGAGTAGATGGTGATGTACATTTTTTTTTGTATTTCACAGCAAATATTAAATTTTTTATGATTTTGCAGGTGCAGTGGAGAGGTGCAATTATTGGTCAGTTTTGTTTTGTGATGACCTCAAAAATGCTTGAAACAAGAGGGTTTCATGAAGCTGCTGAGAATGTGTCGCAGTAAAACTGCCATAGCTTTTATAAATGACCATGAATCTGATTGATATTTATATTTTTGGAAAGAAGAATGATTATTTCAACTGTTTATCTTGTTAGTTTTGCTGTTTGTAGATTAAAAATAAGAAAAAAATGTCACAGAATTCTCCTTAAAAAACGAAAATGAGAGCAGAGAAAAAGAGTGGAGGATGTGCATACATTGTGTGCGGGAATGACTGACTGAATCCGATGACCGGGGTAACAATATATCTGTAAAGCGCTTAGACACATTCCGATGTATTAAGCACTATATAAAAGTGGATTATCATTATCTCCTTGCATTCTAACGGCGGCCCCGATCGTACCTGATCTAAAGGTTTGTCAAATCGTGGCAACATCAGCAACATCGGCATAGTATATTCCCTGTTTGGACCAACAGTTTCTTCCTCATTTTGTCATGATTTTGAAAGACTAATAACATGCAGTACCCACATGTCATTTGGTCTTTGATCTCTGTTGTTTTTTTTTGTTTTTTTTGCTAAGCTTTTTCCTGTCAGGAATGTCAAAATTGATTACTCTATAGGATGGCTTTGTGATTAAAATTTCATTTTCTCATTCTTTCCCTCTATAAAGATTCATGGAGTGTGGCTATATCGCTCCTTGAGTGTATAAGGAAGTAGATATATCTACCAGCATATTCATTGACATGTAACTTGATGCAGTTGTACAGACATTTTACGGTCCATTCAAAATAAGGGGGGGGGGGTAGAAAAAGGCTTTATGTCAAGCTTTGTTAATTATTCAAAAGCAAACTATTGTATCCATGTGTGAAATAATGTTAGGAGATGAATTTTGCAGAGTTTTCTTTCATAATTTTGTTCAAGGCCAATCCAATATACAATATATATACAGGTTTGATATCCATTAAAAAAAAATTAACTGCTCATTGTTTTACAGTGTGTCCTATGATAATATATACATTCAATTGAGTCAAACCTGTCATAATTGATCACCTTTCTATATGTTGATAAATAGGTTTTGCTGCATTTTTTTTGTTGGGGTGGGGTAAGGAATATATGAACATGACTTTTGAACATCTACAGTTTCACATAATTTTAAGATTTTATATTTCACCCCAGCTATTCCTTTGACATTGCATTATCATGAAATAAAAATCCAATTCATTCAAATACTTTCCAGCCTCCAAAATAGGATTTATTCAAATTTATTGCTGAGAGTGTCTTGTGCACTAAGATTCTCTTTGGAAAATTTATGAAAAGTATTCCCTGTTGATTTAGATTTGGGCAAAGTGCCTTCCATTAGTGTAATTTCAGTCGGTTTGGACCTATTTTTATTTACATTAAATATTGTACTGAAAACAAAAATGTGTTCTTTTATAGATTCTACACTGCACACTTAACAGTTGAAACTGTTAGGAACTGTTAAACCCTTATTTACCCCCAAACCTATTCTTGGTACCAGTATTACTTACATATCCATTTACATACATGTACATGCACATAACACATGTGTAGCACAGGCAATCAGGAATCTTTATTTAGTTGTGTAGCCTCTACTGGTACTCGCCAGTTATATTCAAACAGTGGAAGAATAGTTGCGTTATTCAGTGTGAGAAAATGGGGAGTCGAGGAAGAGTATTAAGTTTCTCAATTTTTCACAAGAAAAAAGAGAAAAATGATGAAACTTCTGTGAAAAGTAAGTTAAGATTGCAAAATGGTAGAAAGGAGTTTGAATATGGTGTGAATGGTTTGAATATGAGATGTTCATGGTGGTCTGAAACACTAATATATTATTTTTTTATTCTGGTCATTTAAAGGGTCATTTATTTGCAGTTCTTTCATTTGATTGTTTATCACAAAGTACTCTTAATAATCCAACTGTTTACCCGCAAGCCTGTGACCGTCAAGACTTCATTAATTCCAGCAGAACTCGAGTAAAATAATACAAATATCATTGTCATTATTTTGCTCTGAATCTTACTTTTCAGTAACAAAAGAGTTATCATATATGTATATGTGCAATTCCATAAAATATGTACGTCCCATCCCCTATATCTGAAATCTCTGATTTCTTGTTCTTTTGGCAGTCTGTAATGATCTCAAAAGACCATGACTTGGTCAGTTTATGAAGTGAAGATAAACTTGAGAAAAACGGGGGTCGGACGTACAAAAAGGTTGATCATTATATGGGATTGCCCATATTGTTCCTGCCATTGATACAGGTGGATACCACAGCAGTGAAAGCACGGATGAAGAAAGCCGCAAAGGAAGCTACGACCTTGCCCAGGAATCTGGAGACTCTTCCGATGCCATGTCAATAGGAACCAACAGCCAACCAGGAAGCATCAACTCTATGAGCCCAGGAGCTGCCGAAGCCATAGAGTCTCTCAAAGGTGAGCCATCCCCCATCAGCATCATCAAGTACGACCAAACGACGTACCCTGCGGGGGCAAGGGAGAAGAGCAGGCGTCCCCAGGGGCACTTGTTTATTCCCAGCAGCCCTCCATCGTCGACGGACTCCACCCCGTCGTCGAGCCCTCAGGTGCAGCACAGGGGATGTGCGCCAAGACTGTTGGGCAAATCCTCAAAACCTCCTAAAGGGATGCAGAAGGAGTATGATCTGTCTACCTGGGAGGTGGGGCAAGGAGGAATACCCGGATACACAGAGGTTGATGAAGGCAAAAGAAAAACCGTCAAGGAAGATAGAAAGGCAAAACAAAGTGGTAAGGAATGGTGGCTTATTAGAAACTTCATCTCGGAACCAGGATAAGGAACACGGATAAGCTGTCTTAACAGACAGACTACTTGCCAGATAAATATATTAGCAAATACATTATTCATTTTGATTTGATTTGTGCAAAAAATTATCTACGCTTCCAAAATCAAGTACACGTATGGTACCATTCTGGACTTGAAATATGTATTATCAAATAATCAATGAAAAAAGGGGAATATCATTTTCTTTGGCCTCATACTAAATTGAATATTCAGATATTGTTTAGTTCTTTTGTTCTCTCATCCTGGTTCCTACGATATTACATTATTCTTAATATGAAGAGATGTTCTGATTATCCTGATTAAAAAAAAAAAACTTTATTACAAATGTTCTTTAAATCATCAACCGTTCTAGTATCAGGCATGAATCATATTCTGAATCATATTTCTACCCGGTAGGATGCGAAATATATTGTATGTTTGAGTTTGCCAGCGCCATAATGAGGCTGCGATGAATGCCTCCCCTTGGAGTGGAAATTGTGCACTTTTCGTGCGGGATTGCAATGAATCCAATGACCGGGGTAATAATATGCTGTAACGCGCTTTGAGCCATTCTCGGAAAAGCCCTTTATGATAATTAGCTATTACTATTATTATTATTATTAAATGCTATTATGCAAAAGAAATATGAAAATATTGTTCCTATTTTAACCTTTCCCTCTATCCAATCTGTCATTCAAATCTCATGTTTTTATCCAAGATCAGAGATAATCAGAATGTTCTCTTCAGGCTTGGAAGTTGAAATGGAGCTCATATCTTATTTGTAAATAACAATTCCTGGGATTCTCACATGCTGGAAGCTTATTTTCAATGAGCTTAATTACTTAATTTGGTCAATATAAAGAAATTATTTCCCTAATAGTACATTTAGGTGTCGTGTCCTCTTTAAACCCAATGGAAGTCAATCTCTGCTTAAACCACTTATCAGGTCTAATATGCGAAAAGTGATGTTAAGATCTAGGTACATATTTTGGTGACTTTACATATTAGAATCCTATCTGATACTACATTAAATTTTACATTATTGTCAGATGCCAACTTGGCTAATTTGCTCACACTATGCATGGGGGAGCCCAACAAAACAATCTTAATCACAAGAATATCAAAAGTTGACCCTTGCCAATCTCATGGAAATTTATTGTAAAAAAAAAACCCCAACAAATTCTGTTTGTACCTTTCAATATTTCTTCATGTGAACCATGAAACTCCATTTCTGTTTCCAAGCTCAAATAATCGTATCTATAGTTTTCATTCATATCATGCTTTCTTGTGCCTGTTCATTGCATGTGGGCATTATTTTATTACTAAACAGTTATTGATTAAGAGGGGGAAATGCTTCCTCAGCATGCATTATTTTTATGATTTGTGTTTGATAAATATCTCTATCATTTGATGTGAGTGTATTTATAAGTTGCATACAGTGTGAGAAGCACAAACCCAGAAACTGGAGAATATGCATTTATGGATCGTCAATGTGTTATCAACTATTAAAGGGCCCAGCAACTGACAAATCATGGGGAAATTGAATCAATACAAAATTTGCAAAAGGCCAATTGACTTGCATAATATAATCCGTCCGTCATGAGTGCCCGTCGGACTAATGCGATAAAAGTTCGGACAGCACGAATTTGACCGAACTCGTGATGGCTATTTATTTCGGATCATCGCAGTTCCAGTTTCCAACACTTGATTACTAAACCAAAATAAATAACCACTGTGAAGTTACATGTTTCAAAGTGAAAACACACAGTTTACTTCTGGTTGGTTAGTCTACTACTGCTACTGCTCTCCTATAGACCTCCCAGACATGCATATTACATAACACCCCAAGGCATGCAGCCGAGTGAAAGACTTGAATCCCTTCTCTGTTCTGAGATAAGCCTTGATTTCCCCCATGATTTGTCAATGAAAGGTCGCTTTAAAGTCTACCCAAATGTATCAAGCTAGTTTTTAAAAATGCCAAAAAATGAAAAGAATGCATTCATGTAATTTTCATGAGAATCCAAGAATAACAGAGTTATGAAATTTATAAAGGTTGGGTTTTGTGATGTCAAATACAAGCAGGTGCCCCATTTGTCATTTAATCCAAATTCCTGTTTTTTTTCAATGGTTCATGATGAATGACAAATTTTTCTCATGTTTGAAATGATTTTTCTGATGATACATTGTATACTGAATGCACCAATAAAATCACATGGAGGTGCTCCACTGTGATATCCCCCAATAAAAAAAAAAAGATTAGTAACTCTTTTGAGCAATTCTATAAAATATATACCTCCGACCCCCTATGTATGGGATCTTTATGAAATTTTCTGTCTCTGATTTCTGGTTCTTATGACAGTCTGTAATGCTCTCAAAATGATCATGACTTGGTCAGTTTGTGAAGTGAAGTAAGAATTTAGAAAAATGAGGGTCTGATGTACAAAAAGGTTGATTCTTTAATGGAATCGCCCTTTTATTAATCTCAAAATGGTTTTCACCCCATTCTTCATTGATATACATGTCCTGTCATTTTTTCTATATTCATTTTTAAAACCAACCTGATGTCGCGGTGAACTTCTCCTTTTCCTAGATATCAGCGTTAATGTTACAGCGGCGTGAGAATTGTGCTTTTTAGCTGATATCAGCTACATGTATTTTTGCTTTTGATTTTCAGCTTAATTTCTTATTATATTAGCTTTCCTCTGTACAAAAGTATAGAAGCTCTTTTTTATTAGGGGTCATTCTCACCCCTGTTGCTATGGAATATATATATTTTTTTTAAAGCAGAAGTAACAAATTTATTTTGTGCTGTTTGTCTGCCTATGCCATTTTAGTTTAGACACTTTTTGCATCATGCAGTGGGGCTTATCATCACTTGGGAGGTAAGGCCTCATATCTTATTTTTAAAAAGAAAATTACTCTATTTCCAAGTCCCTTATGAAAGGCTCTGTCTATCTATAGGATACAGTATTACAACAGCTATTATTAAAAAACGAAATTCTTAATATCATTTTGGGATAATATACATGCATAAGGTATCACCAGCACCACTGGATTAAATTTGCATACTTGATCCTCTGTACTGGACAGAAGGAGCTTAAACCCAGCTAGGCCATTCAAATTCTTTAGAACAGACATGGGGGGGGGGGGGGGCGGCATTCAGGTTTTTGCAAATTTTGTTTAACTTTTGTGCATGATGGTTGCAGATTTGAACTCGATGAGGCCCAAGATTAGCAACAAAAAATTAAATACTGTGGCAGAATCCCTTTTAGGCTTTTCGCACAAAGCAGGGGCATGGCTGATAAATGGAAATGAGCTGTCTTTACCAGGGCCAGGCATTTTTCTGTGATCCTATGATATTTGATATTTCCTACGTGTAGTTTTGTTGAGTGGTGTCTCTTTTTTGAAGGTTCTTATTTTTGTTGTTCTGTATGCATGAGTGTATAATTTTGCATGTGGATTGATTTGAGGGGTCACGGTCTGCATTAATATGTTCTCCTCGTACTTCATCTTAAGTTTTGAGCCCATTTCAATTCATTCATTTTACCATGTACATTGATAAGACAAACAAAATTTCATACTATTAACAATGAAAATGAAACGAGAAAAGTACTGCATTCATATAAATAGCATTGAGTACAATGGTTGTACATGCATCTTGCATTAAATGGAATGGGATGTACTACATGATTCTTGTAAAATATCTGGCAGCATTCAATAAGTCATAGAAGAAAACTTTAAAAATCACAGACAATATGCTCAGATAATAAAAGTGATAATCAAACGCAAATTACAAAAAATATTGTGCGAGATAAACTAATGTTTGATTTGATGTAAAACCGCACTATAAAGCTTAGTGATATATATCAGGATTTGTTTAAATGAATTTCAAAGCATGGTCCTTTTCATTATGTTTGTTTTTTTGTCGAAAGAAGAACATCTAGAAAACTTGTAATTTTCCCCAATAGCATTTTAATTCATCATTCATAATTACTATTTTACAGTCCAGCTTTACAACATGCCTTTTTTGCGCTCAAAGATTTCATAACATTTTTATCACCAATTCCATGAATTCTGTAGCATGTCACTGAGCTTGCTGCTGATTTCCAGCTATTGCCTGCATGCATACAGCCTGCCTGCATAACATATCATTTTACCAAGGTCAGAATTTTTAAACAAGCCACCATTCTTTACAATCTATTTTGACCAGTGCTTTTATTCAGAAATGTATTTATTTTCCTAAAGCTCACAAGATACAGAATATAAATTCAAATTCAAAGGTAAGCCTTCATCAGCCTCTGTACATGGGTTTTCTCCCCATTGCCGACTATGTAATTCAAAGGTCTTTTTCTTTGGTTTTGTATTCTCCCATGAAATTATGATACAGATATCGCAATTTTTCAGAAAAGAGATGATTATTGTGCTATGAAGACAATTAGGGATGAAGCTGTTGTCACTTCTCTTTGGCAGTTTATTCCAAAGTGTTGGATCAGCATAAGCTACAACCCCACCTCAAAATTACCTAAAAGTTTGTAATTTTTTTTTATAACTCATTTTTTACTCTCAGGTTTCCAGGAGTATGTGACTCACATAGATTGCTCCACAGTAATTCCCTCAAATTTTCAAAAGCACATTGATTATTGGAAATCGATCATCCACTTTCTTCAGGAAGAGTTAATGTGATACAAAGTTTTGGAACAGCATAAAATGGAAAATATTATGATAATGATGATGTTGATGACAATGGAGAGGATTATAGTGATGATGATGATGATGATGATGATGATGATGATGATGATGATGATGATAATGATAACAATGATGATAAAGGTGGTAGTGGTGATGATGATGATGATGTGATGTTGCTGCTGCTGATGATGATTTTGATGGCAATTATAGTAATAATGATGATAATGATGTTGGTAATTGTGATAATGAATATTTACAAAAATGAAAGATCTTTGTTAAAGACTGAAATTTCTCATATTAATGATTTTGATTTCAATAAATATCAATATGTTCATTAACAATTATGTTGAATATTGTTGATGATGGGGTTCGTACAATGCTCTAATAATGTACACTGCCAGTCACAATTCTTTGACTACCTGTTTCAACAAGAGAACAATAGATTTGGTCCACTGAATCTATTGTTCTCTGGTTGAAACAGATAAACAGGTAGTCATAGAATTGTGACTGGTACTGTAAATATGATTATGAAATTGAGGTCTGCTGATAATAATGATAGTGAAATTCAATCTTATCTGATATCCTTCCTTTTCTCCAATTATAGAACAATCTAGTAAAAAAGATGAGTACGGGGAGGAGTGGGAGAAGATCCGTGATGTTCCAGTCCCAGTCCTTGGTCGAAGTATTAGCTTTCGAGGAAAGAAGAAAGAGAGACCTACTCTTAGAGTGCCCAAACAGGAGATGAGTGAAAAGTCTAAGAAAGTCTACCAGAAGAGATTGCTTGAAAGAAAATTAAAGGTAAGCTTTAACAATTGAAAGTGAAATGGAACCCAAACTACTTCGGCTGACAGTCTTGACATAATATACAAATAATGAATGTTTATAAGTGCAACGGACAGAATACTTCATGAGGTGAAAGATGAAATGATCCATTCAACGAGGCGTAGCCGAGATGAATGGATCATTATTTCATCTTTTAATTCATTATTTGGTTTATATGACACCTAAAAATTGATTGTTTTTTTTCATATGAAATTTATGAATTTCGATGCAAAACATGCTCATGCACTGTGGGTTCGTTCTGTTGATTGTTACGTCATTACAACATGCACACTGCTAGTACCTGCAGCTGCAGTCTCGGTGTGCGCGTGCAATGGACAAAATCGTATGGATCAAAAATTGCACGATGAATGGATCCAAAATTGCACGGTTGATGACGTCATTGCAAAATGGGCTGAATGAACGATATCAAACAACCAATCAAATCACAAGGCTCTATCTAGGTGTCATATAATTATCGTGAACTGATTATCTCGGTACATACATGTAGTAATATTTCTTTCAATTTTCTTACTCTGTAATCTGCATAGGGATTCTCTTATTTTCATTATTGTTATGATATTTAATCCAATACATGGGGGCTATGCCACACTTTTAGAGGCTGGTATGTTGATATTGTTTTTATTCAATGCATTTCAATTCAATTCAATTTATTGGTCAATGATTAACAACATAATATGTAAACGTTTCCTACATTGGCTTTTACATACAAGCAAATACATGAATGATTTGGCTTTCACCCTCTGTGTTTTTTGTTGTTGTTGAATGAGCTTAGTCTGATCTAGCAACAACACTATCTTTTGTTGTACCCAATATCATGGGTTCATAGTGTATTTATAACAGGCATAAGAAACCTTTGATCATTCAACCTTTAAGAAACATTCATACATTACATACTTTGAAATTATTAGAGATGTACAGGTTTCTTCACTGTTGTTAACTGCATTCACTATACATTAAAAATACAGACCAATGAATACATAATGATTTTGTTTCCTATCATGATTTATATTTTAAACACTTCTCAGGCAAAACAAGCAGAATTGGAGAGTGTAGAGCTTCTCTTGGGCAAAGAGCAGGTGGTGTCATCAACCGTTCTGAACGAATGGAGAGAACAGCATGACGATATCCTGAAGTCACTAGATGGTCAGAGCAGAGACAATTTGAGCAGTGATTCAGACCCTGATAGGTAGGTATACATATAAGAAGTGAAAGGGCAGTATGCCACACCACCCACAAAATACATGGACCACCAGAGTGGTGTTTCACATAATTAACAAAGATTTAAGTATGACTTAGGGTCACACTTAAATGCTGACAAGTACATGATATGCATTGCGCAATCTTATTGATCGTTACGCAGTTGTGCATGTCCTATTGGCATGATCTGACCGATGCGGTCATGCCTTTTATTAGGCATGCAACGAGACATTTAAGTGCGACTCTAAGTCATGCTTGAATCTTTGTAAAACACCCTCCGGATCTTGTCCAGGGGCCCATTTCATTAAGAACTTGCTCCTATCATGATAACTACCACGGAACGGAAACTTTTATCTTGATTGGCTGCTGAGCCTTGATACCATGGTAGTTACCATAATGGTAAAGTAAACTCCTTTATGAAATTACCCCCAGATGCACTTACGGACCCTGTAATATAAAGGATACAATCAAGTGTTCAATTGAAGGTAATATTTTAAGTCTATGGCCAACCTTTCCTGAAAAAATTTCAGTCAGTCATATATATCAATCATATGTGTTTATGTTACACCACCTGGACAACTCAAACTGCCCTGGAATCCTTCTCAGAAGGTAACATTTTAATGATGTTGTCGCACAATACATTCCCACAACAAACCTGATGAATTAATCTACTTCTCAAATCGATCCTGTTTTCCCATATTACCAGTTCAAGTCTCTAACATTTCATGATATTGTTTTTTTTCACAGCACTGCCGACATGCCAATGTCATCATCCATGTCGTCGATAAACACCAACTCCACGACGACATCAGCTCATGAAAATCCCGCGATCCTGGGCGAAGACATGACGACGGTCAGCGACGGGACGACGTCTGGCTGCGATGTCCAAACACCCTCTAGTGATGTTGCACCAACCATCGGTGACATGGTAGAGGATACTCTCAAATCAACCGATGATTCTTTGCATCGATCACCCACGAGATTGGAAGCGGATGCGACGACGAGAAAGACAGACTCAGGGACATTGTGTGATGATGGTGATTCTGCCTTTGCCAAGTCTGAGGACGTTGGTATGGTGGCCAGTAGAACCAAGGACAGTGAAAGATTAGCCACTGGACGATCGGAGAGTGAAGCGTCTGAGACCAGTCTTTAATGTCATCCAAAGTTTCCTAGGACTCTTATCATAGATATAACCTCTACATGGCTCCATCCAAGCTCAGAGCTGTATCAGTGATGTTGCCTTTGGAAAATGACAGTCACCGCATCTCCTATCAAATCCTTGCCTGTTGTGTTGACTGTTGCGATATAGCCACTTTCTAGCAGCTATCATGGTGGGATTGTAAAATCCAATACCATTGATAATGTCACTGACAATGTCATAGATTGTCTCCATAGTGTATCATCCTTTTAGGAATGCCTGCATTTTACTTTTTATATGGTTTTAATCTTACTTCATGAATGTAACCCTCTGTCTCCTGGATCGAGGTTTGTCCCAAAGCTTGTACAAAGCTTACAGGGACTACAGAATTCACTAGTCAATATATGTTAATGCATATCTGTTGCCTGTGCTGGGTGTCAGAGCATCATCAAAACAAGAGTCAAATGGATAAAGTTTATGCCTAGTAGAGACCTTTTTTAAAGCTTGACGATATCTTAGATTTCTGGATTGAGCAGGTTCAAATCAAAGTTATAGCCAAAATATTTGATAGTCTGCATAAGATGACTCACTTGAGCAATATCTGACCAGATTTTGCAAAGCTTGTGTTCCCCCTCTTTTCATTCAAATTCCCCCCTAAGTCCAAGAAAATTCATAGCATTTGTTGAAGTAGTTCCTCCATGTCTTTCACCCAGAATTTCTTGGTGACTGATGAATGAGCTCATTGCTTTCAAGGAATTCTTTCTTATACTCCTACACATCAACACTTAAATGGAGCATGGCAAAAGGTATGTTTCGGTCTTGCCAAGGACCGTTAGTGCAGTGGCTGAACTCCAACCACAATCCTTGTGATTTGCAGTTGATAATGTGTCCATCTGATATCCAATCAGTTAATTGGTAAGATGTGCATTTAAAGGCCCATTTTAGACGTATTTTAAGTAAAAAAAAAATGAAATTTTAATTTTCAGAAAGAATCTACAAATGAAAAAGCTCTTCAATGGCCTCCACACTCGTGTAAAATGTTTGATTAACCTCCAGTACAATTGTCATTATGGACCTTTAAGGAAAGGTAAGGAAAAAGGAAAGGTAAATCCATATTATATTGTTTGAAATAGAAATCAGAAATAGAAATCATCTACAGAATTCATTTTGCCCAATTGATCTTGGGGTCGGCAGCAACTGAGCAGCGCCAGATCAATGTTGATCTATCCCTTAAAGGGATGGTCCGGGCTGAAAATATTTTTATATCTTAATACATAGAGTAAAATTCACTGAGCAAAATGCCGAAAATTTCATCAAAATCGGATGACAAATAATTAAGTTATTGAAGTTTAAAGTTTAGCAATATTTTGTGAAAACAGTCATCATGAATATTCATTAGGTGGGCTGATGATGTCACATCCCCACTTTCCGTTTTCTTATGTTATTACATAAAATCATAATTTTTTCATTATTTCATACTTGTGTGAATAATATGCCTCCCTATAATTAAATGAGTTGCAGCAATAAATATCTAATGCACTAAATCAGTTGTCGATCCAATTTTTCTATTCTTGGAGGAGATTTTTTAAATAAACCTAATTTCATATAATAAAATACAAAAGAACAAGTGGGGATGTGACATCATCAGCCCACCTGATGAATATTCATGACGACTGTTTTCACAAAATATGGCTAAACTTTAAAATTCAATTACTTTGTTATTTGTTATCCGATTTTGATGAAATTTTCGGCATTTTGCTTGGTGAATTCTACTCTATTTATTAAGCTATAAATACTTTCAGCCCGGACCATCCCTTTAAATCGTTGAAAGCCAAACGGGTAGCGGTAGCTCCCATCTTTTGAACTCCTGACCTCAAGGTTTGGAGATGGACGCACACCAATGGAGCCAACACACTGGTTTTAGACAGGCTTTAAGAGAAGAAATATTTGAAGTTCATGTATTACATATACTTTAATGTCATGAAACCTCTAGTAAGGAGAGAAAAATGTTCTTGGTGCTCATCAATATTGCCAGCTGAAATTATAGGAATATCATGCCATTTGTGATGAATGTTTAAATAAACTAGGACCTGTTTTGTTTGTTTACTTGTTTGTCTTTTGTCTGCCACCTGTATTGTAATGCTGCAGCTTGTTGCTTCCATTCTATGTGCCTGGTCAGTGTTTCTGAAAAAGTGATACGCAACATCTCTATCTGTTTCTGTTGCCAGCAACAAACAATAAATAATAAAAAATATTGACTTACATGCATGAATGGAGTTTGTGTCACATTTATGTCAGTCTTTATCAAGTTAAAACAATTTAAAAATTTGATAGGTAGTTGAATCTCATCTTGAAGTAATTTATCAATTTTTGAAAAGAGAGAAAAAACAACAAATATTGATTTCCTTACAAAGTGAATTATTATCTTAGATTTTACCAGCATTAAGTTCAGAATATAACATATTAAAGATAATAATATTGATATTATAATATGTCAATTTATAAAGCATAGAGACAGAAAGCTGTACTTTATTTTATTTTATGTGTAATAATTTTGTGATGATAGCAAAAATCTGCCTGTCACCATAATATATTATACCTGTATATCTGTTCACATTTTCACAAAATTTCAAAGGTGCAGGCTCAGAACAACCCATATTCATTAGAATTCTTTCTTACATTATTGAAGAAAGGCATTAGATTCAATGTATAACATATCCTGGGATGTTTCACAAAGATTTAAGTATGACTTAATTCGCACCTAAATGCCGACGCGTATCTGAAATACAACGCGCGATCTTATTGATAGATACGCTGTAGTGCGCGTCCTCATGACCAATGCGGTCAAGCCTTTTATACCATACGCAACTCGGTATTTAAGTGCAACTCAAAGTCATACTTAAATCTTTGTGAAACACCCCCTGGTTCCTGTAACGCAATACCGATCAATCGATTGTCGGGCTGACTTTTATGATTAATTGCATTGAAAATTATGTGCAATCAATCACACGTACATGTATCAAAGCTTTGTGTTACGGGACCAAGGAGATACGTATGTTTCAAATCGTACAGTTTTCATAGTATGCACTGTGTGTTATTGTTCAGCCACTTAACCATCACTATGCAAATCATGCAGTTTTCACAGAATACTTGTTTATTTTGTTGGTAATGTACATATGTATCATTGTAAATATGTGTAGATCAAGAGAATGTTTATAAATATTGTCTCTAAAGAGATGGATAATTGAGAGATTGGGTTTCAGGCTCAGCAAAGAAAATTTATTATATATTGAACACTTGCCTCGTTGAAGAACCATCTCCCAATGCATGTACTGTATTAAAGAAAGTGGAATGTTTTATATATTTATAATCAATTTTTATATAAATTCACAAGGGCGATTTACCTCCTAAATCATGTTTGATGAGAGGAAAGAATAAAGCCATTTGGTACAATTCACATTTTTCACGGGGAGGGGGGGGGGGTTAACTAAAATACAAATATGTACTGGTTGTTTAAAATCTCTTTGAAAAACTCAAACTTGATAGATTTGTGGCAATATTCAAATTGATGTAACCCTTGATATGTCAGTGATACTGATAGATATCAAAATTGTCAAAATGGTACCAATTTTGTAATTTGGATCAATTTCTTTTCTTTTCAATTTCATTCCACACAGGCAAAATACTTTCATATTATGGTATAGAATCTATGTCTGTATTATGAATTCACTTTGAACTTGTAGCCGTGGATGCTTGTATCTTTCAGTCACACTATCGTTTTTGTAACTTGTTCCCTTTTGTCACAATGCTTGATTTTTATACACATCGTATTATGCAGAGTAACACTGAGTGCTGAAAGGGCTTTTATGAACAATGCCGCAATTTGAACATAAAAGTGAAGCCAAGTACCTCACCGGCTTTTGTATTTTTACATTTTTGTACACATTTTGCATCTTTATATTATCGACCAGATCAAATCATGCAATCGCTTCATGTTTGTAATTTCTGTAATCTGTATGCAGTGTATGATACCGTACCACTCAGAATTTTATAATTTTTGTTTCATTAGTGATCATGACATGAGAGAAATCAGTGAAAATTCAAAATTAGTTACGTTATTGCATTTAAGTTCTAGAAACGTCATTAATTATACATGTGTGTAGCAAGTGATGTTATATTCAGTCTTAACTGAATGATAACTTACATTCAACCCTGAGAAATAAATTTCTCATATGTTCAAACTTAGCCTGTGTCAAAGACCCTCTTTGTTTAGGCATCTAAGGGTTCTTCAGAGGCTGTTTCAGAACTCCAAGTACATTATAGCCAATAACTTAGGTATGTTATGATTCTTTTTCCTGTTTCATTAAAAGCCTGTTATATTTTTATGAAAAGTTATAAGGTATTGATATCATGTTATATGATTGACTGATATCAATATTTTCATTAATTTTAGCTTCTATTATTAATAAAAAGCTTCATAAAATTGAGTCTTGTGCATTAAAGCTTTCTGATGTAGCAATGGGCATTTAGATGAAAGAACATTTTTGTAACTCGTTTATGGCTTACCTTGTCACATGATAACTTTATTGTAGTATGATATGATATGAATATTTTGAGGTTAACATAATTGATTCTTTTTTTAATCATTTTTGTATAAAGAATCCACTTTCATGATTATTCATGAAGATGATTCTGGTATTGTCCAAAATTCTATTTTTTAGAATTCTATATTCTGTCCTACACAGCTGTTCAAGTTTAAAAAAGGAGGAAGAAAATCAATTTAGCATTATGTATGCAACAATAAAAAACATTCAGATTCTTTTATAGCTCTTTATTATTATACACATCATCATCTTGGATGCACATTCCATATCATTTTAAGTGAAGTGAATAAACAGTGATTGAAAAGATTTGAATCAAATACCTAGTCTGCAGGCACAGATGATTTTCTTTTCCCTGATGGTACCGAGTCTGAAGCAGAACACTAGACTCACTCATGTATTGTAGCTGCTTCTACCAATCTTATTTGACACAGAGAGTTTGGTGCGTACTCTTAACCCTGGACATGGTATTATTGTTAGTGTCAAATTTGAGTCTGTGCTTGTAGACTAAACTCCACTTCTACATGTACCCCACCCCACCCCATCTTTACTACACTAATGCCATTTTGCCTGATAAGTGACTACTTTATATAAACCTATGATATAAACTGCCTTTTTGAAACTCCTATAAGCCTTTTAGAATTTAACTTGTATAACTGCCTTGGTTAGTAGGAATATGAAGGGAAACCCAACCTTTGATGTAATTATATTTGCATGAAGGTGGAAGTGAAATTGTAGAAAAAGAATGGTTAAGAGTTTGAAATAGATTCGACTTGCATAAAACACAGAAAGGGAGCTCTGAAGTTGTACAAATTATGAATAGGGATTGGTATGTGTCCAAATAGATCCTGAATAATTTTTGCTGCAAGTTGTAGTGTGGACCTCGTCTGTTTCTCCCTGCAATGATAGATCACCAAGCATGTTCAAGAAAAGAATCATAGATGGTGGAGATATCAAATTAGAACATACTTATCACATTTGAGATTGAATAAAGAGACGACATTTTAGTTTTACAGCTTAAGCCATTTTGAATTGTCCATAAGATTGATATTATAAAGGTTGCAAATGATATTGACCATTATCAGTCTAATTTGAATTGAGCTTTCACCATTCCTCTTTATTTCCATCTTTCTTTGCAAAGTGTTTGCTTTCAAGGTTGGATTTTCCTTCAAGTAAAGTGTAAATATTGGTAAAATTCACAGGCCTTTAATTTTTATAATCTTTCTTACTGTTTGTGAAATAGTAGATAAATACAAAACTACAGAGTAATTATTTAATTATTTACTGATTATTTTGTCCTAAAATATCACCTGAATACATCCAATATGTTTGAAGAGCAATGAGAACAAATTATTATGTATATCGGATTCATCTGAAGCAACAAGGTACGGTAATCTATTATTGATATTTGCAAAGATATTTAAAACCAGAACGAAATCAGTTAGCATTGTAATTCGTACATCAAAGTTCTTATTATATATAATTATATTTGCTACTGAATTTATCAAGATATATTGCTATGGAATAAAAGATTATATGGGACTTATTTCTTTTTTGTCAATTTAGGTGTGTGATTGTCATTTGTATGAAGAAGGAATTGGAGATGGTCATATCTCTATAACGAGGATAAACTTGTAAAAGCACCATCAAATTAATGGCAAAATCATCAATTTTGATTTGAACAGATAAAGTAAAATCAGACAAAAAAAAAACATTGCATGAGCAAACACAATTTTATGACATTTCAGATTTTTGCATGTCTTTATGAATGTGGAGTGAGTAAGGAGAGGAGAGAGAAAGAGAAGGAGAAAGAACTTGGGGGAGCGAATTCAGGCGAAACATCGAAGGTTGTTAGCCGTTGAAGACAGGAGAGGACAAAAATAATGTCAGAAAGAGCAGTGCCAAATTTTCTCGCTTTTTTTTTCTTCAATTAGTTGTAACGTGCACAATATTTCAACATATTTTGCGCGGAGTGTTCTTCCTGCATACTACACATGCGCAAATCGCGTATCTAGGTAACAACCAATCAAATGATAAGGATTTGCAATCAATTGTGATGCAAACGTAAGCGTCATAGTGACGTAAGGGGTCAGGTCACGTGCGCGCTTTTTATTTCATCCAATCATATCTGATGACAGAATTCATCTTATTATGACGCAATCTAAACGTAAATTACTGAAATTATGGCAGGGGTGGTTACTTAGCTACTCGTATCATAAAACATGTACAAGTTTAATATTTGGCCTACGTTTTCGGAGTATATTGCCCGTTGTCAAAACGCAGAGGGAATGTTTTTCGCATGATTATTTGATTCAGTAGTTTAAATTTTATATAAAGCTATTATTATTTTGACACTAATAGTCATGTTTCTCTCAAATTCTACATTTGGTGTTGTGGCTTCTTCAAGCCCCCAGATCGTGGTCATCGATCACGGACAAACAAGCACTACTGAAGTCAACGACAGCGATGGTTATCGATATCACGAACATTCTCTTCAAGATTCTCTTCAATCGTATTCCGATCAGCCATTAGATTTGTCCATTCGAAAACGAAACGCTCCCAAGCAGAATGAAAACGGTGGATTTTCATCCAAAGAGGTCGGAATGAAAGGATACGGTTCACACCGAAATCAAGCCTTGGTTTCAGATATCCATACCACGGGATCATCATCTGGCAGTTCTGACCTTTCTGATATCAGAATAACCAATGTTAGATCACTTGATGATGATAATTTTGCGACCAGATTGGATGCGTTTCCATGGTTACGTGATGAGCTACCGAAGAAAGAAAATGGTAAAACATGCGACCCCGACGTCGATATAGGACAGATGAAGAGGAACGTATCCGAGTTTAGTGATTATTCAGAATGGAATCTTTTTAAGAAAAGGGCGCACAATTGTTCTCAACCAACATGTCCAACAACAGAGGGTGTCAGTCCTTGCTCGATTCATGCACTAAGAAACGGCAATGAGTTTTCGCGGGAAAATTGTGAAGTCGCTCTTACTTTAGAACCTGATAAATATCCGATACCTTTGAAACTTTTCAGAAGTAGTGAACATGGCGAAACGAGTTTTTCAGCGACTAGTAATCTTAATTATAGACCAGAAGGAAAACGTGAAATAATGCAAAGCAGTACGAATTGGGCGCCGGATAATCAGAAATATTTAGGGTAGGTTCTTTTTAACAACATTTAATTAACATGTTGAGTAATACAACTAATATAGTTAATTTGTTTATTGGCTTTTGGTTGGTTTTCCAAAGTTACATGATATATCAACATGAATGCAAAGATGAATTCTTATTACATGCACCCATCTTTCAAAGTGTGGAATCAAGCAATGAGGAGATAGATATTCAGAACTGGCACTTTCTCCCTTTTCCCCCTTCATGTAATGATAGAGTGGGGAGATTATGACCTAAACATTATAAATTCATTAAATCTTAGATTTTGTTATATTGATAACAATATTTTGTTTTTCTATTTTATTTTGTGTTTCTTAACCTACTCAGAAATCAAGTATTCATCCTACCTTCTTCCATCCGGGAGTACAATAAATCATCGAATGGAGCAAATTTAGACATTGGTACCAAACAACCCCCACATCGAATCATAAGCCATCAGGAGCCGGGTTTCGACGCGCATCCAGTGCAGCGGTGCAGCGCGCCAAATACTTCATCACAAAATTCATTGTTACCCGCCCCTACATCGCCTGTAAGAGTTATTTCCAATCGTCTGAGAAAAAGCAAATCTCGAAAGATGTCGATTTCCACCCGTAGTAACCATGGTAACATCGAGGAGAGTTCGACAGAGAAAGATGGAAAGAGTAAACCACTGTCAGAGGAATACCTCGTCGATCTCGAAATTGTTCAAATTCATCGTCGGCCGTATTTCCAGACTCAAGATAGCAGGGAACTTGTAGAGGTTCGACCCCGTGGCTTGAGGGATGATGGCCCAACTCTTCTCGCTTTTAGAGCATTGTCAGGACATATCATGATCGACTGGACAGCAAAGAGCAACTATAAAGCGGCAGAAAGGATCAAGGTAAAGGGGGAGGGGATGGATGGGGGCAGGAGTAGTTATAGTCAATCAGAAAAAAAAGATGGGGAGGGGGAGGAAGATGGATGGGTGGGTTCGACGGGCCATACGAGGGAGAGGGGGGGGGGGGGTGGGGAAGGGGGAAAGGCAGAGCAGAATTACGATGCTAAAGCGCTGCCAAGAAAAAGCCAGATTCTTTAATTCTTTTTATTTCTAAATTCGTAATTTTTTACTTATCATTTTCTTATTTCAAGGCCTGTCTGCAATTGCAAAGATTTTAAATTAACAATACAATATGGAAAGAGTGATAACATCACTTGCAAGCGGTATCTCCTGTTTTCAGAAAGCCTTCATACTTTTTATAGGCCTACTATCTTATTTCTTATAAAGGGAAACTTCTCCGAATTAATCCGGCATAGTTATTGTTAGGCAAATATAATGCTAGACAGGTGCTATGAGATGGAATCTATTCATTCTTGAGTGCGTACCGGCTTAAAATCTGCTGTTGTGTTTGGAAATGTGACTAATTTCATAATTTTATTATATTATAATTATATCTTATGACCTAGGAATTGATGCCATTAGCAACCTTGCAGGGCCCACGTCACGATCAACAGCAAGAACAAGACCCTGCGCACACACAGTCCTCAACCATCACTGCGCATTATCCTCATGACGTCACACTACTTGTTGCCAATGGCATCGTCTATAAAGTCAGCGACGCGTAGTTATTCTCAAGTTACGCAATCATAAAAAACCTGAATACGTAAGGAGGGGGGGGGGGGGGAATTATCTAATCAATGACAATGCTTGTATTTTTCGTTTTTGCTGGGAGCTATTTGGATAATCATTTTGTCACTCAAATGATCACTATTATTGCCCAATGTAATGCTGTATAGAGCGGAATACAGCAAATATGCGTAGATAATGGATAATGTAAGTTTAACTTAGTAAATTATTGCATATGGATTTTATTATACCTATACTGATCATCCCACTCTCCTGGTTTATTTTATTACAGGGGTAAACTGGAAATGTTTTTTTAGTATTTCTCTGCATGGGCATGAAACTAAAAATGACCATTATCCATTAAATCCCGATTTTCCCACGAACTTAGAAGCTATAGATGAGTTTACTAGTAGCCTATACTGGGATATCAGCAGTCATTATCGGAAAGATAACGACTGAATTGTTTGGACATGTTTTTAAGGGTATACAAATGATATGATTTGGCCTATTTATTATTCTGTTGACTTACAGGGCAACCACTAATTGCTCCTATTCACGCACTGTATATTGCACTATTTAGAAATGTATTGTTAAGGTGTTTTCAAGGTACTCAAGACTGAATGGTCTGCAGTACGATTTTGAGGCATGTTGCTTCAAAACCCAGTTTACTTGCCTTACCCAATTTACTTACCTTAATTTTTAACTTAATTTTCTCTGAAATTAAGGTATGAGGGTGGTGAACATTATGAAAGAAGATGCAAATGGTATTTTAATCTTTGATGATTTCGTAAAAGATCTCGTGTGTCTCTTGTAGTTGGCATTTGATAATTTATTTTTATTATGGTGATAACATAAAACTAAAACTAAAATGTATCTATAAAAACGAAGTTTGACTGAAGTAAGAACAGGACACTAGCTACTAATTTGATAAGTTGATGAAATTCAAATTGAAAAGTAATATCTGATCCGCTTAAAAAAAGATATTACTTGATACTGTTTTCTTCAAATGCGTTTGGGTCAAATATTTAAGACAGTCTATCAAAATATCACTAATAGAGCAATAAGAAATATTGGTAAAGATTGATATATAACAGTTGGTTGAAATGGACAGAAAACGACACATATGTAGTTCAACGGACTTCCTAATTGGTTAATTTAAAGTATAAGTTTATTCAATGAAATAAAGGAAAATAAATTTACTTGTTTTTAACAACATTTCAATGTTGTCATTCTGTGATTCAAATTGTTATTGATTGCTCTTTCTAAACCTCATTGATTAAATCGGTAAATCAATAGTTCTTGATCTTGTGAATAGAGGCATGAATAGGCCTACATAGATCGATATATATATATTTTTTTTTTGATTAATGATAAACATTCATGCGATTTATTCATGTAGATAAAAGATGACATTCAAGTAATTATTAATCAATCAACCAACCATTCAATCAAACAAGCATTCATAATTAAACAACACCATTCAACCAATCAATCATTGTCAATCGACCAACCAATCAATCTATTAATCTGTCCATCCGTCATTCAGTCAGTCAATCAATCAATAAATTAATACATCAATCAATCAATTAATCAATCAATCAATCAATCAATCAATCAATCAATCAATCAATCAATCAATCAACCAACCAATCAATCTATTAATCTGTCCATCCGTCATTCAGTCAGTCAATCAATCAATAAATTAATACATCAATCAATCAATTAATCAATCAATCAATCAATCAATCAATCAATCAATCAATCAATCAATCAATCAACCAATCAATCTATTAATCTGTCCATCCGTCATTCAGTCAGTCAATCAATCAATAAATTCATACATCAATCAATCAATCAATCAATCAATCAATCAATCAATCAATCAATCAATCAACCAACCAACCAACCAACCAACCAACCAACCAACCAACCAACCAACCAACCAACCAACCAACCAACCAACCAACCAACCAACCAACCAACCAACCAACCAACCAACCAACCAACCAACCAACCAACCAATCAATCATTCGACCAATCAATCTGCTTTAATCTATCAATCTTTCACTGGCATTCGTATAATAAAACAAAATTAATTTGACTGCTGTTTGCGCTGAATAAAAACACTGATGAATGTTATTTTACTATAGAAGAACATCACAACTTTATTTTCTTTCAAACTTTGGCATAAACCCTCAGTCTGACTCCTTACACATTCCATACCGTCTTTGTCATTCATACATAATTATGACCATTATCAATTATATAATGATATCATAACATTCGCCATCACACGAGTAGATTTTTAACAATATCACAAATAGGCGTGGTGGTAATAAAAATTAATATTCACTTGATGAATTGGCCACAAACATGACATTTGTTCCACATTCATGCATTATATAATATTTGCAATATACAACATTGTTGACCAAGACAATTGACATGTGTCAATAATACCTTTATGAATTTTCTAAAAAGAATATTCATAACATTAATCGTATAATGTTTGCTGTCTTTTGGGGGTTTATAATTATGTAATGTAGATTATAATAATTTCAAACATTTCGCAAGCAATGAACAAAACAAATTGAGTAAATACCAAACACAATAAAAAATTGATGGTTTCATCTTGCAATGAAATAATTATCAAAGTGCTCTGAATTAATTGATGTATGATTATCACAAGATATTCCAAAATCTCAATATCATTCTACGCATGTAGTCGCCGTTCACAAGAGGCGCACTGTATATAGGCAATAAACATTAACATTATACAGTATTATGACTTATGTACATGTACAATGAACGTTATTTTCAATTTTAATCATTGAATTATAATAGACAGTCATGGTAATATCATGTAAAATAATGGTAAGTATAGTGACGCTATCACATATATAGCACTAGCGATGGGTGAATCATTAACATTCCATGTAGAATGAAAATAAAAGATTTGTATTCCATCCAAATGTTTTCTTCTAGCGTCTTCAATAATGTACATCGTAATTTTGATGTATTTCATTTATGACGTCAAAATACACAATCTTATATATACAAAAATATTTACATGTACTTAGAGTTCTGCTCATGTGCAGAAATTTATTGTGTTTTGTGAAACATTTGTCAATTCAGCTGTCAAGCTCCGATCCCAATGTTTTGATACTTCATGAATGTTTATCTTGAATCTACTTTGTCAACAAACTAAAACCAATAAAACTGTTTGTTGCATCATCTAATAACATATATATCACACCGATACATGTATGGGCTTTCAAGTGACGTTTGAATAATAATTTCAAATCCAAAGGCACTTAATCCACTTTGCTGTTTCAGAGATTAAAAAAAAAGCATTCGTCTACAAAATCTGTGCAGACTTCAATGGAAACTTATCTTTGTTGGTGCATAATCGCATTGTGTTCAAATTTGAGGCTGATTGTTTGGTCTAAAGACCCCAAAATATGAAGTACGGATGTCAATAAAGCTATTTCAACAAAAGTGGGTTTAACCCATTCAATATTTTTAACAACACATCATTTATCACATAGATTTATCCATATACTCTATTATTAACATGAATATAATAGTATTCTGCAGCATGAGTCGGTATCAGAACAAATACAAACACAACATATGCAGATCAAAACATCATCTAGTAAAAGGTTCAACACAACTCTCTGATAGTACGATACCGCAAAATTATCATATAAATCGTTGTGTCGACTTGCCAGATTACGATGTATATGATACCGAAAATATGATAAAATTGGAAGACAAGATGTAAATTTGAAATCTAGTATTTACATATTACGCATATGGTCACAGTGCTTTGAATTTCAGGCGTGTATTCACGATTCGCGGTCGCCTGGCAAACAACATACAAATTAAGTAACACAAACAATGCATTCATCATCTTAATCATGAACCAAAAACAAACTCTTTGTGGTATATTTTGGCTATATTTACAACAATTAAGAAGACAAAAAGTCAAACTTTTGACATTCTATGTCTACAATAATACAACTAGCATACTCTATTTTGTAAGAGTAAAACATACCTCATTATATTGCAAAGAAGAGAAAAGATAACAAAATTAATGGTGCACAGTATAAATCATTAATGATCATATGGATACCAACACTCATTATGCTCAGTCTGGTATTATTCCTAATATCAACGACAATTTAGGAGAAAAATACTCAGATTCGTTATCCATTACACACGCAAATTAATGTTCAAATTACTTTGTTTGCAGAAGTAAATACAAGATAGACTCTCAAAGAAAACAAGAAAATATTCACAAAAACAAGTAATATATATGTCATTATGATTATGATAAAAAAAATTCCTTGTATTTGTTTTCCATTCGCTATATCAACGGTAACAAACAAGAAAAAAGACCAATTGGCATTCTTTTCATACTAGGCAAATTCTTCTAATTTGGAAAACAAAACAACATATCGAATGACAAGGAACAAGAATGATAAAAATGAATTATAATAACGAAAAAGACCACTTCTCGTGGTACATGTTCGCTATATTAACGATAAAATTACGACAAAAAGGATAAACCCTTGACATTATACATTTGACGTTTATGCCAATAATGAGAACTCGGATTCAACATCAAAATACTTGCTCTTGACTATAAGAGGATATAAAAAATAAGACGAAACATGAAATAGTTTTTTACCTGTTTGTTTATTTTCCGTGATAACATACTGACATCAACGAACATGACGAACTGTTTGTTAAAAGCATACAGCTATTGTGACTACTGTTACGACATTATGATTTAAACTCAATAAGTCACAGCCTTTCAATATAGTAAGATTCGGAAAAACGACAAATATTCTTCTCTTCAACATTTCTCCAAAATCTAGCTGAATTCCAAAGCATTTCATATATTTCCAATTGAGAAAAGAACAGAATATATATAACAGTATACAGTAAATGAGGCAACGCACTATTCCAATTTAAAGTATTAATACATACATACATATAGTGACATTTTACATTTTGGTGATGTGATATAATGAAAAGGAACTATCAACGAAAGGCCTTCCAATAAGTCTGTATTTTCAAAATCACATATTATAATAATAAATTGGTTTTATGTCTCCATAATGCTGGAAAAACTCGAGAATGGGTGTAAAAAGCACACACTATATAGGCGGACCATCATTTAAACAACATGTATGAATGTGCATACAACTCATAATGATAATGGAATAAATATAACAAGTTCTACAATGAAAAATAAAAATAACTTTTGTGATTTACAATCAATTTGTCATTAAATGATTTACCGAAGACGACAAAGTCATCCACGTTCAACTTATCAATGTTGTACTATATACATGTAACAAAATTCTTCCTCAATTATCTTTCTCATTCTTAATACAAAACATCCACAATTTCGACACAAACAAGTAGCCGCAGTAATAAGAACATTGTAAGTGGCTGGTTAGTTATTGTTATTCATGTCATTTAATTGCTAAGAATGCTTATCTAACAATCAGAAAAAAAGCTTATTTAGCAATCGGTCTAAAGACCGACGGCTTTGGAGCACCTCAGAGGGACATTGCTCTCTCTACCAGCTATAGTCCAGTCTCCTCTACTTGTATAGTAGATCTGCCGAAATCGTAGAAGGGTACAACAGAATTGCATTCCACACCGAATGTTCATGTAATCCATATTTACAAAAATATAAACATGAATGGGATGTATAATTTTACTTGAGAATAATAAATATCCATTACTATCAAGTAATGTTCAGTACTCCGTTCTTTTAGTCAAGTATTCTGTATTAGGACTATTCACAGTCGATTGAATAGACATTAGATTATATGTATAAACATAATGATTGAAAAAAATATTCAGTACCCTAGATCAAAACTCAAATTTGATGGTTTTAATATAAGATTTTTTAAAGATAAATAGCGAATCGACTCACAACATTGGTTTGTGATATACAATATAATTTGACATGTGTGATCTTTGTCTGTTACGACAAGTTGAGTAATACATCAACTGATTGACGTGTGTCGAGTATCTTTAAAAATGCTAAACAATATCACCTTCTAACCGGCGCTCACTATAAACCAACATATACATGGTCTCATCTGAAACACAATGCTTGTAATTATCATAATGTAATTGATCATACTATTCCAATATAAATACACAAGCAGTCACAAGAAAATGCTTTTCAATCCGAAGTTAAAAACTGCTAAACTGCAAATTGACAGTCAGTGTGGCCAAATGCATTTTTCTAATTTAAACTTGGAGCCTATGCACCAGAGAAAAAAAGGTGCAAAATGCCGATTAATCACATCTTAACAAAAAAAAAATGACCTCTTAATTCATCAACTCATTTAGGATGAAAAAAATAGTGAGATGTAGCAATCAGGCAACTTGACATAGTTCGATAAGGATAATTCAGCATTTATTAGTAATGCCTCAATTTCGTCAAATATTTCTGCTACAATTCTTTCACTGCTTGTTGATAATAATGTGATATATAAGAATGTACATGTACATGGATATGCAACACATCCGTCATTGTACTAAACAGACAAACTAATCTTATAATATGAATTACGATTCATTTCTGAATGAAAACAAGGAACAGCTATACGTTTTTGGTTATAAAAAAATAATGAAACGGTGGTGTTTAACAAGAGCAGTTGTGGCAAATTCGAAAAAATGCCCTTACATCAATAACACTGTAACGCTTACCATATTCATAATCTTATCACTTCGGTATTATTCATTTATTGATTGGATTACATATTAAGATGATCGAGACAAAATGGTGCAGTACAGTGGAATAACAAGTCCCATCAAATACATGAGTTTAGAAGAAAACGCAATGCTCTAACATATATATTTTGCATGTGTTCTTTTGCCCCATTTCTTTCAAATCATATCTTTAAAAAAAAAAAGAGTTGCCAAAGCTGCTGTACATTATGGAAAAGATTGTCAGTCAATGCTGTTAAGACTAGTGACGTATACTTAACAGCGAGCTCAATCATAACTACAGATATATGCAATGCAATTCTTCCTCTTCAGATCTATTGATTGATGTATATACATTGTATAAATTTCAGTGAAACATATATACAAACATAACAAGATCTAAGGTAAATTAATAAGTTTGGCTATTAATTACACTAATTGTTGATTTTCTCAGGAGAAAACACGTAACTTGAATATTTACTGTTGAGAGAATACAACCGTGGTCATCTTCAGTATGGTAGGGAATAAAACGATAATGTTGGGTAAGTTTGGTCTTCTGAATATACTCACGATAACCACTATAAAAGACCGACAGTTTTAACGTAAATTTTCAAATGCTATCGTAATCTACTGTTAAGTAAAGATGTCAAATATAGCATGTTCAATAAAAAAAGTTGTGTTTAAACTCATTTAATAAATTGAATTATAGACAGATACTTCATATTATTACTTAGTAACTCCAGAATGGTGTAGATGAACAATCTAGAGCTTGAAATGCTTTTGGATTATTCTCACGATGTCACTTGCACACAACGTGGCTCTCTCTGAGTCGGTACGGGAGAATATCTCACATGGGGATGTTTGTAGAAAGACTCTATCCTTTGGATACAAACATACACTCACATCCACAAGTCGGTTCAGTTGGTGAGCCCGATCAGTGAGAGTCTCGTTACGAAATTGGCCCTTCAAATCAGTCACCAAGACATCTAGGTTGTGTGAGTGGTTAGAAGTCCCACGAGAGGCAAACAGGGCTGCCTTTAAAGCCTTTTCAGCAGCATGATAACTCTTGAAGCAAACCCACTCGTATGCTTCCTTGTCAAAATCATTCGAGGATGCTGCAAGATCTGATTTAGCCTGTTTAAACCAAACCGACGCCCTAGGCATATCTGGCTCGGGTGCATCATCAAATGATGGAGGACAATGTCTTGATCTTGAATTTCCAAAATATCCGCTTTCTCTAAAGTTCCTCTGGTATGATTCTCTCCTCCTCCCTTCCTCTCTCGCCCAATTTCTCATAAATTCAAAGAAATCATCATCGAAGAAACTGCCACCGCCCCTCGGATCACTTGAGCTACTTTTACCAGTATTCCCAGCTTTTCCAGTGCGCTTTCTTCCCGCCTTCAGGCGCTCGATTTCATTTTGCAAATGTTTGAAGACTTCAGTAGCGAATATCTTCCTTTCTTCTGGATGTTTGTCTGGATGCCATCTCAAGTACATTCTCCTGATCGCTTTCTTCCGTTCTTCTTCATCAAGTTCCCAGATTTCTTCCAGTTGATTAGAAACCTCTTCTTTTGCTTCATCGATGTTATCTGGATACGGCTGAGGTTTTGGTGGAACCTCTGTCTGAGGAACATCTGTTGTAGGCGGGGTCTGTCTTGAGGCGGGGTCTTCAGGTCCATGTCCATCGGATGGATGGCAATACACTATTATTGACATGCCTGTTTCAACAGGCTCATCTGGTATCAAGAATTTGAATAGGTTCAATCCACTAACCCAAAGAGGATCTTCCGCCCCTACGTCAATAAGATATTTGTTGCGAAGAGGTGATAGAAGGTTTTCAGGAATATCTAGTACTTGAGCGTAGATGTGGATAGGAACGACGTGCTCTCCAAGGTCGTTGTCGAGCTGATACGCCACATACTCCCCCTTTATGAACCTGAGATAAAGATTTTGCTCGAGCAAATGCAAGATGTCAGTAGGGATCCTGGAGCCCAGTTTCGGTGGGGCAATTCCTTCGTCATGATCTTCAGTTTGTTCGTTTGGTCTGATCAGCTTGTAATTACGAAGGAGTTTTGGAATCTCACGTGAGGAATCAGCAGACAACATGTCTATCAGGAACGACAATGCTTTAGATCAATCCCACCTACGTGTTGCACCACAGCTTGGGCAACACCCTTCACTACTTCTATGTATGCTGAGCGCTCATTGTCCTCAGTATGTGTAACTTTTATGCATGCACCATCCTCAGTATTCATGCAGGTGGCAGGGTTTGCTAAACTACCTTCAATCTTCATCCCGTCAATGAATAAGAAAGTGGGTAGCTCCGCCATGCACTGCAGTTGTAGACTGTGAAGTTTAGCAATACCTTCGTGATCAGCATCGATTCCTGTATCACACCCTTCTTCGATCAAACGTTTAACTGCTTCAGAAAATTCCAATGACTTAATGATGCCATTTAGTCTGGTTCCAAATTTACACTGGCCATTCTGCTGGTACAAGCAAGGCCTTGCTGATGTACCCACCCTCTCGATCACACAGGCCTTTAGGGATCGGGGTCTGAGATGTTGTGGAAATGAATCTATCAATGACTGGGCATTTTTAAACAGCTTTGTAAGTTCATCCGGCATAAATGGTACATGAGATCGGACAAGGCGTTTGGTGTGATCGGTATTATCCTTGATGAAGATTTCTGTTGAGGGCAACAATTGTCCCTTCGAAGAACCAGGAAGATGAACAATCTGAATATCTTCCAAGTCAGCTTGCAACGTTTTCAGTGTGGCACCTGATGTCAAGGACTCGATCTCCTGGAGGAAAAGTTTAGAAGCACTCATGATTGCTTGAAGCATGTTTGGGTTTTTCACTTCTTTAGTACTGTGACTTGCGAGACCATTAAGCACTTTGGCTAACTGACGAAACGACGGTGTCGGAGTGGATCCAAGGCAGTACAAGAACTTGCTGAATGGGATCAAACTATCAGGCAACTGGTACAGATGAGGCTGGAACAGATCCCCACAAGAAAGACGGCATACTGAGTCAGGTTTGACAAGAGGAGGTACAGTTTGAATGACTACGCATGGTACGTCTGACAGTTTGTCGCTCATCATTTGACACGCTCTGCATCTATCAGTGCGATCTCCACAGCGATGATTCTCCTGATGACGATCACAAGCTGAATTGAAGTAATGGTAAGCTGTCTTCATGACCTTGCTTAACACCTGAAAGTCTCTTATCTCTTGATCATGGACGTTACAACACATCTTTCTTGTATTCTCAATGACACTTTCGATCACTGGTTTGTTTACTACACCTAATTTTTCTAGTATGAAATCTTTCGAACGGTGACAGTGACAGTGGGACTCTATGCTTGAAATATATTCTGGTAGAAGCCGCATTGAGCACCACACAAGTTCCTTATTCTCATGTACACTGGATGAATCGAATCTTACCCCCATATTTATGTCCATATGGTAGGCGTGCAGTTTCGCCAAAGACAATTCTGGGGCGTCAGTGACGATGAAGTCAATGAGTTTGATCCTTTTCAGAAATGATACATCCGTGTGAAGAGTGCAATTTCGAAAGAGTTCGTTTACGAGTGTCTTTGATTGCTCAGCAAGTTTTTTTCTTTCCTTTTTTTCTTTCCCCAGATTCATCGATAGTTCGTTTGCATACTCAAGAAACATGTCTGCTGTGACTTTACATTGCACTCCGAATTTAAGCACGAAAGAATGGCCGAGCTTGTCTATGATTTCTTTCGATGGAAATTTATTCTCAGAGAGCATTTCTTGGAACACTCTGTTTCCTTGGTCGAAGAAATCCCTGCCACGTCTCAATACTCCGGCGCTGTTTTCCAGTAGCTGAAAGCTTTGGAGCTTCATACAGTGCTCACCACCCACTTCCATTGTGCGCTTATGCTTTGAGAGGGTTTCGAGGTATTGCAGTCGTGTCTCTGACGACAACAGGTCGAATTTTGGGAAGATGAACTTGAAGAGGGCCTCACATTCAGATACAAAAATACACCCTACTGCCTTGAATAGTTCTTTCAAGCCGTAGTCTTCACGTAGGAAAGTGGCATTGTATTCCGCCATCCACTTCAGCATCTCTTCACAGGATAGATTTCCCTTTATCACATATACGATTGGTGACTGTGATAGTGAAATGTAAGCCCCGTCTAATTGTTTATAGCATGGTAGATCTTTGATGATCTTTCTGTTGTCACCATTTTTCATCAATCTCTCTGGCATGTGTGTCGTTATGTACTGTAAGATGTGGTCGCGTTGATCGGATGTCAATTGATCGAACTGACTAGGATTTGTCTGAATGACGTGGTCAAGCACTGCAACCATTGTATCTGGTTTATCTTCGTGGGCGACCAACCTGGTTATGAGTTGTTCTGCTTCTGGATGGTTATAAAAATGATCAACCTCAGAAACTCCTAAAGAACTCAAAGCAGTAAATATGTTAGACATGCCACTTAGCTTATTCACCACAGAGGTAGCTTTTGACAGTGGAACTAGGTGGTAAACTACACCTGTAGCTTCCTTCTTGCGGCAAGGCACAATGTTCCATGTCGAAAGGCACTGCAACCCGTCATCGCGACTTGTGCATGCAGCGAGACATTCCCATAGGCCGCTGATCCATTCTTGTGTCGGTTCAGATTTATCCCACTGAATATACTGGTTGCAATTGAATTTTGTAGGACATAACTCATTCCTCAAGAAATCAGCAACACTGGATATGTCAAAATGAGAGATAACATCGAAATCTTCGCTGAAATAATTCCTTATCGATTTATCCAGGAAATTGCTACTGCTGGATGAAAAGAGGTAGTCAAACTCGGTACTGTATACAGGTCTTTCAGTTGCGAACGTTCTTAGAAGTCCATCTGATGTTAATAAAAGAGGGAGGGCCTCAGTATTGTCTTTGAAGTCTTCATATTGTGAACAATACTCCAGAATGGCTTGCAATGTACATGTGTCTTGTATCACTGTGTCAGAAATTGGTTTCGGTAATTGTATTGGACTCAGCCCTACGTCTTCTACTACATTACTCGAGAGATGATTGATCAAACTAGCAGGCGTGACCTCAAGGATATCCCCTCTTCTGTTCTCCTCCAAGCTATCTGAATACATTGCCTGTACTTCACAAGGGCATTCAATTAGAGGAAATCCAAGATCTGTTACAATCGATCTAAAGCACGGATTTTCTGAGATTGGAGAATCAAAGTATCCTGGTCTCTGAGATTCTGAATTTGGGGTCCTCCATTCTAAAGTATCAACTTCATTGACCCCAATGATGCATTCGCCTTCTCTTTTGTCAGATACACTTCGCACTATCGAGGGAAACATTGGTTGGGCACAATCAGCAATTATTCTATAAACGTGTGTAATAACTTCTTCCCAGAACCTATTTTCAGCTACTGTAGGTAGAATCGCGTTATATGACGATACGATGTCTTGCATTGCTAACGTATCCTTTGCTTCTTCAATGCGAGCCATGATTTTATCCTGAAGACTGCAAAGCGCCTTGACATATGCATGTGACACGATTTTCTTCATGAGCTGACGATTCCACTGTGCTCTGGTGTCGTCGCATGCTCTCCAAATGTCTCGTCTACGTTCATCTAACTCAATAGATCCATTGACGTGGACAGGGAGACCCGTTTCTATGGGAAGGGGGAGGAAGCTATATGCTTTCGCTGGAGCCTGTTGGTTGCCCAATGGCACAGCAACTCCACCCAATGGCAAGACATGAAGATATCCGCTGTTATATGACTCTAACAGAGTATCTGGGACGTCATTTGTATTTTCAAAGCCATGTTGTTGACAAATTAACCAGTCCTCCGTTTGAATGGTTTGGGTTTTCACGTCTTTGGCTCGCTGTTCTGTTACAGTCACTCTGATATCATAATGCACTTTCGTCACTGGAATGTCTCTAAGAGACTTTGCGGCTCCAGTCACTGGATCAATTTCTTCAGTGGATATTGTCGTAAGAAATGTATCTAATTCATGTTGTTCAGATTCCGATATGCTTACATGAACACTAGACGTTCCAATCATATTTCCGCTTTCATCAATAGTGGATATGCTGACCTTTTTAACATGGCTCAGGAAAAGGAGCAATTCTGGTAAACCTTCCTTGAATTTCTGGATCAGTGGCTTTATACTATCGGGTTCGTGTGCCTCAGGAGAGATTTTCGATAGTTTTGCCATGAATTCCGTTCTCAGTGGCAATCGGAACATGGTTGAATCCTTTATGTCAAAGAAATCAGGCAGATAACAGTTGAAAACGTTTGGAAAGTCGTCCGTCAGTTTACCAGTTGGTTTTACCATAAAGCCTGGATACTCTTGGGTAGCATTAGGTACATATGCGACATTTGGATCAAACATTCCCAGCGTATCGCCGTTTGTGTAAAAGCTAGGACAGTCTGTTAGATGATAGACCGCATTGAAACCTACACCAAATCTTCCAACTTTTGAGGATAAGTCTCTTTTGCCACCAACTCCTAGTCGCTGAATCCCCTCGATGTCACCATCAGTAAATGCCTTATTGTTGTATACACAGATAGCAGGACCTTGCAGATGAGACATTTCATCTTTAAAGAGTCGGTCTTTAGGGTGGGTACGGAGATCAAGAACTAAGTGCACTTCAGTAGCACATGAATCATCTGCATTCTGCACAAGTTCTTTGAGTATTGTATCATCGCATGGGTATCCTTTGAGGATGTTCTTTATTCTCTCTGTTAGGGGTTCTCGTTGCCCAAATTGCAATAGATTCTCCGATCGAATTTTGTTAAGACCAGGCACAGGCACAGAATAGCTTTCAAGGATGTGTTGTCGAATATCTCTCACTCCAAGTTTCCTCGCCCAAGGTAGGGGGATATCACCGTGAGCTTTGATCACACCATCTGGCACTGAAATCCAGTCTACGTCACAGAAAGAGAGTTTATCAGCAGTTCGGAGGTAGCCGTTGGTATCTGGAACATAAATATCATTTGGAGAAACCTCTTGCATTTCCATGGGGTAAGTCGATGCAGCATTTACCAAGCATTTTATTAGTTTCATAACTTCTTCGAATGCACTATGATCTAGCTTTCCAGAAGTTGTGTCATTGATATGCTTCAGAGTAGACACAAAGTCATTTGTTGAAAATCGGATTCTTATGCCAGCGTTTGTTAGAAGGGTGTCGAAGCTACGCAAATTGCTGGGTAACCGAAAGAGGTAAGATCCAACCGACTCTTCCTCAAAGTCAAGTGCCAGTTGATCGCTACTCCTGAACGTTTTGCCAACCAACAGACACTCTTTTGTTTGAAAGAATTTTCGAATCTCGGGTATGTTTTCTTCCTTTTTTAGTCGTGCATCGAGGTATTCATAGATGTCTCGACAAAGAAGGTTTCCACAAATTTCAGGTCTGCAGATGATGGAGTTGAGTTGTTGGAGTACGACACCTACCTTTGGTTCATGAACAATACCAAGAAATCTCTTAACCTGAAATGGAAATCTGATGTTGCTTTCGTCTAGAACCGGGTACACGTCGCTGACCAATGCCAGTCTTTCGGGCACAAATATGGTATCGCATGATGCTTTTCTCATAGAGGAATTCATGTAGGTGACAGGAAGGAAAGCAACCTTACTCATTTTGTTCCGAAGTGATTGGTCCTTTGCCCATGAACACTCCTCTGACTTCAATCTGTAGGTAAGGTAGTCAACTAGTATGCGATCATACTCATGGTGAATAGGTTCCCCCGCTAATTTCTGTGCACATTTGATGAAGTCCATGTCAGATATATCATCTTGTACCATCCCTAAATGCACCAGAATATGCAAACAGTCCCAATTTGCAAAGGAACCATGGGGAAACCGTCCGTCGTCGTTCGTAAAAAGGTTGCCTGCCTTTCCATGAGGATGTATCAATTCTCCAGGCCTCTTCAAGATCTTACCGTCTGGAGAAGTAGGGATGCATGATATGGTTTTCAGAGTCTCTCGCAAGTCAGTGTTCTGCAAACAGTAGTGAATAAGGGGTTCTCGAACTTCGGATGGAAATATGGATATCTTGGGAAGAAAGTATGTCAGGAAGAAATCGCGCTCGGTACAGGTTTGTTTTCTCAGTTGTTCCCCGTATCCCATCCTTTCTAGGTTTAGTCGTATCTCCGTTGGCATCTCTGTAACACTTCGCTTCGTGTGTTGCATTTGAAGAACCGTCTTTACTGCTACACCGATGTGCGGGATTTCATGAAGAACTGGATCAACAAACATAGCCTCCTTGAATGCCCACGTCTTTTCTCCTTCCCAAAATATATTTGGGCTAAGTGAATCAGAGACAACCAATCTTTTGTAGAACCCCTTAACCATAGCATAGCCATCACTGCCCTTGGGAATGTTTTTGTCCTTCGGCCACAGCGTGTAGAAGTTAGTTGGTGAACTATTCACTCCTGAAATGCGTATATTTGACGGCATTTTTGAGACCTGATAGCGAAACCTATCATTTGTCAACAGAGTCATGTAGGCTGGTGATATGACATCTTCAAAGACAGCTTCATTCCATTTCATAAAGTAGTTAAAATCTGAGTCGGCCGCGGGCTTCCATAAATTCCGACGGTCTGCTGAGATTGCAAAGAATCCATTACAATGGCAAGGAAGGTGGCTATGTGGAACTGCGAGTGGCAAGCCATTGTAGAGTTTACCGTCTAGCTTATCAGACAGAGGTAATTTCACTGCCACACCACCTACAGGTGCCAATCCTGTTTTCTGCCCTTGTGATGTTTGCCACATTTTGTATGCTGATGTTGTTCCGACGCTTGTGACTGACATCAGCTCATGCTTTCTTGGTTTTTCGTGAATCTTGAGATATTGCTTTCCGAACGGAGTTAAGCTTCGCACAACACATTCTTCTTGGATCAAAGGTTTGATCTGTTTCTGTTTTCTTGCATCCCCTTTACTCTGCATAAATTCTGCTATTATATCACGACCAGCAACAGGCTCTTTTCCAATTTCGAACAGTGGACTTGATTCAGATGGCTGCTTTGCGTTAGAAGGAAGCACAAATGTTTTGACTTCACGGACGTTTTTGGTAAACACCAATAAATCTTCTGAAGAACGCCAAAGATCCACGAGTAGTGATTTACATTTATGTTCATCGTAATGTTGACCAGAGATCTCACTATTCAGTGCTGCATGTCTTGATCGTAGAGGCAACCGGAAAAGTGTACCATCATAATATACATTGCCATCATTCTCTTGCAGACAACAATTGAAAACACCTTCATATGGTGCAAACTGGTCTCTATACATAGATATTGCGTTGTTTCCTTGTAGCTTTATCCTGATCCCCGGGCTTTCTTTGCTTCGTAGCATGGAACCAAGATGTACTGTATGTGGATCGAAAATCTGCAAGTATTCTCTACTCAGGAAGCTGGGAACATCTGTTAAATGATAAACGGAGTTGAAACCAAGCCCAAAACGCCCGATTTTGGATGTGTCAAGTTCCTTAGTCGCACCACCAAGCTTAGTGATGTTCTGAAAGTCGTCGGGTGAGAAACATGCATCATTGAATACCCACAGTGCTGGCCCTTGACAATCAGTCATACCTTTGTCAAACAAACTTGAACACACTTCAGAATTTTCCCGAAGGTCTAACATGAAATGTACCTTAGTTGCCCCTGCATCTTCAGCATTTTGAATCATTTCTTTTGGTATTGAACTCTCCAGATAGCCATCCTTAATGATATTCTTCAGTCTTGTGGTGAGTGGTTCATACTGGCCTGCTTGTTCTATACCTATCAAATCCTCAGGTGCAAGAATCTTTCGACTAAGGGGTGGAATCCCCAAAGATCGAATAATGGCTATAGGCAATGACCCATCGACGATGAAAGTTTTGTCTTCCTTCAGCTTATCCTGAACTTCGTCAGAATCTCCGCGACTGCTGCCATCTTCATAAACACAATCGCCAGGTTTAACTAATTCCAAAGAGTTTTCGTTACTCGTTGGTACCAAGGTATTTGGTGGATACCTACAATGGTTACCTTCGCAGATTTTATGGAGGAGTCTGAGCGCCTTTAGCACAACACGCTTGTTTTCTATGCAGAAATTCATCCGTTCTGTCACAGAACCAAGTTTAGGCTCGAGCTTATGTATCTGCATGATGGTGTCATGAATTTGCTGAAGGGATATGCTCGTCTGGACCCCCAGAGTTAGGAACAAATTTTGATATTTTTCCCTGAACTCTTTTGGTATTGAATAAATGTAGGGATGGAAATCGTCCACTTCGCTCGATAATACTGCCCGATGAATATCCACAAACTGTGTGCCAGTCCAAATGCATGCAGGTAAGGTTGATGTCAGTCGGGGTATCACTTGCTCATTCCTATCCGTCCTTGATAGCAAGGTGTAAATAGCATGAACCATTTTATCCAGTTTCGTTGATTTATCAGAAGCTTCGACTCCTCCAAGAGACTTTGAAACAGCGGCTATTTGTTGAATGATTGATGTGATGTTAGCATGCTGTTTCACTCCTAGACTACGTAGTAGGGTTTTTGGAATTCCTTCTTTCGGAAATGGTGTGGTTGCACCAGAGGCGAGAATGTTAACTTTGTTAGACATAACTGTTTCGCCCGGACTGATCATTTTCTCTCCCTTAGACCTGTGCCATGGAATGTCTTGAGGATAGAATTCTGGGCTCTCTTGAAGACATGGAATGCATTTTTTGTCAGCCAAGAACTGCTGCAGTGTCAGGCCACTCTCACTGGCAACGGGCTCTTTAAGCTTGTCAGGATATTCTCCCAAGAGAGACATCAAGATGCCTGCCTTATTAGCATTGCTCTCCTTAGTTATTTCTTCAGCCAACTTGCCTAATTCATTTGCTTTGACACTACTTTTATGACGAAGACCAAGCTCCCGTAATGATCCCAAGAGGCCTTCGTTCACATACCTTCCAGATGGGAAGAATCCATTGCCAAATAGTGCAGATACATGCCGGTCTTCTGGATCAAATAAACATTCGGGTGATTTGAGCCCATTTGCACGGGTAAGAATAAAGTCACACGACTTCAGCTTCAACAGGTGACTGCCAATATCTCTTTTGATAGCTTTCAAATCATGCAATATCCATAGCCCTACTTCCTGGAGAGCTGCCCTGTCTTGACTACCATTGCAAATAGTATTTACAATGTCTTTCAACCAATCCTTCCTTTCTTTTTCTTTCATTCCTAGATTGGAAATGAAATTCAGAATTGCATTGTCAAGGCAACAAATCAAGTCATAATCTGGAAGATGAAAGTTCGGCAGTTGGTCTGAAGACATTCTGCAAAAGAAAACACGTTCATCACCTGCAGACATAACTTTACTTCTGATAAATGGGCTTCTTGGTATTGTGTCGAAGAAGGGTATGTGAGCAAGAACATTTCTCTCTGCATCAGTGAGAGAACAGTTGGTGCACAACCTCACTAGTAACCGTCTTTCTTCCTTTGGAAGATTCTCGACAGTCTTTTGTAGCGATTTCCCATTTTGTACGGCTGTCAACGCACCAATTACACCCTTTCTTGTTGGACTTCTGAGGTAACCCTCCCCTATAAGTCGAGCAGTATCTATGAATGGAGGACAAGAACAGACGACAAGGCCAATTTTGGTAAGAACCAAATTCTCTTTCCGATCAAGTTTATCTGAACCATAGTTCTGGCAGATATTAGTTGCGTTCCGTTTAAGGAAAGTAAGGACAACTTCGCCTGATTGCTTCTCTTCAACCTGTATCAATGGAAGTCCTTCATATATACCAATTGACTTACGTTGAATTGTATTCAGAAAATTCCAGATCCCATGCAGCCATTCTCGTGGAGGTTGGTTTCCTTTGCCAGGATGCCAGAGTAGAGTGCTACTTCGGTTTGACGAGAACCATTCTTTTGGCAGGGTGTCCCGAATCAGCCGAGCTAGGTTTTTATCTGACATCATTTGCAATTGGACGGATCCATGCCCGGCTAAGAATCAAAAGAACATTGGAAAAAAATAGTATAGTTGAAATTTGCTTCCTGAAATAAAATCACACAAAGGTAAAACAAAAATAATTATAGTAATTCCGATGAATCATAAGGATGTACAACGGGTAGATATCAAGTCATAATGAAAAGCATATTGAAATATGATCAAAGTTCCGATTAAATAATATACGTATTTGAAAAGGAAATTCTAATTTACTCAATATCTAGGAAATTAAAATTAAAACTGCTGATAAAAGATAGATTGAAATTGAATCATGCAATACACTACTAAGAAACAATTCATTATGATAAAAAAAAAAATTTAATGTGCAAACAAGAGCTGGAAAACATGTCATAAGTACATACTTGATTTAAAATATAAACACTTCTCACCGGCTTTTTGTAGGAGTTTATGCAAGTTCTCGTTGATGTTAGGCAGGATAAGCCTGTTACCCATGTTGTAGCAAAGGCTCTTGTCAAGTTCTCTCGTGGGTATGAAGACAGAGGGAGTTGATGCTGATCTAGTTGAAAATTGGGCGAAATCACCGTTTGCCAACGGAAGGAGCCTTAGACCAATAAGTCGAGGGGTCTTTGTCTTCATCATGATGTACTCCAATAGCGACATTTTGTCATCACTGCTCAGGGTCTCCAAGACTCCATGCTGGCTCTTATGAATACAATCGATGATAATCTCGGGTGAAATCACTTTGGCATTGAAGTTGACGTATTCTTTACTTTTGATGGCTTTCTTGATGTGTTCTGGTACCTCAGCAACAGGGATCTTGGCAGCCTTGAGGACATTCAACAGGATTCGTTCGGTATTTTTGTCCTCACCTGTCATAAAGTTGAAGACAGCATCCTCAATCTTAACCCATAGACCTGTTTCGTTGTCAACGGTTGTATAGATAACAGGGAGCTTGATTAGCAATTGGAATATTGGTTTGAGAAGCCGTTTCCACTCTGGTCTGACCTTATCGGGGTCGGGCCAAGATCTGTAGATTTCATCAGGAGACAACTTCTGCTCTCTAATTGCAAACATCAGCATATCCATGTATGCATCTGGCATCAGTTTCGTCACCAGTAGGAAGTTCCATCTCGCATCAACATCTCCTTGAATCCGATCAGCACCAGGCCACTTGATTGATCTTCTATCACTGTTAACCCCGAAGAACCCGTGAATGTGAACCGGAAGTCCAGTCAAACTCTCATCACCAGGAGGTAAAGGGAGGAAACAGAACACTCGTCCACGGAAACCATCTCGTTTTTTCCGGGGCAAGTTGTAAGGCATAGCAACACCGACCCAAGGTAGGTATCCGTTTTTGTCAGCGATACTCATCAAATTGTCTGGCATCTCTTTTCCTCCAACAACCTGACTCACGATCCAATCCATTCGACGTTTCGACTCTGCAACCTCCACTGTCAACGTGAGCTGATGGGTTAAAGAGGCTCTCGCTCTCTGTCTAATTTCCATCTTGCCGTTCTCTTCTAATGCTCGGGAGAACCCTCTTCGCTTGGATTTCATATCCTCAAGGGATATGGGGCATATCTCTGCTCTTGATCGGATTTGGGTTTGACCTCGATTAAGCCTTCTGCTGATGTCGATTGTCTCCAGTGATCGAAGAAATAAAAGTACAACATCAGCATCATCAATGAAGGATTCAAGGAGGCGTTCCATAGCAGCGTCATCATACTCATTCTCACAGAGAGTGCTTCCTTCTTGCCGTATTGGGAATCGGAACAAAGTTCCGTCGTATGGTTCCCCACAATTCATGGTGTAAGTGCTTTCTTGGAATATGGTGTTGTATGGTGTGAATTGATCAACGAAGTCTGGCGAATTAAAAGTGTCTGCATGTTCGGTCACACTCAGTTTTGTTCCTGTTTCGCCCTTTCCAAAGTGACGCTCATGTGGATCTATGAAGGCAAGTGTGTCACCGCTAAGGATGCTTGGAAGATCTATGATTTATGAGAGAACATAGATAAAAAATAAAAGGTCACTAATCATGTTTGTTATTATCATATATTACCATAGGGCCAGTAAGGACAGGATTTTCAAGAGTTTTCATTAAGAACGTGTGGCCGCTAAGAGGATATGACAGTACACTGATGTGAATATGAACTTTGCCTAATTACTTGGCATTTTGCCTGAAAATAAAGTTATCACAATCACTAAACCGTTATGCACATATGTCGTCAAAACAGTTCTTTTTTAAAAGAGAAAACTTCTCAATTCATAAATGGAGGAATTATGCATATGCCTATAATGAGTTCAAATTAGTATTGCTATTGATATCACTTGGTTTATAGATAAATTTCATTAGGACATAAAGCAAATTTGATAGAAATTTGATCATTTCATGGCTTCATTTCCAAGGTGCTCAAATCTTTCGGATTAATAATGCGGGATTTTTAAATTCATATCCCACAAAAGTGTAATAAAAAAAACCAAGCTTGATTATAGCTTTTCCTTTCTTCTATTTATTCATTAACCCTTAACTAGAATCAATCATGATAAGCGGGCAGAATAATCGAAATGTACACCAAATAATTTAGGACAAGGATATTGGGTTTTAACAATGAAAATTATTTGATGTTCATTTTGAAAGTGAGATTGGGAAACGGTTATATCAAAGCATTTTCTATTTGGTTCAACACACTTTATCTAAAACCACTTGTTCTAATTTCCAGATGAGCTGTGTCAATAAGGGCTTATAACCAATCAGATCCACCCAAGAAGGTGACCAAGAAGGTAGAAGCCAAGAAGGCAAAGGCTGCGAACCCCAAGAAACGTTTCATACTATTTAACCGAGTACGTTACAAGAAAAAGTCTGGTTGTTAAACTTGATATTAGACAGTGGCGGATCCAGGAGGGGGGGGGGGGGGCTGGTGGGAGAATTTCCGGCCCGTGCCCCCCCCCTTTGAAAGTTATAGTCAATATTTTACTATGAATATGTCGTTCAAACCCTGTGCCCCCACCCCCCCCCCTTGAGAGTCACAGCAAATTGAAATTATTTTGTTAATGGGAATATTGTCGTTCATGCACAAGTGATGTCCTTTTTTTCTTGTCAAATATTACGTGGGAGAAAATTTCCTTAATATTTAGTGACATTTCCTTTTCTTTCAATTTTTCCTTGATATTTTTCCGCCCCTGAAATTACAAGATCAAGATATCAGATAGTTCTGGTATAGGTCTAGGGGCTGGCCAGCACACGAGGCACGTCCCGTCCTTTCTTTGAGTCAAATTTGAGCACAAAGAATATCATGGAGCATGTTGTACCCCCTCTTAGATCCTTCAGCAGTCACGCTGAAAGAGGATGCCTTTGTGAAGAACGTGTTTGCTGTTGCTGGATCCGTCCAGGCCCAGAAAAACCGGTTTTGTAGTCGAATGGAAATTAGACGAAATGGTCAAAATGAAGTGGTTGTAGATAAATAGATGTTACACCACGTAAGAGCAAGAGTGTACCTTTGATACGCTCTCTAACGACAGTTGTGAAACCGACTCCAGACCATTCAAATATGTTGTTATTTCCAATGACAGATCGGTCTGCAGTCGGTTTCATTGGTCACTCAGACTGTATCATAGTACCTGTAAGATGGTAGACTGAGCTGAATCCGATACCGAATCGTCCAACTTTGAGTGGGTTATCTTCCTTGTTGCTTCTGGCTGGCCTCTGGATACCCTCCCAGTCTCTGTCCTTGAACAAGGCGTCGTTGTAAGCGTACAGAGCCCGGCCTTGGAATGGGGCGAGAGAAGGCCAATGAAGACGACTCGTCCCATGTTCGCGACAGTCATAGAGAAAGCGAACTGTCTTGGCTCCCGCGTCCTCGGCATTTTGTACTATTTCCTTTGTTATTTAAAAAAAACCCGGAAAATTATTACATTATAAGTAAATAAGAGTAAGTCGTTTATCTGAAATTGTATTGAACACAAAAACTTGTTATTTTTAAGCTCCTTAATAATTTATTGCATAAAAATGATAGCTGATCAATATCACATCAAAATGACTTTTAGTTGTTCACTGAATTAGCTGTGTCATATAGCTTACCAATTTAATGACGTTTATTTTCTTATTCTAGTGATTGTCACTATTACTCATTCCCATTATTTATAATCATTAATAATGAGATCATTATACTATGACCCTTTCCATTATTAGTATACAATGAATAAATAATGTGGAGGTATATGTGCATAAATATATAGATATATATATATATATATATATACACAGTGGCGTACCGTGGGTCATGGCATGGGGGGGGGGGGGGGTCACCAACAAAAATGTTGTGTCACTTAGTAGGCGCGCAAAGCGCGCTCATTTTCCAGGTATACTGACCTAATAGAGATATTTTATGGACGGTGCCATTAAACGGACATGTATCTCACTTATCAAATAATGCGTGCGCGAAGCGCGAGCTCAAAATTTTTGATATTCAGACCTAATAAAGGATATTATAAGCAATTTTTTGTAATCATGATACGTACCTCTTTCACAAAACAAACAACGCGAGCGCGAAGCGCGAGCTGAAATTTTTGTGTATGTATTGACCCCAAAAAGGGACATTTAAGGACTGTTTAAGGGAATTCATAGAGAGTATACATATCTAACCATAGTCATCTGATGCGAGCGCCATGCAAGCGCTTGCTGATTTTGTTAGAATTGCACCTAACCCATATAACACCTTTTGAAGTCATTGTAATCATGAACATGATACATATCTGACTAATCAGTATTGCGAGCGCGAAGCGCGAGCTGAAAATTTTTGAAATTCAGACCTGAAGAGGGGCATTCTAAGGCTTGTTTGTAGGAATTCACCAAGACCATACGTATTTCACTAACCAAATGATGCGAGCGCGAGCTGAATTTTTTTTTATATGAAGAGCAGGCATCTCGACAGTCCACTAATGCGAACGTAAACACGGAAGGAAATGTTTGATATTCATACCTTAAAAGGGGGCAATCATGAAAAAGTCATTATAAAAGCATATGTAACTACATAAAACAATAAATACTCGAAGTGCGAGGAAATATATTTGGTGTATATTGACTTGAAAACGGGATGTTAGTACAACTGGTTTATGTATACAATATCTCATTACCCTGACAATGCACGCACCAGAAATGATGAACACATTAGCCCTATACGCCCTAAGCCAACTATGTTTCATAAATTTATGAAAAAAAATCTTATTTAATATGATGAAATATATATAAAATATATCATAATATATAAAAAACAATAATTTCTTTTTCTCCACTACGTTTCTCTTTCTTTCTTCTTTTTATCCTTTCCCCCTTTTTTTTTTTTTTTTTTTTTTAGCCAGCCGGTGGGGGGGGGGGGGGCACGTGCCCCCCCATTCCCCCCCCCCGTAGTTACGCCACTGTAAATATATTCTGACATGCTCACCTTCATTATTTGTCCATCGGTGTATTCTCTTAAAACTTTCTTCAAGAAGTCAAGAAGAGATGGAGGAGAGGGACCGAAGCGTGCTGGAAAAATATATAATACATATTGAATTAAATTATTAGAAGGTTTATCTTTTTGTGAGAGTCATTAGGGGAGTGTCAATTGCTCACTCAAAAAGTACTTTTATTAAATCATGCTAGAACATGAAATTAGTAAAAATTCTTTGGAAGCTTGTTCGACATCAACGATGTCAATGAACGAAAATAAACCTTTTATAATGAGCCATTATTGTCATAAAAGTTTCAAAGTACTCTATACTGTAATTGGACATAACAGAAACATACATGTGTTACGTGAAACAAGTTTTCAACCAACAGACGAAACAATGACGGCCACATTGAATGTGCACTAACCCAAATGTAAATTTCACATTTGGGTTCGTGGAAGCAGGTTCTTATGGCATCAAGTTTTATATCATGAACAATTTATTACTGGACACCAAGGTTTAAATGAAACAAATAATACTCGCAGAATTCATGAGCTTCGTTTACTTTGCTCCTCCGAGAAAAATAATTCTAATCAGGGACCCAGAGACATAGGCATATAAAAGCAGAATGTCACACGACTATAATTTTTAGACATGAACATGTGACAATGTTACGCAAATGAGCCTGGAAATATGTATATTCTCGATCAAAATACGTGAATATAATCATTTCCCCTTCTCTATCACACATTTAGAGTGTGTTTATTGTGTGTGTGTGTGGGGGGGGGGTGGGTGCGCGTGTGTAGGGGGTAACACGATATTTACTCCGGCGACACTTGCTCCGACTTTATTTCGTCTAAGTGATATAAGGTAACGGTTACAATAGGGTTTTATGGTAGGGTATAGGGTATAACCCAGGGATGAATTTGGTCATCCATTAGTATGTGTGGAATTTGCTGCCGAGCGATTGTCGCTAGATCAAATGCCATGGAACCGTGATAGCTAGAGAGAATGTCTGTGTACATAAGCAGGGACACTGGAAGAGGGAGGGGCTGTTAAAAAGTGGTGAGGGAGCAAGACACATTTTTACCCTCTCATGAAGCCCCCTTCCTAAATGAGGAGGATGAGGAGGAAGAATTAAAAAGTTTTAAGAATAAAATATGATATAATCTAACTCCCACCGTTTGTTATGGATGAAATGAACGATTTGATAATGAAATATTTTAAAACAATTTTCCCTTCCTCCCCTATATTCAGGGATTTCCAATATTTTAATCAATGAAATTGATATTTTTTTCCTTTTAAAAATTGTTTATAGGTTACGATGTAGTGCTGGCCTACACAATTCGTTAGAATAATGGACACCTCACAAAATACCCCGTTGCTCGTCGGCGGAAGTGAGAAGTTTCGAAGTTTCTAAACGCTTTCAAGTTTTGTCAGTTTCCTGCAAACTCGAAATGTAAAGCTTTGACAATCAGACGGCATATTGAGCTTTTAATTTAGTTTGAATTTAAAATGAATTTGCATTGTTCTCCATGATAAAAATATGTTCAAGATATATGATAGCACTCTATCAATATAATAAAGATTTTTTTTTCCAGTCTGATATTTTAGCAAACACAGTGACCTAAATGCGATCATATAGCATAAAAGGGTCTTTGAAGCTATCTAATCGCATTTTCGTCAATTCTTTTGCTGAAACATCGGATTGAAAAAGGGCCTACATGTAGATCGCGTTGTAGAATGAATTGTTGATTAATGCTCGGATGCGTCCGATTTGTAATGTGTAGTGCAGATCGTTTAGATCAGATAACGGTTCTTTGTCTCAGCTAAATTGTAATATTCTGATATAAAATACGAACGAGTGTGAGTAACCAGGGAAGTGTAAGAATTAAACATCTAGTCCAATGTTGGGAAAGAACCTGGATAGTCAGGCACGTTTAAAGCTGGGCGGGGTCAACGCTTCACTTTTATTGACGATCTTCAGTCAGGGGTGACGATACGTCACCTATTGTCATTATTGTATTGACTCTCCTTGTCGCTCTCAGTGTGTATTGTGCATTTCATGGCTACTGAACGCCCCGAGCGAGTTGAAGGCTTTCTGTTCAGGAATTACATTCTTTCTGCAGAAGGAAAGTCGGCCACTCTCTATCAGCAGCAGTATACTGATGGATAATATCGCTTATGAATTACTATTTTTAGCGGAATGCAGCACGTTTAACATGTGAACCCGTGGTACTAGGCAACATAATACCGATAGATTTCACGACCAGTTGTACATCATATTAATGTTCCATTCCTTTGCCGTTCAGAATATCGTGGTGGAGTGCCTAGATCGCTAGCTTGGTGCAAGGATGTACTCATGTGCAGCATTTGTAGCATGAAATATTGCCGAATTGTGATACTATTTTGGTCTCATAATAACCGAGGGAAACCGATGCAGCTAGCAGAAGCTACCAATACTCAGCTCCTAAGAACCCTTAAGAACAGACATTTACATGATTTAGCGCTGTAAATCGTTTTCGTTCTTCACACAGTATAGTATCAGTAGCAAACGAATGCTGAGTCCACATGAACAGACGTTTGTAAACATCTCTATTCATCGCCATGCAACGGTTATTTGACAAGGGATGCATCATATTATGATACGACCTCCGGATATTTTAAGCCATAAACTCATTATGATTATAATTCTTTTCATTGCGACATACCCCCAGCATTGAATCTCAAGCATGGCATCATCCAAACGCTCAGGGAGGAGAGGTGGGTACATTCATTTTCAATATCATTTTATCCCACATGTTATATAGGCACCCAGATTAAAATGATTGAACGAAAATGTAACCATATGTCTAAAATTTTGTGTTATTATTCCTGACAATATGATTTCACATAATAATCGTAAAAACATTAAGAATGCAAGTGCCATTTGCATCATGACCCTAAAATAACGAATTACATACTTGGTACTTCAAATAGATATGAGGTAATAAATATAAACACGTGAGCTCTTCGTTTGTATGTAAGACACCCAGAGTCATAAAAATGAGATAAGTTTTCTTAGAAATCTCTTTTTAACATATAATTTATTTGACCTAGACAGAAAAGCACAGCTGCAAAAGGTCATGATCAAACTTCCTATAAAAAAACATTAAGCCAATTTAACATATATATTTTACTGAACGGAGTAACTGTTAGATGAATTGAATTCAGTGTGAAACATCATATTTCCAATGGGGCAAGTAGGCAATACTGCGTGATTTCGAACACAATCAAAGCCTGAATACTATTTTGTATGAATCTAACACTATATTGGGCCTCTCCGCTGGTCACATTACAAGGAGTGTCGGGCTACGGACTATTTGGCACGAGTTCCATAATTTATGTACCCCCGCTAAAATTGAAAAAAAAAAAAAATATGGAGGTTTGGATTAATAATTATATCTATAGCCCTGATCTAGAACACTTGTGATGGAAAGTAGAATGCATGATAAATGGGAAAGTTTTTCATACCACAATCTACTAAAGAGTAAACAGTATAAGTAACATCATTTTTAGATAAAATAACCATAACTTTATCATTCCATGTTCAAATTCTTTAAAACTACCACCTTTCTCTTTTGTCAAGTCTCCCCTCAAACACAGACTACCCCCCCCTTTTAAAAACCATGAGTGACCCTTTAAAGGAGGTCCTTTAAAAAAATCAGGTGGATGACACACTTATAATACTCAAAGGATGTTGCAATTATTATGAAATATTATATATTTCCCAGTTATAAATGTATATGACAAAGCACCACTGATCAAGAGGGCTGAACACATTAAATTGAAAAAAAAACTATACGCTGTTAATGAAGCAAACAGTATATTGATAATCTATTAACATTCTCCTCTTTTTGGAAGGGTCAATTATCACAATTTTTTTTCTTAGTTTTAATTCACATTGCGTATCGTGTCTAGTATATCTCTCTAGAATTGACATTCAAATTCGTTGTTATGTAATCATTTTAAAATGATATTTTGTTTTCATTTGCTTTTGCCTTTTTATTTCGGCTTTTTCCCCCATTTCATTTCCAGAATTTTATGTTGGTACAGTCGTAATGCGATTCAAATCATAGACTTTAAAAATAATTGTACCAATGTTTTATCGCAATATAACTGGGTTCATTACTCGATACTGTTATTACTCACGTAAGCTATGTACCTACTAATTTGAACTTGGATCATTAGAATATCAAGTCAACTGCAGCAGACCTTGACACTTTTGTCACCGTGCGGTTTTGTGTTCATATCCGTTTGTTGTAATGTTTTTATTCTTTTTTAACTCAGTCTCTAACATACTCTGTCCTAATACATTCCAGACGTTCAGACTGGATACGATAATCTACTACTAGGACTGACTTTAATTCAGAGATTATATTGATATAATGCCACTAGCTACCATTGTTTTGTGTTTGAACAAACCGCAGTGAATTCGTTCAATAGCACGACCTTGCCAATGTGCCAAGTTATTGTATCAAAACATATTTGTATTTACTCTGCGCAGCCAAAAAAGAAGGATATTTTATAGGAACACGGATGATTACAGAGAAAATCTACCATTTTGATCCATACACTCGATCTGTGGCAGTGTTCCTAGTGATTTTGCTGGGTGTATGTGGGATTGCGTTTTGCCGGGACAACATTAGCTTCCCGTGGCCACCGTACTGCGTCAGTAATATCGTTTTTAGATTTTGATAATGTAAGTATTGGAGTATGATGATAATGTTGAACACCATTAATTATGTTGTTTGTCTTCCTACTATACTGTAGATTATGTACGTCAGCACACACAAATATAACTACTGCTTCTAGAACAAAAAATACTTTTTCTATAAACTTAAGTTATATACTTACTTTATATTGCTACTGCTGCCTACATGTCTACTACATGTATGATAAAAGAAAACAATTACAGCTACATGTACTATCATTAGCACCATGCTACAACTAGTTGGCCTACTACTATACTTCTACTAGGACTACACCACCACCACCACCACTACTACTACTACTACAATTACAACTACTACTAGTAGTACTACTTCTACTACTACTACTACTACTAATACTACTGCTACTACTACTACACTACTACTACTACTACTACTACTACTACTACTACTACTACTACTACTACTACTACTACTGCTACTACTACTACTACTACTACCACTACTGCCACCACTACTACCACCACTTATACTACTACTACTACTACTACTACTACTACTACTACTACTACTACTACTACCACTACTACCACCACTGCTGCTACTATACTACTGCTATACCTCCACCACCACCACTACTACTACTACTACTTCTACTACTACTACTACTACTCCTGCTACTACTACTACTACTCCTGCTACTACTATTACTACTACTACTACTACTACTACTACTACTACTACTACTACTGCTACTACTACTACTACTACTACTACTACTACTACTACCACTACTACCACCACTGCTGCTACTATACTACTGCTATACCTCCACTACCACCACTACTACTACTACTACTACTTCTACTACTACTACTACTCCTGCTACTACTATTACTACTACTACTACGACTATACTACTACTAATTCTAATTCTACTACTACTACTACTACTACTACTACTACTACTACTACTACCACTACCACCACTACTACTATTATTACGACCAATACTACCCGTACTGCTACGACTATTACGCCGATTCTACTCCAACCGTTTTCAAGTTTTCCTTCCTTTCCGTAACTCTGCTTATTGGTTAGTACATTTATCATGTTTATCAGAATAATGAAGTCTTTCATTAGAGCATCCTATATGAGAACGGGATCTGATTCATCCGAGTATTATGATTCATCCGAGTATTCTGACATTGATAAACAATGTACCAGGTACTACCAGTGTAATTGTTCAATGTCATTATTCCACAATACCACTTTCTATAAAACATTGATTTTGTCATTATGATGACAATATGTTACGATATTGACAAAGCTGTGTTACGTTATAGCTTCATGAGATTTTGTTATGAAACATGATCAGTGATTTTTGTCTCACCTGCATAGCAGAGTGAGACTATAGGCGCCGCTTTTCCGACGGCGACGGCGGCGGCGACGGCGGCGGCGGCGTCAACACCAAATCTTAACCTGAGGTTAAGTTTTTGAAATGACAGCATAACTTAGAAAGTATATGGACCTAGTTCATGAAACTTGGCCATAAGGTTAATCAAGTATTACTGAACATCCTGCCTGAGTTTCATGTCACATGACCAAGGTCAAAGGTCATTTAGGGTCAATGAACTTAGACCATGTTGGGGGAATCAACATCAAAATCTTAACCTAAGGTTAAGTTTTTGAAATGTCATCATAACTTAAAAAATATATGGACCTAGTTCATGAAACTTATACATAAGGTTAATCAAGTATCACTAAACATCCTGCATGAGTTTCACATCACATGACCAAGGTCAAAGGTCATTTAGGGTCAATGAACTTTGGCCGAATTGGGGGTATCTGTTGAATTACCATCATAACTTTGAAATTTTATGGATCTGATTCATGAAACTTGGACATAATAGTAATCAAGTATTACTGAACATCCTATGCAAGTTTCAGGTCACATGATCAAGGTCAAAGGTCATTTAGGGTCAATGAACTTTGGCCAAATTGGGGTATTTGTTGAATTACAGCCATTAATTTGAAAGTGTGTTGGTCTAGTTCATAAAACTTGGACATAATAGTAATCAAGTATCACTGAACATCCTGTGCGAGTTTCAGGTCACATGATCAAGGTCAAAGGTCATGTAAGGTCAAAGAACTTTGGCCACGTTGGGGGTATTTGTTGAATTGCCATCATATCTCTATAAGTGTATTGGTCTAGTTAATAAAACGTGGAAATAAGAGTAACCGAGTATCACTGAACATCTTGTGCGAGTTATAGTAGTTTTCAAAATCAGCACTGCTGCTATATTGAATCGCGTGATGCAGGTGAGACGGCCAGAGGCATTCCACTTGTTATTTGTTGATCTTGGTGTCACATCCTTCCTTTTTACCATTCCTACCATGATGTCAACTCTTTTTTATATCTCCTGATTCTGCCACGTATGTAAACAATATGATATACTATGCCAATGAAAGATACGCCAGTAGGTCTATCCCCAAATTCAATTCATGCATACAAATTTTCATATATTATATCAATATGAAAACAAACATAAATATTTGTGCTTATCGTTTGTTTCTCTTCCTTTTTTCTTCGTTTATTACTTTTTGTTTTCCCTTTTATTTTGCAGTTCCGCCATCGTATGAAGAGACGATGGAGGAATTAGCTCGGAAGAGGAGTGGTGAAAACCCCAAACACGACCCGAAATCACCAGGACAAGGCGTGTACAGGAAAAGAACCGACGTCGATGATGTCGGTTACGATGAAGCAGGAACGACCCCGCAATACCAGTCAGACCAACCCGCTACCATCTCACACACAACAGTCAAACCGAACTATCAACAGCATGACGCAAATCTCATGCCCCAAACCTCGACAGCCACCTCCCCATCGCCCGAACATTCCCGAGGATCCCCAAAGAAAGGCCGATTTAAGAAACTGATTTCCCGATCAACGTCGAAACGGGATCCGAACACTTACACTTACGAGAACCAACAGAGCGTCGATTACTGGTCGTCGATAGAACCAGTTACGATTGATCCTAATATTGAACCTATCCTCCAACGACCGATGGTAACTCGGATTGGACCGGACGGAAGGACATATTTAAGAGATACCAGTATAGTTGTCGTACAGGTATGGATGTTTATTGGTCGGTAAAGCGATCGACATTGAACGGTTTTGAAGTTGAGTTCGAGTGGAACTTGAGCTACAATTTCGATAAACATTTAGTGTTATACTAATACTACATCATGCACCAGTGGCGTATCTAGGCATTATTTATTGACGTTGCCCACTTCCCGACTAGCAGTAAAATAGATAAAATCCTTGACAAATACTTAGGTCTCATTTCGATCAGCAAGAATGCAAAGTTACCGAGCTCCTGGAATTTGTATTTCAAAGCCTGAGATGCTTCTTTTCTGATGTATATTTCAAAGATTTGATTTTTCTTCAAATCTCTCTGTTAATTTTCTGGGTTTTTTTTGGTCTGCGCATTTGCTGCACTCAGAGGTTAGAATGATTTCAGCTTAAATTATAATCTTAAAATGCTTCAAATTCTAACCTCCCATCATGCCTATGAAGAGGTGTATAGCTTCATAATATTCTACTGGGTCACGAAATTATGCAGTTCTTGCGAGGTAGCAACGAGACCGATCTATATAAAAATGTCGGTTACACTTCGTAATTCCGAAGGTTCGTAATTCCGAAGGTTCGTAATTCCGAAACACGTAAATTGCCTATACCTCGATGTTCGTTAATCCGAAAACGTAAAAGAGTTCGTTAATCCGAACATTTGTAGCGTTATTCCGAAGGTTCGTTATTCCGAAGGTTTGATAATCCGAAAACGAAATAAGGTTCGATGTTCAGAAGGTTCGTTAATCCGAAAACGAAATGAGGTTCGTTGTTCCGAAGGTTCGTTAATCCGAAAACGAAATAAGGTTCGTAGTTCCGAAGGTTCGTTAGTCCGAAAACGAAATAAGGTTCGTTAATCATTTCGTTTTCGGACTAACGAACCTTCGGAATTACGAACCTCATTTCGTTTTCGGATTAACGAACCTTCGAAATTACGAACCTCACTTCGTTTTTGGACTAACGAACCTTCAAAATTACGAACCTCATTTCGTTTTCGGACTAACGAACCTTCGGAATTACGAACCTTCGGAAATACGAACATTCGGAATAACGATCCTTCGGAATATCCGAACCTTCGGAATAACGAAGCTTCGGAATAACGAATGTATGCGAAAATGTCTACCCTTTAATGGCTGTTAAGACTAGTTTTGTTTATTTCTCCTTAATTTTTACATATTTTTCGCACCTTCTGCCCTTCTTTCCCCTTATTACACCTTTGACATGTCACTCACGCACGTCTCTGTTTAAATACATATTTCATTTTTAAAGCTCTCAGAACATGTTTGTGAATATTATGTGGATAATTCCATTTTTTTTTACCGATTCAGTCTCCACTTAAATGTTGTTCTAAGGAAAGATGTTATCAGCTCAAAGCACAAAAAGAACGCTTATTTTCGTTTCTATCAATGTGAATATGACACAGATTTCGCTTGAATCGATTCGTCCCTCATAAGTCATTATTTTCCATCGATTCATGACGACTTAGGCCAAAAGAAGGTTTTCGATCACGAACACCTAACATTCTCCTGGGAATTCAAGTGATAAAACGTAATAACAATTAAATTGGGAAAATAAGTAAAAGACAAATAATTTACATATATTATACTACGGTAGATTGTGTTTCCATGTACTCGCAAAGGAGGTTGCCTGCATTGCTAACACATTTTAACACATTTATTTACATACTGTACACGTACACTGTATTTCACATATAAAGCAAACTGTCGATTTTAAGCAAATACTCTTGGGATGCACAAAGCGAAAGGAATGACAATGTCGAAATATCCTATTTCTGTAACTCACTAAACATACTGAACATCAGTGGACCCTTTTTGTTTGGATAACGCAAACAACTTTTATGATTTATTTACCGGACTTAAATATGTTTGCACTGGTATTAAAGCATGTCAGCCTTTGTCGATTTGTGATATTAGAATATTTCATCATTACAAATCTTTGATCCTATGTACTCATCAGTGTTTTTTTTTTTCTCTCTCTCTTTCTCTCGTCCAATGTTGTGTCTAATCCTGCATTTCCCTTGCGTTTTTTCATTGACCTTTTGATTTCTATCCGATCTCTTGCCCACTCCCCTCTCACTCCCTCTCCTTCTGACCCCCATGTCTTTTTCATTTTTTTTTCTGAATAAAGCCCGAAGATCACGAAACTCCGAACACACAGAAGGTAGTTGAGAGACCAATTCGACCCAATGACTATATGTGGTACTCCTTCGTGGGAATGGCCTTTTGTTTCATCTTTGGAATTTTCTCTTTGATACGATCTAAAGAGGTAAGTTGGATGAAAAAAAGTCACGTTGTCTCCTCTTTTATAACAAGTGGAACGCCTCTGGCAGTCTCGCCTGCATTACGCAATTTAATATAGCAGCAGTGCTAACTTTGAAAACTACTATAAAATAATCATTTACAAAAACATCATTCATATAATGACATAATACCACGTTCATTGACCATAAATGGCATTTGAACGGAGACTTAAGACTGTCAACTACACCCATGTCCACATTTCATTCACTCTATCCATAAACTTTCAAAGTTATGATGGCACTTCAACAATTACCCCAACATGGCCTAAGTTTATTGACCTTAACTGACCTTTGACTTGGTTTTGTGACCTGAAACTCACAGGGGATGTTCAGTGATGCTTGATTACTCTTATATCCCAAGTTTTATGAACTAGATCCATAAACTTTCAGAGTTAGGATGATAATTCAACAAATACCCCCAACACGGCCAAAGTTCATTGACCTTAAATGACCTTTGACCATGGTCATGTGACCTGAAACTCGCACAGGATATTCAGTGGTACTTGATTAACCTAATGTCCAAGTTTCATGAACTAGATCCATAAATTTTCAAAGTTATGATGGTAATTCAGCAAATACCCCCAACTTGGCCAAAGTTCATTGACCCTAAATGACCTTTGACCTTGGTCATGTGACCTGAAACTCAGGCAGGATGTTAACTAATACTTGATTAACCTTATGTCCAAGTTTCATGGACTAGATCCATAAATTTTCAAAGTTATGATAGTAATTCAACAAATACCCCCAACTTGACCAAAGTTCATTGACCCTAAATGACCTTTGACCTTGGTCAGGTGACCTGAAACTCAAGCAGGATGTATACTAATACTTGATTAACCTTATGTCCAAGTTTCATGGACTAGATCCATAAATTTTCAAAGTTATGATAGTAATTCAACAAATACCCCCAACTTGACCAAAGTTCATTGACCCTAAATGACCTTTGACCTTGGTCATGTGACCTGAAACTCGGGCAGGATGTTCAGTAATACTTGATTAACCTTATGTCCAAGTTTCATGAACTAGGTCCATATACTTTCTAAGTTATGATGTCATTTCAAAAACTTAACCTTAGGTTAAGATTTGATGTTGACGCCGCCTCCGCCGCCGTCGGAAAAGCGGCGCCTATAGTCTCGCTCTGCTATGCAGGCGAGACAAAAATTAAGTATTTTAAAAATGTTAGATTTAAACCTAATTGATATCGACTCTTCTAATGGCTTGATGTGCATGCAGGATATTTGTTTGGGGAAACGCTGTATTTTTCTCAAACTAGCCCTCTCTTTTCTTATTTTTAGGGGTTCATTTGAAAATCACATGCAGGGGAGGGGTGGTTGCTCCCCTGTTACTTTTTTTTTGGCGCCATCCCTTGCCAGTGCATGTGAACATAATTTACTCTCTATCATCAAATGGTAAATATATGAAAAAAAACCAACGCTTCAGAGCCACTCAAGAAACATAGGATGGGTTAGGTTTTTTTTTTATTGTTTACTACCATGGCTTATTAGAACTTTCTCACCAAGCAAGTATGAGTACAGGTACATGTCTTTCACTTGAACTGAGTTAACGAACGACGGTGGGCATACTCAATCCATGATATACTGACGTAATCGACTACGCCATCTATTGGCCGTATCTGTCTCGATTCAACTGAGCGCTTATCATGGATATGATTATCAATACTTCATAACTTTCGAGTCTGATCCTATTTCGAAAATCGTTACGATCCCCTTGTCAAGTGCATCTTTAATGAGACATATTAATGAATAACCTCATCTCGGTCATGTTGGCTCTCAAGTTGTAAAAAAAATCTTTGCAAATAATTTTGTAGAAGAATTCTGATACTTCGGATTAAATTATGTCTGAATTGCACCATTCGTGTTTCACCTTTTACTTTACTTCGATCCTTAGGTTCCCGTCAAATTCGAAGCAGGTGATTACGAAGGAGCGCAAAAGTCTTCAACATCTGCGCGGAATTGGGGCACTCTCGCTCTCATCAGCGGCGCCGTCATCATCATCGTCTTCCTCTTCCTTCTCTTCGTGAGCCCTTGCCCTCTCACAAGAACATTGCAGTTTCAGGGAATATGCCCTGAGGGCGTATGACGAAATGAACTCGTTGAAGTTTCGTATAGTCGATGCCATTCGATGACAGGTTACAATAATCATGCGCCTTAGCAATATGGAATTACGGATTCTTTGAACTGTTGAAGCGTTGTGACTAAGCTATCTTCTTCTCCTGCCTGTACGATGCATTCCGGAGGTATGTTGGTGGAAGAGGTAATGGTCACTCGCGATATTATGCATTGCAAACTCACGAAAAATCGCTATGAGAATCATATTTTTAAGTACCTTCTTGACCTAACAATCATAACAAAAACCGATTGATCAAAACACAGAGGTAGGAGGATGTGCTGTTGAATTATGTCTGACCAAAATGTGTTAGAAGAATTAACCACAATTGTGGTTGATTTTTAACAATTTTTTAAAGTGGAATACAATATTGATCAACATATATTGCAACTAATTCTTATTCAAAGTATATGATGGTATTAAATGAGAAAAATAAGAATTCATATAGTGACTTCACTTCTGACTTTAATATCTGTCATAACTCTTTTTTTCCTTATACTAAACTTGATATAATTTATCCATCGAGTACCCTGTATTGTTAAATCGATTTAGCTATACTATGTACCAAACAATTGTAATAAAATTTCAATTGTATTGTATTTATTAAAATTTTAATTGTACGGTAATGTGAGCACACATTGAACTAAACGAAAAGAAATACTGAAATTTATTCTTTATTATGTAATGGTGTTAAAATTCTCGTCTTTAAACTTCGAAAATCTCCTTCAGACATGACTTGATAGGTCAATATATTTTAAGATGAAGGGTTGACAATAAATAATGTAGAAAACTTCGACCAAGTTATATTTCTCAAAACATTTTAGTCAAAAGGTTACGCCATTTTTATGTAGAGAATGTTTTTTTTTTTTGCTTATATTTTCATATTCTAACAAATGCCATCCTATGCTCCTGACAACGACAACAAGATTAATTCAAAGTAATCTTTATGAGAATATTAATGCGTTGCATGGATTAATGTGCCAAAAATGTTCTTTTATGCATATGGTCAACGATATTCTGTGCTTATTTAAGTTAGAGACATGTATTTCGCCATTTTGCAGATCGATGATTTTGAAAAAAATGCCCTTTCTTTGGTAATCGTGATGTTAATGTAAACTTGAATTTTAGTTAATTCTCAATTATACATATATTGAGGCTTATGCAGGCATTTTATAATTTCATTTGTTTATCTAGAGAATAAAAACTTTTCACACTTTTATATACTTGCACCTTCTTAACTTTGAATGTTCATTATTTCAGTGCAGCTTTCTTCAATTAGCCTGTAGAAAGACAACTTTCTATAAGAAAGTGTTTAATCATAATTTAAAACTATTATATGATTAAAGCTTATAGGGAAGCTTCTGATTTAGGAAAATCGTTATTCACTGGTAAAGACTTAAGGTTAGGGTGGAACGGGAGCGAACATTAAGCGTGTCAAGGCCTGTCGGTCGTTTCATATTATGCAAACAGTTATGGTAATGTATATATTCATAAAACAGATAATATTTGAGAAGCTTAATCAACACATTTCGAGTAATTCCAATATACAAATTCAATTAGTAGATAGTTGTTATCAATCATGTTCATAGCCGGGGGGGGGGGGGGGGGGGGGCTTCCACTGACATGTGGATACCAGGCGCGACCATTGGGTTTCGAAAAGCACCCTAAACAAGTATTTTACATATGTGAAACCATCCCCTTAACATGCTTGATAAGTATTTGAAACAAAACGGTACCCTTGACAAAATAATTTAATATTCCCTTAATATTGATCCCTAAACAAATATAAAACAGCATCGATATTTTAATGATGTCACGGACGTGATTATGGATTGCGGCTTTACCTTTACTTACATTCACCTCGCTGAAATCGGACTCGTAACTGTGTTGGGGCAAAAAGTATATCCTTTATAAACAATTTTAGTCTGTCTTATACCCTCGCAAATTTGATCGTAAACACGTATAGCATTCTTAGCGACTATTATTATACCCTTTTTCTTTTCAGTATTTTAGTGTTTTGACACCCTTATTACGTTGCCGTATCTTGAAAAGATATTTTTTTCCCGCGTTTCTTTGGAGTCGCGCGTGGTATCCACTCTTCAATGGAAGTGCCCCCCCCCTCCCCCGGGTTCAAAGCAGGAATCTCGACACTCGTGCATGGATTTCTTCCCCAACAACATCAAATAATATCCATATTGTACTTGTAGAAATCGCATATTCTATTTTCTGCTGAGGGTGTTTCAAGAAGCGGGTTGTGAGTGATATTTAATGACAGTTACTAGTATAAGCTGTACTAAAACCCTCGTATCCCATGCTGCAGCTGAGGATGGTTTTGTAGGTGAATGTCACTGACAAAGAACTTCAGATCCCCGGGGGGGGGGGGGCACTCGACCAAAAAAGTGGAAGGGGTGTGCCGCGGGCGAGACAAAAAACGGGGGCCTTGGAGCGGGCTCATTGTAAAAAGGAGGGTCCTCGGAACGGGCTTCGGAACTACAAATGTTTGTGAAAACGGGGGTCCTTGGAACGGGTCGCCTGCGTGCGAGTGCGTATGCATCCTTATTAACGTACATGCAGCTAGCACGGCGGCACGACTGACGGGCGCGCTAGCGCAGAGGCGATGTTCGGACAGCGAGCTGCGGCCGCTTTTCACCAAAATTGCGACCGGAACGGCGTTACGGAAAATATGCGAAGTCCTGGAGCGGATTTTTTCTTCTTTTTTTCTCGAGAAGAAGAAAATGCTATGCTCTGGAGCGACTTTCTTTGTTCTTTTTCTCAATAAGACAAAAATGCTATGCCTCGGAACGGAAATTTGAGTGTAAAAATGGGGGTCCCCTCCGCGGCACATACCCACTATGCAATATATACTGAGTGCCCCCCCCCCCGGGTTCAGATCCCATCCACAAGCTTTGGCTACCTCTGAAATTATTCTAGAATATGCCAGTTAATACGTATCATCATCATAATCATCACCACCACCACCACCACCATCATCATTATCATCATGTATCATCATGTATCATCATCATCACCATCATAATTATCGTAATCATCATCATGATCATCACCATCATCATCTTCATTATCATGAACAACATAATAATAACAATCATCATCATCATAATAATAATCATCATCACAATCATTGTTATCATCATCATCAGCAGCAGCATCAACATCATCATCATCATCATGATCATCATCATGATCATCAGCATCATCATCATCATCGTCGTCGTCATCATCATCATCAACATAATGATAATAATCATCATTAAATCATCATCTTCATAATAATCATCATCACCATCATCACCATCATTGTTATCCTCGTCATCATCATCATTAGAATCATCATCATCATCATCATCATCAATATCATTAGCATCATCCCCACAATCATTATCATCATGATCATGATCATCATCACATGTAAAAATAAATAATTTTCACTTACTGCTATCTGCTCTTGCCCCCGCCATGATTGCCTTGGCTTCTTATATCTGTGAAATCCAGTGATAAAGTTATATATTTCAATGTCTATTAGACTTGTTCACTGAAAGTATAGGATTCGTCCTAATAAAATTTAAATATCTTAAGTTATGAGAAATATGAAGGGTTTGGGGTCGAGGGGAGGTGATCTGGACGAGTTTATCCCTACGTACTTCTCGAATTGGTTTTTCTTACAACATTTTTGTCGTTGCCCCCGTTTTTTCCCTTATTATTACATTTCTTCGAATCAGGCTACATGATTGTATCTGACTTTTTCAAAGTCTCGCCTCAATTTTAAACAACCCCCCAGAAATACTTGATTTTTATATTGCCATTTCAAGCACAAGGATCATCCCAGTTGCTCCCAAATCGTTTCATATTGGTTATATTATGTTAAGCAGGGCCCGCTGGAAGAGCAGTTTTCTAACTGAGGTGGCTACCCTGGGTAAATAAAATGTTATTATTATTAATAACTATTTGTGATGATGAGTAGTCATGACAGGGAATGAATGAACACCATCATGAAGCTTAGAAGAAAATTGCGAAATAACAATTGATATTCCCGGATGTATAAGGTTTTAATGTATGAAATGAACGCTAATCACAATCACGAATTCAATTCGCTCGGGAATTCGAATTCAAATCGCAGCTTTCGAGTGAGCATGTGAAAGGTCCGATGATTCTTAAGACGAATTGCAATCAATACAATGATGATTCAAGATTCACGTGAGAAAAGGCCCTTTATTGAGTTGTCCCTTTTTAAATATACATATCTATAGCTTATTACATCCCTATAGCTAGACAGATCTTCCCACGTGTGAAAAGGCCCTTAAATTATTCAAATCATGAAAGTGCTCTGACCCATCAGTGCTACATAAAGGAAGGGAAACTTCAGTTTTTTTTTCTCAACATGCGTTTACATTTACATGTACTTCTAAGAGATCTGTCTAGCTAGATGATTCAATTAGCCGCGTAGCCAAGGGGGGGGGGGGGGGGTGGTCGCTCTCCCACAAAAACGCCCCCATAAAGAAAAAAAAAGGAAGGAAAAGAAACGGAGAGAGAAAAGGGAAGAAGAGAATAGCTTTATTATTTTTTTTATTTTTTTTGCCAAAAAAATGTAAACGAGACGTTCTTCTCTCTCTTCATACAAACCTTTGCTTCAGCACTCCGCGCGGGGGAAAACAGTGCATTTCCCCTTTCTTCCCCACACCTTTTTTCGACTCCGTTTTCCCCCTCCCCGGCTATGGGAACCGTATATTCTCACCAGATATTATAAAGTATTTATGACTGGGTGTAAAGAGTATGAAAAATATTTTTCTCATTATTGCATTAACACACAAATTCGGCTTTTCTGTTCGGGGCGGGGGTAAACACTACCGTCACTCCCCTAGTCCCCAAATGCTGTTCTTCCGCTTTATATTTACAAGCAAATGTTGGCATAGTATCTGCTCAAGGGGGGGGGGGCATGAAATAAGTGTCATGCTATATGCATGAGTCTGCAGGCTTACGATGAAACTTTATTCTGTATCTCTTTGCATGAGTTGATATTTCTTTTTCTTACTTACGAATGCTAAAAGATAACACATTTAAATGAAAAAAAAATCAACAACAAACAATTCAAATAAATCAATGCTTTGTAAATGGATTTGAAAGCATAATTCGAAAATGCCGGTAAAGACAATGGAAATGTCTACTGAAGACTGCTGATAAACAAAATGTATGATCGTCCATATATTATCATTTTCTGCCACTTCGCGCAAGCCTTTTTGGGGGACCCCTGACAATAATGTTCCATGTTCACTCAAGCATGAACGAAACTTATTTTTTGAATGGCGTTTGGAGGATAAGACTTCAGAGCATCTATTAACATCAAAATATAGACATCATAACTTGAAACAAATTTTGATAGACTTTTAAAAAATGTCCCGTTTTTTATACGCACTGTATAATGTTCTCTCATACTTGACGCATCAATTATAATTGGGTGCATTTTCAATATTGTTTCCAATACAATGTAACTTCAACAGGGATATAATGAATGTCAAAATTGCATATATCGCATTGAAAATTTAAACTATTTTGAAATGTTATCCCAAGTGTATCATTAAATGTCAAACTCTAAGCTACATGTAAAGAAATTCAGATTAACTTTGAGCCCTGAAAAGCTTTTCAACATCACCTCCATGCGTATTCCGTGATTCCGTCCGTAAACTAATAAGGACGGAATTTTATATAAATGATAATGATATTTTTTGTGTAGCGCTTATCGCAAAACATGTCTCTAAGCGCTTAAAAATAAAATAAGTGATCGTGTGAGAGAGCCTTTTCTGGAAGAACGAAATCAGATCAGTATATGGAAGTGTTAAAGGGAGAGAGAGGGCGAGAGAGAGAGATTAGAGGAGGAGAGAAGGGGGAGAGAGGGGGGAGAGGGGAGGGGAGTGTACTCACCCTATCACTCTGGTAATACTGTGTAGTCCATTTTGTGGAGAGATCAATCACCTTCAGGTGTAGAAGACAGTAACAAGATGGTTCTCTTTCAACATGTTCCACATCAAGCCAACAATCAAAGAAGGTGATCTTTACAAAAGCTGATAGTGATATACCAATAATATCTGGAATGATACATGCGCATGCGTGCTTAGTAGGCTTACAGTATCAACGGAGGAGGGAAGTAATTTTTTTCGAAACGATAATTGTGTGGTTTCAAATGAACGCTGAAGTTAAGTCACTTACAAATTTAATTTGAGGATATCTATTTTTTTTCAGTATCCAATTTTCAATGGAGTTAAAGCAGACAAATCGATATTCTTCCTAAAAAAATCCCTCATTTGGATCATGCTTCACCGGTTATTAAAATGGTATCGTCTTTGGGAATCCCCAGTAATACCTTGGTCACATTTGCTCTACGGCGGCCGTACGGCGAGTCAAAAACAGCCGTTTTATTAATTTTGATTCAAACCACCTATATACAGCTGGTACAAAAAATGTTAAAACGGCTGTTTTCAACTCGCCGTACGGCCGCCGTAGAGCAAATGTGACCAAGGTATAAGTGACAGGAAAAGGAATTCAAAGGTGTTTAAAGGGGCAACTGCTCAATGTAGTTTTGTCAATTTTCGTCCAGTACAGAGGTGGCCTACTTAATAAGAGGACTCACTACGCCCTATTTAGCATAAGAAAATACAGTTTACAAATTTTGTTAGAAAGTCTGGGAAATATTGAAGTTTATAACTGTAAAGATGTCTTATTCGTGTTAGCGAGTGGCTAGGGCGTACACCTTTTCATTACAAACAAAATATCAACTATGAGAAAACGTTTTTTATTCCTCAATCACGGAAATTTACCTGTGTTTCGGTAAGCTTTCGCTTGTAGGCTGCAAGCTTCGTCAGACCGTCATAGTTGTAACTGTAGATGTTACTAATACGGTCTGACAAATTTTGCAGCCTAACAAGCGATAGCTTTAAAAAAAAAGAGGTAAATTTTCGTGATTGTGGAATGAAGAACGTTTTCTTATGTCTACACATCAATCAGATGAATCTTTTCGGTGATTTAGGATATTTACTATGCTGTGATATTTTTTCTTCACCAGCATAATCAGGGGATTGGTGAAAACAACCTTTTTGCTGATATTCTGTACCTGCATGGTTAAATACATTCTAATGAATAAACGATTAATAAATACACAGTACATTGGAATAGGGCCTATGTCTTAAATTATGTCTGGATTATTTTTAAAGGGGAGTTCATCCTGACGATGAATTGTTTATTTCAATAACAGAAAGAGAGACAAATAAAGACAACAAATTATATAAATTCATACACAATGAACAAGAACAATATAATCTATACATTTGGAACATGACAATAAACATAATAATACTTACATAATAAGTCATAGCAGTGTTTTTAATTAAGAAAGGCATTAGGTAAGTTTATTGCAATTATCTGAAATTTGGGAGTTATTAAAGAAAGACATTATTGGATTGATTTAATTACAAAGTAAATAATAAACCTGACCCAACATACATGAACATTTCAGTGTAAGTATTATTATATTTATTGTCATGTTCCAAATGTAGAATTCATTGTGTATGAATTTACATAATTTGTTGTCCTTATTTTGTTGCACAGCATGTAAACAAGAAGAATTTCCATTTTTTGACAATAAATAAATACTAATATATACTTATACTACTATTGGCGACACAGCGACAAAGTGTAAACTTTTGAGGGCATAGTATGATAATCATATGTTAAAAAATAATCCTTTGGCACGATCAATTATCGGGTAACCCATTCGCATAATGACCTTGTTATGTTACTTATCCCGGTTTAAAACAGATTCACAATTCAAATCGTTGTAACTAAATTGTTTTAATGCACTTTTTTTATTATCATGATTATAGTCAACTAACTGTATACATTTCCCCTTTAAACAAGTGGGGAAAACCAACTCGCTATTTACTCTTTGCAACAGGGCAAACATCCAACGTCATTGAATTAAATTAAATTCAATTCAATTCAATGCAATTCAAATAAACCCTTATTTTCTACCATCTCCCAAATGTGTACATATTTTTTTTACATGAATTCATACAAAGAAAAAAAAATAATACAAATGTGTGCATGTTATGTCTAAAGATGAAGGCGTCATGATGATGTCATAAACCATTGAATTGTATAACAGCGGCATAATGAGCCAAAATCTTTTAGGGAAAGTATAGGTCTATGGCATGTAGGGCAAAATCTCTTTAAAAGTCACAGGCAAGATAGAATTTCGACGCTTTTAGAACCAAAATATATATTTGTGATACATTTTGACATGACTGTATTAATGATATCAGCCTTGCACTTTTTCAATATTTTTTCTACCTTTTACCTTTCTCGTTAATTTCCTCTTTTTCCTCAAATCAAGTTCCTCGTGGTCGTGGAAATATGTTTATAAAGGGCGGGTGCTATATTAAGCCTCCCCCATCTATACGCCAGTGAAATTTAACAAATCATTGTTACAAACATAATGCTCATAGTATACATTGTCAGATTTATGTTTGCTTACTGTGGGTGCTGAAGAATACCAGGGATGAAAAAAATAACAAATTCGCAATTATTATTGATATGCGTAGGCAGATCGGGGGGGGGGGGGGGTGGCGAGCCCCCCCCTATTGACGGAACAAACAAAAAAGAGAAAAAAGTGGAAAGAAAGAGGGAAAAAAGGAAAAGAAGCTGAAAGAAAGGATGAAAAGTAAGGAGGAAGACGAGTGAACAAAATAACATCAATAACAACATCATCACCATCGTCATCATCATCGTCATCATCATCATCATCATCTTCATCATCATCATCATCATCATCATCAACGTCATCACCATCGTCATCATCATCATCATCATCATCATGACTACCACTACCACATAACACCATGATGACCATCTATATCATTGTTATCATCATTGTTATCATCTTTATCATCATCGTAGTCGTCGTCAAGATCTTTGCTAACAACGACAAAAATAACCGTCCTATAATCATCATGATCACAAGAGCAACTTTTCTAATGATATTATATAGACAAGGTCCGATCATTATTGGAAACTAAACAAATACAACTATACATGTATATACCTGTGATCTGGCAAACAAAATATAAGTTGCATTAATGAAAATAAGAGGAACTAACATTAACAAACATTTGTATCTGATAAAATAACATTGTATTGTTCGTATGATGAATCGTTTGGTTCTCAGTTTCGTATGTCTGAAATACATTTTTTTTAAATTACATCTTGACACATTAATTTTGTATCCGGATGAACCGCTATTTCAAGAACTTTTCATCAAATCTAACAAAGCATTTCAGCATATATCGAGTGTCATAAGAGTTAAAGCTCAAGTCCATCCCATAATTTTTTTTTATTTCAATCAATGAAGAAAAATCAAAGAAGAATAACGCTGAAAATTTCATCAAAATCGAATGTAAAATAAGAAAATTATGACACTTGACACTTTTTTTACAAAACAGTTATGCGCAACTCAGTGGCATGTAAATGAGACAGTCGATGATGTCTGTCACTCACAATTTCTTTTGTTTTTATTGTTTGAAATCTACAATATTTCAATTTTACAGATTTGATAATAAGGACCAGCTTGACTGAACCATAAAATGGTAAAACAATTGTAATTCCCCATGTTCATGGAGGAAGAAAGCTTATTTCCCAATGAGGAGAATATAATATTCTAATTTCATATAATAAAATACAAACGAAAAAGTGGGTGAGTGAGTGCTGTCATCAGTCCTCAGTCATCAGTACCGACCAGGATGTGCATATAACTGATTTGTGAAATTAAGCAAAATTTTAAAAGGTCATAACTTTCCTATTTTACATGCGATTTTGATGAAATTTTCAGTTTTATGCTTGCTGGATTTTTCTCCTTTTTTTGCGGGGGGGGTGGACTTGTCCTTGAAATTAGAAAACGAAACAAAGAATAAATGCAAACAAATTTTGGACCCCAAAGGCAAAGGATGATGGTATTTATTATTTAGACATCTGACCAGTAAAATTTAATGTAGAATGATCTGATTATTATAACATGTTATTGGGGATAATGATTATTCTCTTATAGAGTAATACCCGGTGACACCGGCGAAACCTAATTCAGTCCGTCCCAAGTTATAATATTATTTCCTATGACATACATATCGTGTTTACACTTAATCGGCTTTTGCATCGGCTTTCTCATAGCATGTAAACGCGATTAACTTGCATCGGCTCGCGATTCAGAACCGGCAATTTTGCACCACCAAAGTAGTAGGTTCTGAACTGCGAGCCGATGCAGAATCGGCTTTTTGACTACGTGTAAACAGAAAGCCGATTCTGCATCGGCAATTGGTGCGCATTTCATTTACTTTACCATTTTGACGTAATTGTAAGCGCACGGATACAGTGTTGTCTTTGGGTTTTTGCATCGGCTCGCGGTTCTGAACCGCGAGCTGTAACAGCGTGTAAACGCAGTGCAAGATAAACCAAAAGCCGATTCTGCATCGGCTTTTGGTTCTGAACCAAAAGCCGATCAAGTGTAAACACGGTAACAATCGTTCGGTTTGCAGGCGGTTTCCTTGGTATGACTGTCAGATTGTAGCATAATAGAGACACCTGATTTGAAAGAGGGAGAGTAAGTCGATGTGCATCCTTCTACTTTCCAATGATTTTGCAACCTGATTTTAAAGCATTGTAAGCTGCTGCTAGCTGAGCCTCGTCGACATCCGACATAAACTCTTCTTCTGTCATCTCCTTCGTTCTGTGATAAACTGAATAAAATATATTTAAAATGTATATTTGAGTATTTGTTGTCATGTTATTACACGTTTATATTATATGTTTTAGGTTGAAACTGAAATCAGCTATGGAAAGCCACCGATGTCATAATTATTCATGTAGGAAACGTACACAGCATCATCCACTTGGAAAGGGAAAAGGCGGACTGATTTTTTTAAGACAACGTTGCATGCATATTATGCCATAATTAAAAAAACACTTAAAAACTATTTTTTTTGCTGACTTTCCATAGTTGAGATCAATCGAATCAATTACAATTCTTAAGACTGCATGGGCACAGGGAAGTTCCTTGAAAAGATTTGTCAGACAATTTATTAGACAATATAGAGTTTGTTTTATCCAGCAGTTACTTTCGCAACAGTCAAACACCTGCGCTTTTCGGCCAATCAAAATCAAGGAAAGTTGTCAGATATGACAACTTGTCAGACAATAATTGCAACCTTCGCTTAATCATAATCATCATCTCCATCACCATGATTTATTGACATCGTCATCATCAGCAGCATCACCATCGTAATCATCATCATTATCATTATCATCATCATCATCACCATCAACACCATCATCATCACCATCACCATCATCATCATCATCATCATCACCATCATCATCATCATCATCATCATCACCATCATCATCATCAGCACCACCACCACCACCACCATCATCATAATCACCATTATCACCATCACCACCACCACCATCATCATAATACAAGCGTACATTATCTGAATCAGTAAAATTGGAAAAGGAGTTAGACTGAATGATTGAGAAACGAAAATAAAAATTTGCCCAATTGTAATGACAGCAAATGAATATCAAATTCTGAATCTTGACATTGTATTTTGACTTTTGAAAGTAGAAATACAGGAAAGAGAATCCCTTACCAAGTTCTTTTACCGGTATCTCGTTGACATATCCACATCCTTTCTTGATTGCTTTGCCTGCGTCTTTGACGGCTTTTTTGGTCCATTTTCCTGCATCGCTGGCAGCCTTCTTCGTCCATTTCCCTGCGTCACTGGCGGCCTTTTTCGTCCAATCTTTGGCAGAATTAAATGCCTTTTTAAACCAGTTAGAGAGGCGCACATCTCGTTCATTCTCTGAATCTATTGTAATTGTTAAGATATTGAAAATAAAATGATAATAATAAATGATAATATGGAGCTTTTATATAGAACTTAATACAATACAGCGCTTTACAATTTAAACATAACGTAAATAAAACAAGTGCAATATAATCAATTTAAATAGAAACAAAGTATGAATATAAGTTTACAGTTTTAAGAGGTAATTAATGTCAATCATATAAACAACAAATCAATAAATAAAATAGAAAGAAAATAACAGATAACTGGTAATCATTAAGTGTAAAACATGAATAGGTAATGAAATATCAATCATATAACAACACATCAATAGAAAGATAACAGATAATTAAAACAAAAACAAAATGATAGTGTTTATGCTAACGAATAGAACAATCGCGTTCAGCCTCCGAATCTGTTACAATCGTTTAAATATTGAACAAGAAACTTGCAGCGCTTTGAAAAAAATGAGGGTCTTTGTCGAGCATATGCACATGCAATGTACCAGTAAGCAGTACAAATCAATTATTCAAACTAAAACCAGGAAAATCATTCATCAATCTTTCATTCAGTTATGTTCTTACAAATCAAAATCGTTTTACATCTGTAAAACTCAACCGTGTCGCTGGTGTGTGCGTTTTGTTTCTTCGTTATGCACATTCTTGACGTTTTCATTATCTGTCTCCAGTATAGCTTGAAATAATGATTTTAAGTAAGGGAGATTAAATACGTTTTCCGTGTGGGTTATGAACCTAGCATACAGGGAGCCGCCGCCCCATCATCCAACTTTTCCCTCACTCTCTCTCTGACCCTCTCTCTCGGTCGTTTTACACCCACAACACCAATTATTATTCTGCCTTTACTTCAGTCTTTACATAAACATATTTCTTTCTTCCTCTTCTGTTTTTCTCATTTATGATATGAATGCAAACTTAAGCCAGCCCACCCCACTCTTAGTTTTGGGTTTACATTGTTCTATCCATGATAAAAGTCAGTTGTTCTCTCCTCCCATCTGAAATTCAAAGGTGTTAAAGTTGAAAAGAAAACTCTTACCCTCCATCATATCCATTAGAGTTTGGAACTCATCCTCTGTAAATTCAAGGTCATGATCGTAAGTAGCTTGTCCGAGGTCTAACCCGATCACAGCTAGCAGCACTATGATGACAATCGACGAGTAGTTCATTATGAATTGACAGTCCGCTGATGTGAACTTAACCCGAAAAAAAAAAAACATTGAAGCAAAACAATAAAGTTTCATTTCAATACTAAGAATTAATAGGATTCACCAAGATTTTTTTGTTATTTCTACTTCACCTATTAATTAATTAATTAATCAATTAATTGATTAATTAATTAATTAATTAATTTATTTATTCATTCATCCATTCATTTATTTATTTATTCATTTATTTATTTAATCAATCATTCATTCATTCATTCATTCATTCATTCATTCATTTACTTATTTATTTATTTATTTATTCATTTTCCGTCAGCAAAATACAAACTAACATTAGGCCCACAGAGTCAAATATTTACAAAAATGATATCAAACATAACAATATGAATGTATAATAATAAATCATTCAGTGATTAATTCAGGTTTGAATTTAAAACATCCCAATTTAACAAGAACGAATCAGACTCAGCTAAGAAAACAAAATGATGTAACAAAACGGAGGAGGCTTGCCTAAAAGCCTGAAAGCAGTGCTTGTAAAATAAGCAAGCCCTCGTGTCTTCTTTCAATGTAAAGAATCTTAGGTACAATAATTAATTTCAATGGGCTCATACGTTTAATACTGGAAGCGGTGCATATGATCAATGATTGAGTTCAAAAAGTACACAGCAAAAACTGTGGTGTTAACCGGTGTATATAGAGGACCACACCAGTTATTTTACACCGGTGTTAAATCGGTAGTGTTAGTTTTACACCTATAGGTGTTATTACAACACCTATGATTGTTACATTTATACTCTTTGGTGTTATGTTCAATCTCTAGGGTGTTATTTTAACACCTCAGGGTGTGGTCCTCTATTAACACCAACTGGTGTCAGTTTTAACACCACAGTTTTTACAGCGTACTGTCACCAAAATATGGATATTATGCCCTACTACAAAGTCGTAAATGACCTTTTAAAATGAATTTCTAAGATTTAGATATATCCAAAGATTGTTATTCATCCTGCCAACATGATGACTATATTATACAGCAATAAACTTTGATCATCTAAAATTATTTTCTTTTTGACTTTCCCACTCCTCCCTACACAGCGATTCTTCTTCATGTGTTTCTTACATCTATACAATTATGAACAAGTCATTTTCAGGGAACAAAATAACATATGAACAAAATGGATAGTAATATGGACAAACTTACCTTACTGTTGCAATCTGGAATCGAGGTTTACAGGAGGAAAATAACCCTGAAAATGAAAACTACCGGTCTTGTGTCAGAATTCATCTATTTGTAGATAGATAAAGCGCCCTCTAAAGAAGATATACCTCCAATCATCAATCATTATCATCACCAATGGAATGTAACGTTACGACAACTAATTGTGCTTCAAATTTGATCGATCGCCTACCCGTACACTCAGGAAGAATCAAGAATGGTATTGCATAGCAGATGAGATGAATCCAAGACACACTCTATGAAAACTGCTGGTATTGGACATATACCAGTTATATTAGAAAGATGTTCGTTTTATCCTAGAAATCATTACATATGGTCACCATTTTTTTAACGATTACCTTCACGCTTGAGTAAGATGGATGAGCCAGGAGTATACATGAAAGGGATTGTTATGAAGCTTTCCGATTTTAGATATCTAGACTGTGAACATGCTAGTATTTCAGAAAAAAAAAGAAAACCAAAAAGGTGCATACTTTAGAATATGGGAAGGCATTAGGTAGTAAAAAACAAACAAACTAACAAACAAGCAAAAAATAAAAGTATATGAAGTGCAATGTATTGGTAGTGGAACAATGGAATTGTCTTCATGAACTCATTAGAACTCACTGACTACCAAAGTTGACTCATGGTAAAACCAAAAAGATTAATTTTTTGTTATTTTGCCTATACCCGTAATAAGTTTTTTTAATGCAGTTTTCATGATTATTACTGTCTGAGTGTAGCAAAATCATTCTCATTAATTGGATTTTTTTTTGTTTATTCAAGAAAAAGAAAGAACTCAATTGCCTCATTTCGCATAAGTCGTATAAAAACAACCTGAAGTAACTAAACTAACGGACACATTTCATTTCTATTTGGACAATGCTATAAACCTTTCTCCCGTGGTATACTTTTTAGCTCATCTGAATGTTGAGGCTGGGGATGCTGTTCACACCCAAATATTCTTCAGGAAGTGCTGCGAATGTTATTTATCATAGCCAACAACCCCCTGCAAATCAGGTTGACAAGCAAAAATTGCTCGTCTTTTTTTTTTGTTTACCAACATCTCCTTCATTTTGGAACAATTTCAAAACAAAACACACATTACCCCCCCCCCCCCCCATTTAAAATCGTTCCCAGGGCCCTGAAGAAAGCAAATATAAATAGTTTTGATTCTCATCTCCATCACACTCACAAAGAACGAACCGACCAAGCACGTATAAATGTAAATGAACTAAAAGAACGGGAGTAGAACAAAAAACTAGCACAAACAATTTTTATTTCATTTTTTATTTAATTCATTCCTGTAAATCCATTATTTCAACATAGCCAGTGATATTTTACCACAAGATGTGTTAGACGGCCATATGCTGAGATAACTCTATTCATGACAGTGAAGTTAACACTATATAGCCTACATCTCCTTTCTATTCCGCACTGCTCCTCGTCACGTGATCACAACAATTGGCCAATAACAGCGGAGCTTTGGGATAAAATGTGTTTGCACTGCGTTTACCTTTTATAGCAGTGTATGAAAATCGTGAATAAAAAGGCATGTATCAAGTATATTCATATATTTTTCGTTATCAAAGACTCAATCCGCTTGGTGTCAGAGTGAGTGAAAGGTGCGAGAGGGCAAGATAAGCACGTTGGTCTAGATATATTGCTGCAGTTTATATCAAAGAATCACCCTCGTTCGTATCGGAAGATAGATTCATCTCATCATCGTTACAGCACACGGGTAACCATACCATGATTTTGTTTTCGTTTATGTTTCTTCAGTAACCTATATAGATACTGAACATTTATTATCGGAAATGTGTCAATTCCATATCAGAGTGTAGAGTTGTAGCTTTTAAAGATATTTGCATTTTCGTTACCATATAGTGTAGATTTTTATAATCCTTAAAAAAAATCAAGTCCTTCTTACACGAAGTTTAACCATTTTTTTTTTTTTTTTTTTTTTTTTTGGGGGGGGGTTAATTTATTTCCATTGTAGGGCATTATTTATCCCCAACGACAATACCATTGTGATATCTTGTTCACATGGAATTTTATAGTATTAAAAATGTGATTCGTTTCAAAATATATGCGCAAGATAATTAATGTCATTACAATTTCATGCAATCCTGATTCCACGATTTGACTATTAACCAGTTTATAACTAATGTTCTTCAGACCAGATAGATACGGTATTAAGCCAGTGCGTCATTATTTGGCAAAATTGTTATCCTAATCTATACGAATTATAAATTTGATTGGCATATTTGCATCTTTATACTAATAATTCAAATATTTCCTCCTTGTTTAGTTCAATGTTTCTTTAAAAATACATCAAATGAAAATCATTCGAAGATTAAAAAAAAAAAGAAAAAAAAAAAAATTAAAGGGATGATCCAGGCAAATTGCGGAAAATTGAAGTTTGATCAGTCAAAATCGGACAACAAATAACGAAGTTATTGAATTTTAAAGATATGCATTATTTCGCTGAAACAGGTCTAGGCATGTCTACATGAATATTCTTTAGGTGGGCTGATGATGTCATATCCCCGCTAGTTCTTTTGTATTTTATTACATGAAATTAGGTTTATTAAGAATTTTTCTATAAAAAACTACAACAATTGGATAAACAACTGATTAAGTGCATTATTTAGTTATTTATTGCTGCAACGTAATTCATTATATTGGAGACACATCATTTACACATATGAAAAAAATCAAACAATTATGATTACATGTAATAACATAAAAAAAATAATGTGGGTATGTGACATCATCAGCCCACCTAATGAATATTCATGACGACGTGCATATAACTGTTTAAAAAAATATAGCTAAACTTTAAAATTCAATAACTTTGTTATCTGTTATCCAATTTTGATGAAATTTTCAGCATTTTGCTTTCTGAATTGTACTCCATTTATTTAGATATAAATACTCTCAGCCCGGAGCATCCCTTTAAATTCAAATCTTACTTGTATAAGTTGTCCTAGTCCAGTGTTGTCTGTGTATTTTGTTTGAAATGTTTTTAGGCCAACAATCATTATAACAATGGGAATCATTGGAGTTCATTATATTGTGTAGGCTGAAAAGGAAACATTAATGAAAATCAAAATCATTCAAATTTCAGGTTCTATCACGAAATGAAATCATTCAATTTCACTGGAGTCATGATTTTTTTTAAAATTGAATTTGAAGCTTTACTGAAACAGTTTAAAAAACATTTTGTTTATCTCCTTTGCAGATCAAATACCACCAAAATGAAGGTGACGATTTTCTTCCTAGCTTTGGCGTTGGCAGTGTCGTTGGGATATGGTTATGATGAGGAAGAATTTGATGAATACATGCTTGAAGATATGCTTGGTAAGATCAATAAAATCCTTACTTTGTACATTAATGGTTGAGTGTGCGTTCGTTACCCCTTTCTGGAAATGTATGGAAAAGTACTTGGAGGTCAAAACCTAAAGAGGGAGTGCAATTGTCGACTTTCCAAAGAATGTTTACATGAAGCAAATACCATAACAATTATTAATGTATATATTTTTTTCCTGTTCTGTACTCGTTTTCATATTTGTCGATGTAAACAAAAAAAAAGCCTGAGGTTCATTCCTTTATTTCCTTTATTATACGATGGAGTTTAGATCTGAATATCTTATTGCTGCAAAACATGAGATTACCCAACACTTTCAAAAGTTTATCTTTGTTTTCTAACTTGTACAAGCCTGTGAATCAGTTTTGAGCACTTATTAAAAATATAAATAAATAATATATATTTACACCATCGCACAGACAAGTACGGTGAGAGAAGGGGGTGGGTGTGAGAGAAAATGATATGGAGAAACGAACATACGAAGAGAGAAAGAGGGACGGAGAGGGGTAGATAGATATAATAAATGGATGGATAGAGAAAGATAGAGAGAGTGTGTATTAACATGATTAAGAGGGGGAGAGAGGGAGAATTAGAGTGAGGGGGGGGGGGTTAGGGAGCGAGAGAGTTGGTATGAGGAGAAAGGGATAGTTTAGTATAATGGCATAATATTATACATGGTGTAAGGACGAATCTTTTAGTCTTCTGTTAGTCTTTTCTGGGGAGTATTTGATGGACATTTGTCGTCCAGAGCTGTTTAAATCTCATATTTTCTCATCAGTAATGTACGACAAAATGATCAATATTTTGTCCCATTTGTACATTGATTAATCATTTTGTTCGTCGATGTGCAATATTTGATTATGTAATAAAATGTGCAGGGGCTCAATCGTCTCGAATAATTACAAATGCATCGAATTCATTTTACAAGTGCTATTCGCAAAGCATATAAAATATTTCTCACACAATTATTATTAAGCATTATTTATGATGTGTGCGCCTTTCCTATTTGGCCCAAAACGCTTTTTATGTACATACAAACTAGAAAAAAGATGGGTTTTAAATGCTAGTCTGAAAATTGAATAGTCATGGCGACTGTCTAATCATAAGGGAAAAATCATTCCGGTATTTTGAAGCTGACGGACAATACAATTTATCTCTTCTACTTACCATGCTTACAGAAGATGATGATTTAGATTTGGATGACGTGGAGCTGCAGAACTGGTTTAAGAAGGCTTTCAACAAGGTGAAACATGCAGGAAAGACGATCGGGAATGACATAAAGAAAGGAGTCAAATCTGGGTGTGATGTCGTCAATCAAATTCCTTCACGTGATTTAGGTAAGTGCGCCATCAACTGTCATCAGTGAAACGGTATTCAGGGAGCGTTTCACTGACATCTCTTCCGACAACTTGTCAGACCTTCACCTTTAAAAAATTGACTTGCTGAAGTAACTGACGGATTAAAAAGGACTTTGTTTGACAAAATATTTACGAGGCCGCCATCATTTTCAAGCTTAATCGCTCACGATGGCGGTCTCCTGCATTCCTTTAAACTATGATATTTTCTTTCAAGTGAATAATATTTGTCAATGCTTATATGACTATTGTATTATTGTTTTGTAAAACTTGAAATGTTTTATGTTGCATGATTATCATAAGCTGATGAATGCAGAAATCAAATAAAATCAAAATCAAATAAAAAAAAATCGAATTTTGTCAAACGAAGTCCTTTTTACACCCTACAAGTCCCTTTCATTTACTCTGTGAAACATTTCCCACACCGTGTGGGTAATTGTCACTTAACATGATTTGAGTAAATAGTGTCAGATTATATTAAGATTGCACACTGAAATAGAAACTGACATCAAAAGTCTTTCATTGTTTTGCCATTGTTCAATTCTGTTTATTATTATTCTTTGCAAGATATCTGGGATGTTCAATAATATCAGGCTGATGAACTCACATCACTCGCTCTTTGTACATGTTTGTTCATGATGTTATGTTATGAAGTTTTAATCATCCCCCAACTTCTGCCCCGAAAATTAATTAAACATTATGATTTCATTACCGATTTTTGGAAGTCAAGACCATTCGAAACAGCACGTTTATCTGATTGAAAAAGTCACATCTTATCGATATGCTGATGCTCTTTTCTCTCTTAACTAGAATCAATTTAGTATTACAGATGTATTAGCAAAACTCCTTTTTATTTTCTAAAAATTGGTTTAGCCTATAGAATGTCAGTTGCGTTTCCGGAGATGATTTCAGAAGAAGACATGGAATATGGCCTCTATGAGACAGCTGATGTTAAGAAGCTTGTAAATGGCGTTCGCAAGGCTTGTGGCATCATTGGATAATTTCATCAACGTGAGTCTACTACAGGTAAGGAAGGATCCAAGTCCCCCTAAAAAAAAAGAATAAATAAAGGTTTTCACCCGAAATTTAAGTTCATTTCGTCCACATAAAAAATTGACAAGCAAAAGAAAAAAGAAAAAAGAGAGTTCTCGCTTTGAAAAAGGAAGGGGGGGGGGTGGACACTTGTGTGTCATAACGGCATATTTACATTACCGTACAAATTTGTATTATGCCTCTCAAGGGGGGGGGGGGGTACGGACCGGATGTGCCCCTAGTGGTCTACTATCTTATGATTCGTGAATGTAGAATTTTTAATTCATTTCAAACAAACTTTGTCTCTTAATGAATGTAGAAGTTTAAGAAAAGAGATAATTTACGCATTTTTCTAGATTAATGTACAATTTTAGACAATTTCAGTCCAAATAGAATAGTTTCTTTTAATATTTTTCCTGATCATAGAGCTATAACAGGCGCGGATCGAGGTGGTTGTGGAAGGTGCGGACAAATCCTGAAAATTTTGAAATCATACCGGTGCTTCACCCCATAAAATGCTTTCATTATGCACCCCGGAAAAATAGGCGATGACCCCCCCCCCCTTATTTTTTCATTGCTTGTCAATCTTTCCTAGAAACGAAATGCCTTCATTATCGGATTGCTGGTCTTCTTTCTTCTTCTCATTTTAAAAAGGAAAATTCGGGCCCCGTAAAGTCCAACTCTGGATCTGCGCCTGTGATATATATATATATATATATATATATATATATATATATATAAACTCTCTACAGTTTGTTTTATCGTAGGCATACAAATTCAATATTGAGTATGTTAATCATTACAATTGAGTGGAAATTGTTTGGAGAATATTCGATTGATGGCGCCATGGTTGTGGTTAGTGTCCAATAGCTAACTGGGCGTTGTGGCGTGCGCCTGTAATCCAAGCTATGTGGGGAAGTTACAAATTGATGCAGAGGTTCGAGGTTCGAGCCCCGGTCACGTCTTTCGGATGGTGACGTTAAAGGTCGGTCCCAGACGTAAATAATCATATCTGATTGATCCACGTCTGACAAAACTCAAATACACATACACACACACTCAATAGTACATCATCAGAGGTATTTAAAGGGGAAGTTTACCCTAACGAAAATGTTGTAAAATGTTGTAAAAAAAAAAAAAAAAAAAAAAATTATAATAATAGCTAAGAGATTCTTATTTATTTTTGATAACACATTTCAATTCTTGACACTCATGGTATTCTGTGGTGAGAGACTTAAACCTTTTTATTTTCCATATCAAATTATTGGTACATTTTGATATGAAGACTTATATTGATCAAGTATTTGACATGGATACTGTTGAAAAAAAAATAGCAAAAATATCCGTCCGTGATAACCCCTTTACCATGAGCTATAAATGAATACAGTATATACATAATTCTTTTTGCAACTCATCTATCAAGAACAAATTTGACTAGGTGATTTAATTAGATCATTATTCTACCAGTGAAATGGATTGTGAGGGGCTGAGACACTCAGTTTATGTTTCGCCCGTCGGTTACCTTGAACTTTTGTTTGATTAGCATATGAATACGAAACCATGACAACCAACTTTACTTACATGTATTTCTCAGAACACTTAATGGTAACCCTAATGCTAATGATAGATATACCATGAGGAAATCAATAGTCATTAAAGGTTTATTATGTTCATCCGATAAGAACCATATCAAACTTACCATGAAATCTTTCTAATGAGCGTCAATATGACTGACTAAGCTTCGAATCCAGTTCTTCGGATTGCGAGACGTCGCGCTCTCAACTGAGCTACCGCGCCTATTTGATATTTTATATAAAAACACCCAATTTCATTTTTACCTTGTAGATCACGAGTGCCACGGGCTAGTCCAGGTTACCATAAGAAAATGTAAAGGGAAACTCACCCCAATAAAAGGTTGATTGAATAAAAAGAGAACAATCAAACGAGCTTAATGCTGAAAATTTCATCGAGGGAGTTATTACATATACAAGTTTTGCTAAATTCATATGTATCGGTTGGTATGCAAAAGAAGGAATCGATAATATAACAAATTTCAATTTTCTACTTCCTCCCTAAAAATATTTAATTGAAATTGAAATAACATATTGCGATTTAATGTTTTCTTATTGTATTTGTGCAAGAATTGAAACATTGTATAATTCATACAATACAAAAATGACTCAGTGATTTGTTGACATCATCGACATATCAATGCACCAAGCATATAACTTCTTTATGCAAATTATTTTAAAATATCTTAAACTTTCCTGTGTTTTTTTTTTCCTTTTTATTCTTTTCTCTATTCTTGTTTGTTTTCTCCTTTATATTCAAATAAAATTCCTATTGAGATGGACTTGACCTTTTCAAATGGATGAGGTATACCCATCTTAATTCGGAATAAGAAATGAAAGACAGTTTCATTAAATAAAGAGTGTTTATTTTACTTGTTCTTTTTACAGGCAATAGCAAGTTCGCAGGATGGTGATCGATACAGACCTACCAAACTTTATTTCTTCACAAGTCCCACATCTGGGGCCTGTCTTACAAAGATTTGCGAATGATTCGATCAATCGCATACATGTAAAGCCAGCAACGTCAACATCTAAAATGCCTGTTAATAAATCAAAATATTTTCTAGAAATTATGTATATTCATACATTCACTGTATTTTTGGCAATTCAGTATGTTTCTCTTTGTTTCCAAAGAAAATTGAGCAAATTTCCAAAAGAAAAAATTATGACATTGATGGATTATCATATACTTGATTGATCGGATCAATAGTAACTCTTTGTAAGACGGGGCCCTGATATTTGGATCACAACCTTAGGTATCAAATTTACACATCGGACACTGGTGTAAAGATTGATGTGGTGTACTGTGCAGACGTTCTTGTTAACTTTACAACACAAATTTTGCAGTGTAAATCGAGCTCAGAAGAATAATCGTACGTTTACTTCAAACCGTTTACATCTCTCTCCGTGCAGTGAACATTAATCTACTAAATGTTACTTGAATATATCATTAAGGAATAAAGAAAATTATGAAATTAATACGTGATTATTTGTATGATCACTGGGTTTTGTTTTTTTTCTAGACGATTCAGCCAGAAAAAAACTTCTTTAAACTCCGATCGTAAAAATAGAATACCGCAAAATTTATTATCGATCAAAGCACTTCTGTACTTTGAAAGAGTGGGTCATCAAGACACACTGTTTAAGGTATTTGTATAATATTATCAAGAATCAGACATCATTAAATAAAAAGATAATAAATCAAATCTTATCTGGTGAATTTGAATACAATGACAAGATCGAACTTTGACACAAAGTATGGAATGGTAAATACTGTATCGCTCTCTGTGGACGTGATATGTAATAAAAATCAGCCATTAATACTTGAAACCATAAGTGACGGCTACTGTCGAAGAGTGATAAATTGTGGATAGATATAATGAGGCTGGATGAAAAGAACAGAAAAGATGAGATGCAAGGCACATAATATCAACCAATTACGAACGGAAAGAGAAGGAAACAAAGAGAGAGAGAGAGAGAGAGAGAGAGAGGAGGAAGAGGAGGGGGGGGGATGGGAGAGCGGGTGAAGGTGGGGGTAAAGAATGAATAATAAATAGATAAGAGAGAAACATAAAGGAGTTGAAATTTAGAAATAGGTGTATTGTAAAAAAATGCGAGAGATGAGAAAAGAGAGAAAGGAAAACAGGTGAATTGACATAGATAGAGGGAGAAGGTTGGTGAGAGAATGAATAAGATGGCACGAGACAGAGAACAAACATACATGTAGTGGTAAAAAGTAGAATGTTAAAAAGTGATCAAATGGTAACTGCAATTGTGAGTCATTTCATGAAGGTTTTCAGTTTGTGAAATCCATCATTATAATTGGCCAAGTAAGAATATTGATATTAAAGGACGATAACCATTTTTGCATGGAAGTTTGTCAGTGATAGTATTCCTCATGAAACGGGATCTTTTGTTATTTCATATGAGGGTCATGTTTCATGAAAACCTGTATAATAACAGATGCAAAATTTCTATAACAATTCTACAATCAGCCAATCAAAATAAAGGATTTCAGTAGTTTTCAACTATTATAGAATACGTGATATTATAACAAGTGTTATGAAATGGCCACTTGGTAGGAAACAGGTTCTTGATAGTATTTGGACAACACCGTTTTATCATAACATTCTAGTTTCATTTTGTATGAAAAATTAAGTTGGCTATCCAGTCAATCCGTAACCCGAATGTTAAACTTCAGAAAATAAATTATCTATTCTTCCGAATCAAGATCGAAACTACTCCTTAAGATCATTATAAATCACTGTAATTTGTCTTCCTTCACTAATTATCTAGAACAAAATCACGACGATATAAATTTATAACATTTTCATTTGATACAGCATTCGAAATACAAGATGATTTTATTGTTCCATAAATGCAGGTATAACATACATTTTTTGCTTCTAAATAACTTTCTGCGATATATACCCCCTTTGAGGTCATAAATTTATGAGCTGGAAATCTCGCTGGTGCCAAATTCACCCCACGAACATGACGAAATTGAGTTTATATTAATTTATTGCTCTATTGAATTTATTAATTTAACCTAATACAAATTTCATCAAAAATATGACACAATAATAAAACTTATTTTTTGTATATCCATGATCGTCCCTATATCTATCTACAGTCTAAAGACCCCTAAAAGCTACCTTTCCCAAAGTAACAATATAGATCTATTTAAAGGGACAAGAGTTGAACTTAAGTAATTTTGTAATGGTACTGATGCAATGTGAGGTGACGAAGCTGAGAAAATAATAAATCACTAATAATAAATCAATATACTTGTACATTGCACAGTAACATAATTAAACGTTTATTATCTTTCTTTTCAATCCACATAGTATGATATAAATGGGCTCTTTGAAAATGTGGCAAGTGCATAATTAACCAGCAAAAGAGAGAGAGAGAGAGAGAAAGAAAATTATCATTATTACCAGTATTCAATAGATACAAGGCGAATAATTCAAAAAAAGAAAATAGGATTTGTGCAGTATTGATCATTCCTACAGAACATCGATGTAAAAAACTGTTCACTGAAGAACATAATACAGGTTTAGAAACCAATCTGAAGGATATTTAGTCTGTTGGAATTCACATAATGTATGTTTGCTATTTTATGTATCATAGAGTAAAAGGAGATAAATATTTATGTGCAAATGTCTAAGTAAAAACGCACCGATTAACAATATCAAATAGATACATTTCTTATCACATACGCAATTACAGCGTATACATAAAAGTCTCAAAAACCCATTTTGCTTCGCTCGACTTGCCACCAATCTAAGAAGTTTACGGCTTCGGGTATCGTCGGGATGCAACACTTATGGTTAATTCATAAAGGTTCAAACTAGGAATTTTAAACCTATTGTTTCATTTTAAAACTTAAGAAATGCCGTCCAATGGCCTTCAGTCATGTTAGTCTCTTGCCACTGGAGAATGAGTGAACTGCCGACACGACTGCCGTGTAATCGAATCATCGGTAGGAAATGAACAGCACTGTACAGGATTATCCGGATCTACCCAGAATGTAGCAGATATGTGGGTTGAAGAGTAGGTAACAGGACTCAGAAATACACACTCCGTCGAGTCTTGGAAGCAGGTAAGGTTACCCTTTCCGTCGTTGCCGACCGTTGCGGTGCAGTGCAGTTCTTTCCATTTGGGGCCATACAGAGAGGATCGAAGCTCACACCGTGCCTCACCGGGAGGAAAGGTGACATCTATGTAAGCCACTTGGATTAGATTGGTAACGCGATCATCAATTGTTTCCCTCAGTGCTAGAATGTAGAACCCTCTATCGGATCGTACTATCTCCTGAAGCGACATGGACACCATCTTCAAAGTTTTGTTCCTGTTGGATTGTACCAGGACACGGTGTCTTTGTCCAGGTGAAAGGCACGACGTATCCATGATCCCATCCACGCAGAAGACACAGTCTTGATCGGGTGCAAATAAGTCGTAGGAGTAGGTGGTTTCACTTGAAGTGGTGTCATGGTGAAAGAAAACTGTGGCATCTTCCCCCTCGGGAAATTCATAGACTTGTCTTCCTCTTATGGAAGCAGAAGATATTCCCGAAGTAACAAGGCTAATGAAAAGTACTGCTAATGTGTGTATTAGCCCCATTCTGCTCGTACAAATAGAGTACTTCAGACTAGTTTTACCATTCAATTAAGCAAATATTACGTCCAAGGGCTATATACTAGCTCAATGTCGAAAATGTTCTCAACAAATGAAAGTTCCTCCCGGATAAAAATCAAGACTGCATAAACTTTTGAGTATATTACGAAATGCTTAAGTTGCCTGAAATTTGTGGAATGCAGTTCATCGCTTCAACTTTGGTAATACGAGAATAACGTGCAGTTGAAAGATAAAACGAAATCAATCAACGATGAACGAGCGAAGATTTTCAAAGTTTCTTGTAAGTGCAATTGTCTAATTTCCGATTGCTATGCACTGTCAAGAACACGTTTCAGGGAAAGTGGGTATTAGAAGTGTCATGCTGATTCTCCATACATCTCTCGTAATGCTCTTGTAAAACAATAAACAAAGCAAAGAACCACTTCCGTTGTTCAAACGAAGAGAAACTTAGTATGCACCTTTTTTTTTAATTGGAGCACCCACTTATCCAGATAATTTATCACGCAAGTCGAAACCTATCAGCTTAACTTCAAGGAAGAGTTTCGATCAAAATACTTCAAGAACGTGGAATATTTTACCCAATAAGTCCTTGTTTGAAATTTGTATACATCTTTTAAACATCCCATCATGATAAAATTTTACCATTCATCTGACATCACTTCGCGTTTTCAACTTCTGAAACTTATGTACATGTAGGCCTACTGGACCAAGGTCGTATGTCTTTTGCAAAAATGAGTTTATTGCTGATACTTGTACTAATTCAGTATAATGCAATGCATATATCTTGTGCTCGAATAATTTTACGTTTATAACGCAACCCATAGATGCCACCGTACAGGAGGGTGAATCGGGTCATTCGAGTGCACCCTCCAATCCAGCGTACATGTTTCCTCTGCATCTTCATACTGGACAAACAGCAAGACCGAGAATGTTCAAGAGAAACCGTTGCCAAAATTACATCATCAACAGACGACGAGCCGAGACAGGTAACCTCCCGACTCCTCTTTCAGAACGTTACAAGAGAAATAGACGCTTTGTATAGATGTTCACTGATAATTTATGATCTGTCAGTCCCAATATTATCTTCCACCTATGGGAGATTGAATGATCTGTACTTCTTAAGGGAAGATGGACTGACCTGTGGTGGACAAACCAGCTCAGCTGATCTTGAAGAAGGAGACCAGCTTGACATTCAGTGTGAAGCATCTCGGAGCAATCCTCTAGCTGTACTTAGATGGGTGTGGTCGAATTCAACATCATAAGATTCACAATTTGCGCCACCTGAAGAACACGAAGAAGCCAGTTCAACACTCATAGCAAACATCACCATTACACGATTACTCCACCATGAAATTATATTCTGTCTGGCAACGAGCACGGAGTTTCCAGGTTGAAGAGCTAATTGTTCACTGGGTCCATTTAATGTCATTCATCCTCCGGCAGTAGAAGTTGTTCCAGATCAAATTGAGATATCCTGGCCAATGGCAGTCTCCATGTCTTTCCAATGTTTGGGAGCTGGGTACCCACCGGTAGAAGGATACCATTGGCCTTGTTCTCCAGAAGAAGCCTTTGTACAATGTGTCTCCCATTCGAAAGATTTGACCGTATTCGTAAACCCAACAGAAGACGGAGAGGTTTTGAATATCACGTGTGAGGCATGGAACGCTGATGGAACTTCTAGACATCAGTCGTCCGTTATCGTTAGGCACGTAAATAAAAATGTATTACCCGATTGCGAATCTAATGATCCAAAATATGTTGATAGTCATGATAGTAAACGAGAAGATTGGACTACTCTTACGTATGACATGTATGATGAGGACAGTCAGCATGTCTCTCTAAATGTTCTACCAAAGTGAGAAGCACCGAAAACATCACTTTCCGATGGTCCTTGAACGGCGCAGCCATCTTCGAAAAGAAAGGGCAATATGTTTTGAGAGAAGACGATACTGAATGGACCTACATCATATCTTGCAGTATTCTAGAGAACTTGATGGGACCTGGTATTGTTACTTGTGATCATAGCACAACTCAAGAAGCTCAACAGAATTTAGTGGCATGCTACTCATTCTGTGATACGTTGAGTAGTTCCACTGAAACTCTAGTAAGTAACGAAGAAGTAGAAATTTTGACGAACGTAACATTTTACTTACACACCAGCACACCATCAAATATAACAACACTAAACTCTATCGCCGATGCATCCAAGACATTTTGGAGAATGTTCTGGAAGGTTGCCCTTGCTTTTGCAGTGGTTCTTGGACTTCTACTTTGTGCCACAATGGTTGCTTTAGGATGGCGAAAGTTGCTAGATTGGGGGAGGTACGAATCTCAAACACCTGCTGTCCAACTAACTGGTGTAGATGATTTGAAATCTACAGAACCGCGACCACCATCGTCAAGAGTAAGTGATTGTCCATTCTATGAGATTCCAAACGAGAGGCTTGATTTGGCATTGTCAAGTCTGAATGACTCACAGTCTAGTGAGGAAATCCACTGCCATTTCCGAGGAAACGTCGATAGCGTCCTGGAAGCTGATGGATCGTCAAGTGATTGTGCGAAGAGTTGTTGTTCTTCCAGTTCTTCTGATAAGAGGATGTCCTACGCTTATAAAGACGAACCACAGGATGAAAGCGGAGACCTGCAACATTATGAAAAGTGCCATGTCGTTTCGACCGTGATCGGAAAGCCTAGAAGCAAATATTTCTTTGAGAAAGTGATGGGAAACGAGTGAAAATACGAATTCTGCGACAGACAAGATAATGACGCTAAAAAATGTTTTTTTCAACAGCATCTGATGTAGATGATAAAGAATACTAGAAAACAGTTAGATCACGATCATCACCATCATTTTTATCATCCCCACAACCTTTACCATCTCCACCATCATCATCACCATCATCATTTTCATAATCGTCATTATCACCACTATCATTACCATCGGTGTGTTGGCTCAGTTGGTAGAGCGTCCGTCTCACAACCGGGAGGTCGGGTGTTCAAACCCCGGCCGCGTCAGACCAAAAGACGTTAAAAGATGGGAGTTGCTGCTACCCTGTTTGGCGTTCAACGATTAAAGGGATAGAGCCTCGTCGATCTGGCGCTGCACAGCGGCTGCCGGGCCCACGATCAATTGGGCAAAGCAAATTTTCGGAGTATTTCATTTCATGTCTATTTCGAACAATAAATTATGGATTTATCATTTATTTATCATTTATCATCATTATTATCATCATCCCCACCATAATCATCAATACCATTATCATAATCATCGCTATAATCACCGTCAGTACCATCAATACCATCATCACCATCCTCATCATTACTATTGTTATCACAATCAATTTTTTTGGTTAAAAAAAATCCTCTTTAAAATCCACACCCTTATCATCACGATCACCATCATTGTTAGCACTATCATCATTACAGTCGTTATAACTACCATCATCATCATCATCTCCATCAACAACATCCCTGCTATTTATCATGATTACGAGGGGGAATCCCTAGGTCTACACCCAATATGTGTTTTTTTTTTTTTCGTTTAGTGTCAGCATTCACTTCGTCTATGATGCCTTTTGTGCAATTGCTATGTCGTCCCTTTGCCAATTTGTCTAATTTCCAGTAAGACGATATCAATTTCATCCTATATCCATTTGGTCTAACACCGCTGGTTAGGTAAACTGTTTATGAACCTTATTTCAATTTGACAAAGTGCAAAAAAAAGTAAGTACGCGAAGTCATTATACCATCTGGACATTAGACCAAATGACAATTAGACCAAGTGAGTGATAGACCAATTCATGTTTTGACCAAATGGTTGATATACTCAATAGGTAGTAGACCAACTCTATTTAGACATGTTGGTGTCAGACGAGCTTATTATTATTGTTATTAGTATTATTACCTTCGAATTAGACCATTTCCTAGTAAACCATTTGGATAAAGACTGACTAAGATATTTCCCATTTCCTTCCCATCATTTCTACAAATATTTACATGAGATACATTCATTATTTACAATTTTCTTTATTCTTGATTTTTTTATTGACTACACAAATAATACCATCCGCTCATACAAGGTGCGACAACACTCAAATCATGTTGGTATTGGTATTTATTTTTCATATCACAATATTTAAAAACAATACGAGGTAGATGCATGTACGTAATAAAATCAAAGATATATTAGTGAAATGGGTAGGATAATATTGATTTTCAATTGAAAAGCACTGTTTACATAAATGCCATATTATATTTCATAATTATAGTTCTTTTAAGCAACTAATTACATTTGGAAGACGTTGAAATGTGTTAATATGGCATGGTCATGCGTCATATTTCTATCAAAACAAGACATAATTTATCATCTGAGTCAAACAGTAGAAAAAAAATGATATCATTATAAACCATCAGTAAACGATTTTAATCATTTTATAGTAGAGGTCGTCGGAAGTATAACTTTCGTTTTTCCGACGAATTGTCCATATTTTTTAGTATACCACGTGTTACATAATCATTATGTATAATAATCATGAATAAAATCTTTACTTCAGTGATCACCATTGATTGTCCTTTGTCTTTTGATGTTGTAAATGGCTTTCACTTGGGTGATGTATCACATGGTATGAATATTTGAGATGTATAGTAATACAATGATAATTTGACCACGAAACGAAAAAGAAAACAGCGGAATACCTGTATTGACTCTTACACTAGGTTATTACACATGAATGAGAGCAAGTTGATACATGTAGAATATAGATCGTAGCTACAAGAAGAAATGACTCGAATATAAAATTTACGTCGTGTTTACTACACCCCGAATCTGTTGGTGCTAGGTAGGGCTTCATGGATGTGGGATCAAATGAGATTTCAGGAACCATACTAGGCCTACTCGAACTTACAGGCTTTTCATATGACTGATAATTTCCTCTAAAATCAACACAAGTACTTTCATTTACATTAACTTTTGTTTCGTGTGAACAACACGAGACATCACCAAATTTACTCAACCAAAATGTCCGATGAGTATGTGTATGTGACATATCATGTTGGTTTGATTTTTGATGACGACATTTATAAGGGGCCTTCATTCCGTTTTGAAAACACGTTATGGTGGTATTATGTCCTCTTGTATCAGCTTTGCAGTGTACCTCACGCAAATGGGATGAGTAAGCACTATTTCTAATTTTACACGTTGCACGACCACGGGGAATGAAAACTTCTACCTCTTTCCTCAACGTTCTGTGGAAGTTATGCGGGTGATCAAACAAAATCAATTTGAATATATACACAGCAGCGTCCGAAATCTGGACATTAGTTATATGTATATTTACTGCAATAAAACCTCTTCTCGAATCAGTTTTTGTAACTGTAAATCTCATGGCTTGAGATTCGCTCATAAACCCAAGCGGATCATTTTGTCCATTTACGTTAAAAGGGCGTTCCAGTGAGTTTAAGTGAATAGTAAAGTAAGGGTGTACTTCGAGACTTTCATCAATGTCCCAGTGGAGTTCGAATGGTATATTACCAGCTTCATCAGCAATTAAAGTCATTCGTTCAATCGAGTCCACATCTGATGCAGATCCAAGTTTTACTAAAGATAGTGTTAGCATGGCGGACACAAAAAACAACAGCTCCGTTTGAAGTGAAGGCAAGAAAATATTAAACCAGCGATCCATCCTGGAGGCCATTATCTGAACAAGAAAAAGGTTAAAGATATATGGTACAACGAAATCTTATTTAAGAGCAATGGCTTGCATCTGTGCAATTTACAAGAAGTTCTCTCCAAACGGCTCTCAGATTTACATCATACTAAAAATGCCGGTGTTAACAGAAATTTAACTCCAGCCCGGTATCTACATGTATATAAGAAACATCAGATACGTTTTTAAACAGAACCAGACTGGCGTTAGGCTAACACCAGAAAGACATTTAAGCAACGCCAATTACTGTTGAAATAATATAGATTTAATTCTAAACTGGTGTTTTCCGATTTAGATACCGGGCTGGTGTTAAATTAATACCGGGGCATTTTGCAGTCCAGATATATTTCAAATAGACATGGCTAGAATTAGGCTATATCAAACTAAAAGTGGAATTTAAGTTATGTTTACACCAAAACCAAATTCTCTCGAATAAATTCGGACTGATTCTGTCCAAATATGGCATGGTTAGGATGGCTTCGGAACTTATTCGTCTGTGATTCGGAGAGCTATCAGAATAGAGACAAAATGGGTCCCGAATAGGTCCCGATGCACTGCAGACCCACAAAGAATTGACCCGAATAGATTTTGGCCATCCCGAAAAAAGCCGAATTCCAACCGAGTTTTGTCAAGAATTGAGGCAAAGGTGGCCAGAACCGACTCAAATGTGGCCCGATCGCTCCGATTACAGCCGAATGGCCATCCGCATGGTGACCCGAATCGGAACGAATATGGCCGTATGCGCCGAGCCCGGACCGTTACTGCCCGAATGATACGAAAAGGTCCCAATCTTGCCAAAATACTCCGAATGCCTCCCCTAATCCAACCCATTATCATTCGAATACACCCCGAATGTTGCCCGAATTAAATTTGTTGTGACTGCATTCGGGAGCATTTTGAAGGGTACTCAGCTGGTTTTGAACATTTCAAAACGAGCCGATATCTGCTGGTTTCCTCCGGAATGTTGCTGAATCCCTCCCGATATTAGCCACCTTTCGCAAACCTCTACAACGCGAGATTAGAGTCGGGTAACTCAAAAGTTAACGATTAATCATAGATTCGATTGTCTAGATTGATTGTACATTACAGTCAATACAATCAAACGTAGAAAAGTGTTCTACAATCATTGCTAAGCTTTGTGTTACAGGCCCTATGGATCTTGCTTTTCGTGTGCAAAGCTCTTTCATACGATACTAGCATGCCATGCCATGCCATTTGCCTGCCTGAGCTCGCGGTGGGACTGTACCTGTATCATGGCTATGACTCCAGCTGGCTGGAGACATGCGAAATGTAGATTATGACATGGATAAGAAAGTGGTTTTTCAAACAAATCGAGTACATATTGAGTAAGGAAAAACTTACCGAATTAAGGCTTAGATATAGATCATTACAGTTTATCGAATCGATATTGCATTGATCACTGGCAATTGATTCCATGGGTCAGATCACCTCTCCAGCCGAAACCATTTCGCATGCGTTGGTATATATATATATATGTACACAGCATGCAATAGGCCATAAACCGTCTGAATAACATCCAAACTTGCTTTTGACTTATTTCAAAAGTACCTCGCACATTTTGACTTTAACTCGGACTATCAATTTGCACAAGAGAGTGTCAACGGAACATTCTGCTAAAAATGGACGGGACCCTTTTCCTCAACCACCGAAACAAAAGCCCAACCAGCAAATGGTCCCCTACTACGTCTTTTGCACCATCATGTAAAATGAATTACCTCGTATGGACTGTGAATCGTCTTGCTGAATGTTGGCATTTTTATTCTCAGTCATGTCATCATGTTGTCTTGCAAGTCTTAAATCCAAGTGCGAACTTTAGAAGAAAATAAACAGATTGTAATTATATCATGGAACTTACTGGCTTTATTTGAAATTAATCGTGATTGATTGATTTTATTCGTCAAGAATATCACAGGAGTTTACAATGAAATTGAAGAATACCATGACAGCATGGCACATGACAGCCGAAAGGCTTATTTCCAATGGGGTCCTATTGTTAGTATAAAACATTAAACATACATCACTACGACAAGTACAGGAATATGGTAAAAAATACACATCCATCAGTCAAATAATTTGCAAATACCTGAAGCAAACAATAATCTACCTAATTTTAAAAAAGAATTGTATTTTATCATAACTACATTATCTACATTACTTAACACCAACTGTACAAAATGTGTGACTTTTACTGGGAATACTGTTCTCGAGTAGATTCCAGTTCTAGGTGCTTCTTTAATGCAATCTTAAAGTGAGGAAAATTTTTAACTGCTTTTACTTGATTACTTATATGCATAGATTCAAACAGTCATTATTGATTTCCATTGTAATTTTCTCCATATTCTCCAGGAATAATATTTGAATTTTCTAATAGAAATATACTGTCCTTTTCTCGTTCGTTCTAGCAAATTCGGCACCCCTGACTTACGATTGTTATAGTGTAACTGAGGAATGTCCCTTCCACCAGAGAATACTCTTACATTTAGAATCAAACAATCCCTGAATATTATGAAATCGACTCGATTTAAAAAGAATGATTGAGTGTTGGAGTAAATCTGTTGACACCCAGTTTGGTGCATTAACGAATAAAAATACCGCACAATGTGGAATTTCTGTTCTTGCAAATTCATCAACTAAACTTACAGTAAATAATATTTCAGTATAGAAACTTACCATTAAACAATATCAGTGATTACTGCACAATCAATATCCGAGCAAAATGAAATATTGAACGAATCATCAGCTATTTCATATCCCCCTTTTGGAGAAGCATGGACCTACAGAGTAGTAGGTCCATGGGAGGAGGGAGGAAGGAGAAGAGGGTACTTGAGTCATGAATTGTTTGCATTTTGCATTTCAGAATCAAAGTTGTTTGCGCCATTTGTAAACAAGATAACGTCAATTATAATTTTGCAGTTTATCTGTAGTTCTGCATGTAGGCCTACCATGTGATTGATAAATCAAACTATTTTATTGTTTTATGATACTCGTCTTTAGTTAGTCTATGGCAGTGATGAAATAGTTATCAAACAGTTTCGAAATGCCCCATCCAATATTTTAGGACACGCAGGACCCAAGGGTTGTGAATAAAACGTTATTGTGTATGCCTTTTTGGTTATTATGATGAATTAAAAGTATATTTACATAATCATATAAATCGGTTTAAGAAGTGCATTTTGAATGGTAATCTCAGAGATTTACAAGCCTTTATTACCGGGAAGGCTGATGACAACGCCCCATTAAGATTTACTGAAGTCATGTGATGATTTACTCGATATCAATATAACTGAATTTTATTTCCTTTACTGTTGAATCTTTTCAATTAATCATAAATTGTGTAAATAAGGAATTTGTACATGTAAACACACTTAAGTCACAGATATCTGCTAGATATAATCATACCACCATCTCATGGGCGAATCGCGTGTGATCTCTAATCCAGCTGCAATCATAAGTCGAATCATTTTTTTTTGTTTTATAAAGCTTTTTTTATTTCCCTCCGATAGGGCATATATTTGCATAAACATTTTAACAATGATATCAATGAAATAACATATCATACACACATAGCATAATTTTATACAAAGTATAGGCCTACAGGGCGTTTCAAGCAAAAGGCAACCGATACTAGAGTGGCCATGTCCCACACCCATCCGTTCCGCCGCCGACACTTGCGGCAGCAAAGAACAAATGAGCACCGAACAAGGCCACTCCAACATTAATTGATCACCTCTCACCCGAAACACACTGCACATTCATCATGAAAATATGTTTACATTAAACAGAAATACATATAAAGGTCCGGAAATCTTATTACAAAATGACAAGAATTCTTTCGAAATTTACCAATTTTTTATCAAATTTATGTGTTTTGTTTTCCATAATACTGATTTGCCTCTCATTTTTGTAACATTTTCTTATATATTGTTTAATTTTCTCAAAATTAGGTATGGTTTTTTCCACACGAGCAGAGTATACTTGTTGTTTCGTTCAAATTATTAAACAATTTAAAGCATCGTTTCTTTTTTCTGTGAAACCAAACAAAACATGTACAGCAGAAAGATTTATTCTAAATCTTGTTAAACTGTATAACCAGTCTGTAAATCGTACCCAGATAAGATTTACCACATGACATTGATAAAAAAATGTATAGCGTTTTCTTCTTCCCTTCCACAAAAAGAGCATTTTGCATCTGCAGTTATTTTCATCTTTACAAGATCCTTATTCAAATATAATATCTTATTTAGCAGTCGGTACTGAAAGTACCTCATTGTAGTATAAGTTGTACATCGAAACATCGTTTTAAAATAATTTTTCATATCTCTGGTGTCCATCGAAATGCCATTGACAAACCATCTATTACACAATTTAGTCAAGTTATCATAATTTTCTTTTGACATGATATAATATACATGTCTACATCCTTTTTTGTCCTTCAGTAAATGAAATATATAAGCAGGGCATAATAATAATAAGTCGAATCATGGTCGTACGCAGACATATTTTTTTTCCGGGGGGGGGGGGAGGCGTAACCATTTTCGACGAAACTCGAAAGCGAGGCAGTGAAGCAATTGAGCTTGTCATCGTAAGTTTTTGAATTTTTTAAAGTGAAATTAATGGATTTTGTTCTATACGTTCGTTGATTTTGTGCGAAATTCACTAAAAATATTCTTCTTTTAAGTAAGACGTTGACCTTTTTAATTGTTTCTCATAGTAAATGACAGATTTACTGAGATCAATATGTAATACCAGTACTTCCTTATACGAATTACAGCAAAATTAATACAAGTTGCTTTCTCGGCAACGTAGTCACGAAATTCGTTGAGGGGGGGGGGTCAATTTGGTCCATGCCTGCAGTTTACTAAGAGTTAATAATGTACGATTAACACAAACTATCAAATTTTGAGAAGTTCCTGCAATAATAAACTTATATTGTCCGTGGTAAAACGGGCATTGATGATATTGGTTTTTAAAATTAATTTTCAAAATTGCTTCAACACACTGGCCCCATGGAAGAACAGCAGCAACAATTATAGTTGCAGCTGAATATAGGCTACCAGCCGTAATTTTATCTTGCTTGTATATAGTATACATTTTTATCTGTAAAACTGTATATTTTTAATCTTACGGATATAAAAACAACAACAACATATCATAAAAGCTTTTTTTCAAGCAACTAATTTTTTGTGGTGATTTTGACTTGTACAAAGAGACTATATATAGTTTATGTTTAATTCACACAAACACACGCACCCTCGCACCCGCACACACACCGCTTAACTCCATAAACACATCCTCACAATATACACACACGCAAATCTACCACACCCCCACCAACACCCTCATACACATCCACACACCCAACACACGCATACATCACACCCTCCTAACACATGCCTCGTACGAGGTTAAAGAATGTAACTTGTAAAGATGTACTTGATATGTATGATTGTTTGTAAAAGTGCTTTTTTTGCATAATACGCTTTATATTGTATAATTCATTGTATTTTTATTAAAGAAACCTTTCAAAATAAACAAAGACGGTAGAAATATTTACATTTTTCTTTTACATGAAATCATCTTAAGTGGGATTCTGCAACCCAGCTTCGCAGGCCTGAACTTATTGCAAACATAACAAATTGCTGCCATCAAAAATGACAAATACCGACACTGAATCACTGGTACATTGTTATCAATTTATTGTTAAAGAGTAGAGATTTAATCATGCGTGCTAAGTATAGCTGGTTCAGGGTGTGATGTGCGTTTCATTCATCATGAATACTTTTCTGACATTTCAGTTCTTCCCAGTCTACACCCAGAAGTATCAAATGGTGCTGGTTTGCAATCCCTAGACACAATATCATAATGAATGGAAAAATTATTTCATGTGACGGATTCAAGATAACCAAATAATGACTGTCACAAAAATGCATGGTAAAAAAAATTCATGTGATAGATTCATGATAAATGTCTGAAGAGATGATACAGGATTCACTGTCATTGGTTGAGAGCAATCGAATTATTGACTCTAAATATGACCTATGAATATCGGCGATAAAAAGGGAAATAATTAACTATTAAACAAACACATGAACACCGCATCAGAAAAAAATATTCAATACAGAAGGCTCATATTTCTTACTGTTTTTGAAGCCAGAAGGATCGCGAGATTTCGTGTCTCTGCTTCATGCAAATCGAATTGCAGAATCAACTTTGGCAAAATTGTTAAAAGACGATTGTGAATGCCACATTTAAATTAATAATATAACCCCGAAGTACAAATTTTGCTTGACACCAGGGCAACAACCGATATCAAACACACTTTAGTTCCAGACGAGATGTAAAAAGGTAAGTCTTGCAATTAAATGTATAGGGAAAAGTTGAAGTATTTTCCAGTGTACAGCTTCAATAGAAAAACTCTTTATTACGAAACAGATTATTCAATAAAATAGCATTCGGTGGAGATAAACAAAAAGGGATGTTGTATTTGTTGGAACTATATTCTAAAAACATGAAAAGGGTGCAAACACAGCATTGAGAGCTTCCATTCTATTGGTACAAATTTTGCTCCGCATAAGCCTTTTTGATATTTCAGGAAAAAATGACAATATTTTGTACCCTTTTAGTCTATTTATAGCAGGTGCAAATGCGCAGATTTTGAACGCAAAAATAAATACATTCTAAACTTGAATTGCAGAGTTCCACCTATCATGGGTTGCAAACGAGTATTTTGGGGTCCACAAATGAAGGTGTATTTAATTTTTTTTTGTACTTTGGGTATAAATCTGTACCCCAAAACGCTGCCTCCAGTTTTACATAAAGGTTGTACATTTAAACCTTTTTAGTGTGTATGCGATGAGACAGCAGATAATTCGTGCAGAATTGGGATTTATTCTTCATTAATGAATATCTAATGCTCACAATAGAACGCTGTTAATTTTTTTTTTAAAGAAATAAAATACTTAAACTTAAACCATAAGTATCTCTTAAACCATAAGCATACCGTACTTTGTGCAATTTATGAATCTTCATTGAACTGTGTGTCCATACATGAAAACTTCCTTGAACAATGCAAATCGTTAACATGGTCAATTATGTTTTATGCAATATATAATCATATATGATACATTATTTATCAAATTGTATCATAAACATTTTTAGTATAGCTAGCCATAAGTCAAATATTTTGTCACGGTTCTAAAGAAAGTCTTGATGATGATTTTTTTTTAGAGAACATAGATTCTAGCGAATGTACATTCGATGAATAACCCCAAATGTGTTTTACGAATTTATTCTATTCTTCTCTGTGATCGCGATTTCTTTAATACTCCATCCACTTATACATTCAACTTGGTTAACAATAACAGGATAGATATTAGTTCATAATAATTGATATGCTAATTATCCCAATCATACTTATAAACCAAGACTAAACATAAACCTGACACGACCCCCGATATTAATGACCCATGTTCATTCACGGTATTATATTTTTTCCTACATAAAAACATTTTATCAATCCCTTATATATATTTAAGGCATTTAATAACTAGCATGAACATCTTTTGAAGGCTACAAAGCATACACTGTCAGTAATAAGGACCTGGAATACAGTATTGCCAAAAAGAACAATAAGTTAGCTATTCATTTTAAGAAATGGAAATTTATATTATGATCACTCAATTGTTTTTTTTTTATTTGCAAAATAATAATATGCTTATATTACTTTTGAAGCCTTATGTGACTTTAAGATGTTGCTAGTATATTTTCCTTTCCCGACGAAGGTCACCAAAATTGGGCTCATATCACAATGGTCTGTCTGTCCGTGCCGGAAATTTGGACCACTGTTTGCATGATTTGTAAATAACCCCAAAAATGGTTTAGCCCTCCTCTCTTTCCACTCACTGACTTTTATTGATTATATTTATACTTGTGAATTCCAAAATAAATCACCGTCTTTTGAAAGCTACAATACTTATACATGCCTGTAATAATAACCTGGAATATAGTAATGTTAAAAGTGAATCCCCTAAGAAAATGGGAATTTAATTTATTATCATGTTACGTTTCCAGCGTATAGAAGTTTACAAGATGACTGTCATATTAGGTTGTAATATGTATTCGTATATCTGTACATGGATATAAGCTGCTTTTTCGTATACATTGCGTTGTCATGTTTTATTGTTGTTGTTGTTGATTATTATTATTGTTAAAATCACTGATATATTTTTGTTTATGTCTATTGATTATATTGATTCAATAAAACACATAAAAAAAAATAAAAAAACTAGCATGAACATTATGAAATTCTAATAATGCTTTATGAGCATGAGATAATTGAAATATTTGTTTTAGATGAAATTTGTGTTTAAAATACATTTTCAAGTATCTTGACATTGTAGCATTACATGATTTCACCTAGATGAAAAAAAGGAAAACAAAATAAAAATGATTGCATATTTGCTGATTAGTCCATAAATTGTAAATTATTTGAGACGATAGGCCTACAATTTTGTGAAATTAAAAGAATCAAGAAAATGTTACCTGATATTTATTGTTTGCCATAGTGAGAAATTGCATAAATTTTACAGTTTTGCGGATAAACAATTATATATCTAACACAAATGATGATTATCATTACCAGGTGGAGGTGCCGTGGCCGAGTTGTCTAAGGCGCCTGGCTATACATAGAAAATCTGGGGTTCGATCCCCGGCCGCGGCACCTTTGCCCGTGAGCAAAGTATTTAATGTACAATGCTCTTTTATCCTGCTTTCAAATAAATGGAAATGCTATATGCATTATTGGTAACTTGGTGTGCACGTGCTTAAAAAAAGATCTTCTTATGATAAATATACACGGCAATAAATACAGTGGGTCGTTTAAAATGATTAAAAGATGTGTCATGAATTAGTAATGTTGTGGTGGTGTTAAGTTATGATAAGGAATTCGTATTTATGAAATGTTAACAATGATGTCCAAATCGTGCAAAATGATACTTAGCTCGTCATGCTATTCATCATACAACTTGAAGGTAATTAGATTTATTGAAAGTGAAAAGCTGCTTTATAGAATTAATCATTTTGTGAAAATCCGCACAAGTTGCACTTTCCATGTTCGTTCCGGGATTTAGGTATGATCTAAGTAAACCATGTAAACAGTGATTATGTAATAACATGTTTTGCTAATGCTTACTAGTACATTGTGTCATTATGTTATGAAATCAACTGAATTACCTAGAATATAAGATGATGTCATAAATATATTTCCTCTGTTGATAAATTCCTCGGAAGATGTAAATTTGTTTATCTAAAGGGATGGTCCAAGCTGGGGATATTCATATCTCAATAAATAAAGAAAAAAAATCACAGAGCAAATTGCTGAAAATTTGATCAAATTTGGATAACAACATGCAGTTATTGAATTTTAAAGATGTGCATTATTCCGGGGAAACAGTTCTAGGCATATCTTCATGAATATTCATTAGGTGGGATGATGATGTCATATCCCCACTTGTACTTGTGTATTTTATTATATGAAAATTAGGTTCATTAAAAATTTGTCAACCAAGAACTAAAGCAATTGGATTGACAACTGATTAAGAGCTTTGGTTATTTATTGCCGCAACTTATTTCATCATAATGGAGACATATCATTAACACATGTATGAAAAAATGAAACAATTATGATTTCATGTAATAACATACGAAAAAGTGGGGATATGACATCATCAGCCCACCTACATGTGTAATTAATATTCATGACGATGTGCATATAACTGTTTTCATAAAATATTGATAAACTTTAAAATTCAATAACTGTTATCCGATTTGTTATCCGATTTTGATGAAATTTTCAGAATTTTGCTCTATGAATTTTATTCAATTTATTTAGATATGAATATTTTCAGTCCGGACCATCCCTTTAAAGCCACCAAAATAATAATGAAAAAACACAACATATTTCCTGGGTAGTAGAATGCAAGCTAATTTCCTTTGCCTTTTTGCTCATCTAGAACATGAATCAACGAAACTCCTTGTACTCTGCACGTTTTTTGTATCGTCTTTTGGGTTATAAGATTAATTGCTAAGCTGAATTTCTTCACATATTGAATAATTATGAAGTTATCACGTCAACCTTCTTTTAACAGTGTATTTAAGATGTTAAGACATTTTTAAAGAAATCTCTACTGCAAAGGAGTTAATATGCTAATGATGCGGAATGCGGTTATTGAGAATAAAAACTGATGCATTGACAGAAAAGTGTTCATAGGTTGATTCATTAATGTCAGATTTCCCAAGTCAATATAATGAACAAAATAAATGTTCCCCTTCCGTTGTCGAATTGACAATAGCATGATTTTTTTTCTTAAACACGTTATATATCTAGAAAATTAATCTCTCAAAAGAATGTACTTAGCATCTTTTCTAGGTCATGTTCTTTTTGTGACCGTGTACAGGAAGAAAGGATATAGTTTGTTGAATATAATTCTTGTACCGCAGAATACTCAATTGCTAATGAATTTGATTTTCCCTAACCCTTTTCCTGATTTGATTATTTCTTTTACCATTTTTTTTTACATTTGAGGAATGTGCTATGTTCACATCTTCTAACATGTCTAATGCAACATTATGGGTGAAATTAACTTAAAACTTGTAAGACCTTCCACACTTAATTTTTTTTTGCATTTCTATGACTGTGCCAGGGACGGCGGTCCGGGGGGGGGGGTGGCACAGTGCCCCCCACTTTTTGAAGCACTGAAAAAGTGCCCTTTTTACGCAATAATAATGCCCCCTTACGAACGTGTACAGTGCCCCTTCCATCCTAAGAGGACCCGTCCAAGTCGTGCCCTTACTCGTATAATTGCCATATCTTTTTCAAAAAATGCCTCTTCATGGATGTGTTCTGTGCCCTTTCCAACTGAGAAGGACCCGTTTTATGTGTTAGCATGTGCCATATCTCGTATCAATGCCAAATTTTACTACAAATTCCCCGTCACGAACATGTCCTGTGCCCCTTTCACCTGAGAAGGATGCCCCTTTGCCTTCTTATAGGTGCCCTTTCTTGTATCAGTGTCCGCTTTCACCTAAGAAAATTGCCTCCAGGGCCATTTCTGTGCCCCTTCCACCTGAGAAGGACCTGTTTTATGAGTTAACGAGTACCCCTTTGCCTTCTCATATAGGTGCATGTTCTTCATATTAGTTAAATTGTCCGGATAACCACTGTTTTCGTGCCCGATGAGCGTCCGGTTTCTTTATTTAGCGCCGTTCTGCTTCCTTCTGCATAATTATGAATTAAAAAAAACTTATAGAAATAATTCAACGTGCCTTAAATTTCATGAGTCATGTTAGTAAGGTATAGAAGTAATTTCTTCTTTGTTTTATGATCATGGCGGTACGCAGCGAGGAGGGGGGGGGGGCAGTTTCCCCCCCAAAAAAACAACTCACATTTTCTTTCTGCAGATTTGCACAAAATTCACCCAAGATATGCACAAAATCCAATAATTTTTCTTAACAAAATGCAAAAGCGCCTCAATGATAAGCTCGGTTGCTTCGCTCCCTCGCCTTCGATTTTTTTTCTCCAAAAAGTTCCCTTTTTGAAATAAAATGTGCACCCCTCACTTTCAACTTCTCTCCGCCGCCCCTGATGTGTGCAGTTATCTACTCTAAACGACGCGGAGTAGTTCACTTTATGAAAGAAGGAAATTGCACCTTCTTATTTAGCATGTTTAGAGTGCGGGATGGATTGGTGATGATAGTTCTTAATTTCGCTTACTGGTGTGTACCTAAAAAACACTATTGTTTTTAGGTGGGTTCATTTTTCCAATACTTCCACTATGTAAAGTATGAGGAATTGTTAATTCACTTTGCTAGATCATATCATCACTATTAGATCATTAATTATAACAAATATCAAACAGACTGGATATTGACGCGGTTGACACCTTCTGGTCACTTCTCTCTTTGTACAGATCTTTTCTACAATGGGGTCATCAATATTCAAGTCCACAGTGGAAGAGGAGATAAGTCAGGGAAGTATTGCACAGAATAAAGCAAAGGTAAGAACATATATATCATACAAAGTTGCGTTTGTAATATAAACAAATAGAGGTACATGTATCTTAACACAATTCATCCGTAGCATTATGATTTGTAAGCTTCTTTTTATAAAGTGATCCTTTTTAAAAACATATTTATTTATTTCATTTCCAGGCAATATACAACAAGAATATATACAAGTGGAAGCAATTACCAACGACTAGCATTGACTAGTGCCTGAGGATGACTAAAAAAAAACTAGTTTCTGTATGTTATGAAGCTCTCCTCACTAGTCGGTAATTTTGCTCAAACAACGGTTGTGTCAGTTTATTTTACATTAGGTTGCTATTATACTCATGCCATAAGCGAACAAAAGAAAATGTGACCTGCCATCCCCAAACTAACAAAAAATGGATTTTCCAATGATGAGCTTGAAAAATAATGTCATAAGCCTAAAAAACGGTACATAATGTAACTTGAAAATAAAACAATAAAACTTGCAAATTACGTATACTTGATTTCACATGTTGGATGTAGAAGAATTTAGAAAGAGCTTGGAATTCAAGGCTTGAACATTTGGGATTCACTCTAGCATAAGATGTGCAATCTCAGTGAAACCTCCAAGCAGTTCAGAAAAAAACCTGGGGTTAAAACACTCCTGCATTATTGCCTTCTATTTCAAATTATGATAGTATAAAGAAGAAGAGTAACCTTTCTTATGGTAATTTTCAAATTTTAACTTGTTGGAGCTCAAATTATTGTTCTGAATATTAACAGAGAATCTTCCCTGGCGGCTTTTGTTCGGGTGGCTGGCCACAGTATACTAGGTCTATATTGCATATCATGTAACTTACAGTAATACAGATTGTAAATTGGAGAGAAGCGACAAAGATTGGTCACAATTTGAAATGCACGAGAGGTCACAATGTAAGGAATTAAATGTTATGATACGAATTTGGCTCAAAGGGGCTGAAAGGTTTGGTCACAAAGCGATGATGGACCATCAATAATATTTGCATTTTAAGCAGGAAAGATGGAACGTACTTTCGTTGGAGGGGTTGGCAAAGCAAAAAGAGGGGACTAAAATGACAAAATAGGCATTTCGGTGCAAACAGATATATTCACCATGTGATTATCACATGTGTGAAGTAGTTGTGTGTTTTATAGTAATTAGTTTGCAAGCCTTTTTTTTAAAGTAATTTTCTGATTGGTAAGATACATATTTAGGTTTCATTTTTTCGCGAGGGAGCGTAGCGAGCGAGTGGTTGGAAAAACTTTCAAATCCGGACATTTTATGTAAGACGAAAATTAAACATTCCCAGCAGTTTTTTGTTTGTAATCATGACGAAGAAATATATCTAGTGATCTGAAAGATTTTTTAATTTCCAATCATTCTCCTCCCTTTATTTTATCAACGTTTGTTTCTCTATCGTATCGTTTTTTTTTCTTCTTCCTCTCCTTTCCTCTTTACTACTTTTCTTTCCGCCGCCAGTAGTGTGAAAGGGGAGGGGGCAAGAGCCTCCGCATAAAAATTATGTGATTTCTGTTTTATTGTGTTGATGTTTCAAACATATTTTTTTGTCCAGAGGCAAAAATAATTGTATTAGACACAGTGAACTTTTTCTATCTCAAAATAGCTATGTATTTTGTTAGGAGAATAATAGCTTTGTAGTTGCAGCTATTTTCTTTTGTGATAGATGATGTACATGTAGATAATCAGGAAATAGCAGATTATGTCACCCCATGCCCAAGAAAATGTACTACCACTTGCAAGTCTGCGAAGCTGCGGTGCTCTAGAGCAGGAAAATTTGTTATTTGTTATTGTGGTAAAACCTGGCATTGCATAGCACTTCTAAACATGTAACATGCTACACACTTTAACATGCTTTAAATAAGATGAAGTCAAGCCATGAGCCATATTATCATGATTATATAGACTTATATTACTGACTAATAGTGTCCGGATCTAACTGTGACTGGATGAGAAAAAATTAAAAATTTGAAGAGTGAAGGGGAAGGGGAAATAAAGAATGAAAAAATGTGAATTGAAATGGGAATATGAAAAAATAGAACGAGAAATACCGTATCATAAAAAAAAAAAACGTTGTTTGAATTGGAAAAGTTCTTTCCTATGTTTAAATGCTGTTAACATTTTCAATCTCTGGTGGTTGTTCCTTTTACATTTGTGATGAATACCATTTGATTAATTTCTTACGAGAGTCCTCGAACATGTTAAGAATACTTCTCACTCATTCTGTTAAGAGCCCTTTATATGTTTAAATTGCAATCACAACTGTCTATGTCAAAAGGAGCCTTTACCACGCAAAAAGGATATGTGTCATACTGTGATGTTCTTTTAACGTGAACAGGGTGACACATCCTTGCGAATGAGAAAAAAAAGAGTTTGCATGATGTTGGTGTAAGAAGTGTTCTCGGAATCCATTTCTTTAAATTATACTCTCATCTGATGATTGAATTTTGCCCCATGTAGACATTTTCTTTTTACCTCTTAATCTAAATAAATCCGAAGATTAGTTATGCTTCAAAACTGTCTTTGCTCACTCTCACATTTACAGTAAATTTGTCCAATACACTCCCCTCCAGTTGTTGGCTGATTTCATTATGCAATGATATTGACTTAGTATCTATCTTTCTATTATCATATACAAGTGACGCTAATGGGAAAACAATTATGCTTGTCATGGACCTGCAGAAAAGGTTAATGGGCAATTTTCGGGGATCTTAGATTCTGCCTTAATGATCAAGATGATGGACCGTTCTTTTTTTCTCTCAGAGTCTTCTCAATTGTTGGCAATTTTCGTTGATATTTGTTGGAAATGTAATAATTGATATTTTCACCCAAAAATTAAACTCTTCTAGCTATATAAAGTGAGTTATAAGCAAAAACATACAAAATGACAGATTTAGGGCACATTCTATACGCTTAATTGCATAATGAAATAATTAAAATAATGAAATTTTACTTTAAAGTCTCGTAGTTTACCTCCGGCTCTACGTGCTTGCAAATTTTCGCGGTAAAAGCGCAATCAGCGGCCGAGTTCGGTAGGGATTCAAATTGACCCCCTGTTATCTGTTTATTCTGGTCTACAAATAGCCCAGTTAAATTAGGGTTTAAACCAAAGGTGAAATAAATAAATTCTTAACAAATTCTCAAGGCTTAACTTTATCAAATTATCATAATTATTATTATTTTACTTAACCTGTATATTTTCATTTAGATCCAGAAAGGAACCAAACATGTATATAGCGCGAGGGAGTTTTGCCACCGAACTCCAGAAATAGTCGTAGTAACTCCTTGATAGTTTAAATTTCTGGTGCATTGCCTTGCATTTTAAAAAGGTACACAGGATCTGATTTTCCTTCTTCATTTTTTTTTAGGTTTCCTTTTTCAGTTTTCTGTGAATTCTCACATTGGCACCTCAGTGATTACACTTTTCCTTCATATTAATGTTTAAGCTTTTACATTGATGTAAACAAAGGACCACGATCATACTCCCAAAACCCCAATAAAACCGAGTATCATATGAGAAAACAAATTATTAGAGCATAGCACATCCAAATTAATGATTTATAATATTTTCGTACCTCTTTTGCGTTTTGTACCCCTACACAGGGCATGTCCCCTGGAAGATGACTGTTCGTCAAAAAAAAACTATACACTTTTGAAATTGCTGCGAATAAAAAAATATGTCACTTTGGGGAAAAAGACCTATACAGCGCATCCCAGAAAAAACGAAACCAAGATTTAGCGATGATTTATCATAACTTAATCATAAATAAAATAGACAAATGACCTACCAATGTAAAGCTCCTCTTTCATATGGTAATACTTAGATTATTCCTAATTCACGCATGAGTGAGCAAAAACAATTCGAAGAAAGGATGCCAAAAACTCATTTGGCGGGGGGTATCTGAATTTCAAAAAGAAAATCACATGACTAAAAAGTTCAATATCTGCTCTTTTCTTTGATACCTTAATCCCAGAAAATGGTCAAGAAGTAAAAAAGTTATGATCCCTCGAAACAATGCTTGTATTTCCATAATTTCATTAAATAAACGTGTTTTCACCGGTTTCCCACAGAAGCTATCGCACAATAACAAAAGACTTAATGCATGGCTGATCGTCAACAACACGGAGTGTCGTGTGAGTTTGAACGCTAGCCTGTAAAACCTCTTCATTTTATGAAATTATTGAAATTCAAGCCTTATTTAAAATATCCAGAACTTTGTTATTAATTGACCATTTTCTGTAATTGAGGTATCAAATTAAAGATCAGATATTGAACTTTTTAGAAATGTGGTTTTCTTTTTAAAACCCAGATACGGCAAGCCAAGTGACTTTTTGGTATCCCCTTTTCAAATTGTTTTTGCTCACTGATGCGTGAATGAGAAATAATCTAAGTAATTTCAGATGAAAGAGGAGATTCTAAGATTTAAAATGGTAGGTCATTTGTCTATTGTATTTGCGATTAAGTTATGATAAATCATCGATAAATCTCGGTTTCGTTTTTGTGGGACGCACTGTATATATGGAAAGCCAATAAAGTCAACTTTCAAATGACACCAAAAAGATGGAAAACTATTCCTGCTTGAGTGAGCACTACCCACTTAAACAAAGGGTATGAAAATTAGGCTGGGCAGGAATTAGACTTCCAATTTCGTTCACTTTTTGAGAGGTGAGTCCCTTAGAACTTGCAAAGTTGAGGGTGTTGTGATAAATCAATGATCAATCATGATCAATTTAGGTTGTTTGAGCAAATTTCATGAATTATCAGATTGAAATTTCATGCATGAGTGAACATGAATTGCAATTTTTAGTGCAGCATTTTGACTTTTTCATGTGGATCTCAGCATTGTGTTCATGGCAGTCAGAATAAGGGTGCGATAGGGGATAGGACATAAGTGGGTGAAGTAAGTTGATGGAATCATTCGTGATAGGTCCATGATAGGATAAAGGTCAGCAGAACATTTAGCCACCCTGGCCCTCTCTCTACCCCCTTCTCCTCTCCTGAGAGACTAGGATTTGCTAGGCTGGGCAGGAATTAAAGTGTGTTGTTGACAGTTAAGTAAAGTGTGAAGTGAAAATTTTCTTCACACTTAACTTTACTGTCAACAACACACTTTACTTACGGACCCTACGGTAACTATATATTCTATACTTCGTACATATTGACTTACCATTACCTTGCATGTATAATTGATTATCAATTATGTACTATAATTACTTATCTCCGTTATATATTGCATTGCATTGTATTTACAATTGTTATTAGTAGGCCTATATTTTGTATTTTATATATTGGTTTAGATCCTGATGAAGGGCATGTGCCCGAAAGCTTGACGAAGACGGGTATTGACCTTGCTACGGCCCTCTCCATACCATTGATCTCAAATATATATATATACATATATATATATATATATATGCCTTTTCCCCAAAGTGACATATATTTTGTTTGACAGCCATTTCAAAAGTGTATAGTTTTTTTGAGACGCACTGTATACATTGATACATTTTTGGGGTTCTATATCATTATCAAATTTTAATAACAAGATAATTTTTTTTGAAGTAGTTCACATTGATTGAAATTCATTATTCTTTCTCCCCTTTTTTCAGTTTCATGATGATACTTCACAGTTAAAACGACATAGATGCAATGACAAAAGGATACTTCCAGACACCGATGACGAAGGAGAAATTCAGGACAATATGTAAGTTTCTTTTGTACACTTCTAAAGTTTGATGAGAGATAGTCTATCTGCCTACATTGAACCCCGTGTTTAAAAGAGTAGAATATGATTGTTTTGTTTTATTTGACACCCGGGGGGGGGGGGGGGGGGAGCGGGACTCAGTATATAATATATAGTGGGTATGTGCCGTGGAGGGGACCCCTATTTTTACACTCAAATTTTCGTTCCAAGGCATAGCATTTTTGTCTTATTGAGAAAAAGAACAAAGAAATCCGCTCGAAAGCTTCGCATATTTTTCGTTACGCCGTTCCGATTGCATTGATCTGCTACAATGAGCTGCAATTTTAGTGAAAAGCGGCCGCAGAGCGCCGTCCGACCATCGCCTCAGCTCTGCGCGAGCGGAGGCCGCGCTAGCTGCATCATGCACGCATGACCGTCCATAGGGATGCATACGCACTCACACGCTGGCGATCCGTTCCAAGGACCCCCCTTTTCACAAACATTTGCAGTTCCGAAGCCCGTTCCGAGGACCCTCCTTTTTACAATAACCCGCTCCAAGGCCCCCGTTTTTTGTCTCGCCCGCGACACACCCCTACCACTTTTTTGGTCGAGTGCCCCCCCCCCCCGGGTTTTACATATGATGAAATATATTGTTCCTATTTCAATCAATATTGTTTGTGTAAGTTTGATTTGTAAATGTCCTAGTAATTGTATATGGGCATTTTATTTCAATCTGTTGAAAATTGAAATATGACAAATTTGAATTTGAATTTGCATTGGAAAAAAGCCAGTTGTTATTATGTAACCTTCCCTATACTGCCTCAGTGATAATTTCATCGAATATATTGCCACACTTTGTAAGACGGGGCTCAGATATAACATACAACTGACTTTATTAGAAATGTATTTTGCTTTACATCTTAATCATCACCATGGGCATCAAACAATCCTAATTATGTCAATGATGTTTTTTCTAGTCCAAAAGAAAGAGGACATATAATTTGGTGATACAGTTAGATGCAAACGTTCTTCGAGGCCAAAACATATGAGCCATTGTTCCGATGTAATACGTCTTTGCTAAAATAATCACACTCTCCGGTTTTTTCGATATATTTGATTGTGAATCTGCCATATGTTGGCGAAAAAATTATCCATTCGGTTTACAGTTTACAGTTTGTTATCTTAATCAGCCTAATTTTCCTGATAGTTTATTATGAAATCCGAATTTCAACAACAATATTTATCTTATTTTTACTGTGCCCTATTTCCGTCCTTATATCATGTATATTGTGGAAAAATATAGTCACGATATTAGAATAACATCGTACGATAAAATATTGGGTGGCATTTATTGCCATATCAACCCTCATTAACCACTAATTTGGCCATGCATATTTTCCATAGCATTCAAATTCAAATTTATTTATTTCACTTCCATCAAACAAAAACAAATTGTATACCATATATAAACATAAATATTTTTTTCCGTTGCAAAAAAATGAATTTCCCATAATGATAACTTAATTTGATGTTTCTGGTTTATTGTCTTTTTAGTAATGGATCATCCCCTTTTGAGGAATGATTATATCTTATACAATCCCAATGTTGAACATTATTAGTGCAAAATGGTATTTCTCTTAGAAATTTCACCCCCTAACGCCTCCCCGAGGATATCAGTAAATCTGTTTAAAGCATTCGCATAATAAAATAAATCTATTCGTGTTATAACGATATCAAGAGTCATTATCAAATCTAACTCAATTCGGTAGCACTTTTTATATTCGTACAAATATGAGGTTCGTGGTCATATGTGTAGATAGAACTATGTCTTTTTTGTCTCAGGACTAGGGAAACTGGAAAGCTGCAGGTCGCATCAGGAGGTAACGTTTCAATGGAAAATATAAATGGAAGGCGAGAAAGCAACAGTGAAGGCGGAAAGAGTCGATGCTCAACCGTTGCTCCACCAAGTCGATCTGGCACCGACGAGAAAGACGGAAGTTCGGAAATCTATCAAGGGGATCAAATCTTTCCGGCAAAGACATCTAACGATAATGACGCATCTGTGGGGCTGTACGAAATCACTCCTCCGATGGAGGTAGCAGAGAACGCAAACGTCCTGAATGTTGTAGCAGATGAGACTGGGCAAGGCCCGCTAGAAAATATTGCAGTTGCAGGTGAGATACCAGTGGGTGGGAATGCCATTGCATCAAGACGGGAGACAACATCTAATCCCCAAATAGACAGAACTGACAAGAAAGGAAACACACCGCTATTCAACGCAGCCTCAAAAGGTAATCTGAAAGGTGTTGAAAATCTCCTCTTTCAGGGAGCAAACCCAAACAAACCAAGTAATCGTGGACGTTTTCCTCTCCATGAAGCGGCAGAAAAGGGGCATGGAGACATCGTTAATTTGCTCATCGGTAGAGGAGCTGAGGTACAGGTGGAATGTGACATAGGTCGGACCCCAATCCATAGAGCAGCAGCCAATGGCCATACATGCATCATAGAAAGTCTTATTGCACATGGGTCTAATATAAACAGCGAAGACCAGACAGGGTGGACACCATTTAATGCCGCCGTTCAACATGGCCATCTAGAGACTTTGAAATTCCTACTGAGCAAAGGAGCAAATCAGAATGTACATCACGGTAGGACCCCTCTCTATGCCGCCGCAGAGTTCGGTCAATTAGAAATCCTGCAGTTTCTAATTTCCAAGGGAGCTAATATGATTGGGGAAAACCCATCAGGTCGGATTCCTCTGCACGGTGCTGCTATCAATGGTGGCATGGAAATCATCAAATATCTCATTCAAGCAGGATCTGATGTAAACAAGGGCACGCCGAAGGGTTGGACGCCACTCGATGCTGCTATTAAATACGGTCATCTAGAGGCTGTCAAATATCTCATGGGCGAGGGGTCAAAGCTGAAGAGATATGATGGAATGACCCCGCTTTATGTTGCAGCTAAATTCGGTCACTTAGAAATTGTGAAATTCTTCATTTCTGAAGGCGCTGATGTGAATGAAGAAAATGACTCGGGTGAGATTCCACTGCATGGGGCGGCATTTAGCGGTAAGATGAAAGTCATTGAATATCTTATTCAAGGAGGATCTGATGTGAACAAGGCTGATGTCAATGGTCGTACACCGTTCAATGCCGCCGTCCAATATGGACATTTAGATGCTGTGAAGTTTCTCATAGAAAAGGGCGCAAAGAAGAACACATTTGATGGCATTAATCCTCTCTACGCAGCAGCTCAGTTTGGCCACTTAGACATAGTAAAGTTCTTCATTTCCAAAGGTGCAGATGTAAACAGAGAAAACGATAAAGGGATGATTCCTCTCCATGGTGCAGCTAGTCGAGGCCACATAAAGGTCATCAGGTATCTTCTTAAACGAGGGTCCGATGTGCACAAGGGACTTGCCAAAGACTGGGCGCCAATTCATGCTGCAATTGCATATGGCCAGCTAGAAGCTGTCGCAAACCTCTTGAACTACGAAGTAGAGCATGATAGATGTCATATAAAACACCTGCTTCACACAGGAGCAAAATTTGGTCACTTGGACCTTGTGAAATTCCTGATTTCCAAAGGAGCTGATATCAATGAGATAGATGAAGATGGGATGATTCCTCTCCACCATGCTGCTTATGGAGGTCACCTAAAAGTCATGGAATATCTCATTAAGCTAGGGTCTGACCTGGAGGGCTGGACACCGCTCAATGCTGCCGTTCAGTGTGGTCATCTAGAAGCTGTGAAGCATCTCCTTGAAAACGAGGCAACCCAGAATAAATACGATGGAATGACACCTCTCCATGCCGCAGCTAAATTTGGTCACTTGGATCTTGTGGATTTCTTCATTTCAGAAGGAGCTAATGTGAACGAGGCAGATGTAGAAGGGATGACACCTCTCCAATGTGCAGCTGCCAGAGGTCATATAAAAGTGATTGAATATTTCATCCAACATGGTTCAGATATCAACAAGCGTGACAAAAGAGGACGGATGCTTCATGAAGTTGCAATAGGAAATGGCCAGTTTATAGAAGTTGCCAAATTACTAGATAATAGAGCTAAGGACTGTAGCTTTGAAGTAATGTCTTCACCGAATGATCATACTGATGAAGGAAAGCTCTCCGTATCCAGTAGATGGGGTGTGAAAGAGAGTGTTGCAGAGATGCAGTCACGCGCAGAGCAGCAAGCCATTCTCCCAAACAATATCGTTAATGGAAAGGACGACATTCTGGTTAACACTGAAAAGAAAAGATGTGATAAAATGTCTTCAAAGGTTCTTTTCGAAAAGACCCATGATTCTGAGAAGGATGAGAGTGGAGAGCGTAATTCTTTCTTGTCTGCTAAGCTAAAATCTCCTGACCAACGTGAGGAAAGCCCAGTACAACTTTGGCTGGAATCAGAAAAGAAGGACCGGGCAGAGAATAGGAACACCATAACCAACACTACCAATAATCTCATCACGTCTAAATATCGCACATGGAAATACGGAGCATCCAATCCACCCTTTCTTCATGAAATGAAGTCAAATCATGGTACAGGTCATCCATCTGAAGAACCACAATCTGAACCCTTTCCCTTGACTGACGAGACCAGAGAAACACGAGTGAGTTTTCCAAATTCTAATTTAAAAATTACTTGAAATTCATATAATTCGAGGAGTGTTTAGCTTGGCTTTTGACACATTCTGAGCACGCTACTTTTCTTACACGGTCTTACAGCTTGAAAACCCCTACCGAATTACACAGGAAAGAACACCAAACGAAACGCTTCTATTTTCCTTTTGACATAAGTTTTTAAGTCCAACATAAATTTTATTTTTTTGAGATTTTCATTTTACTCACACGTCTAGATAATTCCCCGAATTTGCAAGTATCCTAATCATGATATTTCGACAATTTTAATGAAAACGTGAAAAACCTCTATCAAAATTATTAAAGATACTTTTGTTTTCCATTATATTTTTTTTACTTATAATGATAATATCAGTGATAAAAGTTGCCCTTGTTACCAAATATTATCTTACATTACGACAGATAGCAGTTATATGGTGTGATTTCATTTTCCTCACACATGTCACAGGAGCCTTTGTCGTCCTGGACATTGATGAACGCTGGCAGTAATCTATCAATGCGCGGAACTTCAGCGAACTCAATCAGGTAAATTGCAAATAAATTTTGTTATGAATAATAATTTTGTGTACTATGTTGCAGTTATTAAGATCATGTTTTTATTGGGATTGTCCATCATAAAATAAAAGGGAATTTTCAGAATTTGTTTCTTTGTTAGAAGAATCAAACCTGACTTATATTTCAGGATAGAGTAAGAAATATTTGTTATTTATTAGGGCGGCAGTAAGAAACAGAAAATTACCCGTGTAAGTAATTCGTTTTAACTATTCTCGAACAGTGTATTTTGTTGTCTATATCACGTCCTTGGAAAAAAACCCATCAAAATCAGTTCTAATTCCACTTATTTCTGTTGCGGGAATATTGCGACCATTTTTAGTGAACATATTTACACTATTTACAAGAAAAAAATGTCTTAATTATTCAATTTTTTATATATATATTTTTTTTTTCGGGCAGTATATGCCATACCAAATTAATAATAATCTTCTAGTAGCATTAATTTTAAGTACGTTCATACTCTATGTGTTTTTTATAGTCATGTTTTTTTTATATACATTAGTAATATATCGGCAAAAGATGAACCATTTACTTGATCCTTTTTATTTGAAAATAGACGATAGAAGTGCAGGTATTTTATTTGGAATATTTCGCGATATATTCCACATTTGCATGTAACCTCTGCTATGATTTTTATGCATTTAATGATCATTCTCATAATTCATTCATCATATACGCTACCTTCGTATTATTGATATGTTTCTTAATGTATACATTATTTCGTCAGTAACTTGAAAAACCTACCGGACGTTAACACGAATCTGGACAACAGAAGCATCCTCTTACCCAGTGCATCAGCGAGCACGGTAAGATAGTGTTTAAAATTCCTTAGTTTGTTAAGGATGACGTGATTAAGAAAGTTCCGAGTATCCCTATGATTTATATCTTTATTTCAGATCATCTTCCGGAGCTAATATGATAATGAAGATGATCTGAATTCATAATCGAATTTCGACTCGATCATGGCTCAGATTTTTTCTCATTACTTTGTGAAGGCTTATTCTGAAAGCTGGATATACCATCTGAATGTTACACGTCATTAGAACAGACGAGCAACAATGCACCTCAAATCTTTAGAAAAAAAATCCGTACATGTGATTGGTGCAGAAATTAAATACATTTTAAACCTCTGTCAATACAAAATTGTATCAATAAAAATAACATTTAGATATGATTTTGTAAGGGTATGAAAATGTAAGGTGAATACTTTATAATTGACTCCTGTTTTTAACTAATTTAATATTACTAAATAGGTTCATTATTGCGGATTGAAATAATCGCTAGAGGGTATTCATTTGTCTCGCAATCTACTATGGTCAACAAGGAAATTCGTGATCACTCTCGCAAAAAGTGTTCACTGGCTTTCTAGGAAATTCGTGATCACTCTCGCAAAAAGTGTTCACTTGTAAGCTAGTGAACACTTTTTGCGAGAGTGATCACGAATTTCCTAGAAAGCCAGTGAACACTTTTTGCGAGAGTGATCACGAATTTCCTTGTTGACCATAGTAGATTGCGAGACAAATGAATACCCTCTAGCGATTAATTTAATATTATGTAGGTTTCATCTTCACATTTACAAATATGTACATTTCTATGATTAGAAATGTCATTATTTCTATTCTCATCGATATGAGTTTTTGGAAGGGGTGTGATTGATTTGTGGAGAAGTCAAAATTATTTTTAATTTCATAAACATAACCTTTTTTATTTAGATCAAATGCTGGTATCCTTCAGTCCTGGCCGCTACACGTTGCTTCCTGACGACGATCCTAGCTTTAGCCGTCATTCTGGCTGGGAGTCCGGCCCTCGTATCAGGAAGCGAGATTACCCAACGAATAATATTACAAGCAGGTAAACCTGGTGTGGTCTCATTCCAGATATCAAGGACCCCGAACACTACATCAAAACATGTTCCTTATTATACAATTAGATTAAAATCACAGCATCGTCCATTTTGCGTTGATGGTGAATATGATGTAATGGGCCTGCAAAGCCCAACCCAGTTATCACGATTTTCAACATCAGTTTCTACTTGTTCAAATTCATTCCCTTGTATAAATCTTGAAATAGATAACGTTAATGATATAGACGAAGGCATTTACATATTTACAGCGGTGGAGTATGCCATCGATAATGTGTGGCGAGAAAGGCTTGAGAAGGAGGTTTTGGTAGAAATTCCAAATGGACCTGCAAAATGCTTTATAACATTAAGTACAAACACGGTTCACCCTTATGAGGTTCACTGCAGTGCTGATTCTGGGAGCATGAAAACCACACTGTCGTGCTACCAAAATAATGAAAAGTTGGTCGAAAAGGGTATTAGTACGGATAGTGTCCATGTTACAAGGGGTGTGTTCTTCCTACCACAAAACCGCCTCTTCTCTTGCTGTTCACACATTATAACTTCAAAAGTAAGTGCGGTAACATGTAAGGATTTCCAGTGGCCACGAGGTGAAATTTCTACAACGCAAACTACGAATGACATTTCGATGTTAGTGATTAAAAACAGTACTAAGCCTTCCAATCAGAGAAGCACTGAAGCCACTCCGATTGATCACGTGGAGTCCTCGGAAGGATCGGGAGCCACCGTTTTCCATTCTGTTTTGTCTTTAGTGTATCTTTTGGTAATCCTGACCAAAATAATACAGTGAATTAAAATAATAAATAAATAAGAAGAGGGGATATATATATATATATATATATATATATATATATATATATATATATATATATATATATATATATATATTAATATATATACATGTATATATTTATATATATATATTATTAGTTCTTGTGTCATATTTGTAGCGAATGTGTTACCTGACCACATCTTGAAGTATATAATTTCATTAATTTGTATAATTGACAAACGTAGATGATCTCAATTTACCTCATGACTTTGAATTGCTAACTAAATCAAATTTTCTTCACATTTGTATATAAAATAATGTCCTTTCGGTCCTCTGCAATGATGTATTTGTGTACATTGATATTTTACATTACTTGTATATAGAGAATATTCATTACATTATCATTTATTCACAACTTAATTTTCGTTTAATAATAGATTATCAGGTTATTGTTCTAAAGTTTTTTATTTTATTATAATTTAATTTACACAAGGAAAGATGAGTTTATACAAATTCTCGACGAAAATTCTTTTACGAATGACATTTCGATGTTAGTGATTAAAAACAGTACTAAGCCTTCCAATCAGAGAAGCACTGAAGCCACTCCGATTGATCACGTGGAGTCCTCGGAAGGATCGGGAGCCACCGTTTTCCATTCTGTTTTGTCTTTAGTGTATCTTTTGGTAATCCTGACCAAAATAATACAGTGAATTAAAATAATAAATAAATAAGAAGAGGGGATATATATATATATATATATATATATATATATATATATATATATATATATATATATTAATATATATACATGTATATATTTATATATATATATTATTAGTTCTTGTGTCATATTTGTAGCGAATGTGTTACCTGACCACATCTTGAAGTATATAATTTCATTAATTTGTATAATTGACAAACGTAGATGATCTCAATTTACCTCATGACTTTGAATTGCTAACTAAATCAAATTTTCTTCACATTTGTATATAAAATAATGTCCTTTCGGTCCTCTGCAATGATGTATTTGTGTACATTGATATTTTACATTACTTGTATATAGAGAATATTCATTACATTATCATTTATTCACAACTTAATTTTCGTTTAATAATAGATTATCAGGTTATTGTTCTAAAGTTTTTTATTTTATTATAATTTAATTTACACAAGGAAAGATGAGTTTATACAAATTCTCGACAACTCCATATATACATTGCTTTAAACTTGTTATCTTATTCCAAATTTTGATATCAGTATCCAATGTTATCAAAGGTTATGCCTTGAAATACATTTTATGGGAAAGATGCAATCTAATGTATGATATGCACTTGTAAATTAGGAATGTTGACAAAATATATTAGGTCAACAACCTCTTTGCTTCAGATGCGGTACATAGCGAAATTAATGAATCATTTTTTGTATATATTGTTTTTTATATATAAAAAAGAAATGTCGCCATATCTCTGAGAGACTTTAATATTATATTAGTTATTAGATAATTATCAGATGACTAATTATTTTCGAAACATGATTCATAATAATAATAATAATAATAATAATAATAACATTTGTAGGGCGCTTTATACTGGTGTTTCAAAGCGCACAGGTTGGCAGATTATAATAATATACAGTCAATTGGTCAAAAAAAAAAAATTCATGGAAGACAAACTGTAGTATATCTCTTTATTAATATTAAATCATGAACACGGTGAATCTGTTTGTGGGAGGAATGATACCTGCGTAGAATGTGTTTTTCGAAGATGCATTTGGAGGCTTTATACCGTTTTTAGTGTGACTATTTCATTGGAAAAGTAAAAGCTTTTATTTTCAATGTCCGTTTGTATGAAATATAATTTGGAATAGAATACACCAGTTAATTTGCCTTAAAATTCATTTAAATTAGCATTATCGGTATTAGAGTGTATTGTAAAGCCTAATGTACTCTTGCTATAAAAATCTGGTGATTGGCTTCATTAAGATATTCTATGGAAATCATTAATATTTTGGTTGAAAAATACAACAAACAAATCAATATTTTGTACATATGATATGTGTATATAGACCGCAAGTTAATATAAGGTGTGGTTTGTCGACGACTATTCATTCGATGTGTTTATTATTGTTTAGTTTTCTTCTTTCTCTTGGCATCTAAGTCTCATTCTATTTTTATATGAATGAACCTTCTTTGTAACAAAGCACAATTATAAGTTCCATCAAGCAAACAAGGTGTCCGTATATTTCTTTAGTCATACTTGTGGGTTCTTCCTTTAAAATACCTAGAATTTATATTTCTTTCTATATTTCCTAATGTTTCTATACATGTGTAACGATATCAGGAAAAATCATTTTCAGTTGCATAATGCCCTTATTTAGAAACAACATGTCTAATTACAATAAAAAAAAAAAGAAAGAAGAATTCTTGTAAAAACTTGTTTAATTTACATGTACATGTATGGTGCGTATTAGTTTTTGTTTTATGACTTGGAAGATTTTAAATCTTAAACAATGAAGAATGGACGAGACTTTGTTATGGTTTCAATATACGTTTGACCGATTGGGAAAAGGAATAAACGAAATGTGTGTGAATAGAAGTGTTAAAATATTTATGGAATTAAAACGCGTTTTGGATGTTCTGGATGCCAACGTACTGTACTACATGTGCGTCATCTATAGATATAAATGTATTTATATGGACTTTTAAATGATATGTACCTGCATTCTCTGCTGGCATCTTTTCTACACTCTACACTGGAAATGGTGATGTCGATGTGAGTAGCAACCATGATTAAATTCACATCAAACGGTTTAACAAAATATCAACATCTACCGATAAACTTGTAATTTACTTCTTTATTTATTTATGTGTTTTACTTTATTTCTTTCTTTCAGGATTTATAAAAAATTGTAAAACCCTATGTGAAACTGATTATTTATTCAATAATGATTGATTATTTCGTAAGTATAGTTGGATAATTATCATTTGGCTTTGTATTCATTGTGCACACTAATTCATGATTTGAGATTAGTTTTCTTGTATACATGTAGTTAGTAATATAATAAAATACTCGCTTTGAATTTCGATCGTCTATTTGTGTGTGTGTTTTTGCGCACATTTTACATGTCTGAGGAAGGAAGAATTTTTAAGAGTCGTCTTTCATGACAGATTATAGAAGACGGAGATCATCATTAAACGGTACTATTGGATGTTATGCGTTGTACCATGGTAAATAAAACAATCCACACCCAAAACAACAACACAAACAAACACATTTGAAGAGATTAATGCGATAGATTTCTTAAACCATCACTAAAGAAAAAAAAAAGCAGAATTGAAATATCTTGTTATTGGGATATTTAGTTGGGTCAAATACCGCACTTATGAATTTTCAACTGTTGTCAACTGTATGATGTCACATCATTTCCCCTAACGTCTATATTAAAATTGCAAAAGGGATGTACAAAAATCGACTTAAAATTATTTTACCACGATTACTCTTAAGCTTCTTTCCATTGCTTTGTTTTTATTGAAGATGATATGGTCTTTAAAAAGTAATTTTGAAGAGCCTGGATTGGATTAAAAAGTCTAGATGAAAGGATAGAAAGGAAAATTGGTAAATACGTTTACAAAACCGATTGAGAGTATTTACATAATTGTGTGCGTGAAGTGCACGAGTTTATTTGAGGGTGTGTGTATGTGTGTGGAGTGTGTGGGTGTGAATGTGTGTGAGACTGTGATTGAGGATGAGGGCGTGTGTTTGTGAGGAGACGTGCTAGGATGTGGGGGTGTGGGATATGTAACTCTGTGTGTGTGTGTGAGAGAGGGTGTGCGTGTGTGTGTAAGCGGACCATGGAATTTTTGTCCTTGAGCATCTTTGTTTTTTATCAATCTACATTTAAAGTATTCTTTAATCACACATTAATGTATTGTCAAATTACAAAGAACGCCTGATAAATCTTTGTCGAGCATTAAAGAACCTGAACACCAATTTCGTTCTACATTCAGGATGAGCGATATTTATTAATTCAATCATTATTTATTAAACACTTCATATATTCAATTTACAAAAAATATCAATATCATTACATAAACTGACACAGAATAGCATATGTACAAATGCAAATTCAGTACCAATCCTCCCAGTTTGTCAGCTTGCGGCAATATTATTCGCACCCTTTTCCGTTCGCTCTGAATATACATGTAGGATGGAAAGGAAAATAGTATTGCATATAATCATCGTCACTCCCATGACTGGTTCTTCAGTTTTCGATAAAAGTTTGATAGATGTCATTAACGCATTGTCTTCACTATAAATGATCCATAGTCATTTCGTTATAATTTGGATCTACCGTTTATTCGAAAAGCCAAGTCTGTATAAAACAATTTGTTTGAGGAATTCGCTTCCAATTTCTATTTGTTACATCTTAAATTTCAATTTCTTTAGATATGACCCCAAGACTGCTTTTTATCCGTTGAAACAAAGTTGATGCCATAAAAATGTTTCCATGAAGCTCTTTTTAAACCTTCAAACATAATCAGCATACCTATTAACATTCGCACGCGCATATTCCTTCACATCCACACACTCACTTGTAATGTTTCAATCGGGGACTCGTTTATCGCATTGTATATTTGCGGTATCATACATGTTAACTCAAAGTTTTTAATTCAATCATTATTTTTAAACAAAACATAAGCATATTCGATAATATTTACAAATCATGCGGTTAAAACATGAAACGGATTAAAATAAAACAAGGAATTCATTACCATGGATTTCTGGGCTTTTGCCCGTTATGGGATGGTGCGGGTTGATCGGTTAAATGTATGAAAATGTTCCCGGAAGAAGGTCATTTCAAATTTACGCCATCTTACGCTTCCCTAAACATCCCGGCAGACAGACACAGACGAACACATGTGCGTAAACACACAAACAATAACGAACTAAAATGCAATGCCTTGTGAATGTTGGCGTAATTGCCTTTGCCAGACATGAATAACACAACAATAACAACAATCAAACAAAGTTTGTTAATTACTGCGCAGTGTGGCCCTGTGGTAATTAATTCCTTGTTTCGTTTTAAACCGTTGAGTATTGTAAACACATGATTTGTAAATATTATCGAATATGCTCATGGCCCACATGGACATAATTCTTGCATGAACTTAACGAATCAACGGAAAACGCGACTGGTTAAAACAAAATCCAATCGGATCGCATAGTGTGCCGAAACATGTAGCATTTACGGGGATCGAGGGTCGTTTACGGATAATGAAATTTCCTTAAAAGCAACTTAAGAAAATAGAAAAATATTTGGAGTCAGGGAGTGATGATAGGAATGCTTCAGGGTAAAAGTTATTTAGAGAATTTGTTAATTTTTACCCTGAAGCATTTCTATTATTACTCCCTAACTACAAATATTTCTTTATTTTCTTCAGTTACTTTTAAGGAATTTTCATTATCCGCAAGCGACCCTCGATCCCCATCACACTAGTAATGCTACATGTTTCGGATGAACACTATACATGTACATTCATTACACTAAAATGGGGTGGCTAGTTATTCCTCACTGGAACCTATTTTCAATTTCTATCGGAAATCTAAGCACAATAATACCTTTAATTTGGCAACCCTACGGGTCAGCTTTTCTTTTGTAGTAATTTTTTTTCCAGCTCAAAGAATACATTTACAGTAATTATTCATTTATGTGATTGTATATTACAAGCTCGCATAGTTTGTTACATCAATTACAGTTTCTGCGTTTCTACTAGGTTCTACATCACATCCAACGTATCTTTTACATGTTCTAAGTGATTATTTATGGTAATAGTAATTCACATTTAAAAGTTGAGTAAATAATTCAATTGTACATTTGCATACTGTGGATGTTTTATTATATCTCAGATCCTAAAAAATTATGACACATAAAGATATGCACGTTATTTGACTTTTATTCTAGCGGATATCATATCTGATTCTGTATGCCTTATCGGTGATGTCTTCAAAATAAAAGTCTATAAAAGTTATAGAGAATCATTCCTTTAGTCAGAAAGGAAAGAAGAGTCTCCATTATTGGCACTTGACCATGAATCAACTGTGCTCTCGGAAAGAGACTCGCACAATTCCCAACTTCTTCCTGCATTTTCTTCAGCCCCTTCTTCGTTTAACGTCTTTTGCCTTCTTCCTTCTTTATTGCTTGGCATACACCTCCCTCTCCCCTCTCTTCTTACTGTGGTTACGCCTTCTCCTCTATGTTCCTCATCCACTCCTTCTTCCAGATAGCTTTCAATTGTTCTACCTGGCCAAATGTGTGAAGTTGGAGAACTTTTCTTGATTGTTGTTGGTCTCTTTGGATCGACGTTGGGAATTTCATAGAAATGGAATTCATCTTCATTGAATGGATTCAAATCACTGATGTCTGATTGGATACCCTCAAGATCATGAGTCAACGATTCATTGTTATCAGAGCTGTGTTTTCTCATAGTTCGACAAACTAACGACTTTTTCAAGGCTAGCATAATCATTACTATAATGATAAAGAACATACAACCTCCAGCCACTATACTCCACAATGGGACAGCCTTCAGCGTTTTCGCAATATTTTCATCTGGAATAGTTATATAGGATGAGACGTTGGTTGGCATCGTTCCCTTTCCAGAGTCCACTTTGCTTGCCATCACTGGGTCTTCCACGATGACACTTGATAATCTGCAAGCCAAAAGATGCTCATAAGGAGAACGTTGAATGACGCATGCAACCACTCCTGGCTTCGTTAGTTGGATTGTATTGTGTATAGGACTATCATCATCAGCAGATATGATCACGTTTGGCTTCGCCTGTTTGGGGTCAATTAGAAAGCCATCAACGTACCACCTAACTTTAACCTCATCTGTAATACTGTGGGTGTCAGTCAAGCATTTTAAAGTGTTTGACTCCTCATCATATAACAAGGTTGGGTATCCAAACTGGGTAAGCCCTTGCGAATGACTTGAAGCCATATTACATTTATTCAGTGAGGTTTCAGCTACGTATGTTACAGTAATAACCGAGGTACTCTGTGATGATCCCACATCATTTGTAGCCACGCATATTATGTTAACAGTTTCCTCCGTCATGTCCGTGTCAATGATGTATAGATTGAGTGTAATATTCTGTGAGGAAGAAGAACAATCCGTGAATAGTCCTTCAGGATGGCACAACCAAGTGTATCTGCTTACCTTCGGGTACCCTTTCGCAATACACTCAAACGTCATCTCGGTCACTAGAGGCCATGCCATCTCAACTTTCTGGGGAATTACCTCAACGACAGGAGAATGTTTTACAATGTATGGACCAAGGGAACAGCTAACTAGGTCTTCAGGAAAAACTTCACTTTCGGCAACACAGATCAAGACTTTATCGTGTAACCATGAGGCAGCCGTAATGTTCCTAATGAGTAGAGATCCTATTTGGGTAAATGAAGAAGACTCCGAAAGAGGTTTCAACCAAGACAATACAACAGGAGTGTTCGTTTCTACACCTTCACATTCTATAGTTATTTGGTCGTTTTCTTCAAGTATGGAACTTAAAGGTCCTCGACACGTTAATTCGTTGTCTGCTAGAAAGTATAATACGTTGAGCTCTGCATAGTCAGATGAAACAGAGGTAAAACCATCCGCGTTTTTCACCACTATCCAACATTTGTATGACCTGCTCATTTCTCTACGAACTTGATTAACAGTGAGGTAGGATGTAATTCTGTTGTTATCACTATCTGACATAGTAGAGATATTGTACATTTTACTCTGATAGATATGTTCTGTAAAAGCATTTTCCCAATAAGATTGCACAGATGAGAAAGAGAAGTTTTTATATTTCAACGTACAATTAAATAGCGCACTATCTCCTTCTTTCACGCTGAGACCAATAGGCTGGGTAACAAACTGATAATTGTTTGAACAAAGAGACACCTTCAGGATAATCTGAAAAATAAAGATAGCCCGAATTTTTCCTGGAGCAAAACAGTTCGAAGATCTATGATACATTTTGGGATACATGTATATTGGAAAGGTAGACCAAAAGATCGCCATCACCGCTGACATCGCGAATGAAACGAATTTCAATTCGTATTTTATATACATATCGCTCTATGAAGGTCACTTTGTAGAATTGTGATAAATTTGTTAGTAGTATCCACTTACCAAGGAGTTCATAGCAATTGATTATAACACCTTCTCAGCACAAATAAATTTCGAGTGGGTGCCCATTTACTTGTATGCATCTGCCTATGCATATTACCCTATTTTCAAAGAACATTTTCAAAAGGTGACATTGTAGAATTGGGATAAATGAATAAGTGGGATCCACTCGACAGTCCATTTATTACAACAGTCGGCTGAAGATCTGCTGAAGTGGTGATTTTTAGTGTGATGACCATTGAGATAGTTTGATCAAAACAGAACTATCAAAACTAACAATTCAAAACTGTGAAAGAAAAATACGTTGTTAGATTATTCAGAAAAAAAGTGATTAATTAGCAAGTTTGAACCTCACTATGTAAAACCTAATACGAACCTGATCCACTAATCTTGCCTTGTCACGATATCCGTATGAAAAAGAACCAGTTGGAATTACATTTCAAGTCTATTTTTTTTCGAAGAGATATTATACAGAGGACGTTCAAATAACAGTCCCCTGCAGATTGGCACATCTTTGGACGGGTTGTGTTTCTTTTTTAAAATTTCCGATACCAATGTTACGAGGATAATGATGATGATATTGATGTTTGCTGATGACAATTACTGTTTGATAATGATGATAATGATAAAAGCAATACTAAGTATGGACTATAAAATTATAACAAAATAGAGAAGAATATTTTTTTATAATGATAATATGATTCACGTAAGAACCGCTTATCTGTAGACCCGTATGAGAAGGGAACAAAGGTTTACAGATCGCGCCGACCTTTTTTGAACTCCTTCATCAACTGCCATTTTTATTCGGTCACAAATGTTCGTATGGATGATGCGTTCTTAAGAATCTTACAAGCTGTTCACCCGAGTTCGGGAGTTCAAAAAAAATATTTGATGGGGCCTAGATTTTCATTACGAATTCTTATGAATTTCATTTATTTCTCAAAAACAAATTACAACTTCTTGAGAATTGTTTCCGTTATACAATGAATTGTCCAAAGAATTCGAACGTTTCATGCAAAAATTCCTTAAATCATTTTCCGTCTCACGTACGGTCATCTTACGATTTCTGTTGTCGCAAGATGGTCGTATGTGTAACTCTCGAAGCTCCTAAGTCAGTCGTAAGTAGATTCTTCGAATATTCGTATATTTGGTCGGGTTTTAAAAGAAGACGCCGTCGTGTCCTGTCATCATCTCCCTCCTTTCTGTTCTCCCCATTCACTCTCTTCCTTTTGGCAAACTTCTATTTTGATCCCATGTTTCTTCAATGGGAGATGCTTCTTTGTTGAACATCACGAACGGAGTAAAGATTCGAAATTGGCTTTACCCCGTTCTAAAACCCAACAGTTGCAGAAATTGTTAAATGCTCCTAGAATTTTCTCTCGACCCTACAAATCTTGCATGGTTCTTATGATGTTGTTGCGACGTTCATACGACCGCCTTGAGAAGAGAGGTTTTGTACGACGTTAACAAACTTGGACAAGAACACCGGCCAAGCTACGATCTTACTTGTCGCGAACGCTGGTTTCTGAGGCCTTTTCATTATAGAGAAATTATTTTGAAATTGTATGAAAACATGGTTCGCACAGTGTTCGTAACATGGCTGCTTTGAAATTCAAGTGGAATAATTTGTAGCAAAACACATCTATAGATATGTAATTTTAACACATTATTTTATGCTAACGAAATTGTCTACCTCACTTTCCCAAACGAAATGTTGCTAATAATGCCCCTAAGCAAGTATAGAACTACCTCAGAGTAATAAACAATAATTTAGGGTACCTAGTAGAATAAAGGATGTGTCGAAAAAGAATGAAGTCTTGTCCCTTGCCGTCATCAATGATATCGAGGATGTAATCAGGGGCTCTTGGCCACGAGATGATGAGATGATCATCTCCAACTTGGTCATCCAGAATACTTTCTTTCACTAAGAAAGGAGCGGTGTTGTTCTTACATTATAACTGTGGGTAATAAGACTTTTACCACTGAAATTCTTGAACAAAATAAATATCACACATTGTACTCACGATTTTGAAGTATCAAAACATGTGGGAAATGCAATAATTATTTTGGAAAAAATAAAATCAAAATTACTTGAAATAAACAAGTTGATTTTTTCAGTATTATAAGAGACTATTAAAACAATGCCTATTTGTTGTATTGCACATGTAATGAGATGTGGTTCATGGGCCTATAATGTATTGTGTCTCACATTATTAAAACTTTAATCAAATTAAATACATGTTGCCTCATCTGCAATTATCCGATTGTCTGTTATGCAATGAATATTAAACACTGGTAAGCGAAGTATGATGTTATTGGAACTTAATGGATGTTTTAGTATATAAAGACATTCAATTTGTCCGTCGGTATTACCATAAGAGACAGCTATCACCATGTTTTATTTGGACTCTCATGGCATCTTGCTCTAGCTCGTTGAGCACTGTATCAATTGGTTCCACATAATGTACGAAGTACGGCAATTTCTCTTGCAAATTCTTGTCATGACTGTAAAATGTTTTGTATTTGTAATAAATAATGTACAAATTCAGTAAAATATTTTTCATTTAATACTCTTTGTTTTTCGATCTTACCAAAATTGCTTGTGGTAACCAATAACCTTTGGTGGTTTCACGTTAATGCATAATCACCCATCCCCTTTAACTTATCAAGGCACGTTGCCCGCGATCTACAAAATGTTATTTTTATAGGTTATTTTATCTATAATTTTCAAAGACATGATACCAAATTATCGGGATCTGGTTCCGGATTGATTTCACAGATCTGTGTGGAGAGAAATGTAACAGATTAATTACTTTTCAAAAAAGAATTGAAGTAGAAGGGTCAATATATGGTTTGACCCGGAGCATATTGCAACAAATGATTTTTCAACTGTTTCTGGCAGTATTTGACCTCAGGAATAACATACTAAAAATCTACCAAAATCCGCATATGGGAAAGTAATTATTTTTAAGATGGCGTCCAAGATGGCTGCCATTCACTAAAAATGAATATATCTCACTCATTATCCACCCTAGAGTCCTACTTGGGTTCATATTCCATGGTCCAGTGGTAAGCGAATTTATTGATACAAGTTGGAGTGAATATTAGCACTCCAGAGTACCAGGAAAATCCAAGATGGCGCCCAAAATGGCTGCCGTATGCTAAAAAATCAAAAATTCATCTACTACTTACTTAAGTGGCTTTAATTTGGTTTTAATTCAATGGTTTTAATGGTGAAGTAGTACATCGGGACAAGTTACAAGGACAGCCAGTGGTCTGGTGTGTCCAAAAATCCAGGATGGCTTCCAAAGTTGAGTTTAAAATGACTGTTAATACTTAAAATGGACATTTCATATCCACCTGGGAGATGTGATTTTGGTGTCTAGACCATGGTTTCAATGGTCAAATGATAAATTGGGACAAGTTACAAGGACAGTCAGTGGTCCAGTATGTTAAAAAAGCCAAGATGGCTTCCAAAAATGGAGTAAAAAATGCTGTTGCTACTTAAAAAAACCAAGTTTGTTCAATATTCGGGAATATGATTTTTGTGCCTATACCATGGTTAAATGGGTCAAATAGTACATTGGGAAAAGTTACAAGGACGATGGGTGGTCATTAATATGCCCAAAGTCCACAGTGGCTTAAAAATTAATATAAATTAGCCGCTGGTATTTAAATATGAACACAGTTCATGTAATATCCGTCAAGGGCATTTGATTTTGATGTCTACTAGTATACCATGGTTTAAAAGGAAAGAAAATTAGTTACAATGACAGTCATTGGTCCATTATGTCGAAAATCCAAGATGGCTTCCAAAAAATCTGAGTCTTATATGACTGTTGTTACTTTAAAAATGGACATAGTTCATTTAAAATCCACCAAGGAGATATGATTTCTGTGTCCAAACTATGGTTTCATGGTTAAAATAATACGTTTGGACTCGTTAAATTGATTTGCAGTTGTCCAGTTTGCCTAAAAAATCCAAGAGGGTTTTCAAAAAGCATCTAAAACGACTCATATCACTCAATAATGGTCAGAGTTCTACAATATCAATCTGTGTGAAATAATGTTGGTGTCTAAGTTGTGGTATGAAGGGTCAAATAATACATTCGGACAAGTAACAAGGATAGTTAGTATTCCATTTTGTAAAAAAAAAATCCATGGCGGATTCTAAAATTTCATAAAAATGGGCGCTGTTACCAACTCATGAAACAATATGATAACTTATCCCCATGCATTTAAGTGTAGGCACCAAGATTATTTCTCAAAGGTGGATATTGTACGAACTATGTCCATTTTTAAGTAACAGCAGTCACTTTAGAACCCATTTTCTGAAGCCTTACTTGGATTTTAAGGCAAAATGGATAACTGCATATGATGGTAACCAGTCCCAAAGTATTTTGACCCTTGAAACCCTAGTGTAGACAACAAGATAATATCCCCAAGGTGCATTTGTAATGTTCTATATCCACTTTTAAGTAACAACAGTCATTTAAGACCCCCATTTTAAAAGCCATCTTCGATTTTTGGACATACCTGACACCTGGCTGTCCTTTCAAGTTAACCCAATGTATTCCTTGACCCTTTAAACTCTAGTGTAGACAGCAAAATCATACATGCTCCAAGGTGTATTTCTAAAAAAAACTATGTATACTTTTGAGTAACAACAGTCAATTTACACCCAATTTTGAAGTCATCTTAGATTTTTAACATACAGACAACTGAATGGTCTTGTAACATATCATAGTGTATTACTTGACCCTTTAAACCAAGGTGTAGACACCAAACTCATATTCCCCAGACAGATATTGGACAAACTATGTCCTTTTACAAGTAACATCAGACATTTTTTTACTCATTTGTGGAATCCATCTTGGAATTTTGGACATACTAGATCACCGACTGTCATTGTCCTAATATTTAATTTGACCCTTGAAACCATAGTGTAGACACCGAAATCATATCTCACAAACGGATATAAAATGAGCTTTGCCACTTTAAATATCAGCAGCCATTTTATAATCATTTTTTGGCAGCCATATTGTATGTTTGGTCATACCAAACCACTGGCAGTCCTTAAAACTTGTCCTAATGTATTATTTTGACCCTTGAAACCAGTGGTTTAGACACCAAAATCGCATCTCCCAGGCCGAAATGAAATAAGCTATGTCCATTTTAAGTAACAGCAGTCAATTTAGAATCTATTTTTGTAAGCCAACTTAGATTGTTTTGACAAACCAGGCCACTGACTGTCCTTTCAATTTGCCCTAACGTATTAATTGACCTTTGAAACCAGTGGTTTAGACACAAAAATCATATTTCTGGATATTGAGCAAACTATGTTTTTTTTAGTAGCAACAACAATTTTAGACTCCATTTTTTGAAGCCATCTTGGATTTTTTAATCTAAATGGACCACTGACTGTCCTTGTAACTTGTCCCAATGTCTTATTTAAGACACCAAATTCATTATGTCTCAGGCGGATATGAAATAAGCTATGTCCGCTTGAAGTATCAGCAGCCTGTTTTTAAGATCAATTTTTGGAAGCCATCTTCGATTTTTGGACATATCAGATCACTGACTGATCTTGTAACTTATCCTAATATATTATTTGACCCTAGAAACCAGTGGTTAAAAACCAAAATCGCATCTCCCTGGCCAAATGAAATGAGCTATGTCCGCTTTAATTGTATTAGAAGCCATTTCAGAATCAATGTTGGAATCCATCGCTGATTTTTGCACATACCAGACCACTGACTTTCCTCGTAACTTGTCCCAATGTATGATTTGACCCATTTAACCGTGGTATAGACACAAAAATCATATTTCTGGATATTGAGCAAACTATGTTTTTTTTGTAGCAACAGCAATTTTAGACTCCATTTTTTGAAGCCATATTGGATTTTTTAATCTAAATGGACCACTGACTGTCCTTGTAACTTGTCTCAATGTCTTATTTAAGACAGCAAATTCATTATGTCTCAGGCGGATATGAAATAAACTGTGTCCATTTTAATTACCAACAGCCATTTTAAATTCCATTTTTGGAAGCTATCTTGATTTTTTGGACACCATCTTGAATTTTTGGACACACCAGACCACTGGCTGTCCTTGTAACTTGTTCCAATGTACTACTTAACCCTTTAAACCATTTAATAAAAACCAAATTAAAGCCACTTAGATGATTTGTGAATTTTCAGCATAAGGCAGCCATTTTGGGCGCCATCTTGGATTTGCTAGTTACACTGGAGGGCTTATAATTCAGTCTAGCCTGTATCATCATTTTTTTACCCCCTAGACCATGGAATATGAACCGAAATAGGATTCTAGGGCGGATAGTGAGTCAGTTGTATCCATTTTCAGTGAATGGCGGCCATCTTGGACACCATCATGAAAATAACCACTTTCCCGGATGCGGATTTTGGTAGATTTTTAGTATGTTATTCCTGAGGTCAAATAGTACAAAAAACCGTTGAAAAACCATTTGTTGCAATTTGTTCCGGGTAAGGGTATATTTGGTCGTATATTGACCCGTCTAAATAAGGGCCAATACATACTCCAAGATTATTCAAAACACTTATTCAAACTTCTGACAGTATTCGACACTTCAGTTTCTACCAAAACACTTCAATGGTTATTGATGGGTGCGCAAAGGTAAATTCCCGCTTCGAAACAAAATCTTCTAGTCATTATTCTTCTCAATTGACACTTCCTTTACTCATATCACGATTCTATCAACCATTCTTTCGTCTTCATTATCAATCACAGTCATCCAATAATCATTTCCATTCGTGATATCAGCAGTAATGGTGATCTCTGTAACAGTGCTCCTTCGAAACATAGCAATATGTATAGGACATCTAAAGGTTCTCTCTTTGCGGAGAGGGTTCTCCTCTTCATTCTTACAGTTATCCTTCAGCCATCGATTTGTGTTCAAGATGTTCAGTTTGTTACCCAGCCAGCTGATGTGAGTGTGAAGGAGGGTGAGACTGCATCATTAAGTTGTGCCCTGATAGCAAACTTTTCTTTCTTGGCTGCGAGTTCCTTTTGGGAAAATGCTCATACAGAACCGATCACACGCAGCGACCAATACAATTTTTCAACTATGTCTGACACATATACCAAGACAGTATCGTCGAATTTGACTATTCATCATGTTGGAAGAGACATGAATAAGTTATACAGATGCTGGATACTGATAACAATAGCAGGTCATGCCCCAGTTCATTATTCATCAGAATTCGCCACCCTAAATGTGCTGTACTTCATCAAAGACAATGAGTTAGTTTGCAGGGGATCCTCTGGATTCGTTGTTCAAGAATATGACCAAGTTACCATCGCTTGCCAAGGTACCCAAAGCAACCCGCAAGCTACATTGAAATGGTTACAACCATTTGATGTCTCTTCAACCGGCTTTACCCAAACAGGATCATTGTTGATTGGCAACATAACTGCTACTCCATGGCTTCACAAGAAATCATTGATCTGTGTTGCCGAAAGCAAAGCATTTCCTGGACACCGAGTGAGTTGTTCTATTGGGCCATACACTGTTCTCCATGCTCCCATTTTAGAGGTCATTCCATATCAAGCTGAGATAACGTGGCCTTTAGTTTCTGAATTGACGTTCCAATGCCTTGCTACAGGATATCCCGATGTATACATGTACAATTGGTCATGTCATCCTGAAGAAATATTCTCCCATTGCATATCTGAATCACGCAACATTACCATTTCTCTGGAGAAAATAGAAAAAGAAGAAACCCTGAACATTACATGTAAGGCGACAAACGAGATAGCATCTTCGCTGAGCAACTCAATTTTAAACGTGAGGTACGCTGCGAGACAACACCTGGATGTCTGCAAATCGAATTCGACCTATTTGCCATGGATGATAAAGAATGGCTTACCATTTATTTACTATGACGAGGCATTAGATGCATTTAAGTGTGTAGTCGAAATCCATAGTATCATAGAGAAAGTTACATTTCAGTGGTACTTGGATGGTCGTTTCGTTGCTGAAAACAGAGGAATGCACAATCTTATCATATCACCTGAGGGTAACAGTCATCTTCTTGTTTACGATTTTATTAAAACAAAAATTCGAAACGTTATTGCATGTAATATCAAACCCCAAACATCATATGGTTTATATTTTAAACAGTTAGTGGCATGCACATTAGCAGGTGTTCTTCCGGGAGACCAGTCAACATCTATCACACATTCACCGCAAGAAATCTTGATATCAGTGTCCGTTTCGGTAGGATGTGGGCTGTTCTTCCTAACCTTGCTTATCATTTCACTGCGGAGAGCGCGATGCAGAAGAATGGAAACACCGACGCCGAGCAATGGAGTTAGGTTAAATAATCTCAAAGACGGCCATTCAAATGTTGGAAAGTCGTCTTCCGTCGGGCAAAATGTAGTTCCTTTATACGAAATCCCAGATGCCGATTTAGATAGACCAAAACAAATCGACAACAAATCGAACGTAAGGCGGTTTGTCACAGGCAGCAGGCCTTGGAGCATTGAAAGTTACATAGAAGACGAAGAAGAGGAAGGAGGATGGCTCTCGAAAGGGAGACTGGGACATCTTCAAAGAGAATGTGAAGATAGACAAGGGGGAATGGAAGGGTCTGTATACGAGAGCACAATAACATCCCACTCAAGCTCTGAATGTCCGGATTTTTATTTTCCGTCTGACGATATAAATTAGAAAAATCAAAGTTTACAAATTGATTGTTGAAATCTGAAGAAGCACACCGATTAGCATGTGTTATTACTGAAGCATGTTATTTATTTTCGATCAAAATCTATACATATGGTAAAATCCACTCAACGGTTATTCATTTTCTCAAAATCGCTTTTACAACTTTTACAATTTTTCTTACTTTTGGGGAATTAGATGTGAGCAATGATTGGAGGAGAGTATCGATTAAGGGCGGATCTAGCTAGTTAGTGTCACCGAGAAATTTGACAAGCCCCAAATCAAGTCACTACAACATGAAGGTTATTTTGAAACCGAAAATTTTGACAAGCCAAAAAAAAGGGTTTACAGCCCCAAAAAGAAAAGGTTAACTACAAAATGAAGGGAAACTGGGTTGGCTAGAAAATGTAGGTCATTATTTTTTCCTTGGGAGCTAGACGCAGGGGGGGGGGGGGGGTCAAACCCCTAAACCCCCTTCCCCTCATAATACATTTTCTCATGTTATGACAAGAATATCATTTTCAATGTTACAATAAATTTAAGGAGTCAGAAGTTTTATTTTCCGTGGAAGTAGAGTACTGGCCATTTCAATATATCAAGTTACAAAAAAGTTATGAAAGCATATTTTTTTTATAAAATTACTTTATAACCTTTCCCTTTTTTTCCCATTCATTTATCTATTTTTTTCCGGGGGATTACAAGTATATTCTACTGAAGACGATAAGAAATTTCCCTTTATTTTAAAGCTTTCTTCTCAATTTGTGTTATCAGTAGAGGCGTACGCAGAATTTTTGAGGGGGGGGGGGGGTTAAGCACAAATAGATGTTGATAACCCCCGCCCCCAAAAGAATAGGTCTTCACCATAAATAAATCTTAGGTCACTTCGTACCCCCAAAGAATTATGTTATATTATAATATTATATTATATTACACACAATATTTTTTCATAACTTTATGATACATGATTCACTTAGGGATTATGTGTTCATCATTTCTTGTGTTCGCATTGTCTGTTGAATGAGATATATAATCCTATTGTACTAAAACATCCCTTTTCAATTCAATGTACACAAACAAAATATTTCCTCGCATTCCGAGTTGTTGTTTAATGTAGTCCAATTATGCTTCTTTTTCATTACTACTAAAGTGATTGCCCCCTTTAGGGTTTGAATATAAAACATTTTCAGTTTGTGATTACGCTCGATTGGTCAGATATTTCTGCTCTTAATCAATTCTTTCAAACAATCCTTAAAATTATCAAATGAACTTCAATAAAGAGAACGCACGCAGTATGATTTTCATTGAATGGTATTAAATTAATGAATTATTATTTTTTTTCTTCAAATGATCTTTTTTGTAGTTCATTTTAACCCAATGCACTTCCCTAATTTGTCTGGGATCGGTATATGCAGAGTCCACTTATCAACATGATCAATATATTATTATTTTGTATTAAATAACAATTTTTGTATATTAGGATTACACTGTATATAATCACGTCTTTATAAATCGTAGCATATGAAATTATGAGAGCAGATTGTTTCATGTAAAACACTAAATACAGAGTAGATATACAAATGTTAGATAAATGCTAATAAATGTGATTGCAGGATTTCATACTAAGCATTATATGAGTACTTTATACTTGCAAATAAAGTAACGCTACACTAGCTTATATTTGTATGCAGATTTTTACATTTAAGACAATCTAGTTTCATAACATTGTTTTGAAAATCACTCTTAACACACACAAAAAAAATTCATTTATTACTAAGAATAATTATGATAATTACGTCTTTGTAAAATAGCTTAATGAATAAACCAATACTAAAACGCCTTTCTTTTATTTCTTCTAATAACAACATCCAGGATAATTACAAATGTCTACAGACTGTAGCTAAGCCAAATCCTTATTTGGTATTAGCGTAAATATCTAAATACCAAATATGTATGTTATAAAGCCAAGTGCATTATGAACAACCTATATGAATGAAATGTAAAGTAGATTTCATATGTTGCAAATACGAAACCCAGAAAAGTTAATGTTCTTGCTCTATACATTCCCTAAACTTTAAGATACGCTATATGATAATATAAATAATAATAATAATAATCCGCTTTTATATAGCGCTTAATCCATCAGAACGACGTGTCTAAGCACTTTACAGATATTTTATTACCCCGGTCATCGGATTCAATCAGTCATTATGAATATATACATTTATTATAATATAAATATGTACATTTATTCGACATCTATGTTGTACGGAGGCTTAAAAGTACCATCTACTGATCGAGATGGCGACATAATTTACTTCGACGAGTAGGCATAACATCCCCTAAAGTCGACTTATGACAAGTTGCATGTCGATCGCACTTTACATTTTCCACTATATTGTACGTGCATTTTGTACGACCAAAACATATGCATCAATTGTTCTATACTGTAGCTTTTCTAGTTATTCTGACGTGAAAGGGGCCGTTTGTCATTTTTTTTTGGTTACATGATAACAATAATGAAAGAGGAGATAATCGAATTCTGTATTTCTAGTGTGAGAGCGATATGTAAGGAACAGAAAAAACAATGTATGGAGGACTCTATTAGAAAACAATATAGCGAGAATAAAATGAACTAGGCCCTGAAAAAAATCGTCATAATGAAGTACATTCCGCAGCTTGATTTTAATATTGACAATATATGCATAAATACATGTATATCCGGGGGTATACATTTACTGCATTCTTTCATCAGTACATAAAATGTTATTAGCACTATAACAGATAATCAATAAACAACATGTACATTGTACAACATGGCGGTTATAAAGAATTCTATTTTTTTATTTAAAGAATATAACTCACTTCAGGTGGTTGTCTCTGTATACGATCTCTAACAAACAACTAGAACCTCCGTATATAACTTCGACAAGTTTGTACCACTTTCTTATTTTGTCATATACTAAAACAAAGTCCCATGCAAATTTTCCTCAAAGGCTAATGAATTATGATATCTTATTTACATCAGCAAACAGTTCAATTATTCCTCTATGTTTTGATACCTATTAAGAGACGAACACTTAATTAATGAGGAAGATGAGTTCGAAATTAAAATGTCAAAATCAGGAATATTATTTGATGAATACTTTGTAATTTACTTTACTTAAGGGAAATTATTCCTTCAATACACGGCGACTTACTACAACAAGCAAAAACGAAACAATGACTTTATTAGGCTACTAATGAATATTACATGTATGTACATATTTTTTCCATGTTTCGGTTGCTTATTTTGTCTTCTGTAAACTGATGTCGTTGCATACGACTAAAATAATATAACATGTACAATAAAGCAACATTTGCAAAATTAAGTCACAATAACTGAATGTACCATACCAGGAACTAAAATACAAACAATGTTTTAAAAGAAAGTAATCATGGTAATCCTAAGCTACTGATAAACGAACGCAATATTCTACAAATTGCATATCTTCTCCTGGCATATTATTTATTTCCTGTAAACTGCTAATTCTATATGATAAAGAAATATGAATAAAATGGTACACTACAGCAACACACAGAGTAAGACAATTTTAGCCTTCATTATTAATAAGTATTTCACAAAGCATACCATACATGTATGAGGGTAATCAAATATTTATACAAGTAATTTGAAAGGAATGATAATACGCCTGAATCATAGAAGTACAATGTATAATGTTTAAGAAAAATGTGGCATAAATACCACAAGAATACATAATAGGAGTACAAAGTAACACAGCATGGACATGATACTTTTGGGATGTATAATTATCAAAATTTTATAAAATAATTGTAGATTTGAGATTTTGTGAACGAACTCTCCAAAATATTGGTATAACGCATTGAACAACAGTATAATAATCATGTTAAACATTTTCAACATTCTTTTTAATCCTAACAATAAAAAACCCCACTATTTTCTTCAAAACATAATCTATAAAGACTGCAAAAGATTGGCAGGAAAGTTTTAGCAATGCTCATCTGTTTAATGTGAAAATATTTATAAAAGCTCGAGGTCCCATTAATTTCTTATGACTGACAATACGCTCGATGCACATTCTGCTAGCAATTTCTTATTAACACGTGATTATTTATATCCAATATACTTACAGTTCCTTAAACTATTATTGTATTTACTCCTGTCGACAATTACGCATGTTAAAAATGTGCTGATTGATATTTTTACTACTCTACTAAAAATGTAATGCAAAAAAATATATATCTAATATTGATATCCCCATACAAGGGTAAATATTACAATTGGCATAAAATGTATTTTTAATATAATTATATAATTTTTGTCCTGACGAAAGCTAATGACAAATCTCTTAATGATTTGCGACAGTTTATACGAATGAATTACCTTTAGATCTCATTTATTTTCATTTTTTAATATTGAAAAATATTGTAGCTTTCTGTCTACGTGTTGTTATTTTATGATAAGCATGCATGCCATATATTGTACAGAAGAATTGTGTATTTTAACACAAAATTGTTATGCCTAAATTGAATACTGTGCATATCAGATTTCAGTGTTTATTTACATCATAAATTGTTGCAATAAATATTTACCTGTATACGTAATTATGAGATCTTATAAGAAAACAAATATATACATTATTCTAGAGGTATAAATTCTGAAGTGGAAAAGCGAGCTCCTTGTTTTTAATGGAGAAAAGAAACAATCGAATATGATATAAAGAAGATATGGAAAGAGCAATTGTGGCATTTCATGAGTAAATGAAAAAATATAAGAGGCCTTATCCGATAGGATTGTAAATGCCTGATTACAAGAATCGAACCACTTCAAACTTCATATTGCTGATTTAGTTAAATAATCATTAACGGAATATCATTAGCTTAAAATATATCGAGATATGTGTAGTACTTTAGATAAAGAACGCTGAAGTATGTACACTATCAACTTTATTTACAAAACAGTTATTTATTTATGATACTATCATATTTTATCATGATTACGGTCACTGTTGATTTGATTTGATTTGATTTATTGTTGCGAATGAGACTGCTAAACAGTTTTCATTCATACATATACACTATGTGGGTCAAAAACTATATGAAAAGAATTGAGTCATATAATACGATTACGCATAACAAACAATCTAAAAGTAAAATAACCATAAGCCGGCATAGTATGCTAGAGAGGATTTATCTCAATATTTCCTCTTGTTTTTTAATGCTAGATGTTATAAAATTTAAATCTCATGCTGCATGGACCTTTAGAATAATGAATCTTGTAAAGGCAACCAACATTACGTCTTCAAGTAAAACATGTGTCAAATGTACTTGCAGAAGCCAACATTGTCTATGGTCATTGGAATTGATATCAATAATATAATCATGATTGTTGTTTTAATAACATAAGAATGATGCTTGATTTATCCTCTCTGAAATAACGGTACCCCTCAATAAATCATTTATCACCATAAAGGTGTTTCTGTGCTCAAATGGAATAGAAAGGATAATAATTGTCACCCTTCTAAGGTACCCATTTAATACATAAGCAGACTTTGGTAATGGAATTAAACTGGATGTATATGAAACTGTTTTATTCCTCATCGTGAAAAATTGCTAGACCAATTGTATAGATTTTAGGTATTTTTAGACCTCGAACGCTAAAAAGGATTATTAGCAAGAATGTTTTGATATGAAAATAATATAATAGACTATACTAAATCAACCTGTTACACTGGTTATTATCCCCCGGCATTATATTTTTAAATGGCATTTATATTTTGGGAACGATTTCGGAAGTGAAGTTTCGTATAAGATTATATGTCCTAGTATACAACGCTTAGAGCATGCATGGACACGCATGACCATAATAACAAATACAAAAGAAAAGGGTGAATGAATTGCCTTCTAGCTGCAGAATCTGCATAGTATTTGATATAGGTAGTCATGGTAGTGGCGCTGGTTGTAATATTGAGAGGTCTGTCGCTGGTGGTATTTACAGATTTAGGTAGAGTACTAGCAATACGTGTTGTAGTGTCTGTGCTAGGCTTGCGAGGTGGCCACTCAAAGTCACTGCATGTTGCAGCACTAACAATTGATGTAACTTCATGTGAACAGCAAGCGAAGTGGGTATTAAATTGTAGGAAGAATATTCCTCTGGTAACTAGACCGTCGTCCGCAATACTGTTCCTGGAGTGCAAGTTCCGACCATTCTGGTAACATGAGAGTGAAGTTTCCGCACTGCCAGAGGAAGCTCGACAATGCACTTCATATGGAAATTCATCTTCATCACTTACAGTAATGAAGCATTTCGCAGGCCCATGTGGTATTTGAACAACAATGTTCTTCTTCATAGTTTCATACTGAACGTTCTCTAGACTGTGGAAGAAGATGGCTTTGAATATATACCCATCCTGATCTACTGTCTCAACGTTATCTATAATTAGATTTACGCAAGGAGAGGTGTCTAAGTCTACGACATCGGTAGTGAATCTTGATAACTGGGCCTTGTTTTTGAAGCCTTCGGCATCAGTTTCCCCATTAATGCAGAATGGACGATGCTGTGATTCAAATCGAAAGACGTAGTATGGAACACCCTGGAATGTGTCGTTGAGGGAACTAGGTATATGGAATTGGACTACGCCCCGGCTACCTGCAATCAAGGTTACCTCTTCAGTGAGACCGCTGCCTGCTACGTGAATTGGACATCCTGGAAGAAGGATGGCTAAAGTTAAAAGCATCTGTATGAAGGTTTGTAAGATCTGCAGAAGTGAAGGGGGTCGCCTTGTCCATCCGCTTCGGTGTTTCGACTAGAGAAGAAGGTTGTGAAATTGAAATAGTATTAATTTCACTTTCAGAAAAAAAATAAAACAGCAGTTCTGCTTGTTTGCTTTTTTGCTGGGGGAAGGGGTGGGTGGTTGCATATTGACAGTTGATTGCACGATGGATGAATATATATATATATATATATATATATATATATATATATATATATATATCCTTAGATGTGTAGATGCCGATGATTGTGCAAAGTGCTCAATGCTATATAAAGCAGAGCATATATTCGTACCTGTTAAACTTCTGCTACCGGCGGTTTCACGCCCGGACTTGAGGCGATCTTCAGGCAGACTGACGTTATTGGCTATTTGTGTGGTGCGGCGGGTCAATTTGACGCTTCGGTGGTTTCCGGTTTGGTCTCGTTCGGTGTCTGCACTTTGAAATAAGTTCCGACCTTTTGTTTAGTGAGTTTCTGTTTGTTATTATGGACACTTTTTCCTCCAGGCAAAGATTGCACAAGCCACTTTTTCTTTGGTTTAAGTTTGACTTTTTTTCGATTTCCCATGTTAGCGTAGATTCGATGTTCTTTTCCTTCAGATTCCATGTGTATTTTGAGAGTTGAGTTTCGTTCCGGTATCTTTCATGCTTAAATGATTTGAGGTGGTTTCTGTATCTATCTTTGAATGTCCCCCCTGCAAGCCCGAAGTAGTGTTTCTCTTCGTTGCCATGTCGGATCGTCGCCTTGTATACCAGAGCCGTCTGCATACAGTTTCCTTGTAATGGACATTGGTTTTTTTGCCGACAGTTACATTTTGGCTTATTTTCCGCTCGTGGATTTGATTGCTTAACAACTTTTTGGTTGTGGGTTTTTATTATGGTATCCATGTTTTTCATGCAACTGTAGCTAACCTTTATTGTGTTCTTATTGAATATTTGGTTCAATTTATGTCCCTTGGGGAAGTGTTTCATTATTAGCTTTATGAATCTCCCTCCTACGTTGGTTTTCACTTCAGAATTGTAAGGTGGGTTAAACCAGGTGACTTTTCTACTTCTATTTCTTCTTTTTTTTTTTTTTTCTTTTTTTTTTTTTTTTCTTTTTCTTCCTTCTTCTACTGGTCTGATGTATTTGATCAAATACATCAGACCAGTAGAAGAAGGAAGAAAAAGAAGAAATAGAAGTAGAAAAGTCACCTGGTTTAACCCACCTTACAATTCTGAAGTGAAAACCAACGTAGGAGGGAGATTCATAAAGCTAATAATGAAACACTTCCCCAAGGGACATAAATTGAACCAAATATTCAATAAGAACACAATAAAGGTTAGCTACAGTTGCATGAAAAACATGGATACCATAATAAAAACCCACAACCAAAAAGTTGTTAAGCAATCAAATCCACGAGCGGAAAATAAGCCAAAATGTAACTGTCGGCAAAAAACCAATGTCCATTACAAGGAAACTGTATGCAGACGGCTCTGGTATACAAGGCGACGATCCGACATGGCAACGAAGAGAAACACTACTTCGGGCTTGCAGGGGGGACATTCAAAGATAGATACAGAAACCACCTCAAATCATTTAAGCATGAAAGATACCGGAACGAAACTCAACTCTCAAAATACACATGGAATCTGAAGGAAAAGAACATCGAATCTACGCTAACATGGGAAATCGAAAAAAAGTCAAACTTAAACCAAAGAAAAAGTGGCTTGTGCAATCTTTGCCTGGAGGAAAAAGTGTCCATAATAACAAACAGAAACTCACTAAACAAAAGGTCGGAACTTATTTCAAAGTGCAGACACCGAACGAGACCAAACCGGAAACCACCGAAGCGTCAAATTGACCCGCCGCACCACACAAATAGCCAATAACGTCAGTCTGCCTGAAGATCGCCTCAAGTCCGGGCGTGAAACCGCCGGTAGCAGAAGTTTAACAGGTACGTATATATATATATATATATATATATATTAATTATATTAATTTAACAACTCTGCACCTATCAATAATTCCGTGACTTGTTGAGATACAAATCTGAACTCTTGCTAGAGAAAGAAAAAATACGAATATTCATTTCAAAGTGCAAGAGTATTATGAATATTGATTTCAACTATAGCAGTTAGTTGCATACAATATTCATACAAAATATCTTCAGTATTTCAGGCTTTTTTTACTTAACCATTCACTTGTTCTGTGAGAAAGAAAGTGATGAATGCAACATTACTACAACAGCGTTTTATATAAAGTCAGATATATTTATCAAATTTTAACGATAGGAAGTTGATAACTTACGAAGATTTTCCACCCAGTGTTGGCAAACACCGCTTCTATGTTGGAGAGTTGTTTTTTGTAGTAGACGTTTTGATGGCCGATTAGCGAAGGTTCTGATCTTTGGGTTCTGATATGGAAATATATTGTTAAAAATGTTTCAGCAGACTATTAAAAAAACAAGTTAATTAATGGTGGTATAATAAATCTGTGTGGATATTTTAACGTGCGTTTGAGAGTTTTAAGCACGCTTTCTGTCATATGCAACGTTAAATGGATCTAAGTTCGTATACTAAAAACCTTGCAAATACATGAAAAATATTCATTATGAAAATATTCCAGAAATTAAATGGGGATCAGTCCTCATCGGAAAATATTATAATTATTTCCAATGATCAGTTAGAGGTAATAAGAGTTTACACAGCTCACATCTTTGTGGTCGAAATTTCAATGGGTTTTAGGTACTAATGTAATTACAAATAAACATTACCTGTTTGACTCCGATGCAGCACCGTGATTCACACGTTCATTTTGAGGTTTCTGAGAAAGAAAAATAATAAATGTTATAGGAATTGAGAGGAGATATTCAAAACCGTCAGACCTGGAGAGCAAAACAGGTGTGATGAAAAAGTGGCTCATTACGCCACTGGTTATTAGCAATACTTTACGACAGGTTGTGGTTAATACCAATGCTATTTTATTATTATTTCTTTAAACATTTGTGTTGAAAATATAAATAAATATGAATTACTAGGCTATGAATCGATATGTTAACGCACATAAAACGTGTTTACAAGTTTGAAGATGATTTGAATTATACAAGCGTATACTCTCAACGAATATGACCCGTTACCCCCAAACCAACATTAAGCCACTGGGGAAGGTTCTCTGTAAATAGCCCAAAACAGTAGCTTGGTCTTCAAAGAGTGAAAATATGAAAAACTGCTTATCTGAAGGACCATTATTCTCCTACTTACTGTTAAAATTCGAAGTTGCACAGCGAAAATGGTAAATAAAAGAACTTCTTTTACACCACCTTTTTACGAACTGATTAGAAGTCTTACGGATATTGCACGGTGTTCACATCTCAAGCTTTAGTGAAAGTCAACACTTTTACCCTTGTTTCCTTATTTTTTGAAGCTCTCACCGTAAGTATGATAAATTAATTCGAGTAGTTGCGTGGGTTAGTTTTGATAAGTTAACTAGTTTAAAGTTTTAACTCAATTCAAATCTCATTTTTGGCGACTCATTGTTGGTTTTGGGGTGGTAGGTCAAATATTGATTATAAGTGAGAATACAACTTACTTTCGATTGTTCAATCTCTTCAGTTAAGCGATGCCATCGAGACATTGGGTCTTCTGAAATTTTGCCACTGGTCTTGGAGTTGTTCTGAGTTTGGAGAAATTGTGGATCATATCCGCTGTATTGCCATGTCTGAGGTCCGATTGAGTTCGGAAAGCCTGTATTATTGGTTGGGCTATATCGTTTCCTAATCATGATGTCATCTATAGCTTCCATGTGATTTTGCGTTGGATCGTGTTCAGGTTTGTCGGGAGATTTCAGCTGGGCACCAAAAAAAGGAGTACGCGTTCCATTTGCTTCATCCTCATGATGATGGGTCCCTGTTGAAATATTTTTGAACGAGTGTTCATCACAACTTTCTTCTTCAATTTCAGCGTGAATGAATGCATTCTCGTCATGAATATTGTGCACCTGGAGCTTAGATTGTTCTGTATGTGTTGAACATGACTGCGCCTGTGGGTCCACCGAGGATGCCGTCACATCTTCTGCAGTGATTGCATTCTGATGGCTTTTGTATGGTTGATCTCGTGTCGCAATTTGAGCACAGACATCAGTACTCAAACTTCCCTTTATTCGACGAGTAGAGTGATCTTTGTTTGGCGACGCCTCAATCGAAGTTATACCATCCATATCCTTCATGTTTGCACCACGCACTGAAAGATACTTGACTATCTGTAGGTGGCCTTCTTGTGCAGCGGCTTGAAGAGGGGTCCATCCATCTTGATCTTGTTTATCCACATCAGCATTGTTCAGAAGTAGAAAGTCTATCATATCGATGTTACCATTGTAACATGCTGCATGAAGCGGGGATTTGCCACTTTTAGTCCCTTCGTTCACATTATATTCCTTGGACACGAGGAATTTTACTACTTCAATATGGTTGTATTGTGTCGCGATGTAAAGTGGTGTAATGCTTTCATACCTGACACATTTAGCTCCTTTTGCCATGAAAAGTTCAACAACTCTCAGATGGCCTTCAGTGATTGCTGCATTCAGTGATGTTAGCCCATTTTTGCCTGCCTTGTTTACATCAGAGCCTTGCTGAATGAGATACTCAACGATTTTAATGTCACCGTTACAGGCAGCAGCATGGAGAGCGACCATCCCTTCGTCATCAACCTCATTGACGTCAGCACCGTTGGATATCAAAAATTGGACGATAACTAACTGCCCGGCTTGTGCTGCGATATAGAGTGGAGTCATTCCGTCAAATCTATGTTTTATTGCTCCATTTCTTAGGAGATGTTTAACAGCTTCTACATGACCATACTGAACTGCTGCATGGAATGCCGTCCAGCCTTCATCATCAGCTTTGTTGACATCTGACCCTTGGTAAATGAGATATTCCATTATCTTCATGTTACCGCTGATTGCAGCACCGTGAAGAGGAATCCTCCCATCATCGTCTTCTTCATTCACATCACCGCCAGTAGTAATGAGGAATTTCAAGATATCTAAATGACCGAATTCAGTCGCAGCATAGAGTGCGGTCATTCCACCATATCTGTTCTGCTTTGCTCCTTTTTCTATAAGATATTTGACAGCTTCTAGATTGCCGTATTGAATGGCAACATTGAATGGTGTCCGACCCTCAGAATCAGCTTTGTTCAAATTAGACCCTTGGTGAATGAGATATTCCATGATCTCCGTGTTACCGCTAAAAGCAGCACTATGAAGAGGAACCTGCCCATTATCATGTACTTCATTCACATCAGCTCCATTAGAAATAAAGAATTTCACGATATCTAAATGACCAAATTGAGCTGCAGCATAGAGTGGGGTCATTCCATCATATCTGTTCTGCTTGGCTCCTTTATCTATGAGGTATTTGACAGCTTCTAGATAAGCGAATTGGATAGCAGCATTGAACGGTGTCCAACCTTTTAGATCGGCTTTATTCATATCACAGCCCCGCTGAACGAGATATTCCATGATCTTCATGTTACCGCTGAAAGCAGCTCCATGTAGGGGAGTCTTCCCACTATCATTCTTTTCGTGTACATTAGCCCCGTTGCAAATGAAGAATTCAACGATATCTAAATGACTGAATTGAGCTGCAGCATAGAGTGGGGTCATTCCATCATATCTGTTCTGCTTGGCTCCTTTATCGATGAGATACTTCACAGCGTCTAGATGACCATATTGAATGGCAGCATTGAATGGTGTCCAACTCTTTGGATCACCTTTGTTTACATCTGAGCCTTCTTGAATGAGATACTCCATGATCTTCATATTACCACTAATAGCAGCACCGTGGAGAGGAATCCTTCCATTATTATCTTCTTTATTCACATTATCGCCATTAGAAATGAAGAAGTCCACGATATGTAAATGACCGGATTTAGCTGCAAAATAAAGTGGGGTCGCTCCATCATACCTGTTCTGCTTGGCTCCTTTATTTAAGAGATATTTGACAGCTTCTAGATGACCGTATTGAATAGCAGCATTGAATGGTGTCCGACCCTCTGAATCAGCTTTGTTCAAATTAGACCCTTGTTGAATGAGATACTCCATGATCTCCGTGTTACCACTGGTAGCAGCTCCATGTAGGGGAGTCTTCCCATCGTCATTCTTTTGATGCACATTAGCCCCGTTGCAAATGAAGAATTCAACGATATCTAAATGACTGAATGCAGCTGCAGCATAGAGTGGGGTCATTCCATCATATCTGTTCTGCTTGGCTCCTTTATCTATGAGGTATTTGACAGCTTCTAGATAACCGAATTGGATAGCGGCATTGAACGGTGTCCAACCTTTTAGATCGGCTTCATTCATATCACAGCCCCGCTGAACGAGATATTCCATGATCTTCGTGTTACCGCTGAAAGCAGCTCCATGTAGGGGAGTCTTCCCACTATCATTCTTTTCATGCACATTAGCCCCGTTGCAAATGAAGAATTCAACGATATCTAAATGACTGAATGCAGCAGCAGCATAGAGTGGGGTCATTCCATCATATCTGTTCTGCTTGGCTCCTTTATCTATGAGATATTTGACAGCTTCTAGATGACCTCCTTGAATGGCAGCATTGAATGGTGTCCCACCCTCTGAATCAGCCTTGTTCACATCAGACCCTTGTTGAATTAGATATTCCATGATCTTCATATTACCACTGATAGCAGCTTCAGGTAGAGGAATGCTCCCATCATCATCTCCTCCATTCACATCAGCGCCATTAGAAATGAAGAATATTACGATATCTAAATGACCGAATTGAGCTGCAAGATAGAGAGGGGTCGCTCCATCATACCTGTTCTGCTTGGCTCCTTTTTCTATGAGATATTTGACAGCTTCTAGATTGCCGTATTGAATGGCAGCATTGAATGGTGACCAACCCTCTGAATCACCTTTGTTCACATCAGAGCCTTGTTGAATGAGATACTCCATGATCTTCAGGTCACCCTTAATAGCAGCTGCATGTAATGGGAACCTCCCATTATCATTTTCATCATTCACATCAGCGCCATTGGAAATGAAGTATTCCACGATATCTACGTGACCGAATTGGGCTGCAGCATAGAGTGGGGCCATTCCATTATATCTGTTCTGCTTGGCTCCTTTATCTAAGAGATATTTGACAGCATCTAGATGACCATATTGAATGGCAGCATTGAATGGTGTCCAACCCTTTGGATCACCTTTGTTCACATCTGAACCTTCTTGAATGAGATACTCCATGATCTTCATATTACCGCTAATAGCAGCACCGTGAAGAGTAATCCTTCCATTATCATCACCTTCATTCACATCAGCACCATTAGAAATTAAGAATTTCACGATATCTAAATGACCGGATTTAGCTGCAAAATAGAGTGGGGTCATTCCATGATATCTGTTCTGCTTTGCTCCTTTATCCATGAGATATTTGACAGCTTCTAGATTGCCGTATTGAATGGCAGCATTGAATGGTGTCCCACCCTCTGAATCAGCCTTGTTCACATCTGACCCTTGTTGAATTAGATATTCCATGATCTTCATGTTACCACTGATAGCAGCTCCATGTAGAGGAATGCTCCCATCATCATCTCTTCCATTCACATCAGCGCCATTAGAAATGAAGAGATTCACGATATCTAAATGACCGAATTGAGCTGCAAAATAGAGTTGGGTCGCTCCATCATATCTGTTCTGCTTTGCTCCTTTATCCATGAGATATTTGACAGCTTCTAGATAACCGTATTGGATAGCAGCATTGATTGGTGTCCAACCCTCTGAATCAACTTTGTTCAAATTAGACCCTTGTTGAATGAGATATTCCATGATCTTCATATTACCACTAATAGCAGCACCGTGAAGAGGAATCCTTCCATTATCATCTTCTTCATTCACATCAGCGCCATTTGAAATGAAGAATATCACGATATCTAATTGGCCGAATGCAGCTGCAGCATAGAGTGGAGTCATTCCATCATATCTGTTCTGCTTGGCACCTTTATCCATGAGGTATTTGACAGCTTCTAGATGACCGGATTGAATGGCAGCATTGAATGGTGTCCATCCTTTCGAATCGGTCTTGTTCACATCAGACCCACATTGAATGAGGTATTCCATGATTTTTATGTAACCTTTAAGAGCAGCTCCATGTAGGGGAATTCTCCCATCATCATTTTCGTCATTCACATCAGTGCCAATTGAAATCAAGAATTCCACGATATCTAAGTGTCCTAAGCATGAAGCTGCATAGAGTGGGGTCATTCCATATCTTTTCTGCTTTGCACTTTTACTCACGAGATGTTTGACAGCTTCAAGATGCCCATTGTAGATGGCTGAATATAATGGTGTACAACCTTTCGGATCAGCCTTGAGAAGATCAGACCCTTGTTGAAGAAGATACTCAATGATTTTGACATGGCCTCGAGCAGCAGCGCCATGAAGGGGAATCATCTTTCTATCATCTTTTTCATTGACATCAGCCCCGTAGGCAATGAATAATTCCGCGATATCAAAATGACCGAATTGAGCTGCAGCATATAGCGGGGTCATTCCATCATACCTGTTCTGCTTGGCACCTTTATCTATGAGATATTTGACAGCTTCTAGATGACCGTATTGAATAGCAGCATTGAATGGAGTCCAACCCTTTGGATCAGCTTTGTTCATATCAGAACCTTGTTGAATGAGATATTCCATGACTTTGATGTTTCCATTAATAGCTGCTCCATGGAGGGGAACCTTCCCTTCACCATTTTCTTCATTCACAGAAGCTCGATTAGAAATGAAAAATTTCACAATAGCCAAGTGACCGAATCGAGCTGCAATATAGAGTGGAGTATTTTCTCCATACCTGTTCTGCTTGGCACCTTTATCCATGAGGTATTTGACAGCTTCTAGATGACCGGATTGAATGGCAGCATTGAATGGTGTCCATCCTTTTGAATCGGCCTTGTTCACATCAGACCCACATTGAATGAGGTATTCCATGATTTTTATGTAACCTTTAAGAGCAGCTACATGTAGGGGAATACTCCCATCATCATTTTCGTCGTTCACATCAGTGCCAATTGAAATAAAGAATTCCACGATATCTAAATGACCAAATCGAGCTGCATTAAAGAGAGGAGTCATGCCATTATACATATTCTGCTTGGCACCTTCATCTATGAGATATTTGACAGCTTCTAGATGACCATATCGGATAGCAGCATTGAATGGTGTCCAACCCTTACAGCCAGCCTTGTTCACATCAGACCCTTGTTGAATGAGATACTCCATGATTTTCGTGTTACCGTTAACAGCAGCTCCATGTAAGGGAATTCTTCCATTATCGTGTTCTTCATTCACACCTGCACCAATGGAAATTAAGAAATTCGCGATTTCAAAATGACCGAATTGAGCTGCAGCATATAGTGGGGTCATTCTGCCAAACCTGTTCTGCATGGCACCTTTATCTATGAGATATTTGACAGCGTCTAGATGGCCATTTTCAATAGCGGCATTCAATGGTGTCCAACCCTTACAGTCGGCTTTGTTCACATCCGACCTTTTTTTAATGAGATATGCCAAGATTTCCATGTTACCGTTAACAGCAGCTCCATGTAGGGGAATCATCCCGCTATCATTTTCTTTATTCACGTCAGCCCCATTGGAAATGAAGAATTCTACGATATCTAAATGACCGGAATGAGCTGCAGCAAAGAGTACGGTCATTTCACCATAATGGTTCTGTTTGGCTCCTTTATTTATGAGGGATTTGAGAGCTTCCGAATGCCCCTCCTCAACACAGGCATGGAATGGTGTAAAACCCGTGTTATCTTCCTTGTTCACATCAATCCCTTCTGCAATAAGACTGTCTATGATGTTGGTATACCCTCCTAGTGCTGCTTTATGAAGAGGCGTCTGACCCATGTCACATTCGACACTAGGGTCCGCTCCATATAGGATGAGGAAATCCACGATATATGCATGTCCTTTATGAGCTGCTGCATGAAGAGGACGAAGTCCTCCCTTGATCGGTTTATCCAGGTTGGCTCCTTTTGAAATGAGATCATCAACTTCATTGAGTTTACCTTCTAATGCTGCCTTATACAGTGGTGTGTATCCTTCATCATCTACCTTGTCTATGTCAGGATTGAGTGGGAGTTCGTGTGTAGGCCCATCAGCATCACATAGGGATGTTTCACCGAGGAGTGCTTTGTATACTGTATCCCATTCTTCCAAAGCATCATTCATGTCGGTGTCTAAGATCTTTATGATGTCTAATGTTTGCAATCTGCATTCCTTTAGTTGGGAACACATGTCATCTGATGTAGAAGAGTTGTTTGTGACAGATACGGGGTTGCTGTTTAACATCTCTTTATGTATGTCAGATTGGTTGGACAATACAATATCTTCCCCGTCTGTATTATATTCTTGTGGTGTCGTTTGTTCAGTAATGGAAATCACAGAGGCATGCTCTGATGTCATGTTCTCTTGTGGTGTGATCAACAAGGTGTCCGTTGCGCCCATCCTGTAAGAAACAGATATTATTCTCGGTCTAGTTCAAGTGAGGTGAAAATGTAGAATTCCTTATACAGTATACTAAATGAACGTATTATACTTCATTATGCACGATAGGTCACTTTGAAAATGAGAAGATTTCAGTGACTGATAAGGAAATAAGCTAGTCACTTGACTAAGTCGTTTGTAATGTAATAGAAGTGGTAATAACATGTAATTGTGAAATAATGTTCATGGTATCCAATAGTAGGAAGCGTGAAGTAGTGTTTGAATAAAAATAACAAATAACACGCTTTTCGCCACAGAGAGAGGATTATGTGCATTTGCTATATGAATAACGACTTAAACACGCACAATTTTCAGTATTTGGTATTCGTAGTTCTAAAGATTATTTGCTTTCTTTTTTGGGGGCGGCTCATTGTCAGATTAAAGGAAGTAGTATAATTATCATAACATGTTTTTTGTGATATGGTTAAAAATTACAACTGAAACATCAAAATTGATACAAGTTGGGTCATAAAAAAAAATGTCTGAAACAGCTTCGTAGTTATAACAAGTGTAACGCCCCTGGCAGTCAGGCATGCATTACGCGATTCGTTATAACAGAAGCGCTGACTTTAAAAAGAACTAAGTTCAATAATTATTCACAAAAACGCCATAAGAATGATAATGAAATACTACATGTAGGTTCATTGACCCCGATTGACCTTACCATGTTTACCTTGATCATGTGACTGAACCCTTGTGCAAGACGACCAGTGGTATTTACTTCTATCTTCATAATTCATGAAATGCATCCTTGCAGTTTAAAAGTTGTGATGACATTTTAACAATATCCCCAACATGGTCAAAGCTCATTGACTTTAAATGACCTCTGACCTTTATCATGGGACCTAAAACTCATGAAACACGACCAGTGATACTTGATAACTTTTATACCTAGTTTCTTGAAGTAGGTTCATATACCCTTAAAGTCATGATAGAATTGAAGAACATGACCTTGGTTAAGATTAGGTTGTTGATTACTCCAACATAGTCAAGTTCATCGACCCTTGAATGTCTTCTAACCCCAATTATGCGACCTGAAACTGATTAAACACAATCAGTGATTCATAATTACTCTTTTGTCCAAGTTTCATGAACTAGATCCTTACACTATCAGAGTTATGATGACATTCCGAACCGTAACATTGGCTAAGATTTGGATTTCGATTCATTGACCGTAAATGACCTATAACTTTGGTCATGTGGCCTGAAACTCAGGCAGGATAACGTTTATGTTCAGTTTAGTGACCTAGTTCTATATACTTAAGAAACTATGATGACATCTAAAACGTTACCTTGGTTAAGACTTCGATGTTTATTCCCAAACTTGGTCTAGGTTCATTGTCCCTAAAATGACCTTTGACTTTTGACCTTGATCACGTAACCTGAAACTCGGGGAGAATGTTCAGTGTCACTCGATGTCCCCTTATTTCTAAATTTGATTTAAAATATCCATATACTTTCGAGGTTACGATGTAATTTAAAACAAGTGGAATGCCTCAGGCACTCTCGCCTGCATTACACGATTCATTATCAGCAGTGCTGACTTTGCACGGCTAATGAATAATTATTGACAATAACCACCTTTCATGTGATAATAAAATTATATTTTCATTGACCCTAAATGGCATTTGAATTTGATCATGTGACCTTTAACTTGTGCTATAAGATAGTAATACTTGATTACTCTTATCTTCAAGTTCACCTGAACTAGATCCTTATAATTTCAAAGTTATGATGATATTTTAAAAACTTAACCTTGGTTAAGATTTCGTTGTTGACCCTAAAATAATGACCTATGAACTTGATCATGTGATCTGAAACTCGCACATGATATTTAGTAATACTTCATTACTCTTATGTCCAGGTTTCATCAACTCGGTTTATGAACTTTCAAAGTTTTTATTACGGCACATTTTGGCAAATTGCACATTTTGGTAATTTACCAAAATGTGCCATTAACTAAATGGGCCCTTACTATGTTACGACACCATTTTTGTAAATTTACCAAAATGTGCAGGCATTTGACACATGTTGGTAACTTCTGGGATTGTTCGCTCAGTTTTCTGCGCTCACTCATTGCATTACAAAATACAAATTTCCCTGTAACTACACAAGGAGGTCTCTATTTGCTAAAACCACATCGGCTCAACCCATTTTGTTTACCATAAATTGTGTCTAATCATCAGTTGGTGTTAAAAAATCCCAAACATGGCTAAAGTTAATTGAACCTAAATAACCTTTGACCTTGGACATGTGACCTCAAACACATGCAGGATGTTCAGTGATACACCATAATCCTAATTCTAAGTTTCATGAACTAGGCCCATGTGTTTTTATGTTATGATGGAATTTCAAAAACTAAACCTTAGGTTATAGACGACGCCTATAGTCTCTATAGACGAATTGGGAAACCTTTCACCCTCTTCCGAACAAAGAGAGAAACAATGAACTTTTTCGTAGGTGGATTGCGGCGATAAAATTTCTAAATAGATAAAAATTCTTCAAATCATCGTACGAATACAGCCGCCATCATGTTATTTATAGTGACCCTTTCCAGCCTGATGAAATACGAGGAGGACATGCACAAATCTCTAAAGGAACAAATCTAGAAAGCTTACAGATGGTACTTGTAATAAATATAAAATACGCTGAAGTGAAAATCTGAAAGTAAAACGCTCGAATTGATCCAGACAGTACGAGAGAGAATGAAACAACGAAATAGCGTTTGCGGCAGTAGACTAGCAAAACACGCAATCCGCGGCTCACTACGCGATAGCTTGATGATCAATTTGATGAAGTGAAAATGATGATGTTATTTATACTCTTAAACAATTACAAGGTAAAATTTAACCATTCGAAAAAAAAAGTATAGGTTAAATCCTTTCAGGTCAGTTGGAAAATACGACTGATTTTTGGTTTTTTAAGTGTTGAGTTTAGAACTTTAATAATGAAAGTAGGCCACAGTATAGCCGATCACGCACGTAGAGCTCAAAAACGTAACACTCCCCTGGATATCCAACGAAAATGGCAGCATACAGCTTCACGAAAATCGTAGCATTCGTTTGATTTCAAGTAAGATTTTCTCAAATATTTTAATAAGATATATTGTGAGTTTAGTCAAGTTAAAAGATAAAGATATCGGCTGTAAGAAGCCCCAAATATGTATTTTAAACTTAATTCTCCTTCAAGACTTCAACGACGTCCGCGCGGCCGGTTACTGGAAAGCGGCGCCTATAGTTTCGCTCAGCTATGCAGATGAGACATAATGGGGGCGAGAATATCAGGATTCGAATTTCGTTACTATAACATAAAATAAAAGATGATTATTAAAAGTTTCTTGTTTTGACCAATAATGCAATTTCTAAGAGTCCTCATTACTCTATCTGATCAGCCATCAAATTCAAACAAAAGCAGAAAATAATTCGATAATGGTCATCCTTAGAATTTATGAGACTCGCATGGTAAATAAATACTATTCAGATATTCAAACGATATAGGCTATAGAAAAATTGGATTGGGATCAAAGGAGTGTTGGAAGATCTAATCATGTAACACGTCCTATTAAGGGAAAGAATGGGTGTAAACTTTTCAGTTTACTTCTTGTCTACAGTGTGGGTGTAAGTTTTATTCATAATGATGAACATGATGGTCTTGAGCTAATTATGCCTCTGTTATTGTAAACATTGGCTTTGATTTCTCTATTGATGGATAGTTTAGTTTTGATTGATTTCTATAGTTTAATTATACTCGGTCAAACAATATATAGTTCACTTTATAAACAAGGCTCGTTTTCTCACCATCCTTTTCCGTCGTTTGCAATACTGTGTTTTACTTTCTCCAATGTCATCACTGCAACATTTTTTTTTTCAAGAAGCAAGATAAATATTTGCAAAAATTGTTATTTTTCAATTCCTACAAAACCATATGTTATGCTTTATGAATTAGTCGTACGGTGTTCTTGTCCATTAGATTTATTCAGATAATGATAAATGGAATCATACTTACAATTTCTGATCCTGGATTCCTCCATCACACTCATCATCTAAAAGAAAGTTCTTCGTACCCCCTGCATGTTCAGTCTCGTGTTCCATCTGCCAGGACTCTGCCGTGTGCTGAATTTAAAATTAAAATGAATGTCTTACTTATATTCGAGCAATATACATGCGGATGTGTTTTTCTATATAAGAATAAAATACTAAAATATGTTAATTTCATGTCTAATCATAATTTTGACATAATTATATGCATTAGTTCAATAAAGCCTGTGTAATATACAAGTGTCCTCTATCATGTTCGTATTAAATTGGCTTCATTTGCCGTATTCGTATATTTCATTGGGTCAACAAGGAAGAGATACAAACATAATATAACCAATCAAACACAGTTGATATACTTGTTTAATTCAATTCGATTTCTTCATTTGGCAAAATAGCACAATCAAGATGTTACAATGTAAACAGAAGTAGATCCATATCAATGAGCAAGGACCTCTTAAAGGGATTTTCCGGGCTAAAACTATTTATATCTTATTAAATAAAGTAAAATTCACAGAGCAAAATGCTTTTTCGAAATCGGATAACAAATAAGAAAGTTATTGAATTATAAAATTTATCAATATTTTGTGAAAACATTTATATGCACCTCGTCATGAATGTTCATTAGATGGGATGATGATGTCACTTCCCCTACTTTCCTTTTTCTTATGTTATTACATGAAATCATAACTGTTTCATTTTTTCATACATGTGTAAATGATGTGTATCCAATATGATGAATTAAGTTGCAGCAATAAATAACTAATCCACTTAATCAGTTGTCAATCCAATTATTTTAGTTCTTGGTAGAATTTTTTTATAAATCTAATTTCATAAAATAAAATACAAAAAACAAATGGGGATATGACATCATCAGCCCACCTAATGAATATTCATGGAGACATGCCTAGAACTGTTTCACCGGAAAAATGCAAATCTTCAGAATTCAATAACTTTGTTATTGTTATTATTGTTTTGATGAAATTTTCAGCATTTTGCTTTATGAATTTGATTCTATTTATTGAGATGTAAATATCTCCAGCATGGAGCATCCCTTTAAAAACAGTATTTACTTGTGTTTTAGGGTTAACACTATAAAGGCACATTATTTGAGAGTAAATATAAAGTAATTAGAACAAAAGAAACATAACCCCCCCCCCAAAAAAAAAAAAAGAAGAAGAAGAATAATAATGATAATAATGATTGATAAATTTCCTTATAACCATTTCCTTATAACCGAATTTTTATCCCTCAAGACTATCTACATTTTTTTTTTCAATATTATTTGCTCCATTGTAATAGTTTGCGAAATTCAAGATCCAAATTTTACAGAAGCATTTTTATTTTGTGGTGTTGTAGAAGGATTTGTTTTCACATCCCCTGCATTTAGGCTTCGCGGATCAGACTACATCAAAAGATCAGGTGCCCGTTTCATAAAGCTGTTCGTAAGTTAAGAGCGACTTTAAGAACGACCGGTGATCCGTTCTTACGCGCTAAACCATCATCCATGAAAATTTTTGTGTATACCATTCACCACAGGAAAGGATCACCAGTCGTTCTTAAAGTCGCCCTTAACTTACAAACAGCTTTATGAAACGGCACCCATGATAGGTTCTTCTTTATTCCGTCTCATTTGACGCTGTCTATACAAGTGTATACAATACCTATTAAAAGTTGTAAGCCTATACGTGAAAAATATAACGCATGTATTATGCCTCTGTAATGCGACTGCCACCAAGCTAAAAAAAATCAACTTTGATGGGTGAACATTATAGGCCCTGACTACTTTATAAAACCTTCTATTTCGGGTGATATTGAAAAAAAAAATTGTTAAATTGTATTGAAAGGCAAAGACAAAATTGTTCGGTGGTCAAAGAGTGAAAAGGGCGGTAGACTAACGCCAAATGCAGTACTGTTAATTGGCAACTATTGCTGGCATTCCTATTTTTCCTCCATCGCTATCGCAGTTAAGTCAAGAACTCTTTACCATGAAATCTATACTTAGTTAAATACTTGACATTTAATACAGAAATCAAATCAACTTCATTAGGGAGTTTTTGCAACATCAAGCAGACTCTTTCTGAAATGTTGACAATATAATATGAAAAGCATTTCATAACAAAGCAGTCTTTGTCGAAAATCGGTGAATCGCAACAGTAGTGTCGTCCTGGACTCTGGAAAAATGACATATTGCAATTTTTCGTTGCCTGTCCCGGTTCACTAGTTTTCGACAATGACCTTTAAGCTGTCATTTTACTTTGCCATATTCAATGGATTCTTAACGTTCCAGAGAATGTATGCGTATAGTGTTGCGAAAACTCATCAAGGACGGCTCCCAAGGCTTTGAGCAAAGCACGTTGTCAACTGTATAATCTTGAGATATTTGTTAAAAATTAAACACTTTTTGTCGTAAACTGTGAAAATAAAATTCATTCCCCATGCTTACTCTTAACTGGTCAAACCCACTCATCTCAATTTAACATCTTAAATCATCTCCGTTTCCTTTCTAATTATTTCAATCAATACAATGAAACAATGCTGTACCCAGTGGCGTAACTACGGGGGGCATGGGGGACACGTGCCCCCCCCCCCCCCCACCATCGGCTGGCAAAAAAAAACCGGGGAAAAGGATAAAAATAAAAGAAACGTGGTGGGGGGAGAATAAATTATTGTATATTTACTATGATATATTATATTCCTTCATAAATATTTTTTATTACTTTATGTAAAGATTTTGCTTAGTGCATATGTGTTGATTAATCCTGGTGCTCGCATTGTCTGTTTAATGAGATTTAAACATCCTGTTAAACAGTACTAAAACATTCCGTTTTGAAGTCAAATACACATTTTATTTTCTCACACTTCGAGTTTTTGGTTATTCTATGTAATAAAATATTCTTCCTTTCACGAGTAGGCCTACTTTAAGTGATTGCCCCTTTTAAAGTCTGAATATAAAATATTTCCAGTCCGTACTTACGTTCGCATTAGTGGATTGGTGATATAAATCTGCTTTTCATTACTTCCTAAAAACAGTCTTTTAAATTCATTTCATTTTCATTTCATTTATTTGACCATTTAAAATCAACATGGTACATGAACATCATAAAATAAGTATCATACAAATCATCCATTGACAAACAAAATGACAATTTAAAAATGGCCAGGACCCAAAAGAAGCAAAACTGCTTATAAACTGGGCCCTACATAAAAATACATGTAAAATAAACCCCTCAAAAAAGTTTAGAAATCTGTTTTTGGTCATTAATTTCGCCCGACTCCCAATTTAACACAATGCGTCTTTTACATCATTCAAGAGATCATTTAATTTTCTTTAAAATGATACCATGCTTGTTATGATCATGCCATCACGAAAAGAGCAGGATTCAAAAGTGTTTGATGAGGTCTGAATTGAAAAGCTGCAAAACAGCACTGTCATGAAGGGTCATTACAGAACATGATTCTTTTGTCTGTGTCAATGGAGATGAAAATCCATTCAAATCAAGCCCCTGCTTCTGTAGTGATGGTTCTGTGAGATAACATGGTTTTAGTCGTGGTTTGAAATACCCATGCATGTTTGTTTGTTATGTTTTTGCTTGTGCAGAGGTGTGTTTGATTCCATGCTAATGTTGATGTTATTGTTAAGGTACATGAAAACAAAAGAAACCGCTGAGAAACTCAATCATAAACACGGAAAACAGAACAGTGACTTTCAATAATGTGTCATCTTGCAACTTTCGAATTTTGACATTGCCCCACATACCAAGGCACTGCACCTCCATGTGAACGATAATCATATCATGTACGGTATCATTTTAAAGAAAATTAAATGATCTATTCATTGATATGAACTACACATTGATATTTACTAAAACCGATGAAAAATGTTCGATCAAAGTAAAAAAAAAAAAAACGCTGGGAAACTCACTCATCACCACGGAAAAAAGAACAGTGACTTTCAATATTGTGTGATTTTGCAGCTTTTGAATTTTGACCTTGCCCCACATTTTAAGGCACTGCACCTTCATGTGAACCATATTCATATTATGTAGGGTATCAGTTTAGATAAAAATTAAATGCTCTATCCATTTATATCAATTATACATTTACATTCACTAAAACCGAGGAGGGATTATCGATCAAAATCAGATTTCCAAACTTTTTTTGAGGAGTTTGTTAAAGAATAGTCTGTACACATACACACACCCACCCATAAATACCCTTTTTTGGTCTGAATATAAAAAAATCAGCTCGCGCTTTGCGCTCCTATTTTTTTAGTGAAATACATAAGGTCTTAATGAATTCTTACAAAACCAGCCCTAGAATTTCCCTATTCTGGTCTAAAATTCAAATTTTCGGCTCGCGCTACGCGCTGGCAATATTTGATTAGTGAGATAGCCTACGGATCATGTTCATGATTACAATAAATACAAAAGTGCTTCATGTGTTTGGGTGTAATTCTATAAATATAAAATCAGCAAGCGCTTGGCGCTCACATTAGTATACTATTATGTGATATGTATGCTTTTCATTAATTCTTTAAAAATTAGTCTTTAAAATGTGTCTGTTTGTGGTCAATACATACAAAAATTCTCGGCTCGCACTTCGCGCTTGCATTGTTTGTTAGTGAGATAGGTCCTACGTATCATAATTACAAAACTGTGCTTATAATGCCCTTTTTAGGTCCGAATATCATTTTTTCAGCTCATGCTTCGCGCTCGCTTTATGTCATCAGTGAGAAACATATCCGTTTAATGCCACAGTCCTTAAAATGTCTCTATTAGGTCAGTATACCTGATATTGAGCGCGCTTCGCTCGCTAAAAAATTCTGACAAAAAGTTTTTGCTGGTGCCCCCCCCCCTGCCGTGACCAACGGTACGCCACTTGCCATGCCCCTTAACTATAAATATATAATTTGTTTTTGTATAGTCGACAGGGGATGATGACCCTTTTGCATTCACCAAGTACTACATGTAAAGAAGGCAAAATATACAAATTAGAAGAAACTAAAAGGAGGGCAGACTATATACTGGAGCTGTCCAATATAAAAGTATATTTTGAATGACTGTATTAGAGAAAGCAACAGAACTGTTGAATCACTTTTAAATATTTTGTTATAACACAAAAAATCACCTTTTATATTTTGCTCCATATGGAAATAACTTAAAGATGTTTATATCATAAGGCCGTTCCTTAAAAAAATGGAAAATAGAACCAGCACCACACGGAAATTTGATTTTAAAAAATCAATTATTTTAAATTAATAAAATTGATACTCTTGGCTTATGTTATTACCTAAATACATAATTAGAATTCACCGAGCAAAACCCTATTCATAATTCTGATGGAAAGTGACGTAGGTATTGAACGTTAAAGTTTTAAATAACAAATGCTTTATAGAAAGAGTTAAATGCAAAGAAATCATACTTTTTAAGATTTTGACTTTTGTGTTTATCACATATCTCCCTTGTAACAAAAACAAGTCGCAGAAAATCCAGAAATTAATATCGTACACATTGAATCGGTAGTCAATCTAATTTTCTTAAATTCTTAGGAGTCAAAATTTGAATAAATCTAATCTGTATAACAAATGTTTAAAGGCAATAGGACATTATCAGCTTGCTCATTGCATATTCATGCCTTCGAGCATACATGTAGAACTGTTTCACTGAAATAATGCAAAATTTGGAATTTAATAATGTGTTGGATTTTTCATTTTTTTTTATATCTGATTTTATTTTATATGTTTGAGTCACACTATTCTCAGTCTGGAGTATCACTTTAGAGAGTCTCACTTATATAGTGCATAGTTGTATGGACAAGTCAGTGACATGCGAATGAGGTATATGATGTCAAACGCCCATTAATTGTTTTCTTTCAGATATATAGATTGTTCCATTTTCTTATCATACGATACCCTGTATTAAATCATTAATCAAATTCAGTTTACCAATTCAAAATTTATAATTCATTTCGATTTTATTTCAAACAGAAAATATAAAACTAATGATTTGCATTTATATTACTTAAAAAAACAAATGAAGGGGCCAGAAATGGCGTCGGGGCAGATTTTATAAAAAGCTCCGATCCAACGGACTGAGTGAGCCAAAGTTTTCAAAAAATTTATATCAAAAATATACTTGTGACAAATTTTGGCACATTATTTAGAAAATATCATATTTCTTTTCCTTTTCCTTAGTCGTGCTCTTTTGTAGCCTTGTTATGCTATTTTCCTTTCCCTTTTTTAGCTCTTTTTTATTCATTCTGTAGGCCTATTAAAACAGCTATAAAATGCCGGATTTTTTTTTTTTTTAAACATGCAGCGGCTATAAAACGGCTACTACAGCGAATTTTGTTCATTTCATGTTTTAACAACCTACACGCAAAATAAAGGGATAAAACATTCAAATTTGCAAACGAATCCAAATCATTTAACGTTGAAGAGAAATTCGCTCTTAATTGATGAGGTCAATGATTTACACAACTTAATTTTTTGAACTGATAATCGGTCGCTCGCCAATGTCTATAGTTTTCAATTATGCTTTACAAGACATGAACATTGGGAGTTCCATTCCCAACAACACAAGTATGCACTCCCAGAAACCCTAACCCGTTCTTGTATTGCATGTATATCAAATAGCATAACAATCCAAATAAAAAAAAGTGACCTCCAGCAATGGTCATATTTAGAACCAATGTGTTCACTTGTTAATGAAAATGATATCGTTATTTGATTTAACTTGATATTCAAGTGTTCCTGTTGAATTTTTCTTTGAAAAATCTTAGACCAATATTTCAAACGGCAAATTTTAAAAGTGATATACTTTTGACCAGGGGCGTAACATGGGTCGGTGGTTCGGGGGGGGGGGGGGGCAAGAGCCAGCAATTTTTCTGTCATTTTTTTATGATTATGCCCGAGCATTAGAGCGAATCTCAATGCATGATAGGTACAAAAAAGAGGGGGCAAAGCATGGCGCGCGCAGCAAAAATTTGCTTAATAACCATACCGAGCCAGCAAAGCGAGCGAGAAAAAAGTCGCATTTATATGAGAATCTAACTTTGAGATTGATTTTGACATGGTATTCAGAAAAAAAACATAACCTTGAGATTCAGAAAATAACATATCCGACTTCTTTCTTTCTTTTCCTTTCCTTTTCTTTCATCTCTTATTTTTTGTTCTCGGTTGTAGAAATTTTGGGGGCCAGTGCTATGCGGATCGGGTCCGGGCGAATGGCGGCACTAGGATTTTTAATTTCGGGGGGGGGGGGGGCAACACACATATATTTTGCCTATTTCTTAAAATCGAGCAAGAATCGCGAGCTAATTTTTAAAAATGTATATAGACCCTACTGACTTACTAGCTGTTTGCTTTAGGTCATAAAGATGATATCTCACCAATTAAAAAATGCGAGCGCGAAGCGCGAGCTGAGTTTTTTGATATTCTGAGATGATAACTGGACGTTCTAAGCACTTTTTGTAATCATTAACTAGATGGCTATCTACTTAAAAAAAATTGATGCGAGCGCGTAGCGCGAGCTGAAATTTTTTTATTTATGAAAATTATGAATACGCAGGAAGTGTATCTCGCTAAAACGAATGATGAAAACTCTCATCACGAGAAACATTTTGAGTTGAACATGTGAACAGATAATTTAATTATCTCAGTCAACAGTAATACTGCGATCGCGTAGCGCGAGCGACATTTTAAATATTATATAATGACCTGAAAGATTTATGTTAGTGACAAAATTGTTGGGAGCTAACATTTAATTGATGAGAAAATGTTCAAAATTAAAAGAACGAAAAATCTGTTTTTGAGCACTTTGAAGCTTTAGTAGGATGCTTATGACAACATTTACGTTATATATTTTTTTTCTTACAAATTTCGGGGGTGGCGCCAACTCACTGGGAAAATGCCCCTCCCCCGTGCCTCCCCTTTGCTGTCGCCACTGGTCTGGGGCGGAGCCCCCGGAACCTCATGATGTTTTTAAACATTGCAGATGGTCACTGTTTTATACATACACAACACATATTAACTTCGACGCAGCTGCAGATAATAAACGAAATATCTTGAGGCAGCACAATATAGCAAATGTGGAAAAAATTGTAAAAGGCGCCAGCGAGCCTGCTACGCCACTGCTTTTGACACCTTTTTTTCGCATAAACCTAAACCAAATTTGATGGATTAGCAATGTTTCAAATTTCTATTCGTTTTCAGGGTTCAATTTAGGCATTTTTCTATCCAAGTCAGATAGCATACACACGCACACACACGCAGCAAAAGTGGTAAATTACATACAATTCTCGCACAAACCTACTTTCTCAATCATGATGATTATGTTATGACACAATTATTTTCATCGGGCTTGTAACAAAATTCAATATGCTCACCTGATTATCATCCCGAAGTGATGTTTCTGGGTTCGTCTCCTCACCATCAGTATTCACCCCCATCGTGACGTCACCCTGAAAAATGATTATAGTTATTAATGAAAATGTAGGTATTTTCTGTAAAGGTGACGTCTAGTTGTTGTTTGTATTAGGCTTTCATTCAGGTAGAATGTTTACGCCATAACATATTTTGATCATACTTCAAAGGAAAAACCTTTGTTGGTATAAAGATGTTTACATTTTTTTTTCTGTTTGTAGTGTTTTTATTTTTTATTTTTTTAGGGGAGGGCAATCTCTAATTCACTGAACCCGGTAGTAAAACCACAAACACCTTCTTGCCAGACATGTACAAGTTGCCCACTTCGTCTATCAGCCAAGATAATTTCAGCCTTGGTAACTATGGTATCCGATACCGGTTTATAGAATCTTGAGAATCTACGCAATTCTGGAAAACTTGTCTCAAACGAACAATAAAAAGCAAAAGTAATGACCCAATGTTTTTCCTGCGGAGCATAAAATAAGAGGAAGATGGCAGGATAAACTTTTGCTGTACCAGTTTTTAATGCTTGGATTCAAATATTTAGAAAAAAATTATGCTTAAAATGTTGATTGATTCGTAGAATAACAATTTACATCTGATCAACAAAGTATGTCATACGAACATTATGAAGTACGAAATTAATATATATATATATAATATATATATATATATATATATATATATATATATATATATATATATATATATATATACATATATATATATATATATATATATATTATTATTATTATTATTATTATTATTATTTATTTCGGCAGTGAAAAGTATAGAAATTGGTACAGTGAAGTACAACACATAATAAACATAACAGAGTATAGATTGAGCACCCACTGGACTGCCAGGGTCAAATAAAGTTAACTGAATTACTGTAGTCAATGAAGACCATTTGACCCTATCCAGTGGGTGCTTACATAAAACAGAAGCGGATAAAAGAGTGAGTATGAACAAAAAGGTTTAAGATCAATTATAATAGAATAACATAGGTCTACTTGATATCACTTAATCTTAACTTAAAATATCAATATCAATGAATTTAAATTAAAAAATAAAATAGTCGCTACGAAGATATAAAAACAACAAGGATAACTGCCACAAACACAATCCTATAATAATACACTCCTGCAAAGATAAACATGGTCATTCATCACCGGCTAAGCACAAAATTGTTTCTTAGTTCATTCGTCCATGAGATAAGTGAGTTAACAACCACCCCAGAGCGCAAACTTACCGGCAATTCATCCCAGTAACGGGGAAAAGAATTAATAGCTGATAGATGAAGTCGATTTGTTCGCGCTCGGAGGTGGTTGAACTTCACGTCCTCCAAATGCCGACTGTTAATGATAATGGAACATCTAACTGCATCACAACGTACAATACCATACAAAGCCTTGACAACATAAATTAGTAGTGAAAATTTCCTCCTTGATTCCAATTTTTGCCAGTTGAGTTTTAATAATCTGTCATGATAGGACATTTCTTGTCTTTTTTGTTTGAGTATTATGCGGGTGGCTCGTCTCTGAACATATAAAATATGTGTATGTATGTATATTTGAAGTTAAAATTATTTTTAGTCTTGGCAATCTTATATCTTTGTCATATTTGTAACATTATCTTTATAATCACATCAGATTTATCAGATTCATGGAACGGAAGGGGAAAAAACCCCATATATTTCACAATATAAAATTACAGAACTGACTAAACGATTGTCATTGGTGTGATCAAATTCGCATTTACACCACAAATTACTATGTATGTTTTTTAAATTTATCGTGCTATTTTATTATTCGCTATTATGCTAATAGTACATTGTCACGAAATATTCTAATTGCTTGCTGTAAAAGAAAATGAATAAGTTTGATATTAATTACTTGTACTTACTTTTCATAGATCAGACATAAATACATAAATAACGTCTCTTCACAATAATCAATTGTTGTATATTATTCCCTTGATTTGGCAAAAGAAGCAAGATAATATCAAAATATGCAACAGTCAATTTAAGTATCAGAGACAGCAGTCATGGCAGTATAACCGAGTCCTGAAAAGGTTGTTACGTATTGGCGCCAGAACAATATACCGATGTTACCAGAGAATTTGGGTACTATTCAAGGCAACGCCTCTTAATGTCACGTGCATTTTAAGATTACATCATACCCCGGGTATTTTCATACCCCAGGGATTCCATCTGACTAACAAAATAACTAATCGGACAATTCAGTTTATGATCATGTTCCATAACTGGACCCCATAACATAAAGCTTAGCAATTGGTCGTGGGGATTTGTTTACGATGGATCATGGGTAATAACCAATGCAATCAATCGTAGAAATCGTAGAAATCAATCGTCCCCGGTGTTTATATTCCATGAGCATGATGAGTCAAAGTTCTTTGAAACAATCGGTACTTACTATGCTCTCGACCAATGAGAATGCTTCACCCAATCTCATATCTTCTTATCGCTTATCATTTACCGTAAATCTTATCAATGTCAATATTTGTTAGATCATATTTCATTTCGTTGTATGATTATCATAACATACGCCTATGAACCGCAATAAACTCTACCATTCTATTCATTTCATTTTTTTTTCATATCAAAAGTTAAATATGCTAAATATGTTAAATATTGGAAAATATGTTGGGCCCAAAATATGTTGGGCCCAAAATCAATTGGACTAAATCAAATCTTATGAAAATGAATATAAACAACAATGAAACTAACAATCTTCTTTTTACTGAAGATCCTATAAAATGTCTTGGTGTTTTTTGTTGCAATTTTTTTTTTCTGTTGTTCAATCTCTCAATTAGGAAAACAAAGCTCAAGAAATAAAAAAAGACACTTGACTCATGGACAATGAGAAAATTATCATGACATGGAAAAGTGGTGGTAATATTTTTTTAGTAATGTCACATATAGTACATACTGCTACGGCAGTACCGATCCCTTCTAAAATAATCAAAGATATCAATAAACTAGTTTACAATTTTTTGTGGAATTCCAAAAAAGAAATGGTGAAACGTAATGTTTGTCGTAATCCTGAAAAAGAAGGGGGATTAGGAATATAATGGTTGACTTAAAGACAAAATGTCGATCACTACGTTTATCACGGATCAATAAATATTTGACAGGTGAAGACAGTGCTTGGAAAACCCTGTTTTGAATATTGGACTCAGAAAATCGGCGGGGATTTGCCTCTTTGTTTGACTTTTAATTGCAAAAAGAGTGATATGTATCGTATTTGTATGAAAAAATATTTGCCCATATTTTATGTTGACATGTTCCTTTCATGGGCTGATTTAACGAAGTATATTGATATGTTTAAAGTAACGAATATTGAAAATAATAATAATAATAATAAAAAATAGCCAATTTTTATATAGCGCTTTTCCCAGAATGGCCCAAAGCGCTTTACAGCATATTATTACCCCGGTCATTGGATTCATTTCAATCCCGCACGAAAAGTGCACAATTTCCACTCTCTTGGGGAGCAATCCTTGCATTCATCGCAGCCACATAACGGCGCTGGCAAATTCAAACATACAATATCTTTCACATCCTACCGGGTACCCATTTAGCACCTGGGTCGAGAGTGGCAAAGTGTGGATTAACGTCTTGCCAAAGGACGCTAGACCGCGGTGGGTTTCGAACACACGACCCTCTGTTTACAAGGCGAGAGTCAGAACCACTACACCACGGAAATTATTTGGTGCAATAGTAACATAAAGTATAAAAAAGATGTATTATATTTTCCTAACTGGATAAAAAACAATATTTTGAAATTTAAACAAATCATAACAGGTGGTGTTGGAAGAAGAGTGATTCAATATGCACTGTTTTTAAAGAAAGAGAATTACTTTCTATCTTTAAATTGTTGAAAATAAAAAAATGCGTTCCCGAAGTTCTGGCTTGGCAAGTTACGTAATAGTGCACGAAATGTAAATAGCATGTCATCGAAATCCAGCACTATTGAAATATCAACAGGTGACTGTAAAGAAATAAATGGCATGAAAGCCAGACATGTTTATCATTTGATGATCGAAAAGGAGAAAAGTGACCTCCCTTGTATTCATTTTTGAAACGATTTCTTTAGCTTGCCTCTTGAATTTAATTGGAAACGATTATTAGAGTTTAAAGATAAATTCCAGTTCTGGTAACGATCTTAAAATGACTTTTTACAGAGACTAATATAATGACCACCAAAGTGTCTGTTTGTATGAATAAAAAATATGTGCCAAAGGATTCTGGAAGAAATTGTGTAATTGCTGAGAAATAAGCAAAATAAGCGCGGATTCGGTCACTTCCGTCGGGTCTTTATTCCAGCAATAATAATACACTGTCCCACGTGTGCCTATCTGTGTTGGTGATCTTCAGTGTGAACATTTTTCAGCGTAGATTTCAAGATTTCACAAAGTTTAGTTTATGTAACTATACCAGACAGTGGCGTACCGTGGGTCATGACATGGGGGGGGGGGGGGCACCAGCAAAAATGTTGAGTCACTTAGTGGGCGCGAAGCGCGCTCAATTGTCAGGTATACTAACCTAATAGAGACATTTTAAGGACGGTGCCATTAAACGGATATGTATCTCACTTATCAAACAATGCGAGCGCGAAGCGCGAGCTGAACATTTTTGATATTCAGACCTTAGAAAGGATATCATAAGCAAATTTTTGTAATCATGGTACGTACCTCTCTCACGAAACAAAGAATGCGAGCGCGAAGCGGGAGCTGAAATTTTTTGTATATATTGACCCGAAACAGGGACATTTTAAGGACTGTTTTAACATGTTTAAGGAATTAATCAAGAGCATACATATCTCACCATAGTCATCTAATGTGAGCGCCATGCAAGCGCTTGCTGATTTGGTTATAATTACACCTAACCCATGAAACAACATTTGTAGTCATTGTAATCATGAACATGATACATATCTGACTAATCACATATTGCGAGCGCGAAGCGCGACCTGATAATGTTTGAAATTCATACCTAAAGAGGGGCATTACTAGGGCTTCTTTGTAGGAATTCACTAAGACCATACGTATTTCACTAACCAAATGATGCGAGCGCGAAGCGCGAGCTGATATTTTTTTATATGAAGAGCAGACATCTCGCCAGTCCACTAATGCGAACGCAAGCACGGACAGGAAATGTTTGATATTCAGACCTTAAAAGGGGGCAATCATGAAATAGTCATTAAAAAAGCATATGTCACGACATAAAACAATAAATACTCGAAGTGCGAGGAAATATATTTGGTGTATGTTGACTTGAAAACCGGATTTTTTTAGTACAACAGGATTATATATATTTATATATATCATTACTCAGACAATGCGAGCCCCCGAAATTATGAACACATTAGCCCTCTATATACGCCCTAGTGAGCCAATTATGTTTCATAATTTTATGAAAAAAAATCTTATGTAATATATAATATAATGTAACATAATATATAAAATTTCTTCCCCACTACGTTTCTCTTTCTTTCTCCCTCTTTTTCTCCTTTTCCCCCGTTTTGTTTTTTGCCAGCCGATTGGGGGGGGGGGGGGAGCACGTACCCCCCCTTCATGCCCCCCCCCCCCTTAGTTACGCCACTGGTACCAGATCTAGATCCTCGATGATATACTGACAATTAAGCCTGGTTTTACAGACTTTCTCATGAAATCAGTGTTTATTGCAACTACTGGCATTTCTCTTTAAACTTGATTTTATAAACGACAACTGGGTTAGCAGTATAATTCAAAATTAATTCATAGAATACTACCAAGTAAAGACAACCTTTGCAAATGGAAAATTAAAAATTATATTTGAGGTAATATTTGTAAAGTTCCAATAACCAGTATTCATATTCTTTTTACCTGTCAAGTGGTAACTGTTTTTTGGAAAATTGTTTCTAAATTAATAAATGCTTTGTTCGATGTAAAGATTGTTTTGAACGAAAAAATTATCGTGATACGTCATGAAATAGGAAAAACAGAAATGAATGTGGTTAACCTTATTGTAAATTTTTCACAATTGTAATCTAAAGGAATTATATCAGAAAATGTTTTGGAAACGACAAGCATATGACTCATGCTTTTTATTTTATGACAGATCTAAGGTAGAAATTCGAAGTTATTTAATAAGAAAATGTAATCAGGTCTCAATTAAAGGTTCTTTCAATCCTTTAGTTCCTGTTTCGTTATTATATCTATATACATTTTTGTATGTGACTTTTGTAAAAACGATTGTAAATATCATGTGAACAAATAAAGTACCTCTTATGAGGATTAAAGAGAAAAAAATATCAAAGGTTAACTCCCTAAAGCCAAAAAGCAATGTCCAAACACGATGTTTTTTTATTATTCGATGAAGAAACAATGGACATAAAGTTGTGAAAGATCAAGCATGGTGGGTGAGCTTGGATGTGGAGATCATAACTTAAAACCGACATAAACATAAAAGAACATATCCATGAAAATGAAAACAAAATGTACTAAATCCATCCATTATACCCTTTTCATACATGCCTTGTACAATTCTTTCATCCTGTTTTGGTTTTCGGATTTTGAATTTTGTTGTTAGAAATATTTTTTTTGTTACCCTGACAAAAAAGTTAATTGTAAAAATAGCAGAGAAAATAATGAAAAATATTGCCGAAGATTTGATAAAAATCCATCAAAGAATAAAACAGTTATTAGAATTTTAATGATTATTTTTTGACGTCATATACGAGCAGAATTCATACATAGCGAATGGTAAAACATCAATGAAATGTCATTTTCTAAAAAAAAACAATTTATTTTTTTTTTGTTTCTGTCCTTTCGTATATAAATTGACAAATCGTTTCACACCCGATAATAAAAAGAACACAAAAATTAGTCATCAGGAACCATTAAAAAGTGCATTTTATACACATGGGACAGCCGCTCGTTTTTGACGTCACAAATCCAAAATTCTAAATTCTAATAACTCTGTTAATCTTCATTGGATTTTCTTCAAACCTTCATCAATATTTTCGTTCTGCTATTTTAACAACAAACTTTTCTTTAGGGTGAACTTTCCCGTTAAATGCGAGGTGTTTTGCTACATCTTTGTGCGGTTTTTTTTCCTCAACGAAGTGCATGCGTGATGTATGTGGATGTTTTCTATCATGTAGTTTAAATTCCAAGTTCTCAAATTGTAATTACTAAAATGAGAAGTGTTCCAAAATAATAGTATGATTTTGATGTGGAGAATTCGTAAAGAACACTCTGTCATGTATCATGTCTTTTAGATTATTCAATATTCATCACGTACAAAACTACGAGATGCGTGTAACTTATCTCTATTTACGGGTGATCATGATAAGCTTGATACCTTCTGTTTGTCATATTTCTTTGATATCATTAGAATATGTTTACGCTAATGCAGTAAAGTGTATTTCACCGAACTTGTTTCATTTGTTTATCAAGAGGGTCTATCTTCGAGCCATAAGAGCAAACTTCACGATATTTATGATCATAGTAGGCCTAATGATCTCTGAAGGTACGTAATACAAATAATAAAAAGATATGTAAATGATCTTTGGATCAAATTTATGACAATATGTGTTTGCGTTACCTCACATATGATATCTTATGTTTACTTTATTGTGAATTATTGACGCCTTGATCATAGTGATCTACACAAGTCTATCGACCTTTCAAAATTACCCCCTCCCCATTCCCATTTCTATTATCATATTTCCTGCATGGATGTACTACTAACAATTATCTAGTCCCTGTTTCAGTCCCTGTTTCCATGGAGCTACTGTCTCTTATTCACCAACTGTGCTCCTAGTATTTCCAAACAGCATAGTTATCCTCGTTATTATTGATGTTTTATTATTTCTTTCATATTTATCGATCTAGAATTGACAATGAAATAGTACAAATAAAAATAAATCATCGTTTCATTAAGAATGATCAGTTGAAAAAGGACGGAGAGCCATACATAAAATAAACCATTCGAATTGTAAGACATGCCGTAAAGGGTGGACTCACTGATAGTGTCCTTTCTGAGAATACAGATATACATAACTATATATTTATTTCAATATGACCGAAATTTAATTGTTTGGACTTCATTTATTTCAATAGCACTAGCCCTCACATGAAGGTAGCCTTATCTATTTGAATATGACTTGGTACATATATGTAGATAATCAAATTATATAATTGACATTAATTTAATCAGAAAAATCAGATTTCACCAACATGTCCCAAATATTTTTTGTTTTCTAGTAAACTTAATATTCAATATCGTAGAAATAGCTCCTAGTCCATCATACGAGTACTCCTGAAAATGAATCTATTTTTGATAAGTGGAGTTTTGATGGGGGAATGAAGAGGAGTCCAACGAAAGAGATTGAATTCGAAATGAAAGGGGATAGATGAGAAAGGAGAGGGAAACACACACGCACGCACGCACGCATATGCACACTACACCTGTCGCGGAGAGCAGCCACTTCTACTGGGACAGTCATAACTCCTCGTCTAATTTACTCATCGCTGCTGAGGCTCTTCAACTTAACTCCTATTTCAAGTCATCACATCTCATCTGGTTCACAGTCCTATAAGGACTTCTCATCAACTTCTCTTCATTCCATCATCCAGACCTTACTCCTACCTTATCTTTACCATCGTGCAAACTGTCATAGATCATATCTAAATTCGATAGGTTGATAAAATTTTTAGCAATGTATGAACCATTTCATCCTTTATTCATTCAAATCGAATTTCTCATCTTCGTCTTCAAATGTGCATGTACACTGTTAAAAATAATTTAAACAACGCTATTTACTATGTGAATCGCACAGTAATTGTTTAAACATTTTTAAAAAGTGTTTAAAGTCTTAAACAACAGCTTAAACTCACATATCTAATTAACAATTAAGAATGGTTGTTAAAGATTTTAAACTCTTGTTTAAACTATTAAAACAACTATTGTGTGATTCGCATAGTAGCAGTCTTGTTATTATTTTTTTATTATTATTTTAACTATTTTAATTATTTTTAACAGTGTAGAACATATGTTATTTTGTGTCTGTAAGGGATTTAGATAGGGGGTGGGGTTGCGAGGACATTATGCGAGTCAATTCATTCATGATTCATAAAGCAGTGAGAGTGAGAGGAAGGGAGAGAGATTGCAAGAGGGAGGGAAAGAGAGAAATCGAATCTTCAGAAAGCGGGGAGATTGGGATGGAGACCATTCATTTATGTACAAGAGTGTGTTCGTCCATTCGTTCATGTACAAATTGATGAAGCATTAGAACTATCGCAGTCCATGCGCCTGCGCACTTCAGATTTTTCGCTCAACAATTCATGTACCATAGCGTTTCTATGTACGGAAAAATTATTCGCTGCCCGCTGCGGTAGTAATGACCCCACCGCCCAACATCTGACCACTGTTCTCCCTGCCCATCTTGATCTCCCAGCTTCCTGCGGTGTAGTAGCCATTATTGATGATGACTTGGTTGCCCCACTGACCGGTTCGCTTCAACCACACACTCACACTGAATTCAGTGCCCCATGCGAAGATGTTCAACGCCTGAACGTCAATCTTAGAAGCACCATCAAAGGACGCGGCTTGACCGCATTTCCCATTCGTGTATGTAACGGCACCAGTCGTAGCTCCGTTGCGGTTGTTACCAGAACTATCATCAGCATCTCCCTCAAACGGGTAGTAAGCTAGAATTGTACAAAAGATTTTAAAATACCACATTATCACTCAAAAAAACACAAATGTAACATTGTACCGAGCAGTAACGAGCACTAATGAAAACGAATTTAAAAATGAAATGTAGTGCTTTAGCCAATTGAATGAACATTTTGTTCCTATTGACTTTATCATAAAATTATGCCCTTTTGACATTTAAAAGTCTTGATTTGTCTATCATGGTTACAAGAGTAAAAACATAGAATCGGCCAATTTAGATACAATGATATCTCTAAAATACTCTATTTTTTTACTCACCATCCATACAAAAAAACAGGACAGGGGGAGCATTTCATGAAGAGACTTGTCGGACGTTTTATCCGACAAAGTATGTTTTATCCGACTGTTACGTACGGAACTGAGCTTTTCAGCCAACCAAAATCGAGGAAAGCTATCAGATATCTTAACTTGACAAATGAAAATAATGATGAAACATTTCCCACGGTGTGGCACCCATGACCAATATTTCAATAATCTTAAATATTGTCTCTCGGATATAAAGGCTTTCCAGATTTCATCAGAGATACTAACATCCCAAAATACCTCGTTCAACCAAATATCATAAAATGATAAAACAGCGGACTAACATGTCAAATGTAACTTACCTATCAAGCAATCATGAGGGCAGGATGTGCACGCCCTCACCGTCGATACTACATACATGATAAGTACAAAGACTATCAAACAAGCGGAGGTGCCGTGGCCGAGTGGTCTTAAAGCGCTTGGCTGTACATGGAAACTGGACCGGGCTCCTATGCCCGTGAGCAAGGCATTTAATCTACAATGCTCTTTTGTCCTGCTTTCAAATAAATGGAAATGATATATGCATTATTTGTAACTAGGTGTGCACTAGTTAAAAAAAAAAAAACATGTCAGATGACTTCTTGCCAGATAACTATTGTGATAAAAATATAAAAATAAAGATGTAAGGGTGTCATAATATGGTCAAAAAATACACAAGCTAAAAACAGAGACTGACCATGCTGACAGAAAGCTGTTGACAATATTATGACCATGGGGAGTGTTTCATCAACAATTTCGTCCGACAAATTGTCAGATCTGACATCTTTCCTTGAATGTGATTGGCTGAGAAGCACCATTACTATAGTAACTGTCAGAAAAAAATGGTCCGAAACGTCCAAAAGTCCTCCCACGAAACGCTCCCCATTGACACTATTAGTTGTGAATATGCAAATATTATTTCTGAATAAAAAAATTACATAAGATGAAGATTGTTAAAAATAAAAAGAAAATGTTCTTTTTGTAATAAGGAGAAAATATTGTACACTTTTTTATGAATGTTAATTTAGTAAAGAAATTTGGAAGGAAACAGAAAATCGGATAATAGACTAGAGCCATTCTGGAAAAAGAGGCCTGTATAAACTTTAAGAAGCATTTTGGGGTAAAAGTTGGGAACCGGACTATTTCACACAATTCGAATATGCTGAATCTGATAGGGTCGGTTCCCAAGCTAATTTCTCATGTTTTGACCACCTAATTTGCATAAACAAAATGGCTGCCAAATTGACAATTCAGAATATTATTTCGACAATGTTCTTTAATTATATTCGCTTTCACAGACATGAATACTGCAAAATCCTGCATACATACGTGTACCTTTCGGGAAAATTTGTTATTTTTATTTCCGGCTAATTAATTATGCAAATTTATGCTTATTTTGGATCATTATGCTTTAATTGGATAATTTCAGCTCAAATGTTTATATTTTTGGTACAAATAGCATTTGCATCATTATGAATAATTGTACGGCACTTAGAATATAATATCACAGTGAATGTTAATGTATTTTATTGTTTTTGAATTTCTTATGTATTTCTTTGTATTTTGTACCTTTTGTTTCGTGCATGTTTTGTTATGGGATCTGTCAAAGTATTGATTATCAATGGCAGACAATAATTAGTTTCAATAATTTTTACAGGTTTGTGTTCGTATATATCCATGGGCATTAACAGATGCACCGACTCCCACACTCACATCTGCATACAAAGGGAAATTCTTGCAGGGAGGGCCTTCCGATTTAAAAGCACACTGGTGGTGATCCAACGAATTTCATGAACCTATCTGTATTCAAGCGAATGTCACTATTAATTGCTTAAATTTTCATTATAAAATGTTTTTTTTTAATTATGATATCAATCAATTCATTCATATTTACAATTTTAGATGATGGATTATTAAATTTGAATCATGACAGTACTGGAAATCTCAACTCCTAATAGTCAATCAGTTGCATTTAATATCCTTTGGAGTAGTTATGTTCCCCGACCAACAGAATCTGATCACACATACATGTATGTAATATATATATATTTAGTGCGTTTTTCTTTAGCAAAACGAAGAGAAAACAGTCTGCTGAAAATGAGATGTCTTGTGTGTTCTCCATTATGCTTGTCAAATTGTCCCAATTTTGAAAAAAAAAATGCTCAGAACTGAACCCACATATTAATAAACCATCTAATGTCTCATTTTGCCTATCAATTAGACCGTTTTCCATGTTTTAAAAGCCAGACTCTGGTGTTCTAAAGTTCCACAACGAATAAGTCACTGCATGTCCTTTTAATAACAAATTTTGATAATTGGACTTCATTAACTAATTACATGTGCATCTCCATAATATATATTTTCCAATGCAGTACTACACCTGTCCTATCAAGGATTGCCGCTTCATCCAACTTAGAGGCATCCAGCTTCCCCCCAGCTTGATATACACTTTTACCTTCGGGGTGTTGAATGATCAATGTCAGTTATCATCGTGCTGGTGTTCCATTGGATGGCTTGATTGATCCATAGAGAAAACCTAAACTTTTGTCTTGAGAGAGAATCTGCTGTCTGACCAGATCTTGTTTCAGGTGTTAAAATGCTCGGAGTGCACCTTTCAATACCGCAGTGAACTGTGTAATGTCCACTTGACCATTTATCGAACTTCTAATATTCACACATCTTCATATCTTCATAAGATAGACTATTTATAATTGATAACGAAGATATCTTTCAGAGGATGGTGGGTTCCTGACATTTTTGGTGTTCCTGTAGGTTATTATTAATCCACTTCTTTTGATCGGTATTAAACCCAACAGCATCCAATAGCTTACCCAGCTCTGATAGGCTACATGCGAGTCTGAGATATCACCATCAAAGTCTAGGTCGATAATTTCTTCGATTGTAGAGCCAGGAGATCTCTTTCTATGAAGAAAGCAGTTGCCTAAGTTATGTTTGACTTGTCAACCGGTTTTGATACCACTGAACATGTCATTCTTCTTGGGAGACTGACAGTCTGTTTTGGAATTGATGATTCTGCACTCCAATGGCTTTCCCTTTACCTTTCCAACAGAGGACAAGCTGTATTCATCACTGGCATGCAGTCTCCTGTGACAACCCTTTGCTATGGAGTTCCTTGGGAGTCTGTCCTTGGTCCCGTGTTTTTCAAACTGTACATCACTCCTCTTGGCTCTATAATGTGGCAACATGGTCTTGGTATACACTTCTATGCTGATGACATCCAGCTGTATACCTCACTTTTGATCCAAAAGTTAAAGATACAGAGGTTCATGTAGCTGCTGTTGTTGGTGCTGCCATTGAGGATTCGATGTTGGATGATGGTCAACTTCCTGGAGCTTAACGATTAAAAGCGAAGTATCTTGTTCTGTCATCTCCATATGCGTAATTATTATGACTACAACTCCAGTCTTAATAGGTGAGGAAGCTATATATCTCCAGTATGCAAGGCTAGATATCTTGGCGTAGTCTTTTGATAGAACAATGAGCATGAAGAAACACACATCACATGTCTGCCAATCTGCATATTACCATCTTCACAGAATTGCTGAGATCAGACATTGTCTTACATGAGGTGGTGCGGAAAATATCATCCATGACCAGATAACCTCTAGACTGGACTTCTGCAAACTGTCTCCATGCTGGATTACCTTCCTCATGCTTCCCTAGCACTTTTCAACCATAGGACGCAGTGTGAAAATTTGTTCTGCATTGGGCAGTGACTGGGCTGGAAACTTTCTTGTTTTGCCCATGTTTTTTACCATGTATCTAATCTATGTTTAGCCCCCTATTTTTATCATTTCCTCTTCTGTATTCAGTATCGTTCGGCAAAGAATCTTCAATGGCAAGGATTGGATAGAAGCTGTGGTATTCAGTTATTACTTTGATGGTTGACTCAGGGGAAAAAATAAATCGATAATGACCAAAAAAATGAGTAAGTGATCCGGTAGTACAGACCCTTTGCCTTTATTACAAATTGTTCTTTTGTTAACTGTCATGACTGCCGTTCTGATGGAGCCGAATCAAAGATATAATTTTGCTACAAGGATGTTAACAATGTACTGATACTTATATCCGATTGATAAACTACACTGCATAAATCATACGTTTAATTGATTATTGGGTCTGTTATCTAATTATAAAGGATATATAAGACATTTTAACATAAATTTTTCAAGAAATGTAATTCCAACATGAACAGATTTTCTAACCTCAAAATTCTTCTTTTCTTACGGGTTCATTGAATTTGGTAATTGTCATGATTATAGGATCAGCATCAATTTGTTTTATATTGGGCATGTATAATATACCTTGCAAGTATATTACTTTCTATATACAGGTGTGGGTGTGGGAGCATGTGTGTGTGTTTGTTAATGAGTACAATTAACAGTTGTGGCAAAAGAAGTTTATCAAATGATTCAATGATTAAAGCTTACTATTTGTCTGCCATTGATATTATTTTGTTTAAAGGTCATATCAAACATATACAAAGAAGATGGTTAAAAATACAAGAACATAAAAAATATCAAAGAATAATGAAATACATATAAAAATTGACTTAAATATTACATTTAAGGGCCAAACAGTTATTATGATACAAATGCTATTTGTACCCAGAATAATATTTGTTTAGGAGTAATTATCAAATTATAGCACATTTTTGCAAAATATGCATAAATTTGCATAATTAATTAGCCGCAAACAGAGATAACAAATTTTCCTGAATGGTACATGCTATATATGCAGGATTTTGCAGTATCCATATCGGTGAAAGCGAATATTATAAAAGAATATTGTAGAAATAAGATTATAAATAGTCAATTTGGCAGCCATTTTGTTTATGCAAATTAGGTGGTAAAAACATGAAAAATTGGCTTGGGAACCGGTCTTATCAGATTCAGCACATTCAAATTAGGTGAAAAAGACCGGATCCCAACTTTTACCCCAAAATGCTTCTAGAACTCAAATTTTCCCCATATTGGTCTTGTCTATAAATGAATGTTCTCAGGTACACGTCAATTTAGTTTGACCAATAAAATGTTTGGTTTCGGGTTTCGATGAGAAAATAGAGGATGCATGGAATTTTTTTGTAAGTATAATCAAACATTTATTCCTACAAAAGTTAAATAGTAAAAAAAAACTGTATTTACATATGCAAAGAAAAAAATGATTCAGTATTATGAAGATGAGAGATTCAGAAATATATTAGTTCAATATATATTGGAATTACTTAATAGATTTAATACTAAATGGATGTCACTTCATTATTTATTTACTTGAGAGATATGTGAAGCATTATTGTTTAAGTTCATTTATTGAGTGTGTAGTAATACTTGCTATGTTTATTTCCATATCATTTGATTCAATAAAGGCCTTTGAAGGGCTACAAAGTTTTTTTCGGGAAATATGCAATCGACTCTTGCAACAGGGCCAATTATAATATGTGACTAAGGACACGCTGGGAAAATTGTTCATGAGAGCTTGATTACAACCCAAGAAAAATAATGGTAAATAAGTGATATCATTAATATGATAAAGCTTTCATTTTTTATTGGATTTGAATACAACTATCAATTCATGCTTGGGTTAATTTCTTTCCTTTTTACTCTCCATTATTATTCTATGTATTAATGTATTTATTATTTATTTATCTATCTATTTACTTAATTTTATTGATTCTTTTATTCGGTATCCTTTACAGGGTAGCCGTTTCAATAAAAAGGGCTTCTACCAAGAAGTCCTGTCTGTGAAAAAAAATACAAGGTGAAATTAAATACATTCTTAAAATTACACTGTGAGACCTATAACATAGCACATGTTGAAGAGTACAAAGACTAAAGTTTTACATCGGCTGCTGTAATTATATTTATTCATAAACATTCATACAAACGCACCCTTGCATATATCCTCACACACCAAGCTTGTTATCATAAGACAGTTTGTACGATTTGGGCTCCGATCAAGGCAACGCTTCATAATGTCACATGACCTTTGAAATTCATCATTCCGTATCTTAGCTATTGTGGTTTTACCCATTATGGTATCACCTTACCTGACTACAAAAAAATATTGTCTATTTGTACTGGTATTTCAGTGGTTAATCATTTTCTAATGTTTGAATTATATGGGCACAATGAGTCAAAGTTCTTTGAAACAATTGGTACTTAATATGTCCTGATCAAATGGGAATCATTATTCTATATCTGTTATCTTCTTTTCGCTTATTTTCTACCGTGAACCGTATTAATATAAATATTGTTGAATAATTTTAATGATAATTTTATTTGCCCATGAACTTCAATTAAAAAATTCCTCCCTACAAAGCAAATAAAGAAATCATTATTTCGTGTGGTTGTTGAATGATTGAATACCATCCCCATGAGCAAGGGGTTGTGGATTCGATCATGGGTCCAATCATATCATTAAGATTTATTAACAATATGTATAGCAGGAGTTACTGGTAGAGCAGTGGCATAACTGAAGTGAGTTACCTTGGGTATACGCCCCCCCCCCCTCCCCGACAATGATTAATGTTTAACACATTTTACCACCGGAGACTCTTTTCTTTCACTTTTCGCCAGTCTTTTTCCGTCACGGAAAATGGAGTTTGTTTGGAGGTGTTACAGTACACCATCAATCATGATAATGCGACTTTGTAAAGAATGTCATTTCAGAACCATTTTCCAATGTATCCCATAAAATCAAGACATTGTGGTATATGTTGATTTCTTCGCCAAATGTACACAATATTTATCAAAAAAATCAAAACTTGAAAAAAAATGCGGAAATCCGTATTTTGGCAATAACATTACATATACATGTGCGCTCAACTATTTACATTCAAATAAAACAAAATAAAGGGTGTGTCATCGAAGTTTTTACACGATACGCATGCACTTGCAGAAAGCCTGGAAATAGTATAAGTAAAATGTATTGACTCTGCTATACAAATGAAAAAAATCGCGAAAAGAAATCATCAAATGTGGGACGGGTGGAATTGTTTTGTTCACTTTGTGAAGCCCCCCCCCCCCTCCCCCCCCCTCCCATCTTGTACCCCATTCAGTAGGGCAAATGATAATGTACATGTCCATACATTATAACCATAACCATACAGATTTCCAATTAATCTCTTCTTGTAAAATATTTTCCCATCTTTTTTCAGCTTTAGGCTTAATACTTATTTTATTTGAAATAATGGTGTAAAATAACTTTGAACCTCTTTTCCGATTTACATTCATCAAAATATTTTGTAGAATGTCTTCACTTTTAGGTTGGAAATCTTAAAGTATGACTCAAACTTGTTCCTTTTCCACTGACATTCGGTATGGCATTCATTACAATGTTATACTCCTGAAAAAGACTTGCATACTTTTTTTCAAATAAATCTTCTATTTCCTTTAATGATTTGAATTTGGAATATGAAATAATGTATTTTACCTTTAGAATTCCAATATCGAACCATTGCGATCTTTTATATTCGAATTAAGCCACAAACTTTCCTTCTCGATCTGGATATTTTGAAAACCTGATTTATTTTGAACAATTTGCTTAAAATTCAACCTAGCATAAATGATCGCTTTATGATAATATGGCATTTTTCTTTTGAATGAATTACCATCCTGGGATCACTTATTATTTCAAGTGATAAAACTGAATTTAAAAAAAAAGATAGGGAAAAGGGGGATATCACTCTGCCCTGACCACCCCTCCTGCACACAACACAAAACATACTTACCTACACCCAAACCTCACACCTACACACACTTTAAGAAAAAAATTGCAATCAATTGCAAATTTCTGCCGCTAATTTGCAATTGATATATCAATTGTTCATAAACATGTACCAAACCTCCTTTTAGTACTAGCTGTAACGAAGCAGACCAGCAATCACGTGTGGATTTGGAATTAATTGCCAGAAATGCGACTGATTTTGTGACCTAAATGTGACTTGCAAGAATTGATTGCAACTTTCTTGCAATGCCCCATTAGATGACATTCACTCTCTCGCTAAGACAATCTTTATCTGTTGCTCGCTCACTCTCCGTATTTCCTCTCCCCCCCCCCCTCAAATCACTGTGTCAACACTCATGAAAGCGTCAATGTGCGAGTTTCTCTTCTGATTTATTACTCGAAAAATATTCACCTCATTCCTCTCTGATATGATAGTTGTAAAACTAAAAAATATTTTGATCAAACCATGTTCAAAGTGAACAAGGACAAGTCAACTCTAAATAAGTTGATGTATGAAGTGAATAGAGAAAATCACACTTTATTCCAACGATAAATCAATTATATATCGGAATGTAAAAAAAAGTTTTGACATTCTATTTTTACACAGATCACTTATATACACATCGTGATCTGTATACAAAATATGGAACTCGATGAAGTTCACCTACTTACTGTTTATGTTCTATTCCAAAGTAAAATATTACAGTATAATAGCTGTATTAGAAATAAACTCCATAAAGAATGTATATGCTACATGTGGAATCAAATTAAGTTTTCCATATTTATGATTACTAGAGGAACCAAAATTGTATGTATCAAATAAATTGTGAGGGTGTGTGACATATAATCATAATAGTGTAGGAGCCGTGGTGTAGTGGTTCTGACTGTCGCCTTGTAAACAGAGGGTTATGTGTTCGAGTCGCACCACGGTCTGGCATCCTTAAGGCGTTAATCCACGCTTTGCCACCGTCGACCCAGGTATGTGAAAGTCATTGTAGCTTGTCCATGCAGTACTAAGCGCGCCTCACCGGCGACTGACTGGAATACTCCCAAGGGAGTGGCGGATGTGCAAAAATTGTGTGCGGGAATGACTGATTGAATCCGATGCCGATGACCGGGGTAATAACATATTTGTAACTACATTTGGGGTAATACATACAAGTCACGCCTTCTAAAGCCATATATCCTACAGAAAAAAATCAATCCGGTTAATTGCAAAGTCCCATATGCAAAGTGCTAGTAAACCCCTTTTCAAAATGATGAATATCTTACCTCTCCATGAACTAATTACTTTAAATACTCTAATCTTTATGTACTCAGTTAAAAATCACATTTTTCCATTGAAGTATTGCAATATGTTTTCACTCAATTCAAATGTTCATTCTTATGCTACTAGACAAAAAGATAATTTCCATGTTCCGAAAGTGAGACTTACTTCTTCTTTAAATTCACTAGCTTTAGTGGGTATAAAAAAATGGAATCAACTCCCAATTTCACTAAAAGATTGTTCAACTGTATCCTGTTTCAAAAAAATGTGTAGGGCCTACTTAATGGAAAATCTATAAAATTACCAGGGTTTGTGTGTGTGTGTGTGTGTGTGTGTGTGTGTGATGGAGTGTGTATGTATGTATGTTTATACATTTATATATCTGCTGATAAAAATTGTTTTTTCTTAGTTTCTGTTTCTGATTGTGAATTATGTTAATGCTATTGTTTTGGGGGCCATTCTCTACAAGCAGTTTGCTTTTTTATGGTCCTACCCATATTGTGTACCATTTGTTGCATAATTATGTACACTGTTTGATTTGTATATACACATTTTTATGGTTGAATAAAAATTGAATTGAATATCTGTAAAGCGCTTAGACACGTCGTTCCGGTGTCATGATTAAGCGCAATATAAAAGCGTATTATTATTATTAATAATCGGCCTCCTCATTTGAAATCGCCAAATATATACATTTGCATTATCGCACTTACGTGAAAGGAATGGAAATTGAAAATTTCATAATTTTCTCATTGAATTCTGATTTAGTATTATTTTTCAGTGTTATTATGTGATTTATCTTTATATCTTCTAATAATCTTTTTGCTGCGGTACCATATGTGAAATAAAGAAGAATACCCTAAAGGTTTTTTTTTTTTTTTTTAAATAATGGTTAGAGTTTTCTAACAATTAGCTATTAAGAGGAAAATTAAACAGATTTTCATATTTTCACAATCAATTCGGTTTACTTTGTGAACTTGAGCCTCTTCGTTTCTGCATGAGTCTCCAGACTAGCGATTACTCGTCGTAGATGGGGTAGTATCGTCAGCGCGGTAACCCGTGAGAATGCGTTGGGTTTTACCAATCAGACCTATTTACCATGTTTACAGGTAATTAAGACTATCATTCGCAGAAAATGTATTCATTTTCCAAGGGGTTCAAAATTTAAATGCAGAGGTTCAGAGTAGATATTTGCATATTCCTTTTTATATATTGTTTTAAGATTCTAATGTGAAATGATAATTATAGTCTATATTATTTCACATATTCTTACTTCAAATTGTTTATAAATGTATTCCATGTGTTTTGTAGTTTTTTGTTGTAAATGAGAAATTAATTATGGTTCAAACAAATTCCATGAAGGCTATCGATCTTGTCAGGATCACAGGGATGCATGTGTGTAAATAGGACTGAATGCTGTTTAACGAAGGATGTCAACACCGTTACCTGTCAGTTCAGACAACATCAGGGACATCCTTGAATTTGTTTGGGTGAGCATCTTTTATCTTTGTATAGATTCCCGAGTTTATATGTATAAAATTATAATATATTTTTTATATTAGTAGTTTTGTCAAGGATAAAAAAAAAAAAGCTCTTCCACCCAGATACTGTCGTAATTATACCTGATTTTTTTTTCTTTTTAGGTCAGGCATTGATCACCTGAGTTTCACTGACAATCCAGACGTTTATATCAATATCAAAATAATGAAAATTCATAATAGCCATGATAGCATACAAACATAGGAAAGTGCTGATGACTAATTACCTATTTTCAGTTTTGGTTTTTAACAAAAAAATGCTCCTAAAAGGGCTTGTGCTGACCTCTCTTTGGTTCGTCATATTTTTTTTGCCGCACCGCACCCTCTCCTTCCAATGAGGTACGCGGAGGGGGGGGGGGGGGGGGGGGTAACAGAAGCTTCGATCCTAAGGGGCAGAGGGGCGATCGCCCCACCAATGAAAATATTGAATATTGGGGGAGGGCAAACATATCGTTTTGCCCCCCCCCCCCCCAGTAATTCCGCATGTGCAAAATAAGATAAGATTGTAATGTTACACAGGAATATAAAAATGTTCAGCTCGCACTTCACGCTCGCATCATTACTGTAGCAAATCCCATACTTTACATGATTAAAGAGGTGAATAGGATGTCCCGTTTTCAGTTCTAAACCTCAAAAAACTCCTGCTTCGATTTGCAATAATGATTTGTTGAAATATATCTTTTTCTTTATTAAAAACGTCCATTAAACTGAATTCTTTTTTTTTCAGATCGAAATATAAAAATTTTAATTATTCTTTTAGATACCCATCTTAATCATTGGTAACAAAAATGCTCAGAATATAACACTTTCAGGTCAGAATTTATGGAAATTCCAGCTCGCTCTCGGCACTCGCTTATCTGTGTATAGTGAGATATGTATCATCCTCATGGGTTACAAACAGTCATAAAGAGGTACCCTTTTTCCTGTTTTCGGGTCAGTATACTAAAATTGTTCAGCTCGCACTTCGCGCTCTCATTAATTTGTTGGTGAGAGGCCCCTGGGGGTAATAAACTGTGTTTCGTCTCACAATTAAACATTTTTTTCCACTGTAACAAAATAAGTTTATGTACATAAGCTGCATACATTCACTGCTTGGTTTATTCGTGTCCATGACAAGCCTGAAAGGCCAGTCTAGGGGCTGACAACTTACGACATCAGCTGATTCAAACATGTCAGAAGGAAATAAGGGTGAGTTTTTGATAACTTACTGAATGCTTGAGAAATGTTCATGGGCCTGACAATAATTATGACTGCATTAAAAGTCTCCATCTTCGAAGGCAAAATTCTACAATCCCCAACGTGGGATTTGGTCACCTTCCACTTCCAACTTCCCTTGCTCACTTTAAGTCACCTCCCCAATGTTCAGATGCTTTTGACGCCCTCGCCTCTTTTTAAAGCTTAGTAGAAACACCTCATATACTCTGACAAAGCATACTTGGTCTCAAATTTTCTTGAATTTACCAGAATCGCCTCTGAACAACAACGATTTTGTTTTCACATTTAACACTGATTAATCTCTCACTGTTGTCACTCATTGTTTTATGCTATGATTTGATTTTCTTTTTAGCTGCATGCACACTCCTCGACCATCCATTTAATAAGGGAGACCCAGGCATGCCAGGCACAATCAATGAAGAGAGTGAACCTTTTTTTTACCCACATAAATGAATATTCTGCAATTTCAAATAAGAGCTTGGTAATTGTTTCCATTTCAGTTGGACTTGGTCTTTTGCTACTCGTTATCTTCATGATAGTGGGATATCGAAGAAGGGTCCGTGGATCCCCGAGAACTTTGGGATTGGGAATATCTTCATAATAATAATAATAATGGTGACTACTTATATAGCGCACAGGTCCACCTTTCGGTGCTCATGGCGCTTCAAGGAAAATAAACACAAAACACAACAACTATAGAAAACAAACAAGAATGGAATTTGAATTCTCCTGAATAAACACAATATTAAACTGTTAATGGGAGATTAAGTAAGTTTTCAACTGGGACTTGAATGTTTCTGTTGATGAAATTTGGCGTAATTGGATAGGCAGTTGATTCCATAGCTTTGGTCCTATAACAGAGAATGCATGGTCCCCCCCATTTGTGTTTTGTTCTGGGTGTCTGGACCAATAGAGTATCAGATGATGAGCGAACACTACGCGAAGGCTGATATTTTGAGATATACCTGCTGAGATATGTGGGGAAAAGATAATAAATTGAATGATGTATTAGTAAAAAAATTTTGAAAGTGATTCTTTTACCAACAGGCAGCCAATGTAAGGACTGGAGGATTGGCGAGTTGGAGTCGTACTTTTTAGTGTAGGTTAGGAGACGGGCAGCAGAGTTTTGTAGACGTTGAAGTTTCGTCAAATCTTTTTGTGGGAGGTTACAGAACAATGAGTTTGAAAAATCTAAACGGGAGGAAATTAAAGCATGGATAAGTATCTCGGCTGCAGGTTTAGACAGTGACTTTCTGATGAAACTTAAATTACGTAGTTGATATCTGACATTTTGTTGGACTTGAGTGATATGGTTGCAAAAAGTCATTTCCTGATCAAATATAACCCCAAGATTCATCTGCAAAAGGCGTAACGCTAACAGATCCTGAAGCTTTCACGTCAAGTACCGGTGAGACAATTGAATTCAACAAAGATGAGAACCCTTTCTACGAAGTTCCTAATGCCGATTTACACAAACCTACATCAACCAAGACCAAACTAAGTTTGCAAGAAATCGCATATGAAAGATTTCTTGTTGGATTAGGCTTTAATTAATGATATCTCAACATTCTTATTTAACCCTAAGGTAGACGAGGGGGAAGGGGTGGCACTCCCTTCCCTTGAGGACCATTTTCAGGAAATATTTGCAACGGGAGAGTTCCGTAAGTTAGTGATGACTTTTGTCCTCTTTTTAAACCGGTCCCTGGTAACTTTGGAAATATAGGGAAAAAAACTTATGTAGAATTGTAGTAAATATATATTTTTTTCACCTGCCCTTCTTCGTTTCCATGCTTGCTCACGGATAATCGTACATGCTTCCTGCTTCCCTCTACCACTTTCTCTTCTGACGCAGCTAATAATTTTCTAATTGAAATGCATCTATGATGATTGATATTAAAGAATAATAACAGTAACATTTTAGGGGGAAGCAAGGTATGGTGGATATAGAAAGTTTCATTTTTTCCCCCAAGTCTTTGTTTTATATGCCAAATGAGAGTGCACGTATCCGGTTAAGTAGCAAACTACCGTGTGAGTAAAAATTATTGTTATATTTGGCCTGGAAGAATATATTCCACCAAATAATTTGATACAATATTGATGTGGTACGTGTTAGATCAGGAGGCATCTTTTCAGTGATGTAAATTCTGATTTCCGCCAAAGTAAGGCATTACTTCAATGAACGAATCCAGATGTCATCATTCATTCAAGGGTTGCATTGACATCCATTTCAAAACACTATTTCAATAAATAACATAATAATTGTGTAATAAAGACTTTTTTGTGTCAATTAGGATGTGTAAATATGTTTACAAACTCATGTAGGATTATGATATCAATGGCATATTGATTCATTTATTAAAGCCATGCCTTTGGCGCAAATCCAATTCAACATCACTGCCATGACTGCAAAGCAATACCTACTGATTATCCAAATTTGAAGGCGCACAACATATGGTATCAAATTATTAGGGAGAAGATACTCTTTCCAGCCATAATGATTGTGCGTTTATGTATACAAACTTGTATATGTTTTCCTTAAATTTGGGATTTGTGAGGTGTCAAATATTGTTTACTCACTCGGTAAAACAGTGTAATTTTTTAACTGCTTTCCAACTTCCAGCAAGATTAAGATAACTAAATAAGAAAAGTGTTTACGAATAGTGATTAAAGAAGAAAATGACACAGATTTTTAATTGATTATTAGTAAATACGTTTATTACCATTGTTAGGAAGTAAATTTGTAAATAATTATAATCAACGTAAAAAGGCATATCATTATAACATGTCGTTTGTATGAATTATCATAAAATGCAATCTAAGAAATTAGCACAGGTTAACAGATGACAATTTGCACACACGATTACAGTATTATCATGATTATTATATTTCTCCAATGTTAGTCATATTAATATATCACATATAGTTCAAAGTTCGAATCTCCTCATGGATATTCATAGCTTTGAAATTGTTGCATGAATATTGGTATTCTTTTATATATTCTTATGAAATAAGAAATCGATGAAATAAGACTAATAAACCGCTTTTAATATACATGTACTCTACACTGAAAGTAAGACAAGTTTTAGGAGAGAGCAATGTGGTTGTTCAATTGACAAACTTTATAATGTCGAACGTAATCTAATGACATCGAAATTCAGAGGCACTGTTTCCAACCAAACAATACATTACTTAGTCAAAATATGATATGAGTTTCAATTTAAACAAGACTGAACATTTTTTTGTAAACTTTGTATGTTATATATTAATGAAGTAGTTTAAGGCGGATGACTTTTTAAGATGACATAATCTTACAAAAGTTTTTCTATATGCATTTTGTATGCATGATTAAGAAATTACATGTACACAGCATAACGGTAAGAAATTAAACCAGTAATTGATTGACAATATACCGGTATATATAAATACAAACTCTATACATAATATTATAAGGAAGTGAAAAATAATGTTTGTAAGAGGAACGTAATACTTCAAAGTGGTAATCAAATTGTATATATAAGGAAATTGTATATTATATAAATGAATGTTTGCAAATTATGAAATGAAAGTTTGTGTAATGAAATTATATTGTATGCATGAAATTCGTAATGTACATGACTATAAGAATAATTACAAATGAAAAAAAAAACGCTTTATATTCATACCCTTCATATATACATGTACATAATGAGGAAATTTACAAATGTCTACATTTTCAACCAAAAATAACACTGTATATTCCATTTGTATGCCGCATTATGAAATAATGAATGTGAACACATTGACAACACCAAAAAAGTAATATGAGATTATGTTCAAGATAAAAGTAGTATCGTCATCTTTTAAAACCCCATATGAATTTATTGGGAATAGATAATAACAATACTAAATGTAGCAAACTCTCTTTATGTATGATAATGTTTAGTTTTTTTTCACTATCATGATCATGCAAAGTGATGTAAATAAGCAAACCTTTTCCACATAACAAATAGAGATAGACATCTCCGTTGAATTGTTTTATACAAGTTAAGACTTATATTTAGTTTCAGTTATTGCCGCTTAAGGACTTTCCACAGTTAAAGTGAAATCCATGTCATTTTCACCAAACTTTGCACATAGATACTTAGCACCTGGATATTCCAAATATGCAAAAGTTGACATGGGTCCATGTGCTTCATTGTTTTGCTATAAAGCTTCAAAGTTCACCCAAATGGATGTTTTGAAAAAGTACACATTCAAAAGAATTTAGCATTTTTAGATCTCACGAGATCACTACAATGAGTTTAAACCTCTATTACTCAGTAAAAATCCATGAAAATATCATCAAATTTTGCAATATAGTTAATGATTGTATCCTTAAAGTGGAGACTCTATTCATATTGCTATTTGTTTACTCTTTTAAGTCTAACAGCACTGTCAGTTGTTAAAAATGGTGTGAAAGATAAGGAAAACCATCCTCGAAAATGTGAAATTTCAATAACAAACTTAATTGAGAAGAACAACAAATGCTGCACTTTATTCAAAATCCATGTCATTTTCACCAAACTTTGCAATGTTATAATAGGAATTAGGTATACCTAAGAGGTGCAACTATTTGAAAACATTACAAACATGTGCAAACATTGTGACGTCAGTGCGCAGAGTGTAAAATATGCGCAGATCATGATGCGCACAAAAATAACTGTAAACATTATTATTATTACTTATTACTTATTTGTACTGCGCTTTTCCCATAAGGCCCAAAGCGCTTACAATGAATCAATTAAATGTAATAGTTTAAAAACTATCCTTAACTGCATGTCGTTATTCCATTTCATTACAAGGTTATATAAATGCATGTGCCCCAAAACGGTTGTTGTATGAAGGTTATAGATTAAGATGAGTTTTTAAAATTCTTTTTTTTTTCAGTTTGGAGTCGGCTGAAATTTAAGGACAATCTTAATCTTTGCCTATAACTTTTTAGTATCTAATTTCCAAATTTCTTAAGTACATGTCCAAAATGCTGTTTTTAATATTAAAAAAAACATTATCAAAAGGGGGTTCCAGATGCCAAATTTCCAACTCCTTTAAGAATCCATTTTCAAATTCGAATTGGAAAACATCCAATTACTCTAACATTTTTTTTTTTCGAATGGTAGACAATCGAATATATTTCACTATTTATCAAAGCTTTAGACGAAACTATCACATTGACTTTCTAGCATAAAATACATACAAGTATATGTGTTGAAATGAAATATGCTTATATATACTTATATATAGAAATGAAAAAAAAATACATCTCCTGTGAAAAAACATGAATGTACGTGAGATACATAAATAGTTAAGCCGTGCTTATTAAAAAAAAATCATAATTTTTCCATTTCTTACAACTAATGAGAACCAATATTAATCAAATTGTCATCAAGGTTACGATACAGTTGTTAATGATATAAAAAACGTAAGTTTTGTTTCGATGTTATAAGGATATACATTACTTTGGTATTGAATAAAGCTAATGAAAAGATATTAGGTATATTCCCAATCAGATAAAGAATGCACTGGGATATGAATATACGTGCACATATGCGTTGGAGTTCACAGTCGATATGAAGAACATTTCCTTTTATAAAAAAATATAATTATTTTTCTTCTTAGACACTTTGGCTTAGAAAACGAAACATATGTACAGAATATAAGGCATGAATACAGTTTCATTTACTTTGCATGTATATTCACTTGTTTTATAAACCTTAAGAGATTAATCATTTATGTAAGTATACCATAGCATTTTATTTTTATATTTTACTGAAGTAAAATCCAAAAGTAAAAACGTAAATAGAAAATAATTAAATATTAACAGGTGCTGTGATATATACCCAAGCGTGCTCCATAGTCATTTGTTTTTTTAGCAAGTATATACTGAGTAAAGAACATGAACACCACTCCATTTGTATGATTTTTTTTCTTAAGAATTTAGTCAAACCAAGAAAATCTAGCAGTTTATACATTAAACAAACCTTCACCTACATGTACTATGACTGAAATTCCAATTAAAAAATCGATAGAAATTTGATAAAGCATTCTGAATTTTTCATTTTCTTACTCGAAGTTGTATCACCTATATTTATCAAAATATCAAACTCCAGGCAAAATTAAATTCATTTTCAATAGCTACATGATTTATTTACATTATGCTTATGCATGCTTGCATGAGTACATGTATATTATCACATTTTGGGAAAAAGATACAATTTATGCTGCACATATTGTAGACATAATTATATCAGGTATATACAAAACGTTATTGTAAACTTATTTCTGTCAACCCTGGGTTGGGTGATGTACTATAACATGATAATCATGACAGTAAGATACAACAACCTGATTAAAATGTACAATTTCATTCACGGGCGGCGTCACATAGGGTGGATCGACCCCATCCCTATGATTTTTTTTTCTCCAAGTAGTGAAAGGAAGAAGAGAAGGGGAAGATAGTAAGTAAACCGAGAGTTCAAAATACGTACCATCAGATCAAAAGATAAAGTTAGATCTTGTTTATGTTTACACTATCTTAGTGCTCACTTCTAATAGTACTACACAATAAACTACTCATAAATGTATTGAGTTATGTTCATGTACCTCAAATTAATACATGTTTGGTCTGTAAATTATGTCGGCATAATTTTTTTTATCAATTAGTAAAATGAATTGGGCTTCAGGTGTGTTTTTAATGAAATAAATACATACATGTATACTCATCCAATGTGATGCTTTAAAGTTTTCTGTATATCTAAGTAGCTAACGATGAATAGAGCGTCTTATTCTTGATCAAAATGTAGGCCAACATTTCAATTGATTTTGATTACATTTTTAAATATATATGTTTTCCAAAGTTAGATCCTAAATAAACTGTAATGATTGTTTTAAAGTTTCATACTAATGAAATTATTCACTACATGTGAAATACACATATTTATTTCCTTTGTGAAATAACAGAGGTGCAAATTTAGTAGACAATGTGAAGGACGTAATGAACAAACTTCGCTATACACACTACCATGTCTGCTGCACATCCCTTTGATTTGTTTTGTACACTATGTAGGTTTGGTAAATGCCCCCAAACTGCATGGCAGTAATCCATTAATGTGCCCCCAAAACGGCTGTTGTGTGAAGCATGTATATTGAGATGCGTTAAAACGGCTGTTGTGTGAAGGATGGGATAAACTGACCGAATTTTATGTCAGAATATATTTTGATCGGATGCACGATAAAAATTAAATATCTGTGTATATTTCGTTTGTTTATATGAAATCCTTTCTCAAGTATGGACTAGACTGAAATGTCAGGATACAATATTTGCCTGTGACTTTCTAATATCCAATTTCTACATTTGTAAAGTACGTATTTTAAAGAGTTAGTAGTTGAATATGATGGCGCTCTTAAATCTCTCCAGATTATACGCGTCATGGAGCTGTTTTTAATTAAAAGAAACCAAAGGAGCGCGCTAGATGGCAAATTCGAATTCTATAATGGCTGAACATGTCATATTTGAATTTTAATGGCTTAAGAAAACATCCAATGATCCAATGATCACTACATTTGCTTGTAATTTTCAAATAGTGCATGGCACTCGCATATATTTAACTTTTTACCAAAGCATTAAACAAAACTACCACATTGACTGTCACGCATTTACTACGGAAACTTAAAAAGGTGTGTAAACAATGAAATATATAAATAAAAACAAATACAACCTCTGTGAAAAAAGTAAATGTACGTATGATTCATAACTAGTTCAACTGTGCCTGTTAAAAAGAAATGTATAGTCTATTTTCATTAAATAAAAACAAAACTAAACTAAAACTAAAATGGTTCTTTAACAGAACCATTACTAAAATTTCAAATTGGCATCAGAATTTACTGTACTGTGTTAATGATATATAGTTATAAAAACAGAAGGTTCTATTTTTTTAGGATATACATTATTTTTTAACTAAATAAATCTCAGTATTGAAATAATATTAGATATATTCCAAGTCAGATAAAAATGCACTGGAATATGAATATTCGCAGCCATATAAATATAAGGTTACAATTGATATGCAGATAATTTTTTTTTTTTTTTTTAAGTTTTTAAAAACACAGATATGAACAAAATAAAATTTCTTCTCAGACATATTGGACACGTTGGCTTAGAAAAGGAATCATATTTACAGAAGCTAAGGCATGAATACAGTTTAATTTACTTTGCATATATATTTACTTGCTTTACAAACCTTAAGTGTATACCATAACATTTTTCTTTCTATTTTACAGCAGTAAATCCCAAATATAATCTTAAAAAGAACATAGAAGAATATGTAAGCGTGTTGTAATATACACTCCCAATTTTTATTTTTATTTGTATTTGTATTTGTTTACATTGCAGATAGATATCAAATTATTCCACACTATTCAGTGAAGCCTGTCTTAAGTTCAGAAACAATCATTTTTTTTCTGTAAGAAATTGTAAGAAAACAACTATACAACAAATAATTACACATTATTACCAAGCATACTGGGTAAAGAAAATGAAACATCACTTATAATTTTCTTTAGAGAGAAAGAATGTAGTCAAACAAGAACATTGAGCAGTATATACACAAACATAAACCTACCATGACTGAAATTCCAATTAAAAAATCGATTTAAAAATATATATTTTTTTTTTCTCATTCGAAGTTCTATCTCTTATATTTATCTAAGTTTTAAACTCTATATAAAATTTAAATTTATTTTCAATATCTACATGATTTCTTTGTAGAAATCTGCTGCTCATGAAGAGAAAAGTCTGATTTGTGTGTCTATAATACCTCTATTATTCAAGTGAAGAAAAAAAGTCATCACTGGGTCACCTTGCCCTATCAAGTGTGTTTTCGGCTGTTTTCCTCATTTGCGTAAATGATATTCTTTATAGTGAATCGTATTTTGTACCATGTATTTATATCACATGTCATATACGAGTAAACAGAAAATAGTATCTAAATTCCATCCATGTTGGGTTAGAAATTACCTCGGCACATAATTTTGTATCAATGAAAATGAATTGTATTTCAAGTGTTCAAGTGTTCAAAACTCATTATCCTACATGACGGAAATTCATATATTCATATCCATTGTAAAGCTCTAAAGTTTAAATATAGCTAGTGATTAATAAAATCGACTAATTCTTGATCAGCATGTAGGCCTTTAATTTAATACAATCTTGATATTATATTGGATTTTAAGATTGTATGTTTTCAAAGGTAAGATCCTAAAAAATGGTAAGGAATGTTTAAAAGTTACTTTTGAAAGTATTCACTACATGTGAAATACACATATTTATTTCCTTTGTGAAATAATAGAGGTACACATTTAGTAGACAAAGTGAAGGACGTGAATCAACGGGTATAACAAGTATTTGAAAAGTGGAGGCTTTTGCCTACAAGCCCCGGAATCGATATCGAATCCTATGTGGGTCGTATGACCCGTGTCAAGATTGGTGTAAGTAGGACTACTACTGCTGGTATCGGCAAGGGATGCAGGTATATTCTGTGTTGTTGTACGTTTAGCAGGATCGCGAGGTGGCCACATGAAGTCATTGCACGTTGCAGCACTTACGTCTGACGTGACTTCATGTGAACAGCAAGAGAAAGTAGTGTCATGAAGAAGACAAAATGTACCACTGATTGTTTGCCCGTTATCTGATATATCATCAAGGATGTTAAGCTTTTGATCATTCTGGTAACATGATAGTGAAGTTGCAACAGTTCCAGTAGTGGCTCGACAATGAACGTATCCATACTTGCACTTGTCACTTAAAGTAATGAAGCATTGTGCTGATCCTGGTGGAACCTTTACAACGACCTCCTTCTTAATAACTTCGTGTCTTATGTCCCCTAAACTGTACCAGATTGCAGTGAATATGTATTTATCCTGGTCTACAGGATCTACATCATCTATGAAAAGATTTACGCAGGGAGCTGTCTCCAAGTCTGTGAAAGATGTCGTAAATCTTAAAAACTGCGATGAGCTTTTGAACCCATCTATCTCAGGTATTCCATCAACGCAAAATGGATGATTTTGCGATTCGAACCGAACTTTAAAATATGGGATGCCCTGGGATGTATCATTATTGGACCATGGGAAATGGAATGGGACTACACCACGACTTCCCGCAAGCAAAGTTACCTTTTCCTTGAGACCGTTGCCTGCTACGTGAACTGGACATCCTGCAAGAAGGAAAGCTAAAGCTAAGAACATCTGCAGGAAAGTTTGTAAGATCATAAGAAATGAAGGGGGTCGACCTGTCCGTGTGTTTCGGTGTTTCGACTAGAGACGATGATAATGAAAAGAAGAATATTATCTAGAAATATTATCTAAAATATTTTTTTTATTAAATTACATATAAAATATGTATATAATGTATAAAAATTGCCGTCTTTTGTAAGACACATTAACATAGTAATAATGACAATAATAATAACGTTTAATTTACCGAAGGTAGCCACTTCAGGAAGGAAACCTCTCTACAAGCGGGCCCTACAAAATATGATATTACCCTTCTCCAATCTATATGCTGAGCGCCTAGCAAGAAGGCTTAACTCACGGCTTCCCGTTCATGAGGCGGCTGCTCTACTGCTGAACCACCATGCCCACACACCAATATAATTTCATTAGTTTCACAACCCTGAATTAAAACTATCAAGAATGTTGTGTTTGATTGAAATTAGAATCTTTGCCAATACGAGAGAAAGAAAATAACTTTCATTTCAAAGTTCAAGAATATCATGAAAATTAATTTCACCCGTACCAGTTAGCTGCATACAAGATTCTTTGCCAAATATCTTCTAGTATCCCATAATTAGTAACCATCTGGAATAAAATTATTGGAAATGGTTTTTTGACTGATTTGAGTAGGTATCGGTGTCAACATTTACCAAAAAAGGGTTAGGAGGAATACGGGTTGGGAAAGTGCTTTTTTTCAAGGTCAAAGGTCAATGACCTTTTTAAATATAGCGTATCATGGTATCTCCCAGATAAAATATTACAGGTTGGTGATCATGGTGTCAAAATGTACAAATTCTTACAAGAACATCAATTAAAATCAAATTAAGTACCTACAATGCACATTCACCGATAAAATTATGGGTCAAAGTCTTTCAAAGGTCAATGACCTTTATTACATTATATACCATGTACGGTATAATGGTAGTCTACAACTGTAGACCCACATTTGCAGTGTGTGTATCACAGCTGATTCAAGGAATCTGCATAGCAGACTAGGTCTACTGGAGCTGAAATGGCTCGCTTCGCTTGCCCTTTCAGGCTGGTTTGTTTCGCAATCCAGCTGCAGATCCCACTTCACGAGCCATTCAGTATAATGGTATCTCAGAGATGAAAAGGCATAGGTTGGTGATCTTGGTGTCAAAATGCACAGATTCTTACAAGAAGATCAAATAAAATAAAATCAAGTACCTACATTGCTCATTCACCAATGAAATTCAAGGTCAAAGCCTTTCAAAGGTCAATGACCTTTTTTTACATTATATGGTATAAAGTTATCTCTGAGATAAAAAGGCGCATGTTGGTGATCTTGGTGTCAAAATGCAGAGGTTCTTACAAGAAGATCAAATAAAATAAAATTAAGTTCCCATAATGCATAAAGTTCAAGGTTAAAAAGGTCAATGACCTTTTTATATAGGGCCTAGGCTACATATCGTAAAATGGTATCTCTCAGATAAAACGCTGCATGTTGGTAATTTTTGTGTCAAAAATCATTTTTTGCAAGAAGATAAAAGGCACAAAATAATCATAAAAAATTATCCTTCTTATCCAAAGTCAAATGTCGAAAGTTAATAAATATTTATATATCCATGTATGATTCCCCCCAAAAAAGAAATTAATCCCTTATATTCAATTAATTTGTGAATAATAGAAAGAAAGCTATTTGTAATGAAAACTTGGATGTTTAATAATTTCACTTTGAAATAAGGATAAATAATATATATTTAGAGGTTAGAGGTCAGGTCAATCAAGTATGTCAATAACGTCAGGGAATTTGAGTAAATAGGTCGATAACTTGATTGTGGCATGCACGTATATAGTGATTCTGATGGGGAAAGACTGACCTACGTGGAAAATGAACACAAATTTAATAATAATAATAATAATAATAATAATAATAATAATATATAATTTGTATAGCGCACGTATCCACCTTGCTAGGTGCTCAAGGCGCTCCTATAGAAGTGTTATTTGGTTATCAACTTTTTTTTACTTAATTTCCACTGATAATTTGGAAAGAGTTCATTGACCTCTGACCCTAAACACATTCTCCATGACCTTCATTATTTCAGACTGAAATAATGAAACCTTCATGTTTTCATTACAAATTAGCCATCTTTATTAATATTATTCACAAATAAAATATGAACACAAAGGATAAATTTTCGGTTATTTTTTATGTCATACAGATTATATATACACAACAAAAAAGTAAGTCCCCCCTTAAACAAACATCAATAATTTCCGAACCAATGCGAGTTTTTAATGTATTTTTACATGAGCGTGTAGGTAATTTTATAAGCTATCCTCTGAGTAAATGTTATGGACATATTTTACGTCATGCTTCAGTGAGCACCGTCAGAAGGCAAAAATGTCACTTTTCAAAAGTCACAAGCCAAATATCATTACTTTGATTCCATTTTATTGGAACTAATTCCACATTCTCATCATGAAAAAAAGTCAAAAGGCTTGTAAAAGGTACTTTCTAAAAGACGATACAACTTTTTTTGGCTAAATTTCACGGTTGAATAAACACAAGTCCAAATTTGCTATAATTGGATTTTTTACACATTTCTATAAATAAAAATGATAGAATATGATGACAGTTATTTTTGGGAAGAGTATCTTCAGCAATATTCATCGTTTCACGGTTCAATAAACATTTATTGAATACAAAAAATACGATTTTCAAATATCATAGGCATGTATTGTTTCATTTTGGTAACTGAAAATGATCTTTTCTCAACTGTTTCGTTATGTTCATGACCAATTAACATGCTTCAATTATTCAAAGGCGTTTAATTAAACGTTCACGCTTGAATGAACATGTGGAATGTGATTAGCTCTTTTTTACGTTATTGGAAAAAATGCAATTTGTAACTATGGATATCTGTCACAAACCTCCATGTAGAGTTCATTTGATTTGATTTTTATGAAAATCCCGATGTTTAATGCATCAGTGAGCACACAATATTCGAAAATTATGCAAATGAGAAGAAAGTTCAAGGCCTTGGCCCCACTCTGTGCCGTATCGAATGGTTATTTTGGTGTGCGCGCCTTTTGGATAGTGTTACTCTGAAGCCATGCGCGAAGTTTCATGAAATAACTGTTGGCAAAAGTAACAAAAACCGTCCATGAAACAAACCCTCATTTTATATTTGTTAGAATGTTGACTTCCTCTCTCATAGACTTGTGTACATTATGGGGGCATATGTTTAAGAATACGTAACCCCTTATTCAATATGGTGGAACTTTTTTTCAAGGCTGTCTTTTTCAATGTCATTTGGTAGTAATGTTTATCAACCCATGTTTATTTATGGATGAGTGAGCACGCATCAAAGTGGAAAAATTTGTATTTTCAATGTCACAGACTCATTTTAAAGGGTAATAAAGTGAATATTGGGGGCTAATTCGGTTTCAAATGTGACTTTACTTGCTGTGTTTTTATCATCCATCATTTCTATCACCACACAATTTCCGAACTTTAAACATGGTTGAGCGAGCACATTCGAAAACTTAGGAATAAATACTCTTTATACTGCATAAATGTATTCTTTCCTAACAATTTCTCATGATCAGTTTAATTTATGGACAAATCAGTGGTGGATCCAGAATTTTGAAATGGGGGAGGGGCCTATAATCGGGGGAGACACCAACATTTTCAAATTTTAACATGATCTAACAAGTTGTAGAGGATATTACCATAAACCCCTATCATAATACGTCACAATACAGGGGCCGCGGAACGGTTTTCAAAGTGGGGGGGGGGGGGGCTGACCATGCAAAAAAATCACAATCGTATGGTCATGTTTACATTTTTGTACATGCTTTTGGAAAAAAGTGGGGAGGGGTGCTAAAGCCCCCCCCCCCCGCTTCCGCGGCCCCTGCAATACATTGTGCTCACTCAACCATGAACATACGATATCAAAATTGTGTGTGGAGTGGCTAGATGATGGATAGTAAAACAGCATAACACCATAAAAACAACTTTTGCCCAACTTTGTATTTGCACAATCTGAAAAACGACTCTTGTGACTTTCAAAAATTGCCATTTTTAATTCAATCTTTAATTACTCATGCATGACTCAACCGATCAAACTCATTTTTCACCAGGAGTTGCCTAATGAGTGTAGAAAACTACCTACAGAATATCATATCTCTAAATAATTCCGTTCAAAAGTTACAACAATTTGATTTAGGGGGGACTTACTTTTTTTGTTGTGTATATATATATATATATCAATTTTCACCCTTGAAATACGAGATCAGATGAAATGCATATATATATATATACATATGCATTTCATCTGATCTCGTATTTCAAGGGTGAAAATTTATTCTCTATATTGATTTTGGCGTTGTTTAATCTTCTTGTACAAATATTTGCATTTTGGCACCAATATCACGAAACCTGTGGTGTTTTATCTCAGAGATACCATTATCATTATCTTATGTTAAAAAGGACATTGACATTTGTCCTTGAATTTTAAGGGTGAATGTGCATTCTCGATACTTAATTTTATTTTATTTAATCTTCCTCTAAGAATTTGTGTACTTTGACCCCAAGAACACAAACCTGCGCCGTTGTGTCTTATAGATACTATTATATAATAAGGTATATGATGTATAAAAGTTCATTGACCTTTGGCCTTAAAATTTATGGGTGAATGTGCATTCTAGATACTTATTTTTATTTATTTGATCTTCTGGTCAGAATCTGTGCATTTTGACACCATGATCGCCAACCTGTGCCTTTTCATCTCAGAGATACCATTATGCAGTATGGTATATTTTATGTAAAAAGGTCGTTCACCTTTTGAAAGCTTTGGCCTTGAATTTTATTGGTGAATGTCCATTCTAGGTACTTAAATTTATTCTATTTTATCTTCTTGTAAGAATCTGTACATTTTGCCACCATGATCACCAGCCTGTACCTTATCATCTCAGAGATACCATTATACAGTATGGGATATAATGTAAACAAAGGTCATTGACCTTTGAAAAGCTTTGACCTTAAATTTGATTGGTGAATGTGATTTGTAGGTACTTAATTTTATTTGATGTTCTGGTAAGAAATTGTGAATTTTGACACCATTATCACCACCCTGCGCTTTTCCATCTCAGATATACCATTATATAGTATATATGAAAAGGTCATTAACATTTGACCTTGAAAAAAAGCACTTTCCCCAATCCATATTCCTCCTAACTTTTGGGGTAAATGTTGACACCCATATCTACTCAAATCAGTCAAAAAACCATTTCCAATAATTTTATTCAAGATTGGCTATGTTGAGGTCTAATTTAGGGATACTATTCACTATTTCATCGATATCAAATGTGAGCCTTCGGTTTTACCTTCATCATAAATTTGTTCTGATGAGAAGAAAACTGGTTTCTACATCAATATTGCATTATCGTTTTGTAGGTAAAGACAAAACTGATATCTTACCAAGATTCTCCATACCTTGTTTACAGATGATGTTGTTATGTGGGAGATATACTGTTTGCCGTAGAAGTTTTGATTAGTGACTGGAGAAGGTGTCGTTTTCGAGGTGCTGACATAAATTTATTAATAAGAAAATAAAGACCATTAATAAACTAAAAAGATTAATTACCAGCTGTTTAGAATTAGTTGAATCTTGTAAAAGTTAACCTGCGTGTACTGTAATTGCAAAAATGTCTAACGTAAGATCGCGATAATTCTAACATCCTGACAAAAATATGTTACAAATAATCATTTAACATAATTATAATATAATTGTAAAAAGTAATAGGGTGTCGTGTGGATGATCTCACTTCTCAATAGAGGATGCAACGGTTTACCCAGCCAATATCCTGTGTGGTTTATATTTTAATGCGATTATCTGATTTTCTTATAGTGAACATGATAAATGTCATGCACAAGAATTCATTTAAAACTCTCGAAACTTACCCAATTAAAACCCACCACATTTTTTTTAATTTAATAAACGATTAATTGCCGGTTCGATCTTATAAATATTCTTTTTGTTTTGATTCGATAACCATGTTTTTATTTTTTTCTCCACGCTACATTGAAGATTTATTATTTAGAAGTTTGATAATAATTACATGTTTACATACATCTCTATTTTACGTCCTTAGGCACCAGCCAATGTGAAGAACCTCTCGACAGAATTGTTAAATTCTTTTAGGTGATCCCCAGGCATTGGCTGGTGCTGACTTTCATATTTCTCTCGTAATGTTATATTGAATCCGTCATGTTTGTTATTAACTTGCCTCGAAATGAAATAAATACAATAATTAATATTACTAATGTAATGAGTAGAGCATTACCTGTTTGACTCCAATGAAGCCCTCTCATTGGAAGGATCCCTTCTTGTGATAATCGGTTTGGAACATTTCTAAAATAGCAAACAAGGTATAAACAAATCCACAATATCATGAAGAGGATACATCCAAAACAATTAGACTCGGTCTGCAAAATAGTCATGATAGTGTTTATGAACTGACAGATAGTTTAACATGAGCGCGTCATGTACGCGATATACCATAAAAATACATAGATTTTATTCAATGGAAAATACTGTTTTTTCATTAGTGTTGGATTTCTTTTGTTTTGAAAAAGAAAATACGACAAATTATACCAACATGTTTTTGTATAATATTTCATTATTCTAACATTTATGTTTGACACCTTGATCCATATCATTAATGCAAAACTACTGTTCGATTTGATAACACAAGCAAAACAATTTTTAATCTTAAGAGCATCCAATCGTGTACTGCAATCGTATACATGTATAGTGATTGTAAGTGAAATTATAAATAGCGAAATAACTCACCCTCGTTTGTCCAATCTCTTCACCTAAGTGATGCCATTTCGACCCTCCATTTTTTGAAAGCTCGGCACTAGTCATGACGGAGTTAAGGGTCCGTATAAATGGTGGATCAAATCTGCTGTCCCATGTCTGATGTCCGGGGGATTTCGGAAGGCCATTTTTATTGGCTTCGTTATGTCTTGTCCTAGTTATGATGTCATCTACAGCTTCCAAGTGATCTTGTGTTTGATCCTGTCTAGATGTGTTCGGAGATTTCGGCTGAGCACCAAAGAAAGGAGTACGATCGCCATTTGCGTCATCCTCATGATGATGGGTCCCTGTCGGAAGAGCTTTCAATGAGTGTCCATCACAACTTTCTTCTTCAATTTCAGCGTGAATGAATACATTCTCTTCATTAATATTGTGCACCTGGAGCTTGGATTTGTTTGTATGTGTTGAACCTGACTGCGCCTGTGGGTCCGTCGAGGATGCCGTCGCATCTTCTGCAGTGATTGCATTCTGATGGATTTTCAATTGTTGATCTAGTGTCGCAATTTGAGCACAGACATCAGTACTCAAATTTCCCTTTATTCGACGGGTAGAATGATTTGTGTTTGGCGACGCCTGTATTGAATCTACACCATCAGTATCCTTCATGTGTGCTGAAAGATACTCGATTACTTGGAGATGACCTTCTTGTGCAGCGGCTTGAAGAGGGGTCCAACCATCTTGATCTTGTATATTCCCATCAGCATTGTTGAGAAGTAAGAAGTCTACCATATCAATGTTACCATTATAACATGCTGCATGAAGGGGTGATTTCCCGTTTTCAGTCCCTTCGTTCACATTACATCCTTTGGACACGAGAAATTCCATGACTTTTATATGGTCATATTGCGTAGCGATGTAAAGTGGGGTCATACCTTCATAACGGCAACACTTAGCTCCTTTTGCCATGAGAAATTCGACAACTTTCAAATGACCTTGAATGATTGCTGCATTAAGTGGTGTCAGCCCATTGTTGCTTGCCTTGTTTATATCAGAGCCGTGCTGAATGAGATACTCAACGATTTCAATGTTACCGTTACGGGCAGCAGCGTGGAGAGAAATCATCCCTTCGTCATCTTCCTCATTGACGTCAGAACCGTTGGATACCAAGAATCGGACTATATCGAAATGACCGGCTTGTGCTGCAATATAGAGTGGTGTCATTCCTTCAAATCTCCCTTGTATTGCTCCATTTCTTAGGAGATGTTTTACAGCTTCTACATGGCCAAACTGAACTGCTGCATTTATTATCGTCCAGCCCTCTTCATCATCTTTGTTCACATCTGACCCTTGGTTAATGAGATATTCAATGTTGTTCACGTTACCTTCAATAGCAGCTCCATGGAGGGGAATCATTCCATCATCATTTTCTTCATTCACATCAGCGCCATTAGAAATAAAGAATTCAACGATATCTAAATGACCACATTGAGCTGCAGCATAGAGAAGAGTAGTTCCTCGAAACCTGTTCTGATCAGCTCCTTCATCTAGGAGATATTTGACTACTTCTAGATGGCCTTCTTGAATGGCAGCGTGGAAAGGTTTCCCCCCTCTCGAATCGGCCTTGTTCACTTGACACCCTCTTTCGACGAGGTATCTCATGATTTTGATGTTACCTTTGAAAGCAGCCCCGTGAAGAGGAATCCTCCCGTCATCGTTTTGTTCATTCATATCAACGCCATTGGAAAAGAAGTAATCTACGATATCTAAGTGACCGGAACGAGCTGCAGCATAGAGTGGGGTCGTTCCATCATATCTGTTCTGCTTTGCTCCTTTATCAATGAGATATTTGACAGCTTCAAGATGACCAAATTGAATAGCAGCATTGAATGGCGTCCAACCCTTTGTGCTAGCCTTGTTCACATCAGACCCTTGTTGAATAAGGTAATCCATGATCTTCATATTACCGTTGATAGCAGCTCCATGTAATGCAATTCTCCCATTATCATTATCTTTGTTCACATCAACGCCCTTGAAAATGAAGAATTCCACGATGTCCAAGTGACCAAATCGAGCTGCAGCATAGAGTGGAGTCATTCCATCATACCTGCTCTGCTTGGCTCCTTTATCTATGAGATATTTGACAGCTTCTAGTTGACCGAATTGGATAGCAGCATTGAATGGTGTCCAACCCTTTGAATCAGCCTTATTAATATCAGACCTTCGTTGAATGAGGTAATCCATGATTTCAACGTTACCATTTATAGCAGCTTGATGGAGAGGAATCCTACCATCATCATTTTCTTCATTCACATCAGCGCCCTTTGAAATGAAGAATTTCACGATACCTAAATGACCGGATTGAGCTGCGGCATATAGTGGAGTCATCCCAGCAAATCTATTCCGATTTGCTCCTTTTTTTACGAAGAACTTGATTGCTTCCAGATGGCCGTATTGAATAGCGGCGTCAAAAGGAGTCCACCCTGTCGGATCGGCTTTGTTCACATCAGACCCTTGTTGGATGAGATATTTCATGATCTTCATGTTACCGTTGATAGCAGCTCCGTGAAGAGGAATCCTCCCAATTTCATTTTTTTCATTCACATCAGCGCCCTTTGAAATGAAGAATTTCACGATATCTATATGACCGAATTGAGCTGCAGCATAAAGTGGGGTCATTTCATCATATCTGTTCTGTTTGGCTCCTTTATCGATGAGATATTTGACAGCTTCTGGGTGCTTTTCTTGAATGACAGTATTAAACGGTGTACCCCCTTTTGAATCACCCTTGTTCACATCAGACCCTTGTTGAATTACATATTTTATTATTTTCATGATATCATTTAAAGCAGCTCCATGAATGGGATACATCCCATTATTATTTTCTTCATTCATATCAGCGCCATTGGAAATGAAGAATTCCACGATATCTAAATGGCCAAACTGAGCTGCGGCATAAAGAGGAGTCATTCCTCGAAACCTGTTCTGGTCGGCACCTTTATCTAGGAGATATTTGACTGCTTCTAGAAGGCCTTCTTGAATGGCAGCATTGAACGGTTTCCCCCCTTTCGAATCGGCCTTGTTCACTTGAGACCGACTTTCGACAAGGCATGTCATGATTTTGATGTTACCTCTGAAAGTTGCTCCGTGAAGAGGAATCCTCCCATCATCGTTCTCTTCGTTCACATTAGTCCCTTTGGAAATGAAGAATTTCGCGATATCAAGATGACCAAACCTAGATGCGGCATAAAGAGGAGTAATTCCACCGTACCTTTTCTGCTTGGCTCCTTTATCCATGAGATATTTGACAGCTTCAAGATGACCGAATTGAATAGCAGCATTGAATGGCGTCCAACCCTTTGTGCTAGCCTTGTTCACATCAGACCCTTGTTGAATAAGGTAATCCATGATCTTCATATTACCGTTGATAGCAGCTCCATGTAATGGAGTTCTCCCATTATCATTTTCTTCGTTCACATCAGCGCCATTGGAAATAAAGAATTTCACGATGTCCAAGTGACCAAATCGAGCTGCAGCATAGAGTGGAGTCATTCCATTATATCCGTTCTGCTTGGCTCCTTTATCTATGAGATATTTGGCAGCTTCTAGATGGCCGTACACAATAGCAGCATTGAATGGTTTCCAACTCTTTGTACTATCCTTGTTCACATCAGACCCTTGTTGAATGAGGAAATCCATGATTTCCACGTTACCATTTGCTGCAGCTCCATGTAGGGGAATCATCCCATCATCATCTTCTTCATTCACATCCGCCCCGTTGGAAATAAAGAATTTCACGATATCTAAATGACCGAATTCAGCTGCAGCATAGAGTGGGGTCATTCCAGCATATCTGTTTTGCTTGGCTCCTTTATCTATGAGATATTTGACAGCTTCTAGATGACCGTATTGGATAGTAGCATTGAAAGGGGTCCAACCCTTTGGATCAGCTTTGTTCAACTCAGAATCCTGTTGAATGAGGTAATCCATAATTTCCATATTACCATTTATAGAAGCTTGATGGAGAGAAATTCTACCATCATCATTTTCTTCATTCACACCAGCGCCATTTGAAATGAAGAATTTCACGATATCTAAATGACCGGATTGAGCTGCGGCACCGAGTGGAGTAATCCCAGAGAATCTATTTTGGAATGCTCCTTTATTTACGAAGAACCTGACAGCTTCTAGATGGCCGTGTTGAATAGCAGCGATAAATGGAGTCCACCCTTCCGGATCGGCTTTATTCACATCAGACCCTTGTTGGATGAGATATTTCATGATCTTCATGTTACCGTTGATAGCAGCTCCGTGAAGAGGAATCCTCCCAAATTCATTTTCTTCATTCACATCAACGCCCTTTGAAATGAAGAACTCCACGATGTCTAGGCGACCGAATCGAGCTGCAGCATAGAGTGGGGTCATTCCATCGTATCTGTTCTCCTCGGCTCCTTTATCCATGAGATATTTGACAGCTTTTCGGTGCTTTTTTTCAATGGCAGTATTTAACGATGTCACCCCCTTTGAATCAGCCTTTGTCACATCAGACCCTTGTTGAATTAAATATTCCATGTTCCTCATGTTACAACTGATAGCAGCTCCATGAAGGGGAATTCTCCCGTTATCATTCTCGTCATTCACTTCAGCGCCATTAGAAATGAAGAACTTCACGATATCTAACTGATTAAACTGAGCTGCAGCATAGTGAGGAGTCATTCCTCGAAACCGGTTGTGGTCGGCTCCTTTACCTAGGAGATATTTGACAGCTTCTAGATGGCCTTCTTGAATAGCAGCATTGAACAGTTTCTCCCCTTTCGAATCGGCTTTGTTCACATGAGACCCTCTTTCGACGAGGTATCTCATGATTTTTATGTTACCTTTGAAAGTTGATCCGTGAAGAGGTATCCTCCCATCATCATTTTCTTCGTTCACATCAGTCCCTTTAGAAATGAAGAATTTCGCGATATCGAGGTGACCAAATCTAGATGCGGCAAGAAGAGTAATTCCACCATACTTTTTCTGCTTAGCTCCTTTATCCTTGAGATATTTCACAGATTCTAGATGGCCACATTGAATAGCGGAATGGCTTGGTGTCCAATCCTTTGTACCAGCCTTGTTCATACTAGATCCATGTTGAATCAGATATTCCATGATTTTCATGTTACTGTTGATAGTAGCCCCATGTAATGCTATTCTCCCATTATCATTTTGGTCATTTACATCCGCACCAATGGTAATGAAGAATTTCATGATATCTAAATGACCGAGTTCTGCTGCAGCACATAATGAGGTCATTCCAGCATATCTGTTCTGCTTGGCTCGTTTATCAATGAGATATTTGACAGCCTCTTGATGACCAGACACAATATCATCAATGAATTGTGTCCATCCCTTTGTACGAGCCTTGTTCACATCAGACCCTTGTTGAATGAGGTAATCCATGATTTCCACGTTACCATTTGCAGCAGCTCCATGCAGGGGAATCATCCCATCATCATCTTCTTCATTCACATCCGCCCCATTGGAAAATAAGAATTTTATGATATCTAAATGACTGAATTCAGCTGCAGCATAGAATGGGGTCATTTTAGCGTATCTGTTTTGCTTGGCACCTTTATCAATGAGATATTTGAGAGTTTCTAGATGACCGCATTGGAAAGCAGCATTGAATGGTGTCCAACCTTGCTTATCAGCCTTGTTGACATTGACCCCTTCTGCAATAAGACTTTTCAAGATGCAGATGTGCCCATTTACTGCTGCTCTATGAATAGGTGTTTGACCCATTTCACATTCGACACTAGGGTCCACTCCGTGCAGGATGAGGCGAACCACAATATCTGCATGTCCTTCTTTAGCTGCTACATGAATAGACTGAAGACCACCCTTGCTTGGTGACTCTAGGTGTGCTCCTTGTGAAATTAGATCCTCAACCTCTTTAAGATCACCTACTGAAGCTGCATTGTACAGGGGAGTATACCCTTCATCATCCATGTCTACATCAGGATTGAGTGGTAATTCGTGTGTAGACCAATTGGCATCACTAGAGGATAATTCCCCGAGGAGTGTTTTGTTTGCTGTATTCCAATCCTCCCAAGCAGTATTAATGTCGGTGTCTAAGATCTTAGTGATATCACAAGTTTGCAACTTGCATTCCTTTAGTTTGGTACATGATGTAGAAGAGTTGGTTGCGACAGATACGGGGTTGCTGTTTACAATCGGTTTCTGTCTGCCTGATTGGTTGGAGAGTAGAATGTCTCCCTCGTGTGTATTATCTTCTTGAGGTGTCGGTTTGTCATTAATGGAAACCAAATACATATTTCGTGATGGCATGTGTTGTTGTGGTGTGATGAAGGGGGTGTCCGATGCACTTGTTCTGTAAGAAACATATATTATCCCGGTCTAGTTCAGGTAAGATAAAAATGTAGAACTCTTTTAAAATATAAGTGAACGTATTGTTCTTCAATATGCATGATATGTCAGTTTGAAAATAGGATAATTTTAGTGACATATAGAGCGTCCCCCAAAAAATGTCCCTGTGACACAGGGCTGAATAAACTCCAAATGTGCTAGGATTCTCAATTAAATGTACATGAATAGAAAGGTCATTTCATTTTCTACATCCCATAGAAATTTCATTGGTCTCGCTTTTCAGCGGTTTTGAAAGCACGTAACTGGTGCATTTCAGCCCATTTCAAGTTTGGAGTATTTCTGCATTTATGCTTTATAGCATGTTAAACCCCGTTTGTACATCCACGATCTGAGCAGGGACATTTCCCTGATCAATCCAGACTTATCCAATTATGAATTTGAGCATGCGCAAAAGGGCAAGAAACATCCAGATTGATTTTTTTTTATGATTGGTATGGGAATAAGCGCACAAACCGGAAGGATAATCTAAATAATGTATGGGTACTAAAAACTGTACAATGGAGGTAATCAACAAGTGTATAACACTTTGGGATGAAGAACATAACCAGAAGAAATTTATTTTTTATTAAAAAATGTACAGTGAATTAAATTGACCTAATCAGCTTAATAACAAAAATAATTATACAACCAATGCAACTGTTGGAATTGGGCATGGAACATTCAGGACCTTTCGTCTGTACTTGTCTCCATAAGTGTGTATTTTCCACTATCAAAATTGAAATGGTCATCAAGCACTGATCTTGCTCTTCGAATACATTGTGATTTGATGAGCTTTGTTAGATTATGGATATTCTCCAGGTTAGATCAGGGAATTCCCTGTTCAGATTCTTGATTATCAAAATGATCAAAGGGGATGGCATGCTCGACACTGAAGAACGTACAGCAGTGCTGCATGCAAACTAGAATGGGCTGAAAAGAACAAATAAATCATAACAGATCGTGTATTCAAAACTGCTGAAGCGAGACCAATTATTTTTCAGCAGTTAGAACGTGTTATGAACTTCCAATTTCTTAACATTTAATTGAGAATAATATTCAATTTTAGAATTAATTCAGCCGTATATTAGAGGGACATTTTGTGGGGACGCGCTGTACATGTATAATGGGAGAAGTTAGAGTCACTAATGTCTTCTGTAATGCAATGGAATATGTAAACTTTTCATAATGACATGCAATGGTTAAGTGTTCATAGTATCCAATCGGCGAAATACGGAAATAGTATTGGAATAATTATTTTAAAAAATACAAGCTTTTCGGTAGAGATAAATGATAATGACTGTTATGCTATTAAGATATTTTATAAGAATTCAGGCGATATGCAGGATAAGTGGATATGAATAAAGATTCTTGAATCATTGTCAGATAAAATGAAGAAAAAAAACACAATTATCAAAGAACTTCTTTTGCGCGAGCCGAAGGTCCTATGATATATAGTATTTAAGGTTAATTATGCAATAGACACCTAAAAATTGGAAAAGTTGGGTCCTTGAAAAAAATGTTTAAAACCACTACATAATATAACAAGTGTAAAGCCCTTGGCAGTCTCGTCTGCATTACGCAATTTGATATAGCACCAGTGCTGACTTTGAAAACAACTAAGATGAATAACAATATTATTCACAAAAAACACCATTCATATAATAATAAGATACTAGGATCACTAACCATAGATTAACTTTTAACTTGATTAACTTGATTATGACCTAATGTCAATAAGATTAGAGATACTTGAATACCATTACCAAAGTTATGCTGGCCTTTCAAAAAATACCCCCAACATGGCTAAAGTTCACTGACCTTGACTGAACTTTGACCTTAATCATGTGATCTCATGTAAAGACCTCCAATGATACTTGATTTCTCCTTTATGTCCAAGTTTCATTAGCTGGATCCGTATGCTTTCAAAGTTATGATGACATTTTACAATTTAAACTTGATTGAGGTTTAGATGTTGATTTCTCCCCCAACATGGTGTAAGTTCATTGGCTCTAAAATGATCTTTGACCTTGGTCATGTGAACTGAAACTTGGGATTGGTGAGAAATGATACAAGATTTAGTGCTTCTTCCCAGCACCCCCCCCCCCCCCTCAACCCCATCCTTGTGTTTTGCTGCAGGAGTGTTTCATTCAATTTTGATCTAAGATTTTCACTCTTTGACTTTGTAATCAGACCACAATATATTGCATTTTTCTGTCATTGTTTTAAATAATCTGAACTATACTTTTCTTCACACTTGTTTGTATTAATGTATCGTGGTGACCCCTTTTATAAGCATCGCTTCTCTGGGGTTTCCGAACCATCTATTTTTTCTGATACTTTGTTAATCATGTATATTGTACTGTTTTTATCCTTTTGATGGTTGAATAAATAAATGAATTGAATTTATTTACTATTGTGTCCAAGTATCATGAAATAAAACAAAATCAAATCTAAGTCTAGGTGAAATAAAACAAACCAAATCTAAGTTATGATGACATTTTAAAGTCTTAGCTTTGGTTAAGATATCAATGTTGACGACGCCGTCGCCGCCGTGGGAACATCGGCGAATATCATTTCACTCTACGAGAGAAAAACGGAACGAGAATGTCAGAATTCGACCTTCCTTTACGAAATTAAAAACATGATAATGATTATTAAAGTTTTTTGTTTCGGCAAATAATGAAATTGCTAAGAGTCCTCTATCCTATCGTCCATCAACTCAAAATATGAACAGTAACAAACAATAATTCGATAATGGCGGTCCTTCATGAATTTATGAGACTTGAATGGTATATAATTAGGCAAAATAATTTACAAACGACAGGCTTTAGAAAAATGGATAAGTCCCAAAGGAATATTGGAGGATCAACATACTGTATGAACTTTATAAGATAAAGAACTGGTGTAAAAAATAAGATATCCAAATATTTCATAACCTTTTACAATTTTGGTGTAAGCTTTATTGGAACGCGACGTACATGGCGATAAGGACATGACGATCCTCAGCTATATTCTACGTCTCTGCTGTTGTTAGTACTTAATTTGATGGACTGGTTTGATTTGATTGATTTTCATTGCTTAATTATACACGTTCAAACATTAAAATGTTTACCATATTTGTTTTCTTGCCTTCCCCCTTTTGCCGTTATTTTATGCACTATTTGTGTTTTTCCCTTCCATCCAGTATAATAATAATAATAATAATGCATTCATAGCGCTGTTGCGTTGCTGTTACTTATTCTTTTCGTTGCTGTTACCTATTCTTTTCCAAAAAGGAATATAGTAATTGCAAAAATCGCATCACTTAAAATCGATTACAATCTATTTCCTACAATACCGCTTGATTTACAGTATACATTTATTACATCTTTACCATTTCCATTACAGATAAATGAACTGATGTATTTGGATGATTATAAATGGAACAAAACTTACACTTTTGGATCTTGAGCTCCTCCAGTACAATCATCGTCTAAAAGAAAGCTCTCCTTGCTTCTAGCATGCTCCGTCTCGTGTTCCATCTGCCAAAATCCCGTTGTGTGCTAATTAGACAAAAATAAGATGAATTTATCGATTACATTTCAGCAAAATACGCCATGTAGTTCTAATGTAAGAATAAAATACTGAAATATGTTAATTTCATACCTAATCACTATTTGGTAATAATCATATGCAGTGAGGTATAACATAATATAACAAATCAAACACAACTAATTAATATTATTAATGATATGCATAAGTAATCATAAAGCCATAAGAGAAAAAAAGGCAAATAAATAAAAACAAAAAAGACCAAAAAATGATATAAAATGAAAATTCATGCAAAGATACAGACATGTAATGATTTTTATACTTCACATGTAATGAATTTTATACTTCCAAAATATAATTGAAATTTGGTCATGATGATGAAGAGGACTCATCTACTTTGCAGCAGGAACTATTTTAAAGGCCTCTCTTTACAAATGCCAAATCCACCATAGCACAAAAAGTATATTAGAAAATTATAGAAAAGACATGTTGTTGACAATATCATGACCATGATAACATTACACTTGAAAAAACAAGTAAATGACAAAAACCCGTTACACTCCACGATGGAGTGGAGTATCCGAGCCGAGGGGTTCGGGGCGGGGGCTTAGCAGGGGAACTTCAACCAGTCCCTATTAGAGCTTGAAACAAATCTAGAATTAGTGTTTTAAAATACAATAATTTGTCAATTTAAGTATTACATGACGCCAAATGGTAAAAACAAATAAAATTCAACGGAAACAAATTAAAATATTCTTCTAACCATGAATTATTTCTACAAACATGACATATGACATGAAATACTCAAAGTCATAAACATTGATCTACAACTGAAATTGTCATTATAAAAACTCTTGATTTAGATTCGATTGGTACATTTTTTTTTTTTTTTTTTTTTGGGGGGGGGGGGATTCAGCCTTCTTCTGCATTGATTTTCTTTTCACATCTGGAATGTTTTGGATAAAAAGAATATTCAGGGGCATCTATTGAGACTATACGAAATACAAATTTAAAAAAAAATTATTGACAATCCCTTATCTTTGTGTGTAATGAGATGTTTTGTTAAATCAATTCTTATGCACCTTTCCTATGTGAAAAACTAGTTTTTTCTTAACATAAATGTTCCCATCTTAATGATGGAGGGGGGTGGTAAATGATCAGTCCACTCTTATGATAAAATTCAGGATACGCAAATTTGTTGGGAATATTTTTGCGTAAACCACTGAACATGAATGGACTTTTTGCAAATTAAACAACCTGCACATCCAGGTAGTGAGTGAGTAAAAAAGAGGTGGAGGGTGCGGGGGGAGCACGTGAGACCAACAAGAGAAGAATCTCCTTTCAAGTCTTGCACTATCACACTCCCTTGCATGCAACATGTACCATTCACATTGTCCTCACTCCCATGGACACACTGCTGAACTCCACAGAAAAAAAGTAAAATGCTACTTTAAATTTACAATTCTTGTTCACTCATGCGTTTAATTTCAATTTAATAACTCATGCAACCATAGATTTATCCCAACATCCTCCACTTTGCAAGTTCCAATTGACTCACCTCTTAAAAACTGGGAAAAACGGAAGGCTAATTCCTGCCCAGCCTAATTTCCATACCGTTTTGGCGTCATTTGAAAGTTGAGTTTACTAGCTTTCCATTTTTATATGACCGTCAGATAGACAGATTTTCGACACTATACCAATTATAATTTCCTTTGTCGGGTGAAGGTGGGTTTCGAACAATGACAAGCCACCATGCTTCAGCTGGATCAAAGCTATTGCTTTGATACAGTACACGTATGGGAGAAAGTATACAAATGAGTAAAGTTATACATGCCCTAGCCACTAACCCGTCTCTGTGGTCTAGTGGTTAAGGCACCGGCGTTCAAAGCTGGGGGCCCGGGTTCGATTCCCGGCAGAGACATTTTTTCGGCATCACCAATTTTTCCAAAGGGTAGATAGCTCTGGGGAACCTTGATTTAAGCTACGCCTACCATTGTTCTCTTCATCCATTTCTTTACAATATTTAAATAAAAGAGTTGCCAAAGCTGTTGTACATGTATAACTTTACTCATTTGTATACTTTCTCCCATACGTGTACTGTATCAAAGCAATAGCTTTGATCCAGCTGAAGCATGGCGGCTTGTCATTGTTCGAAACCCACCTTCACCCGACAAAGGAAATTATAATTGGTATAGTGTCGAAAATCTGTCTATCTGACGGTCAATCGGATCGGGGTCGCCCTAGCCACTAACCCGTCTCTGTGGTCTAGTGGTTAAGGCACCGGCGTTCAAAGCTGGGGGCCCGGGTTCGATTCCCGGCAGAGACATTTTTTCGGCATCACCAATTTTTCCAAAGGGTAGATAGCTCTGGGGAACCTTGATTTAAGCTACGCCTACCATTGTTCTCTTCATCCATTTCTTTACAATATATATATATATATATATATAATATGCCTTTCCCCCCAGGGTGACATTTTTTTAAGTTGGCAGCCGTTTCAAAAGTGTATAGGTTTTGGGGGACGCACTGTATATAGGCTTTAATACATGAAACGGCTGTAGATCAGCAAATTTCCCGTTTTGCTTATCCTAAACGCCATATAAACATGATAAAGGGATATTTGATCTGGTGGTGAAATTAGCCCTTATTTCACGAGCTTACTGAATTACAAAACTTCATTTTCAATTTGTTTTTCGACTAGGAATGTACAAGGGAATCATTCTGGGTTTACAATCACAACGAAGAGTCCGGACCGGAATCAGATTTGGCCTGAACAGAACTGGAATGACGCCCAAAATGATGACATGGGGATGTTTTATGAAAGATGTCAGCGCTGGCTAAATTGTCAGAGCTGACAATTTCAGTGAAATCCTTGGTTTTGATTGGCTAAGAGGCAGTAACCTCTGACTGTTACCATGGTAACTGTCTGAGAATGAAACGGTCCCCAGAACTTGGACCAGAGAGTGTTATGTTATATCGAGGTTTTTTACCTGATTGCTAAGAAAGCACGAATGCCTGTGAGCAAGCAACCAGGGGACCGACGGCTTAAGGTCCTCTCCGAGGGACCTGGTAATGAGGATAAACGCCTTACCAAAGGGCACTAGCGCACCACTTGGGAATCGAACCCGGGTCACCGGAATCTGAATCCGAAACCCCCGCTCTATCGACTGAGCTATCCCGCCTGCATTGTGTGTGATGATTAAACCCGAATCCGAGGCAGGGGTCGTAATTGTCAGAACTGGCACCGCAGCCTGGGAGGCGATCAGGAATGAAAGCAGGGACAAATGCAACATTTTCGGATAAATCTCTTCCAAACACCCAGAAAGTAAGCAAAAAACGACCGCTTGTCTTATCGAAGTCAAAGACTGAGAGAGAACTAAAACAAATACAAGAGTTAATACCCTGAGTCACTTTTGCAATATTGAGGGCTTCGAAATATCCCAGTTTGACATTCAGAGTCTTAGACATAAACTAGACCTTTTGAAAATGTTATTATCTAGAAAAAAGATCGATATAATTCGATAAGAGAAACATGGTTACATTAAGATATTAGAGGAACCAAAGTAAACACTCCGGGGTATTCTCTTACTCGTATCGACCGACCTGGACTAAAAAACCATGGCGGCACATATTTGCACATTCTGATAATATCTCATTTAAGAATATTCGTGATGTCGCGACAAAACTTTTGAATCGTGCTGGGTTGAAATATACTTAAAAGCCAGCAAACCCATTTTTAGGAGTCGTCTATCTACCAAACAAAAATTCAGATTTTCGAGATGAACTTGATGAAACATTATAGAGTGTGATGACAACGAATGTATTATTGGTGGTGACTTAGATATTTAGATATATATATATTAAGATATATTTGAGATAAAAGGAAAAGTTAAACGAATTTTGTTATGATCACCAATTATCACAACTTGTATAAAACCCACTAGGTTAACAGAAAATTCTAGTTCATGCATTGACCTTATATTTTCGTCACATCCAGAAAAGGTTAACATGGTTGATAAAGCAGAAGTTATACCAATTGTCCTAAGTGATCACTCGAAGGTAATATTGAAACATTTATAGTCAATTAGATTAACCAATCAAAAATCGAAGAGTAGCTTTCAACACTTTGATGAAAGTGAATTCGTCAAAGGTGTGCCATTGGCTTATATGCCTTGAGATATTGTTGAATGCATTGATAATGTAAACGAAGCTTAGGAATCTTGGGAGAATATGATTTCTGTAGTTTGCGTTGAAATAGGTATGCACCGTACAGAACATTTCGATGTAGCAATAAACCTATAATGCACCATGGGCTACCAGAGAAATACTCGAACTCGGAGAGAAAAGAGATATATTGCGTGCAAATGCCCACCAAAGTGGCAAGTTTGAACATTAGTAAGCTGTCAAAGAGGCACAAAATGCTGTACATAACATGATTAAGCGCATGAAAAGGCAATATTATTTGAACAACAGCAATCCAACAAAACTTTAGGAAATACCAACAGAAGAGCTATCTACGTCAAAAATCAGAACTATGCCGATACAACATGATAAAAAAATTGGCAGATGAGTTTAATGAATATTTGTCTTATTGGAAAAAAAACTTGAGGCCGAGTTTAAGGATGGTGAAATCGATCATTCGATATTGATGACGATCCTAGGATTCTAGGTGATAACTTTGCCTTTGAACCAGTGAGCATAACGTTTGTGCAAGAGAAAAAAGGCTATGCAATCGGACAAAGCTACATGGATCGATGGAATATTCCCCTGCTTCTAAAATCTGCATGTCCTATCATTGTGAAATCACTGACAAATCATTAGCTACAAACACGTTTATAATAGTGATCAAGAAGACATCGGACCTATATCCGTCCTTCCTGTTGTATCCAAAATATCAGAAAGAGCAGTTCGTAATCAACTCTACAAATGTCGTCAAAGAAAGCAAATGTTGTCACGAGAGCAATTCAGTTTTCATACCACAACATTTAACCTAAACTGCACTGATGCATGTTACTGATCACATGCATTCTTAGAGGCATGAACTACGGTTTTGTCACTGGAGCAAATTCTGTTGATCTAAAGAAGGCATTTGACACATTTGACCACCATATACTATTAGAAAACTTATTACATGCTGGTGTCAAAGGTAGTGAAATACAGTGGTTCGGATCGTATTTAAAAGAGAGAACACAAGTAACTAAAATAGTTGATCACATATCTTCACTTTCCCCGGTTACCATTTGTAGTGCCTCAAAGCTCAATATTCAAAAGGGTCGTCAAAGTTTGTAATTAACATTTAAAGTCTTCCATTGGCTTTTACTGATCTCGAATGCCAAGTACATATGTATGCTGATGATACCGTTTTGCTTTTTAGAGCAAAAAATTGTTGATGAATTACAAAATGATATGCATGTTGGTATACGGGTAGCAGAAAAATGGTTTACCAATTATAAGCTGAAACTGAACTTAAGGAAAACAAAATTTATGTTACTAGGCACTCGACAAAAACTTAAAGAATTTTCTAATTTGCATTTAATGCTGTCCAATCAACACATAAAGAGAGTGAAGAAAATTCGTGTCATAATTGATGAACAATTAGTATAGAACGAGCACATCGATTACAGAGCCAGTGAAGTATCTTCAAAGAATAGTGCTTTTACTTTGTCACTTAGGGACTTTTACGATGTCACTTCTAGATTATTGTGATGTTACATGGTTAAATGCCTTATCAAAAATCTCGATAGATTAGTAAAGTTACACTTTTGAATGGCTTAAATGATTCTGGGAGCACATCCACGATCTCACATGATATGTTTAGAGAACTATAGTGGTAAGAACTGCCCATTCGATGGAATCAACATAGAATGATCCAAGTATATTAATGCCTGAATAATTTTGCACCTGATTATCTGAAATGTATCTTCTGCAGGCCAAGTCATGAAATTGAAACACGAATCCGCATGAGTAGCTCTCTCAGTAACATGAGTATTACCATTGTGCGGCCAGTTGGACATTTGAATTTATAGTAGACCGGCCAAACCTCAAAAAGTGCCCTAGATAAGGATTCGACGGCAAAATTTGTTAATGCTTGGCATCCCAGCTAAAAGTCTTGCAAAAATACCCAGGAATAGCGTACGGCCGGATGCCAAGCGCAATTTTGCGTGAAAGTGTCATTTTTAGCGTAAAATCTGACAGAATGTCGAAAATCACGCATTTTGATATTTTGATGGATTATTTTAATATTTTTGATTATCTTTGATATGCAATTATTTTTATTTGGAGTTTCAAATTATAAGTCTCATAAATATGCATTTCAAATTTGAATATTACGTTCACACATATGGCACAGAGAAACATAAAACCGCGATTTCCTCAAAATAAAAGTTTGTGAAAACTATCAATAGTTTGAAGTTTTTTTACGCAACTAAAATTCTTCGATTTAAATGCGTTTATCCATCGAATGTATAGTAAATGTCCTAATGCCACAAATTTTAAAAGTATTTCAAAATAAGATGGAAGATATCTCATTTTATGTTAACCGAAAGGAGACAATGTGCATTTTACCAGGTGCGCATTTTGAAAGAAAAATTGAAAATACCGTACATTATGTACATAATTACATGTATAAGTACATATACTAAAGCGAGTTTTTAATTACAAGTATAAGTCCATACTAAAGCGAGTTTTTAATTGGATAGCACAATTTGTCAATTCTTTGCATCCCAGCTTAAAGTCTTGCGGAATTACTGAGGAATAACGTACGGGCGGATGCCAAGTGCACTTTTGCGTGAAAGTATCATTTTTAGCGTGAAATCTGAAAGACTGTAAAAAATCACGCATTTTCATATTTTGACGGATTGTCATCATATTTTTGATTATCTTTGATATGGAATTATTTTTATTCAGAGTTTCAAATTATAAGTCTACTAAATATGCATTTCAATTTGGAATATTACACACACATATATGGCACTATGAAATATAAAATCGTGATTTACTAAAAATAAAAGTTTGTGAAAACTTTTAATGGTATAATGTTTGTGTTCCGCATCACAATTTCGTCAATTTTAGCGCTAACCGAATAAATACATAATAATTAATGTCATGTCACATATAGTGAAAACAAATATTGAAGTAAGATGCAAGATATATCATTTTATGTTATATATGCGAAAGATAACAATGTACATTTATCGGATGCGCATTTCTGATAAAAAACAAACAGCGCCCAATATTACATCTATATTGCACATCAATTATATACTAGGCCTATTAATCAGTGCGATACTCGTCATGATATTATGTAGGATTATGTTTACTTTTGTAAAGTTCGATCTTCTTGCTATTTCCGCGAATGAATTGGTGCTGAACGTAAATCTACCTGTGGCGAAATCCATAAATAGGTCTGATATTTAATTTGCCGTTACCTTGGTAACATTAATTTTATAGGAATATCTATATCCAAAATCATAGAAAATATACATGTATGAATAAAACGATTGAATTAGCATTTTTAAATTACTCTGTCAATCTACATTTTACTTCAGTTATTGGATTATCAAAGTCTAAAAAAAATATGGCTGTGGCCACGGCAATACCTATTTTTTGTCTCGCCTGCATAGAAGAGCATGACTTAAGCCCCTTTCACAATTGACGTACGACCTGTTTACGACCACCTGCAACAGTTTTTTCTTGTTGTTGCACGATCGATCCCTTGGTGTCTTGCGAGCACTCGCAGTCGTTGTAGACGATCGCACAAACTCGAGGTGGTCGGAGGTGATCGTGACTGGTCGCATCTGAACTTTGAACATGTTCAAAATCCAAACGCGATCAAATACGATTGATTCACTCGCAACAGGTCGTACCATCGGTCGGGCGATCATCGTGTGGGTGTTGTTCAACGTTGTACGACTTGGTGCGAGAGGTGCCACAACTAAGTATAGTCGCATTTAGTCGACTGGAGGTCGTACAACACTTGCACATGTGCTGGAGACCTACAGAGACCAGTCTTGCGACTGGGTGCGATAATATGAGACTGTTGCAAGACCGATCGAAATTACGGCTTACTACATTCCACTACCGTTGCATACGCATGTATGCGACCGTTCAGCCCCTTTCACAATTGACGTCCGACCAGTTTACGACCGCCTGCAACAGTTTTTTCTTGTTGTTGCACGATCGATCTCTTGGTGTCTTGCGAGCACTCGCAGTCGTTGTAGACGGTCGCACGAACTCGAGGTGGTCGTGGCTGGTCACATCTGAACTTTGAACATGTTCAAAATCCGAACGCGATCAAATACGATCGATTCACTCGCATCAGGCCGTACCCGGGGTCGTACCATCGGTCGGGCGATCATCGTGCGAGTGTTGTTCAACGTTGTACGACTTGGTGCGAGAGGTGGCACAATTAAGTAGTCGCATTTACTTGACTGGAGGTCGTGCAACACTTGCACATGTGCAAGCGACCTACATGTACAGAGACCTGTCTTGCGACTGGTTGCGATAATAATATGGGCCATAAGACTGTTGCAAGACCGATCGCAACGGCTTACAACATTGCACTACCATTTCATTCGCATGTATGCGACCGTTCCACTCGCAATCCCTCGTGCAACACTCGCATGTGATCGCACGAGCACAATAAGAGCATATGCGACTTACTCTTGCAATGGGGTTTACTGGTTGTTTTTGTTGTACGACAGCTGTTGCAACTGTGAAAGCCTCTGTGCGATTATATGAGATGACTAGCGATTGATGCCTGTTGCAGCCTGTCGCACGACCAAAAGGTCGCAAATGGTCGTACGTCAATTGTGAAAGGGGCTTAAAGGAGCCACTTTTCCGGCGGAGGCGACGGCAATTTTGATATAACAGCGTCATATCAACCTTGAAATCTTAACCAAGGTTACGTTTTTCGAAATTTCATTATAACTTTGAACGTATAGAAAAAAAATTAATGACACTTATAAGAGTATTCAGGTATTACTGATCGTCTTGCACAAGTTAGATCACATGATTAAGGTCAACTCAAAGGTCATTTAGAGCCCGGGGGGGCCAGTTCCATTCACGAGTGGATACCATGCACTACCATGGGGTCTCGAAAAGCACCCTAAACACGTAATTTCCATATTCTGAAAATGCACCCCTTAACAAGTATTGGCGTGTGAAACCCTACCCTTAACAAGTATTGGAAACAAAACGATACTCTTGGCAAATATTCCTGAAATGAACCCCTAAACAAGTACAGGAATGTTTTATTGTTACGGGTCCTTCAGTCGTCGGCTTTACCTTATTTGGTTTAGTACGACCCCATCTTCTACACCTCGCGCAAATTGGACTCTAAACACGAAGTGTTGGGGCAAAAAGGACATCCTTTATGAAACATTTTAATTTTGTTTTATCATCCCCACATATTTGACCCTAAACACGTAATTGTCCTAGTGAAATAGATACCCTTTTTTCATTATTTTTGTGTTTTTGACACCCTTATCACGTTACGTACGTAACGTGCCCTATCGTGAAAAAGACATCCTTTTTACGTGTTTTTTTGGTCGCGCATGGTATCCACTCGTCAATGTAAGTGGCCCCCCCGGGATTTAGAGTCACTGAACTTTGGCCGTATGGGGGTATTTCTTTTTAAATGTCATCATAACTTTTGAATTTTATCGATCCAGTTAATTATTAAACTTGAACATAAGGGTATTAAAGTATCATTGATAATTTTTCACAAATTTCAGTTCACATGATCAAGCTCATACGTCATTTCGGTTCGATGAGCTTATTATTTTATTATCACATGAATGACGCTTTTGTGAATAATTATTAGTTTCAGTTGTTTCCAATCTTCTGCTGCTATAATTATTATGTGAAAATATGAATAATAAATGTTATTTGGTCTTTTGCATTGGACATACATGTACAGTATGTATATTGCCAATGCCATTTTGGGAAATGCAGTTGTACGACCATCTATATATCACAATATCTGCGCTGGACGCTGGTCATTAGCCCTTAGATTTGTTTGTCATAATGGTCGTGCGACTGCATTTCCCTACATGGCAATACATGTGATGAAATGAGCTTTAAGAATTAAAATGTGAACTTTAAGAACCTACTCTTTTGGTATTTCAAACATCATTCTCCACAGATGAAAACTCTTAGCTCATGCAAATGGCTATTGACCGATCTATTTTAATTTCTGGTCTAATGAACTGTTCAATTACCTGATTTAAAGAGACCGCAGTTGCATGAAACAATGCCTTCTACATTCTAAAATTGGGAAAATGAGCTACGGACACTGACATAAGCCTTTTGATAGAAGATTCATGGAAGTGAGAGGGAGGGGGAAACTTGCCCCCAAAAAAATTCAAGAAAAGGCAAAAAACAACAGAAGCAAAATAATGGAAAGCTAGTCTGGGAGGGGGGTCATTTATTTATTCATTCTTTTATTTATTTGTATGTTTATACATATTTATTTATTTATTATGTCCTCAATTGAATGCAAATATTGTAATTAAAACATTTTTGTTCTAAATAATAATAAACACAAATTCTTCCCTAAATTAAGGCTTTTGTTTAAAGGACTTGGTCAGTCAGCTCACTCACCAGCAGCGTAGCTAGGATTTTATCAGCAGAGGAGCACGGGGGCGGGGCTTGGTATTTTGCTGGGGGTACCAAAATAGATTCTCACAAGCACGATTAAGTATCTGACAAAGCCTATTTGAATAATGTGAGCGCGAAGCGCAAGCATTTTTTTTATATGCCATGAAATTTAGAGCTGAAAGTTAGAAAGTTACACAATTCGTAAGTGTAATCATGAACATGATTCGTATTTAATTGTAATGTTAAAAATTTCAGAAATTTTTGATATTCTGACATGAAAACGGAGCATTTAATACATTTGTAAAAATGATCTATAGGCTATTGATGCGGGCGCGAAACGCAATCTTATTTTTTTATTCCAATCCGTAGACTGGACATTTTGATGATGTTTTGAAATAAAGAATGTTATGTACCTGTTTAAAAAAATCCAGTACAAGCCGAGCTGGCTTTTTTTAAATTAGAAACGAAACATTCTAAGGCGCGATAGCTCAATCGGTAGTGAGGGGGTTTCAGATTCCGGTGGCCTGGGTTCGATTCCCACTTGGTGCGCTAGTGCAAAGTAAGGCATTTAAATGCCTTACTAGTAATGGTAGTAAGGCATTTTAATCCTCATTATAGGTCCCTCGGAGAGTACCTTAAGCCATCGGTCCTCTGGTTGCTTGCTTAGAAGCATTCACGCTTTCTTAGCAAATGAGGTAAAATAAAAATCGTCAAATCATGAACAATAATCAGTATTTTATTATAGCATTTGATGCGAGCGCAAAGCGTGAACTGAAAATTTCGAATGAAACGAATGATTTTGAAAATGTTTTTAATGTAGAAAAAGATGAATATCTTACTAAACAAAAACGTTAGCGTAAAAGCGGGATACTTTCAGCTCCATGTAATCCTTTCGGACACTACACATGATCTTAGGCAGCGGGGGAGGGGGGGGGCGTAGGCAGTTGCAGCCAGAAATTTTGTAACTCGTTTTAAGTATGTACTTAATCATGTAATTATGTTTATAATTTACAGTATCTTCAATTTTACACTCAAAATGCCCCTCCCCTCCCCGATAAATTTTGCATGTCCCCTTTCGGAAAATAATTCTTCCATCTTACTTGAAATATTTTTTAATATTTTAGAAACGATCGATATTCAATAAATGAACCAATTTAAATCGAAGAATTTAAGTTGTAAAAAAACTAAGAACTATTGATAGTGTTCACAAACTTTTATTTTGAGTAAATCACGATTTTTTATGTCATATTGCCATATATGTGTGTGCAATATTCCAAATTAAAATGCATATTTAGTAGACTTATAATTTGAAACTCTGAATAAAAATAATTTCATATCAAAGATAATCAAAAATATGATGATAATCCGTCAAAATATCAAAATGCGTGATTTTCGACAGTCTTTCAGATTTCACGCTAAAAATGATACTTTCACGCAAAAGTGCACTTTGCATCCGCCCGTACGCAATTCCTCAGTATTTCCGCAAGACTTTTAGCTGGGATGCAAAGAATTGACAAATTGTGCTATCCAATTAAAAACTCGCTTTAGTATGGACTTATATTTGTAATTAAAAACTCGCTTTAGTATGTACTTATACATGTAATTATGTACATAATGTACGGCATTTTCAATTTTTCTTTCATAATGCGCACCTGGTAAAATGCACATTGTCTCCTTTCGGATAACATAAAATGAGATATCTTCCATCTTATTTTGAAATACTTTTAATATTTGTGGCATTAGGACATTTACTATACATTCGATGGATAAACGCATTTAAATCGAAGAATTTAAGTTGCGTAAAAAAACTTCAAACTATTGATAGTTTTCACAAACTTTTATTTTGAGGAAATCGCGGTTTTATGTTTCCCTGTGCCATATGTGTGAACGTAATATTCAAATTTGAAATGCATATTTATGAGACTTATAATTTGAAACTCCAAATGAAAATAATTGCATATCAAAGATAATCAAAAATATCAAAATAATCCGTCAAAATATCAAAATGCGTGATGTTCGACATTCTGTCAGATTTTACGCTAAAAATGACACTTTCACGCAAAATTGCGCTTGGCATCCGGCCGTACGCTATTTCTGGGTATTTTTGTAAGACTATTAGCTGGGATGCCAAGCATTAGCAAGCATTAACAAATTTTGCCGTCCAAAGTATAAAAAATCGTTTTGGCCGGTCTACTATTAGGTGATATGCTGGGTGGACCATATTTATACAGTTATGTATGTATGTGAATATCTAATTGTGCTATTGATTATGTAAATATTACTGATTCAATAATTATAACAAATTGTATGTTATGTGGACAGGGCCGTTTTGGAAAGCAGTTATGAAACCAACAATACTACCCTGTATAAATAAAACTACACATAAATAAATAAAAATCTAACAGCAACCGCCCGAACTGCAACCGGTCGCCCGTTCTTGTCTTCAGTTCTGTCTGCACATTGGGAGTTTCATTCCCAGCAACACGAGTTATGCCCTCAGACAAGCACTATAATACCATAGGCGGATCCAGGGGGCCAAGGGCTCACCCCCCCCCCCTATTGGCGGACCAAGATAGGAAAAAAAAGGAAAGAAAGACACAAAATAAAATAGAAAAAAAATGAGGGAAAAGAGGTGAGAAAAAAGGTAAGGAGGAAGACGAATGAATTAACTGGGATGAGGGGAATAGTTTGAAAATAAAAAGAATCTTTCATGTCACTATATGACATTTTCGCTCGCGCTTCGCGCTCGCATTGCCTGTTAGGTGATTTTGCTCAATAAAGGTTACTTTGTTCAATATGGAGTTTAAATATCAAGTTTGGAAGTCAATATACAGAACATATTTAATCTCTAAAAATCGAACTTTCCTTATTTTGTGAGATTTACTAAATAATTAGGTGATCTGTCAATCGACAGATCAACTCTTAATTTCGTACGAATTTTCTTTTTTATTTATTTATTTTTAGGTGATCTGTCAATCGACAGATCAACTCTTAATTTCGTACGAATTTTTTTTTTTATTTATTTATTATTAGGTGATCTGTCAATCGACAGATCAACTATTAATTTCGTACGAATTTTCTTTTTTATTTATTCATTATTTTTTCTTTATTTTCCGCCCTTTTCTTGTTAGCACAAAATCAAAAAATCTACATGATCAATTATCTTCAGAATATCATCAGATATGGGGACGTGTCCCGTTTTGGGGTCTAAATCCCGATTTTTTTTTCCGCTCCCGATTCGCGCTCGCATCAATGTTTAGTTATATAGCTATCCTGTTCACGATTACAAAAATTGATTAAAATTTTCCATCCTTTATGCAGATATGTCAAAAACTTTCAGCTCGCGCTTCACGCTCGCATTATTTGATTGTTGAAATATGTAACGTCTTCATGGCTAAGTGCAAGCAGTCCTTAACAGGTACTTTTTCGATCAGTTCTAAATGTAAATAAAAATTTACTGCTCACGCTCTGCGCTAGCGTTATTAATGTAAGGAAGATCCCCAATTACTCATTCTTTTCATGATTTACAAAACATGAATAGAGTGTCTTGTTTGTGGGAGTTGTGGTACGATCGGACGGACGTGCTTTCACACGGCCGTCAAAATTTGGTCATAGAGTTGGATAAAGCGTAGCTAGAGCGCTGAGTTATGATAACGCTTTATCCAACTATGGCCTTACCAAACTTTGACGGCGGTGTGAAAGCACGTCCGTCCGATCGTACCTTGATGTGAAAGCAGTATTAGACCAATAATGTAAATGGCATATCTAATACTAATTTACTTTTGACACTCATTTTCCGCATAAACGTGAACCAAATGTGAGAGATTAACCTAGTGTCAAATATTCACATAAGACCACATTCGCATACACACACACAGAGCGGTAAGTTACTCACAACCACAACTCCCACAAAAGCCTACTACAGTGTATACTTTTTTAGAATGAATAAACGTAATAGATTTTTTTTCTTCCAATGAATTAAAATTCCGTATGCTGACCTGATTATCATCCCGAAGTGATGTTTCTGGATTCGGTTCCTCCCCATCTGTATTCACTCCCATGATGAAATCAACCTGTACAAATAATTATAGAGATATTAATGAATGAAACTTCTTTAGGTCTATTAAGAGTTTAGCTGTTCAAGTAGTTGATACAACAACTTTGAAAAAAAAAACATATATATGTAGATACTATTCTGTAGAGGTGGTGTGTTGCTGTTTGTATTAGGCGCTCATTCATGGAGAATATTTACGCCAGAAAATAATTTGAGTATGATAATTATTTCTTTATATAATATATCAAAGGGGAGACTTTTGTTGGTGTAAAGTTTTTTACAATCTTTCTTCTTGTATTTTTTTTTTCATTATTTTGAAGGAAGTAATCTATAATTCACTGAACCCGGTAGTAAAACCACAGACACCTTTTACCAGACAGGCACATGTTGCCCACTTTGTCTATCAACTAGGATAATTTCTTTCCAGGTAACTCTGGTATCCGATACCGGTTTACTAATAGGTTGAATCTTGAGAATCTACGCAATTCTGGAAAACTTGTCTCAAACGAATTACAAAAAACAAAATTTATGTGCTATTTTTTTTTCTTGCGGTACAAAAATGAGAGATTAATACAAAATCACTGTCGGTGAATAGAGCAAGATGGCAAGATAAATCTATCCTGTACCATTTGTTTAATGCTTGGATTCATGTATTAACATTTCATGTATAAAAGTTTGAGATTGATTTGTAGAATAACAATTCACATCTGATCAACAGAGTAAGTCATATGAATATTATTAAGTTCGAAATTAGTATATATTTTAAGTTAAAATTGTTTTTTGCCTTTGTATTCTTTTTTCTTTGTCATCTTTGTAACATTATCTTTATATAAACACATCAGATTCATGGAACGGAGGAAAAATGTATTTTAATGTGAAATTACAGAGCTGAAAAAACGATTGTCAATGGTGTGATCAAAAGAATGTTCACAAATTACTATATTTAATTTATCGTGCTATTATATCATTCGCTAGTATGCTAATAGGACATTGTCTCGCATAATTCTTATTGCTTTCTGTAAAAAAAAATAAGTTTGATATTAATTTTTTTGTACTTACTTTTCATAGATCAGACGTACATGTATTTTGCATGTAGATCTTGTTGATATTTGATATTCCACTCACTCAAGACAAGGTCTCGTTCACTTCTTCTGTTGGAATGGCAAAAGAAAGAAGATAATATTAAGATAAGCAACACTAAATTTGGGTTACAGTGACGGCAATCATGCCAGTATCACCGAGTCCTGAAAAAAAGTCGTTACGCCTTGGCGCCAGATCAACATATTAAAACACAATATGTTATCACAATACATTCTGTCCGATTTTGGCACTTTTCAAGACAACGCCTCTTAAATCACGTGACTTTTGACATTACATCATATCATTCCGCGGGGTTTTGCATACCCCTAGAATATAATATCACCTGAGCACCAAATAAATATTCGGGCAATTCAGTTTATGATAATCTTCGATAGCTGGGCCACGTAGCATAAAGCTTAGCAATTGATCGTGGGGATTGTTTTTTCGATGAATCATGGGTAATAATCAATGCAATCAATCGTAACAATCATCTCAAGAATCAATCGACTAATTTCTTGCTACTGGTCCCCGGTGGGTTTATATTCCATGAGCATAGTGAGTCAAAGTTCTTTGAAACAATTGGTAGTAACTATGCTCTCGACCAATGAGAATGCTTCACCAATCTCATAACTTTTTATCGCTAACCATTTATCGTAAATCTTATCAATGTCAATATTTATTGGATCATTTTTATTTTGTTTTATGATTATCACAACATGAGCCTATGAACCAGAATAAACTCTACCATTCTGTTTATTTAATTTTCTTTCAAATCTTAGGTTTCCTCTCCCAAACCAACTAGGCATGTCCAAACACGATGTTTGTGAACAGTGGATATACAGGTGCAAAAAAAAACCAAGCATCTTGGGTGAGCTTGGATGTGGAGATCATAATTTAACATCCACATGAAACATGAAAAAAGTCGCATGAAAAAGGATAAATATATATATATATATATATATATATATATATATATATATATATATATATATATATATATATATATATGTTTATATATCTTGTTTTTTTAATGCCTTGTATGATCTCATCCCATTTTCGGATTTTGCATTCTGTTGCCAGAAATATCTGTGTAATGCCGGGTGTTTTTCTTCATCTTTTTCCCCCTCAATGAAGTGCATACATGATGTATATGGAAGTTCTATACCATGCAATTTAAACATTCTCAAACAAAAGTGGCTAAACATGAAAATTTTTCCATAATAAAAAGCATCATACATTTTTTTATAAAGAATTTGTAAAGAGCACTTAGTCATGTTTATTTTCTTTTAGATTATTCGTAATGCATCACGTTGAAAATTATGAGGTGCGTGTACGCTATCTCTATTTACGGCTGATATACTGATATAAGCTCGATAATGTCTCGTGTTTGTACTTTTTCTTTGATTTCTTTAGATTATGCAAACACTCAAGTAGTAAACTGTATTTCATCGAACTTCTTTCATTTTGTTCATCAAGAGGGTTTGTATTTGATCCATAAAAGCAAACCTCATATTGGTGATCATGGTATATGATCTCTGGAGGTACGTAAAATAAATAGTAAGAAGATATCTACATGATCTTTGGATCAAATTTATGATAATGTGTTTGCGTTCCCTCACATATTATATATTATGTTTACTTTGTTTTACTAGATTGACGCCTGGAACAACGTGATGTACACATATATTTCAAAATCCCCCATTCCCATATTTTCTATTCTCATAGTCCTTGCATGGATGTTCTTCTAACAATTCTCCAATCCCTGTCTCCGTCATATCCATGGAACTTCTGCCTCTTATTCACCACCTGTACTCCCAGTACTTCCAAACGACAAAATTCCCCTCGTTCTTCTTGATGCTTGACAGGCGCGTAGCCAGGGGGGAGGGTGGGGGCGGTTGCCCCATGCCCCATAACGAAAAAAAAAGGAAATGGAGAAAAAGAAAAAGCGAAAGGAGAAAAGGGAAGAAAGGTATAGCTTCTTTTTTTTTCCTTCTTTATTTGTCAATGGAATAAAAAAACTTAAACGAAAGGATGATCTTCTTTTTTCATACACAAAATTCAAAATAGTCTTTCCATTTTGTTCCTACTCCTTTTTTCTTCTCCGTTTCCCCCTTCCCGGCTGTGGGAATTTATATTCTTGCCAGAAATTATGAATTATACATGAGTATAAAGAGTATGAAAAGTATTTGTTTTCGTTTTGTTTTTCTTTTTATCTTTGTCCCTCCCTTTCCTATCTTTATTTTTTCTTTCTTCTTCCTTCTTTTCTTTCTTTCATTTTATCTTTCATTTTCTCTTTTCCTTCTTCCCCCTTTTCTTTCCGATTATGTTTTTTCCTCGAGCCTCTTTCCTTCACTTTTCCAGACTGCAGCTCTGATTTACCGACGATATCCAAATCAAGGGAGGGGGGGTGGTGTCGCACCCCAAACCCCCTTTAGCAACGACCCTCCTCATAAACACAAACACGCATAGGCACACACTCCACCTGCAGCGGATAGCGGCCACTTTTTCAAGGGACAGACAACTAAACGTCGCTGCTGAGACTCTTAAAGGGGAAGTTCACCCTGAAGAAAACTTTGTTGTAAAAATAGCAGAAAAAATAGTAAAAATATTGGTGAAGGTTTGAGGAAAATCCGTTAAAGAGTAATAAAGTTATTAGAGTTCAAATTTTTGGATTTGTGACGTCATAAACGAGCAGCTGCCCCATGTGTTATGTAATATAAAATGCATGAATCAAATTTTGCGTGGTTCCTGACGGACTTAATTTTGTTTTCTATTCATGATCGGGTGTGAAATGATTTGATTTATTGATATACAAAAGGTACAGTGAAAACCATTTTCAATTTTCTGAGAAAATTACATTTCATTGATTTTTTTACCATTCGCTATGTAGGAATGCTGCTCGCATATGACGTCACAAATCAAATAATTGAAATTCTAATAACTTTTAAATTATTTGATGAATTTTTCTCAAACCTTTGGCAATATTTTTTATTATTTTTTTTCTGCTATTTTTACAATAATTTTTTTTTGTCAGGGTGAACTTCCCCTTTAACTTCTATTTCAAGTCATCACATCTAAGGACGTCTCATCAACTTCTCTTCATTCTATCATCTAGACCTTCCACCTGCATGTACGTTATCTTTACCATCATGCAAACATTCGTAGATCATGTGAAATTCAATAGGCTTAGCACTTTTGTGTATGAAATATTTCATCCTTAAATTTCATTTATATCGGATTTCTCATCTGATCGACTTAAATATAAATAACATATATATACGACATTTTGTGTGTGTGTGGGGTGGGGGGGGGGGTCTCATAATCTTCCAGAGATGGATCATCGCAATAAATATGTATTTCAGTTGAAACTTGAATTAAGGGAAACATTCAATGAGAAAAAATTAACACCCCACACACCAAATTCATTTCCCACCACCATGGAGACGCTAGTGTTCCTTGCAAACCTGTAACCAGTAGTAGGTGCATGCTCTAACACAAAACTTCTCATCCACACACACATCCAGGAACCAACTCTTATAAGCTCGCATAACTCCTCTCCTGAAGATATGAAGATATGTTTTCTCGGTATTTCGACGGTAACCCCTGCCCTCAAAGTTGGTTGCAGCAGCAGTCAGTGGTGATCAGGTTTCTTGGGTAACCAAAAAAGTCCCTACAAAGTCCGAAAAGGGACTGCCTCATGGGACTAATCAGGAACAGTAATACTCCACATTCCTTCTTGAGAAGAGCAACATTGGTTTTTATTTGATTTGTTTCTTTTTTTACGTAACCTAATAAAGGTGTGTGGTCTTGTACATTTTCTTTCTCCCCAGTTGTCTGCGTAATAGTTTGTTTAAATATCACCACCCCTCTCGTTCTTACCCGGTGTGTTGGCCCATTTGGCAGAGAGTCCCTCTCACTACTGGGAGGTAGGGAGTTCAAACCCCGGCCGCGTCAGACCAAAAGACGTAAAAAGACAGGAGTTGCTGCTACCCTATTTAGCGTTTAACATTTAAGGAATAGAGCTTCGTCGAACTGGCCCACGACCAATCAGATATCCATTTCGAACAATATAATAAGATTTTCATTTTTCTCTCCTATGTTATTTTAAGTTGCCCAATTCCCCGCCTCTGTCACCCGTTTCAAATTTTGGTTCAGTCTAATGCCTCCTTTAACATCGTTACACCTACGTCTTTTCCGCTTCTTTGTCTTGGTCACTTTCGCAATCTGGCATCTTTTCAAAATTGTCCCCGCATAATCATCAACAGATAAATTACCTAGGACAACCAGGTTAACTATATAAATTCAATGTTCAGATTCTATTACAAGCATGAATATAATGAAAAGGTTCATGAATATTATGATTCATCCAGCTAACTTAAAAATATAAGTCAGTTATAAATCAGGTACTTAGAACTGAAATCATGTAATGGAATTCACAGACATTTTCAATCCATTGCAGTATATGATTTATAACTAATGTGATGAAAAGGTGTTGCCACCTGATATTTGAACGGACATGGTTTTTTATATTAAAGTCTAATAACACCACCCCTTACCCTTCCAACCTAACAAATATCCAATGAAAAACTACTTTGTTTAAGGACCATTCATTGTCCAGTCATCATTACTTTAGTATTTTAAGCCGTATACATGTATTTTAATAGATAGCTTATAACACTAAAGTTATGATATCTGGATCATTACGATGAAAATCGCAATCCAATGATGTATTGAAAGTCCTTCATATTCAGCAAACTATAAAAAGAAGTATTGATAATTTGGAAAATAAAAATCAAAACATGCATTAAAAAAATCATTTGAGTACTAATATATCTAATTAATGTAATATGAATGTTCATGATTGAGCACTCAATGGGTTTATTATGTTACACATATCACGTTTCGAGGTCCTTAAGAAAAATTGTGTACATGTAAAAATATAACTCGTCATCTTGCAAGCATTTCTAAAATGTGTTTACTTAACCTTTGGATACATATTTTAGTGTTATTAGACTTTAAACAACCACTGGTCATAATGTTTATAATTTGAAATTTTATTTCGAATAAGGGCTTTTCATGAAGATATTACAGCTATTTGTCTGTCCACCTACACACATTTATACTCGGTCTCTTGAATTTTTTTTTCATGTTTTACGCTAATTACCTCACAAATGTTACCTAAAAACATGTAACAATTTAACCCGGGTTGACATGAAAATACGATAAAGGAGTTCCTTTTTTTATTTATTGAATAAAGATTTCAGAAGTAAGTAGATTTTTATGGTTCAAAACCATAATTCGACCCTAAATAATGAAAAAGAAAAAATAACTTTATTAATCAAGCATTTACCAAGACCAGCAAAACAAACACTATGTGTTATTTTGTATTGTAATTGTCATGAGATGTGGTTGGTAGGCCTGAGCTGCATCCTTCCTTAGCCTCGTCTGCAGTTAGTCTCATTGTCTGTATATAACTATTAAGAACTGGTAAGAGGTATGATGTTAATATAACTACATGCATGTTTTAGTATAGCAAGACATTTCACTCTGTCGGTATTGCAATAGGAAACCGCTATCACCAACATGTTTCATTTGGAGTTTCAGGTCATCTCGTGATAGCTCATTGCACATTACATATTACAATTGGTTCCAAATAAAGAACGAAGTCAAGAAATTTCTCTAGTAATTTTTACAAATTCGTTTGTATTTGTTAAGAATCAGATAGAAATATTCGCTAAAGGAGTTTTCATCAGACAGTTTTCGAATTTACTACGGAGCCGCTCTCTAAAATGCACCCATGCCTTTGAAAATGAAAGACAATTTTCTGTGGAGAGCTGATAGGCTTTTGTTAAATGTTGGTGGACCTGGACGCGAAGTTATTTTTCTTACCGCAGTTCCGAAAGCCAATATGAATATTAATGACTTACGTCTTCGGAATGAAAGTACTCATGCGCATGGACTTTACAAGATTGTGGTCTTTCGCGTTGCCATGGTTGCCATGAATAAATCAGTACCTTCAAATTGCCGGTACCCTTATATTGGCATTAGGCTTAGGTTTATATCTAGATCCAATTCTTAAATACTAATCAAATTGCCATTAATGACAATTTCGCCTCCGGGTCCACCAACTTTCGACAAAAACATGTCAGATCTCCTTTGGGATTTGACTTGTATTTTCAAAGAAATTGGTGCGTTGTGGAGAGCGGCTACGTAGTAAATGTAAAAACTTTACGTGTACTCCGACAAATGTAGAGGAGAAGTTTTATAAGTTTTTTTTTATTTTTCAATCCTTTTTTTTTTGTTTTCTGTTCATCGAATTTAAGAAAATAAATTTTGGCAAACAACGACTCTTGTCCCAAATTAGTTTGAATACAAAAAACGTCCCGCTCTGGTGGTTACATAATCACCCCCTCTCCCTTACAAGGTTTGACATTTTATCAAAGCATTGTTTAAAAATTTAAAAAATTGTATTTTTTCATAGATAGGGTTATCTACCCATTTCAAAGACAGAAGAAAAGGGATCTGGGGCCCGTAAACAAAGCTTAGCAATGATTGTAAAACATTTTTCTACGATTGATTCCATTGCCTACAATGTACAATCAATCGTGAAAATCAAGTGTACGATCAATCACTAACCTTTGTGTTACGGGACCCTGGTTCGGGATTGATTTCATACATTGAATAAAATGTCTTTGTGGAAAGAAATGTTACCAATTAATTACTCTTCAAAACGGAATGAAGGGCCAATAATGATATAAAGATAAAGCACTTGTTCAGATTTCTGACAGTATTCGACATTTCAGTTTCTATCAAAACACTTCAATGGTTATTAATGAGTGCGCAAACGGAAATTCCTGCTTCGAAGCCGCGGCGAATCTACATATAATTTTTCTTCTTAATTGGCACACCTCTTAATATCCATATCACGATTCCTCATTTGTTCTTCATCAACGTCGTCCAAGAATCATTTCTATTCGTGATATCAGCCCTGGTGGTGATCACTGTCAATGTTCCTCTGTAACATTGCAATATGTATCGGACATCTGAAGGTTCTCTCTTTGCGGAGAGGGTTTTCCTCTTCATTCTTATAGTTATCCTTCAGTCATCGATTTGTGTTCAAGATGTTCAGTTTGTTACCCAGCCTGCTGATTTGAGTGTGAGGGAGGGTGAGACTGCATCATTTACATTTACCCTGATATCAAACCTTCCCTTCTTGGGTGCGAGTTCGTATTGGGAAATGAACTGAAAAGCCATCTACACTAGTGATATACATGTACACAACGTCTCAACTATATTACGTAATGGCAACAACAGGGTTTCATCTCACCTAACCATCCATCGAGTCCAAAGAGACATGGACAGATTATACAGAATGCCAAAGTTCCCAGAGCAACCCACAAGTTAAACTGAGATGGCTACAATCTTTTGATGTGTCTCCTTCGGGATTTACCCAGGAAGGATCGCTGTTAATTGGGAACATAATTACTGTTACCCCATGGCTCCACAAATGAACCCTCACCTGTGTTGCCGAGAGTGAAGCGTTTCCTGAAGATCAGGTGAGTTGTTCGCTTGGTCCATACACCGTGGTTCACACTCCAGTTGTAGAGGTCATTCCATATCAAGCTGAGATAACATGGCCACTAGTAACTGAATTGACGTTTCAATGCATTGCAACAGGATATCATGAGGTATAAATGTATAATTGGTCATGCCATCCCGAAGAGATGTTTTCCCAATGCTCATCTAATACGCGGAACATAACCATCATTCTCAAGGATATTACCTGTAAGGCAACAAACGAGAAAGCAACCTCGAGGAACAACTCAATTGTACATGTAATGTACATTGTGGAGCAACTGCTCGATGTCTGCATTTCGAATTCGACTTATTTATCACGGATGACAGAAAATGGGTTTCCAATGCTTTACTACGATGACACATGCAACCCGGACCATCCCTTTAAGTACATTATGACACTTCCTGAAAATGACAGGATATTGAAATATTAGCGTATAGGCAGGGGTCAGGGAGTTGTCCCGCGCGAAATGCAAGGCGTTGGGTCATTTATCAAATTCGAATCAAAAGAAAAAATCTCTCTCGTTTTTAGTACCTTAATCAGTGCAAATTCAAATGACTTTGTTGTGATTATTTAACGTACTTTCGAATGAAAACTGTCCAGCAGTGGATAAGATGGAGGAAGTTAACGGTTAAAGTTTAACAATCGAAAGAGGCATTCTAGGAGTCATATTATTGCCCAATGTGCTCTCTTTAATCTTAAGACCCTTTCGGCATCTTAAAATGTGACGCCTCTTTTTGAATTGGCCCCCTTAGTTTGATATCGATCTGGTTACTCAATTTCAAGACAATTTAGGCGCTCCCACTCAAATTTTGAAATCGAATGGGCATTCCCTTATTTTAGATCAACATCAATATGGCGCCCCTAATTTTTACACCCCTTACTGTCTGGTCACTTTGTTCATCAAGTTTAGGATCAATTTGGCACCTTCAAGTTGAACAGTAGTCAAAAGGGTTAAGAGCAATTTGGTGTTCTTGCATGCAGCCACCCCCCCCCCCCCTACTTTTCCCCTTCTTCCTCTGTTATTTCTCTTCTTTCCTCTTTACTCTTTTCCATCCTTTTTTTTGGCGCCCCTGTCGCCTATATACCAGGAAGGCCATGGCCTTGAAAGCCCTTTTCAGAATGTTTCATCATGGACCTACTACTGTAGTAGGTCCATGGTTTTATAAAGATAGCAAGTGATACATACCAACGTTTTCCATACACACACGAACGCACACATTATACTTCCACAATCACTCCACTCACATCAGCTCCACCTTAGCGTCTCCTGTCTCACCCCTTTCTTCATATCACTAGCAATTTTCATGAAATCCTAAGACCGATCGTCCCTTTCCCTCAGATAGTCAAAATGTACACACACCACTGTTATCAGAACAACTTTGGCAGAAATTATATAAGCCGCATGGCTCACGAGAATCAATTTATTTGACAGTTCTATTTTCATTGCCACAAATTTTCCCCATTATCACTTACCCTGATTATTTTATCACATGACAACATTTCTTCAAGAAAAATCAGATTGCATTGATAAACATCAAATTTAACGAACGCAATCGAAAATGAAGAGGAAATTGCAGCATAGATACGTATTGCAATTACATTTTTTTCTTAGAGAATATAAACCGATAATAATGTGATAGTTTTGTGAAAAAAGTAATAATTGAATTTTACAGAGTCGGGCTAATCCACTTAAAGTAGCTAGAAATATAGCTAGAAAATTGAAAGCTGTCTTTGAATTTCTATATTCAGAATAAACCTATTGAATAATTGAATGAATTGACTTGTATATAAAACAGAGTAAAAATTTTTGAAATCAACATCAATAAAGAGAGGGCACGCCATTGCTTTCATTGGTGCAGTATTTAATTAGTGTCATGTATTTTTAATGAAAGCTTTTGTTCATCCTTTCTTCAATGGTCAAAATGGTAAAGTTGAGATTTATTTTCGTCGATCCTGAGGTCCAATTACTAGCTGAAATATACTAGATCTGCAAAGCTTTTGGGGGGTTTACAACACAAACTACATGTGCATAACTATTATGCTTGTTATATTCTTATGTCTTGCATGTGAAACATTTAAATCAATTTTAACATGATATAAGCACTGAGTACATTTATAAGGGCAATGTGATGGTAATGTTTTATTATAGCCTTCTAGATACTACGCGTTATTCATTTTGAGTAAAGTATATTCGCAAACAAAAGAAAAGTAAATTTTTACATAAACATTCTGTATGCAGATGACTACAAATTACTACATATATGTAATGTTTAACATTAAACTGGGTGCAAAATAACAGTAAATACTTCTTTATAATATAGTGCCTTTATAAAATGATTGGATATGCATGTATGGCTTGTAAAATAAAGCAAATTAATAAACTATATAAGCTATAATATAATTTACTCACATGCATATACAGACTTACGGGATATCTAGAGGATTTTGTGTGCAAAAATCTAGGTGAGTTTGACCGAAACCGGTATCCCTCTTAGCGTATTAATATAACAGTTATCTAATTATGAATGCATGAAATATAACGATAAAGAATTCTAGTACACTAAAAGCAAAAATTATAAAATTATATATCGAACATAACTGAGATGTGTACACAAGATATATAAATGTGAACGAATATACATTGTGATTCGAACATTATATTACAAGGACAATATTGAAATGCATGTTAGATTTCACATGCTGAGAAATAGAAACTAAAATGAGAATTCAAACTTCTGGCTTGCACCAAGAAATTTGAATTTTCAATATCAAATTTCCCAGCAAGCCTTAACATTCCAGAAACTAACATGACCAACATGTACATGATATATCTTGTTCTACAACATTGTATACAGTGAGAGAGCCGATTTGTTATATAACTGCTAGATCATCATTGTCATGACCGTACTATATATACATTTTCTTTATTTACCTATCTGTTTATTAATTTATGCATGCATGTTCAGAATGTCACGATATGAATACGACATACGTATATGAGATGAGATAAATACTAAATAAATGTAAAAGTTTATCACGAGTAAGTTATATTGAACATACTATGTTGCGACAACATAAGTTTTAGGCTAATAAGGTTTGATTGGTTTATCCAATTCTATGCCTTCCTTACAGAGTATGAACCATTTATATTGGTTACTCATATTTTGTTTTACAATAATTCTTAACAGTGTGTTATAGGTTTCAGAAATAACCCCCGAGTTTCGGGGCATATATAAAAAAAGTAAATCGCTTATTTTTAAGACAGAGAATTCTGATTACAAATAAATTAAAAAATACGTAATTTGGTAATTAAGTGTAAAAGATGAACATAAAATATGCTACATGTAAAATCATATTCTGATATATATAATTTTGTATTAATAATTTGTGTTATTACTTCAATTGGATCGCACTTGCAAATCAATGTTCATGATTATGTATGCAATCATTTCACTAATTTGAATCGACTACTTATGGTGTGATTAACAACAATTAAGGTCACATGAATTGTCACCTTCTCCTACAGGTTATGTCTTAATTTAGCTACTAATAAAGAAACATGGTCGTTTTTCAGTTCTTTCCGCATGTATAATGTAAATGCTTGTACAAATATTCATAATGTAATAAAGAAATAAAAACAATAATTCACTTTCATGTACAATATAACACTACTATGAATTTAAAATGACTGAGTTAATATGATCATGCCCATTTGAAAAATAATGTACTTACAAAAGCGATTTAGATGGAGGGTACTACACACACCTTTCTGTCTGTAAACTGATTTAACATGCATGTTATTCTCTTGAAAGATTAAGTCATTGATTTAGAACTAGATCATTCTGAGAAACTTTCACCTGAAAGTTGACAAAATAGAAAAATTAAACCAAAATGATAAATATTTACACAAAATATACATGTACGTCACATGATGTAGAGTACCAAAAATGTATTGCATGTATTTTCCGTCAATTAGAAATGATAACAATGATATATTTACAATTACAAAGAAATGATCATTACAAAGACGGAGGGATTCAGCGTTGATAACATAACGCTGTTTTACAGAGGGATCCCTTACATAGATATACATGTAAACATAATACAGGAAAGGAAAAACCTAGTTGACTTACGATAAAGACGATGACGAAATGTGAAAAAGTAAGAAGAAACTTATTTACAATATATGTATTTATATATGTATATATATATATATATATAGAAATAGTCTGCTTCGGCATAAGGAATAAAATAATCACAAAAGGTTTAGTAAATGCCGTAAAAATAAAATCATTATTGAAATTATTGATGTTTGTTCAAGGGGGGACTTACTTTTTTTGTTGTGTATATACATATATATATATATATATATATATATATGTATAGCTGGGGGCCCGGGTTCGATTCCCGGCAGAGACATTTTTTCGGCATTACCAATTTTTCCAAAGGGTAGATAGCTCTGGGGAACCTTGATTTAAGCTACGCCTACCATTGTTCTCTTCATCCATTTCTTTACAATATTTAAATAAAAAGAGTTGCCAAAGCTGTTGTACATGTATAACTTTACACATTTGTATACGTTCCCCCTACGTGTACTGTATCAAAGCAATAGCTTTGATCCAGCTGAAGCATGGCGGCTTGTCATTGTTCGAAACCCACCTTCACCCGACAAAGGAAATTATAATTGGTATAGTGTCGAAAATTTGTCTATCTGACGGTCAATCGGATCGGGGTCGCCCTAGCCACTAACCCGTCTCTGTGGTCTAGTGGTTAAGGCACCGGCGTTCAAAGCTGGGGGCCCGGGTTCGATTCCCGGCAGAGACATTTTTTCGGCATTACCAATTTTTCCAAAGGGTAGATAGCTCTGGGGAACCTTGATTTAAGCTACGCCTACCATTGTTCTCTTCATCCATTTCTTTACAATATATATATATATATATATATATATATATATATATATAATAATCACAAAAGGTTTAGTAAATGCCGTAAAAATAAAATCATAGATTTTAAAAGGAGCATAGCTCTCAAAAAAGGTGAGTTTCACAATCCGTATGCTCATGAACAGACGTGTTTTTCACGACTGTTTCAGAAACGGATTTTGAATTCTCTTTTTTTTGTCACATCATGGGCACTGACGAAGAGTGTGACTTTACCTTTCATTTTTGAGAGCTATGCTCCTTTTAAAATCTATGATTTTATTTTTACGGCATTTACTAAACCTTTTGTGATTATTATATATATATATATATATATATATATATATATATATATATATATATATATATATATATGTATATATACACAACAAAAAAAGTAAGTCCCCCCTTGAACAAACATCAATAATTTCCGAACCAATGCGAGTTTTTGATATATTTTTACATGAGCGCGTAGGTAATTTTATAAACTACCCTCTGAGTAAATGTTATGGACGTATTTTACGTCATGGTTCAGTGAGCACCGTCAGAAGGCAAAAATGCCACTTTTCAAAAGTCACAAGCCAAACATCATGACTTTGATTCCATTTTATTGGAACCGATTCCACATTCTCATCATGAAAAATAGTCAGAAGGCTTGTAAAAGGTACTTTCTAAAAGACGATACAATTTTTTGGCTAAATTTCACGGTTGAATAAACACAAGTCCAAATTTGCTATAATTGGATTTTTTTACACATTTTCATTAATAAAAATGATAGAATATGATGACAGTTATTTTGGGGAAGAGTATCTTCAACAATATTCATCGTTTCACGGTTCAATGAACATTTATTGGAAACAAAAATACGATTTTCAAATATCATAGGCAAGTATTGTTTTATTTTGGTAACTGAAACTAATTTTTTATCAACTTTTTCGTTATGTTCATGACCAATTAACATGCTTCAATGATTCAAAGGCGTTTAATTAAACATTCACGCTTGAATGAACATGTGTAATGTGATTAGCTCGTTTTTACGTTATTTGAAAAAAATGCAATTTGTAACTATGGATATCTGTCACAAACATCCTTGCATGGTTCATTTGATTTGATTTCTAAGAAAATCCCGATGTTTAATGCATCAGTGAGCACACAATATTAAAAAATTATGCAAATGAGAAAAAAATTTCAAGGCCTTGGCCCACTCTGTGCCGTATCGAATTGTTATTTTGGTGTGCGCGCCTTTTGGATTGTGTTACTCTGAAGCAATGTGCGAAGTTTCATGAAATAATTGTTGGCAGAAGTAACAAAAACCGTCCATGAAACAAACCCCTTATTTCATATTTGTTAAAATTTTGACTTCCTCTCCCATAGACTTGTGTACATTATGGGTGCATATGTTTAAGAATAAGTAAACCCTTATTCAATATGGTGGAACTTTTTTCAAGGCTGTCTTCAGCAATGTCATTTGGCAGTAATGTTTATCAACCTATGGGTAGAATTTTGTGCAAAAATGAAATCGATTTGTTTATTTACGGATGAGTGAGCACGTATCAAAGTGAGAAAATGGGTAATTTCAATGTCACAGACTCATTTTAAAGGATAATAAGGTGAATATTGGGGGCAAATTCGGTTTCAAATGTTGTTTTTATCATCCATCATTTCTATCACCACACACTTACCGAACTTAACATTTTCATGGTTGAGCGAGCACATTCGAAAACTAAGGAATGAATACTCTTTATACTGCATAAATGTATTATTTTCCTAACAATTTCTCATGATCAGTTTAATTTATGGACAAATCAGTGGTGGATCCAGAGTTTCCAAATGGGGGAGGGGCCTACATGTATAATCAGGGGAGCCACCAACATTTTAAAATTTTAATATGACCTAACAAGTTGCAGAGTATAATACCAAAGAAAACCTATGATAATGCGTCACAATACAGGGGCCGCGGAACGGTTTTCAAAGTGTGGGGAAGGGGCTGAGTCAAAAGTGGGGGGGGGGGGGGCTGGCCATGCAAAAAATCACAATCGTATAGACATTTTTACATTTTTGTACATGATTTTGGAAAAAAGTTTTGGAATAAAGATATGAGTTGTAGGAGACTGAGGTTCACACATGTAGCAAATAATAACCAAACTGTTGGCGTTGTGTCAAAGAATAAAAAAATGAAGACAAAATCTAGACATTATGGAATTTGGAATAAGTGATTTGGAAAAAAAGGAAGATAGATACTGCAATATCTATATCTGAGAATTAAGTAAGTAAATGTAGTGAAAAAGTTGCAGGGTATGGACTTTATAAGGCTTTTTTGCTGCTGTTGTAAAACCAATTGATATAATAACCGGAGGAATTGGATCAAATGATATTGCAGTAATTGATATGCTAAAAAATAAAGCCTAGCCAAATTGCGGATGTTTTAATATAAATTATGGTACCCACACCTTTAGATTGCCAACGACCATGACGACTCCAATCTGTTCATGCCACGAAATTTTATCATCAATATAATACTCCTAAATATTTTTTTTCATGATCACATGGAATATTCGAATAGTTGATTCTGAGTTCCACTCTTTTTATTTTTTTGTAATAATCATTTTTGTCTTTTGTATGTCCAAAACCTATCGATTGATGAAGACCAAGGCGATCACCAAAACATTCATATCACTGGTATGGTATTACTTGTTTAATTCTAAATATCGAGAATGCAATCTCCTTCAATATGTTTCAGCTAATATCCATCTATAATGTATTTCGAAGTTTTAATTGGCAGTATAATCATGAGGAAGAAATTTATTTCTGCAACAAAGATACAATTCAAGAACAATTAAAAAAAATACATTTTTTTTCATTGTCTAGCCTTTACATTATCATATGTTTCCTCTAAATTAAAGAAGATTCTTACTTTATTTTACAAAATTTAGGACACCTATAAACAGGCATGGCATATACCACAGAAAAATGTGAATGAATTTTCTACCAGCTCCAGAATCTGCGCAATATTTAATATGGGTCGTGGGGTTGGTTGAAATACTAACAGGCATGTCGCTTGTGCTGTTTACAGAGTTAGGTGCAATGCTGGTAATACCCGTTGTACTGTCTGCCCTAGGCTTGCGAGGTGGCCACTCAAAGTCATTGCATGTTGCAGCACTAATAAATGACGTAACTTCATGTGAACAGCAAGCGAAGCGATTATTAAATGGAATGAAAAATATTCCTCTGGTAACTTGACCATCATCCTCAATACCGTTCCCGGAGTGCAACTTCTGACCATTGTGGTAACATGCTATTGTCGTCGCCGTACTACCAGAAGAAGCCCGACAGTGCACTTCATATGTGAATTCATGATTTTCACTTGTAGTGATGAAGCATTTTGCAGGCCCATGTGGTATTTGAACAAAACAATTCTTCTTCACAGTTTCATACTGTACGTATTCTTGACTATGATGGAGGATTGTCGTGAATAGGTAGCTATCCTGATCGATTGTCTCAACGTTATCTATAATAAGGTTGACGGAGGGAGATGTGTCTAAATCTGTTATTTTGGTTTTGAATCTTTGTGATTGGGTCGGGCTTTTAAAGCCCCCTATATCAATTTTCCCATTAACGCAGAATGGCCGAAGCTGTGATTCAAACTGAAGTAGGTAATATGGAAGACCCGAAAAAGTATCATTACCGGACATCGGGAAATAGAATGGGACAACACCACGACTACCTGCAAGCAGGGTTACCTCTTCGGTTATACCATCCGCTCCTACGTGAACTGGACATCCTGCAAGAAGGATGGCTAAAGCTAAAATCATCTGCAGGAAGGTTTGTAAGAATAACAGAATTGTAGGGGGCCGATCTGTCGATGCCTTTTGGTGTTCAGACTGAAGAAAAAGAAGGTAATGAAATAGAAATAGTATGTTTATTTATTTTCGCTGTTAGAAAAGAAATTATTGCACATGGACATTAGAGGTGATTGAACGGCGGATTAAAATAAGATATGTAGATCGACAACCTGAAATTATCAATAATTGTGTGACTGATTGAAATAAAAAAAATCTCAACCAATGTCATAGAGAGAAAAAAAGAAATATTCATATCAAAGTGCTAGAGAATCATGAATATTGATTTCCACTGTACCAGTTAATAGCAAACAATATTCATAGTAAAATATTTTCACTTTTTCATCAATTTCACGTTTCAGGATTTTTGTTCTTATCCATTCACTTGTTCTGATGAGAAGGACATTGATGACTGTAACATCACCACAGTATCGTTTTATATAAAGACATACATATTTTATCAAATCGTCCCAGTAAGAAGTTGATATCTTACCAAGGTTTTCCATCCAGTGTTGCCAGAAGTTGCACCTATGTGGGAGAGGTGTTGTTTGTCGTAGATGACTTGATGACCAATTTGAAAAGGTTCTGATCTTAGGGTTCTGGGTTAGAAATATATAAGTACGAGAAAATATTTCAGTTAGTAAAAAGTCCAAAAACAAGTTAATTAGCAGAAGTATAAAACGAATAGAAGTTTGGATAATTAAATGTACGTTTGAGGGTTTTGAGCAAAGTTTTTTATATGCAATAAAATATTACGTCGTAGTAAAACCCTGGCAAAATATGTATAAAAAACTTACTTAAAAATAATATTCCATAAATATATGGGAGCCAGTTCTGATCGGAACAGTTTACATTTCCAATGCTTAGTTAGAGGTTATAAAAGTTTAAACAGCTCACATAATTTTGGTCGATTTTATTATAAATGCATTTACTACCAAAAAAGAAACAAAAAACATATTACCTGTTTAACTCCGACGAAGCTCCGTGACTGACACAATCATTTCTTTTATTGATGAGATTCGGAGGTTTCTGAGAAACAAAAGTAAATGATACAGGATGATCATGAAGAAGAGATGTTTAAACCATTCCACCTGGACGACGGAACTTGGGATACATATCCAATACAAAGATTTTATTACTTTTAAAATATTATTTTTCATTATTGATTCACTTATTTCCAACACTACTTAACGATAGTTTCTGGTTAATAGAAATGTTATTGTATTATTCTTTCTTTACAGAGTTACGTTTTAAATATAAATTCATGTGTACTACTAGGCTATGATTTGATAACAGAGATAAATCGTGATTACAAGTTTCAAGATGATGACCAAGCGTACATGAATACTCTCAACGAATATGACCTGCCACCCCAAACCAACATTGAGGCACCTCGGAAGGTTCCCTGTAAATTAACAAAATTTAAATTGATCTTCGAAGAGTAAAAATGTGAAAAACAACTTATCTGAAGAATATTAATGTTCGTCAACATACTGTCAAAATTGTCTGGAAGGTTCACCAATATTGCACACTGTGCGCCTCAAACGTTTGAACCTTGTTTTCTCCTTAGTTTTAAAGCTCTAACTGAATGAATTATACATCCTATCAAGTACTCGTAGTTGTGTGTTGGTTAATTTCGAGAAGTTAAATGACCATTTAATGCTACAGATGGGCCTTTTCAAGCTCAATAACAACTTCAAACTCAATTTGGGCGGCTCATTGTTGGTTTTGTGGTTACTACTTACATACAGATTCTAAATGAGAATAACGATTACGATAACAACTCACTCTGGTTTGTCCGATCTCTTTAGCTAAGAGATGCAATCTCGACTCTGTGTCTTCTGAAACCTGACTACTGGTCATAGAATTGCTCTGAGTGCGTTGGGTTTGTAGGAATGGTGTACGAAAGCCGTTGTATTGCCATTTATGAGGTCCAAAGAAGACGAGACGGCTTGTATCATCGGTTTGGTTATATTTTGTCTTTGTCATGCAGTTCTGTACTTTGACAATGTCATCCTGGGATGAACCATGTTCAGATTTGTCAGGAGATTTCGACTGGGCACCAGAGAAAGGATTAGGCTTCTGATTGGCGTCAACCTTAGCTTCATGAGCCCCAGTGGAGAGAGCCCTCACATGGAGTTCATCATATCTTTCCTCCTCTATGCCAGCATTGCCATCATTCATATTGTGCACGTGTAGCTTGGATTGTTCTGTATGTGTTGAACCTGAATGAGTTTCGGGGTCCGTCACAGTTGCCGTCACGATTTCTAATGTGATTGCAGTTTGATGGTCTTTATGTTGTGGATCTCCTGTCGCAATTTGAGTACAGACAAAATCAGTACTCGATATTCCTTCTATTCGAGAAGAACGATTCATGTTTGGCGACGCCTGTGTCGAAGTTATACCACCCTTATCTTTCCCGTGTGCATCACACACTGAAGGATACTCAATTACTTTTAGGTGGCCTTCTTGTCTAACTGCTTGAATTGATGCCCATTCATCTAGATAATGCGAGTCAGGATGGCTTGTATCATTGACTCGGTTGTATTGTTTCCTAGCCCTGAAGTGTTGCACTGTATCAATGCCATCCTGGGATAAACCATGTTCATATTCGTCAGGAGATTTCGACTTGGCACCTGAGAAGAGATTATCCTTCTCACTGGCACCATCCTCAACTGTATGAGCCCCAGCGGAGGGAGCCCTCACAGGGAGTTCAGCACATCTTTCCTCTTCTATGCCAGCGTGGATGAATGCATTGCCATCATACATATTGTGCACGTGTAGTTTGGATTGTTCTGTATGTGTTGCACATGAATGAGTCTCGGGGTCCGTCACAGATGCCGTCACGAATTCTAATGTCATTGCAGTTTGATGGTCTTTATGTTGTGGATCTCCTGTCGCAATCTCAGCACAGACATCATCAGTACTCGAAATTCCTTTTATTCGGGTAGAATGATCTATGTTTGGTGACGCCTGTATCGAGGTTATACCATCAATATCCTTCATGTTTGCACCACGCACTGAAAGAAACTTGATTATTTGTAGGTGGCCTTCTTGTTGAGCGGCTTGAAGTGGCGTCCATCCATCTTGATCTTGATGATTGACATCAGCATTGTTGAAAAGTAAGTATTCTACCACATCGATGTTGCCATTGTAACATGCTGCATGAAGCGGAGATTTCTTACTCTCAGTCCCTTCGTTCACATTAGATCCTTTGGATACGAGGAATTTCACTACGTCAATATGGCCGTATTGAGTAGCGATGTAAAGTGGGGTCATTCCTTTGTAACTTAAGCAATGGGCTCTTTTTGCCATGAGAAATTTGACAACTTCCAAATGGCCTTCAATGATCGCTGCATTCAGTGGTGTCAACCCATTGTTGCCTGCCTTGTTTACATCAGAGCCGCGCTGAATGAGGTACTCAGCGATTTCAATGTTACCCTTACGGACAGCAGCGTGTATAGCAATCGTCCCTTCGTCATCTACCCCATTGACGTCAGAACCGTTGGATATCAAGTATTGGACTATATCTAAATGACCGGCTTGTGTCGCAATATAGAGTGGGGTCATTCCATCATATCCGTTCTGCTTGGCTCCTTTATCTAAGAGATATTTGACAGCTTCTAGATGACCGTACTGAATAGCAGCATTGAATGCTGTCCAACCCTTTGTATCACCTTTGTTAATGTCTGATCCTTGTTGAATGAGATATTTCATGATCTTCATATTACCACTTACAGCAGCTCCATGAAGAGGAATGATTCCATTATCGTTTACTTCATTTACATCAGCGCCATTAGAAATGAAGAATTTCACGATATCTGAATGACTGAATTGAGCTGCAGCATAGAGAGGGGTCATTCCTTCATATCTGTTCTGCTTGGCTCCTATTTCTATGAGATATTTGACAGCTTCTAGATGACCTCCTTGAAGAGCAGCATTGAATGATGTCCAGCCTTTCAGATTAGACTTGATAACATCTGAGCCTTGTTGAATGAGATATTTCATGATATCCATGTTACCGTTGATAGCTGCTGAATGTAATGGAATCTTCCCATTATCATTTTCTTCATTCACATCAGCTCCATTAGAAATGAAGAATTTCACGATATCTAAATGACCGAATTGAGCTGCAGCATAGAGTGGAGTCATTCCACCACACCTGTTCTGCTTGGCTCCTTTATCTATGAGATATTTGACAGCTTCTGGATGACCGTATTGAATGGCAGCATTGAATGCTGTCCAACCCTTTGGATCACCTTTGTTCACTTCAGACCCTTCTTCAGTGAGATATTCCATGATCTTCATATTACCGCTAACAGCAGCTCCATGAAGAGGAATAATCCCATTATCATTTTCTTCATTCACATCAGCGCCATTGGAAATGAAGAATTTCACGATGTCCAAGTGACCAAATTGAGCTGCAGCGTGGAGAGGGGTTTTTCCTCGAAACCTGTTCTGGTCGGCTCCTTTATCTAGGAGATATTTAACAGCTTCTAGATGGCCTCTTTGATTTGCAGCATTGAACGGTTTTCCCCCTTTCGAGTCGGCCTTGTTCACTTCAGACCCTCTTTTGACGAGGTATCTCATGATATTGATGTTACCTTTAAAAGTTGCTCCATGAAGAGGAATCCTCCCATCATCATTTTCTTCGTTCACATCAACGCCATTGGAAACAAAGTAATCTACGATATCTAAATGACCGACTTGTGCTGCAATGTAGAGTGGAGTCATTCCCTCATATCTGTTCTGCTTGGCTCCTTTATCTATGAGATATTTGATAACTTCTAGATGACCAAATTGAATAGCAACATTGAATGGTGTCCAACCCTTTTGATCAGCCTTGTCCACATCAGAGCCTTGTTCAATGAGATATTCCATGATCTTCATGTTACCGTTGAAAGCAGCTCCATGTAATGAGACCTTCCCATTATAATTTTCATTATTCACATCAGCTCCATTTGAAATGAAGTATTCCACGATATCGAAATGACCGAATCGAGCTGCAGCATAGAGAGGGGTCCTTCCCTCATATCTGTTCTGCTTGGCTCCTTTATCTATGAGATATTTGATAACTTCTAGATGACCAAATTGAATAGCAGCATTGAATGGGGTCCAACCCTTTTGATCAGCCTTGTCCACATCAGAGCCTTGTTCAATGAGATATTCCATGATCTTCATATTACCGTTGAAAGCAGCTCCATGTAATGAGACCTTCCCATTATCATTTTCATTATTCACATCAGCTCCATTTGAAATGAAGTATTTTACGATATCGAAATGACCGAATCGAGCTGCAGCATAGAGAGGGGTCCTTCCATCATCTCTGTTCTGCTTTGCTCCTATTTCTATGAGATATTTGACAGCTTCTAGATGACCGTATTGAATAGCAGTATTGAATGGTGTCCAACCCTCTAGATCAGCCATGTTCACATCAGACCCTTGTTGAATGAGATATTCCATAATCTTCATATTACCGTTAATAGCAGTCCCGTGTAGGGGAATTCTCCCATTATCATTTTCTTCATTCACATCAGCTCCATTAGAAATGAAGTATTTCACGATATCTAAACGACCAAATCGTGCTGCAGCATATAGTGGGGTCATTCCATCAACTCTGTTCTGCTTGGCTCCTTTATCGATGAGATATTTAACAGATTCTAGATGGCCATATTGAATGGCAGCATTGATTGGTGTCCAACCCTTACAGCAAGCCTTGTTCACATCTGAACCTTGTTGGATGAGATATTTCATGATATCCATGTTACCGTTGATAGCAGCTGCATGTAATAGGATCGTCCCATTATCATTTTCTTCATTCACATCAGCGCCATTAGAAATGAAGAAATTCACGATATCTGAATGACCGCATTGAGCTGCAATGTAGAGAGGGGTCGCTCCATCATACCTGTTCTGCTTGGCTCCTTTATCTATGAGATATTTGACAGCATCTAGATGACCGCATTGGATAGCAGCATTGAAAGGTGTCCAACCCTTTGGATTAGCTTTGTTCACATCTGACCCTAACTCAGTGATATACTCTATGATATCTAGATGGCCTCCACTAGCAGCACCATGAAGAGGAATCTTCCCATTATCATTTTCTTCATTCACATCAGCACCATTGAAAATGAAGAAATTCACGATATCTAAATGACCGAATTGAGCTGCAGTATAGAGTGGTGTCATTCCATCATACCTGTTCTGCTTGGCACCTCCATCTGTGAGATATTTGACAGCTTCTAGATGACCGTATTGGATAGCAGCATTGAATGGTGTCCAACCCTTTGGATTAGCTTTGTTCACATCTGACCCTAACTTAGTGAGATACTCCATGGTATCTAGATGGCCTCCACTAGCAGCACCATGAAGAGGAATCATCCCCTTTTCATGTTCTTCATTTACATCAGCGTCGTTGGAAATGAAGAATTTCACGATATCTAAATGACCAAATTCAGCAGCAGCATAGAGTGGGGTCATTCCATCATATCTGTTTTGCTTGGCTCCATTATCCATGAGATATTTGACAGCTTCTAGATGACCATATTGAATGGCAGCATTGATTGGTGTCCAACCCTTACAGCAAGCCTTGTTCACATCTGAACCTTGTTGGATGAGATATTTCATGATATCCATGTTACCGTTGATAGCAGCTGAATGTAATGGAATCTTCCCATTATCATTTTCTTCATTCACATCAGCACCATTAGAAATGAAGAATTTCACGATATCTAAATGACTGAATTGAGCGGCAATGTAGAGAGGGGTCGCTCCATCATACCTGTTCTGCTTGGCTCCTTTATCTATGAGATAATTGACAGCATCTAGATGACCGTATTGGATAGCAGTATTGAATGGTGTCCAACCCTCTAGATCAGCCTTGTTCACATCAGACCCTTGTTGAATGAGATATTCCATGATCTTCATATTACCGTTAATAGCAGTCCCGTGTAGGGGAATACTCCCATTATCATGTTCTTCATTCACATCAGCACCATTAGAAATCAAGAATTCCACGATATCTAAATGACCGAATTGAGCTGCAGTATAGAGTGGTGTCATTCCATCATACCTGTTCTGCTTGGCACCTTTATCTATGAGGTATTTGACAGCTTCTAGATGACCGTATTGGATAGCAGCATTGAATGGTGTCCAACCCTTTGGATTAGCTTTGTTCACATCTGACCCTAACTCAGTGATATACTCTATGATATGTAGATGGCCTCCGCTAGTAGCACCATGAAGAGGAATCATTCCCTTTTCATGTTCTTCATTCACATCAGCGCCATTGGAAATGAAGAAATTCACGATATCTGAATGACCGCATTGAGCTGCAATGTAGAGAGGGGTCGCTCCATCATACCTGTTCTCCTTGGCTCCTTTATCTATGAGATAATTGACAGCATCTAGATGACCGCATTGGATAGCAGCATTGAAAGGTGTCCAACCCTCTAGATCAGCCTTGTTCACATCAGACCCTTGTTGAATGAGATATTCCATGATCTTCATATTACCGTTAATAGCAGTCCCGTGTAGGGGAATACTCCCATTATCATGTTCTTCATTCACATCAGCTCCATTAGAAATGAAGAATTTCACGATATCGAAATGACCGAATTGAGCTGCAGCATAGAGTGGAGTCATTCCACTACACCTGTTCTGCTTGGCTCCTTTATCGATGAGATATTTAACAGCTTCTAGATGACCATATTGAATGGCAGCATTGATTGGTGTCCAACCCTTACAGCAAGCCTTGTCCACATCTGAACCTTGTTGGATGAGATATTTCATGATATCCATGTTACGGTTGATAGCAGCTGCATGTAATGGGATCGTCCCATTATCATTTTCTTCATTCACATCAGCACCATTAGAAATGAAGAATTTCATGATATCTAAATGACCAAATTCAGCAGCAGCATAGAGTGGGGTCATTCCATAATACCTGTTTTGCTTGGTTCCTTTATCCATGAGATATTTTACAGCTACTAGATGACCGTATTGAATAGCAGTATTGATTGGTGTCCAACCCTCTAGATCAGCCTTGTTCACATCAGACCCTTGTTGAATGAGATATTCCATGATCTTCATATTACCGTTAATAGCAGTCCCGTGTAGGGGAATTCTCCCATTATCATGTACTTCATTCACATCAGCGCCATTGGAAATAAAGAATTTAACGATATCTAATTGACCAAATGTAGCTGCAGCATAGAGTGGGGTCATTCCATCATATCTGTTCTGCTTGGCTCCTTTATCGATGAGATATTTGGCAGCTTCTAGGTGGCCGTATTGAATAGCAGCATTGAATGCTGTCCAACCCTTTTGATCAGCCTTGTCCACATCAGAGCCTTGTTCAATGAGATATTCCATGATCTTCATGTTACCGTTGAAAGCAGCTCCATGTAATGAGACCTTCCCATTATAATTTTCATTATTCACATCAGCTCCATTTGAAATGAAGTATTCCACGATATCGAAATGACCGAATCGAGCTGCAGCATAGAGAGGGGTCCTTCCCTCATATCTGTTCTGCTTGGCTCCTTTATCTATGAGATATTTGATAACTTCTAGATGACCAAATTGAATAGCAGCATTGAATGGGGTCCAACCCTTTTGATCAGCCTTGTCCACATCAGAGCCTTGTTCAATGAGATATTCCATGATCTTCATATTACCGTTGAAAGCAGCTCCATGTAATGAGACCTTCCCATTATCATTTTCATTATTCACATCAGCTCCATTTGAAATGAAGTATTTTACGATATCGAAATGACCGAATCGAGCTGCAGCATAGAGAGGGGTCCTTCCATCATCTCTGTTCTGCTTTGCTCCTATTTCTATGAAATATTTGACAGCTTCTAGATGACCGTATTGAATAGCAGTATTGAATGGTGTCCAACCCTCTAGATCAGCCATGTTCACATCAGACCCTTGTTGAATGAGATATTCCATAATCTTCATATTACCGTTAATAGCAGTCCCGTGTAGGGGAATTCTCCCATTATCATTTTCTTCATTCACATCAGCTCCATTAGAAATGAAGTATTTCACGATATCTAAACGACCAAATCGTGCTGCAGCATATAGTGGGGTCATTCCATCAACTCTGTTCTGCTTGGCTCCTTTATCGATGAGATATTTAACAGATTCTAGATGGCCATATTGAATGGCAGCATTGATTGGTGTCCAACCCTTACAGCAAGCCTTGTTCACATCTGAACCTTGTTGGATGAGATATTTCATGATATCCATGTTACCGTTGATAGCAGCTGCATGTAATAGGATCGTCCCATTATCATTTTCTTCATTCACATCAGCGTCATTAGAAATGAAGAAATTCACGATATCTGAATGACCGCATTGAGCTGCAATGTAGAGAGGGGTCGCTCCATCATACCTGTTCTGCTTGGCTCCTTTATCTATGAGATATTTGACAGCATCTAGATGACCGCATTGGATAGCAGCATTGAAAGGTGTCCAACCCTTTGGATTAGCTTTGTTCACATCTGACCCTAACTCAGTGATATACTCTATGATATCTAGATGGCCTCCACTAGCAGCACCATGAAGAGGAATCTTCCCATTATCATTTTCTTCATTCACATCAGCACCATTGAAAATGAAGAAATTCACGATATCTAAATGACCGAATTGAGCTGCAGTATAGAGTGGTGTCATTCCATCATACCTGTTCTGCTTGGCACCTCCATCTGTGAGATATTTGACAGCTTCTAGATGACCGTATTGGATAGCAGCATTGAATGGTGTCCAACCCTTTGGATTAGCTTTGTTCACATCTGACCCTAACTTAGTGAGATACTCCATGGTATCTAGATGGCCTCCACTAGCAGCACCATGAAGAGGAATCATCCCCTTTTCATGTTCTTCATTTACATCAGCGTCGTTGGAAATGAAGAATTTCACGATATCTAAATGACCAAATTCAGCAGCAGCATAGAGTGGGGTCATTCCATCATACCTGTTTTGCTTGGCTCCATTATCCATGAGATATTTGACAGCTTCTAGATGGCCATATTGAATGGCAGCATTGATTGGTGTCCAACCCTTACAGCAAGCCTTGTTCACATCTGAACCTTGTTGGATGAGATATTTCATGATATCCATGTTACCGTTGATAGCAGCTGAATGTAATGGAATCTTCCCATTATCATTTTCTTCATTCACATCAGCACCATTAGAAATGAAGAATTTCACGATATCTAAATGACTGAATTGAGCGGCAATGTAGAGAGGGGTCGCTCCATCATACCTGTTCTGCTTGGCTCCTTTATCTATGAGATAATTGACAGCATCTAGATGACCGTATTGGATAGCAGTATTGAATGGTGTCCAACCCTCTAGATCAGCCTTGTTCACATCAGACCCTTGTTGAATGAGATATTCCATGATCTTCATATTACCGTTAATAGCAGTCCCGTGTAGGGGAATACTCCCATTATCATGTTCTTCATTCACATCAGCACCATTAGAAATCAAGAATTCCACGATATCTAAATGACCGAATTGAGCTGCAGTATAGAGTGGTGTCATTCCATCATACCTGTTCTGCTTGGCACCTTTATCTATGAGGTATTTGACAGCTTCTAGATGACCGTATTGGATAGCAGCATTGAATGGTGTCCAACCCTTTGGATTAGCTTTGTTCACATCTGACCCTAACTCAGTGATATACTCTATGATATGTAGATGGCCTCCGCTAGTAGCACCATGAAGAGGAATCATTCCCTTTTCATGTTCTTCATTCACATCAGCGCCATTGGAAATGAAGAAATTCACGATATCTGAATGACCGCATTGAGCTGCAATGTAGAGAGGGGTCGCTCCATCATACCTGTTCTCCTTGGCTCCTTTATCTATGAGATAATTGACAGCATCTAGATGACCGCATTGGATAGCAGCATTGAAAGGTGTCCAACCCTCTAGATCAGCCTTGTTCACATCAGACCCTTGTTGAATGAGATATTCCATGATCTTCATATTACCGTTAATAGCAGTCCCGTGTAGGGGAATACTCCCATTATCATGTTCTTCATTCACATCAGCTCCATTAGAAATGAAGAATTTCACGATATCGAAATGACCGAATTGAGCTGCAGCATAGAGTGGAGTCATTCCACTACACCTGTTCTGCTTGGCTCCTTTATCGATGAGATATTTAACAGCTTCTAGATGACCATATTGAATGGCAGCATTGATTGGTGTCCAACCCTTACAGCAAGCCTTGTCCACATCTGAACCTTGTTGGATGAGATATTTCATGATATCCATGTTACCGTTGATAGCAGCTGCATGTAATGGGATCGTCCCATTATCATTTTCTTCATTCACATCAGCACCATTAGAAATGAAGAATTTCATGATATCTAAATGACCAAATTCAGCAGCAGCATAGAGTGGGGTCATTCCATAATACCTGTTTTGCTTGGTTCCTTTATCCAAGAGATATTTTACAGCTACTAGATGACCGTATTGAATAGCAGTATTGATTGGTGTCCAACCCTCTAGATCAGCCTTGTTCACATCAGACCCTTGTTGAATGAGATATTCCATGATCTTCATATTACCGTTAATAGCAGTCCCGTGTAGGGGAATTCTCCCATTATCATGTACTTCATTCACATCAGCGCCATTGGAAATAAAGAATTTAACGATATCTAATTGACCAAATGTAGCTGCAGCATAGAGTGGGGTCATTCCATCATATCTGTTCTGCTTGGCTCCTTTATCGATGAGATATTTGACAGCTTCTAGGTGGCCGTATTGAATAGCAGCATTGAATGCTGTCCAACCCTTTTGATCAGCCTTGTCCACATCAGAGCCTTGTTCAATGAGATATTCCATGATCTTCATGTCACCGTTGAAAGCAGCTCCATGTAATGAGACCTTCCCATTATCATTTTCATTATTCACATCAGCGCCATTATAAATGAAGTATTCCACGATATCCAAATGACTGCATTGAGCTGCAAAATAGAGAGGGGTCGTTCCACCATACCTGTTCTGCTTGGCTCCTTTTTCTATGAGATATTTGACAGCTTTTAGATGGCCGTATTGAATGGCAGCATTGAATGGTGTCCAACCCTTTGGATCAGCTTTGTTCACATCTGACCCTAACTCAGTGAGATACTCCATGATATCTAGATGGCCTCCACTAGCAGCACCATGAAGAGGAATCATCCCATTATCGTCAGCTTCGTTCAGATCAGCGCCTTTAGAAATGAAGAATTTCACAGTATCTAAATGACCAAATTGAGCTGCAGCATAAAGTGGGGTCATTCCACCATACCTGTTCTGATTGGCTCTGTTATTTATGAGATATTTGACATCTTCTAGTTTACCGTATTGAATAGCAGCATTGAATGGTGTCCAACCCTTTGGATCACCCTTGTTTACATCTGCTCCTTCTTGAATGAGATACTCCATGATTTTCATGTTACCACTGATAGCAGCACCGTGAAGAGGAATCCTCCCATTATCATTGTCATCATTCACATCAGCGCCTTTAGAAATGAAGTATTCCACAATATCTAGACGACCGAATTCAGCTGCAGCATAGAGTGAAGTCATCTCATCATACCTGTTCTGCTTGGTTCCCTTTTCTATGAGATATTTTACAGCTTCTAGATGACCGTATTGAATAGCAGCATTGAATGGTGTCCATCCCTTTGGATCGGCTTTGTTCACATCTGACCCTTCTTGAATGAAATACTTCATGATCTTCATATTACCACTGATAGCAGCACCGTGAAGAGGAATCCTCCCACTTTCATTTTCTTCATTCACATCAGCTCCATATGAAATGAAGTATTCGACGATATCGAAATTGCCGTATTGAGCTGCAAAATAGAGTGGGGTCATTCCATCATATCTGTTCTGCTTGCCTCCTTTATCCGTGAGATATTTGACAGCTTCTAAATGACCTCCTTGAATAGCAGCATTGAATGGTGTCCAACCCTTTGGATTAGCTTTGTTCACATCTGACCCTAACTTAGTGAGATACTCCATGATATCTAGATGGCCTCCACTAGCAGCACCATGAAGAGGAATCACCCCATTATCGTCAACTTCATTCACATCAGCGCCATGAGAAATGAAGAATTTTACAATATCTAGGTGACCGAATTGAGCTGCAGCATAGAGTGGGGTCATTCCATCATACATGTCATATCTGTTCTGCTTGGCTCCTTTCTCTAAGAGATATTTGACAGCTTCTAGATGACCGTATTGGATAGCAGCATCGAATGGTGTCCAACCCTTTGTATCAACTTTGTTAACATCCGACCCTTCTGCGATAAGTCTTTCTATGATGCAGGTGTGCCCATTTACTGCTGCGGTATGAAGAGGTGTTTGACCCATTTCACATTCGACACTAGGATCCAATCCGTGCAGGATGAGGCAATCCACAATATCTGCATGCCCTTCTCTAGCTGCTACATGAAGAGGCTGAAGTCCACCCTCGCTGGGTGACTCTAGGTTTGATCCTTGTGACATCAGATCCTCAACCTCATTGAGTTTACCCTCTAAAGCTGCCTTGTACAGTGGTGTGTATCCTTCATCATCCACCTTGTCTATGTCAGGATTGAGTGGGAGTTCGTGTGTAAGCCCATTAGCATCACTTGACGATGTTTCACCGAAGAGTGTTTGGTATACTGTATCCCAATTTTTCGAAGCTTCATTTATATCGGTTTCTAAGATCTTAGTGATATCTAATTTTTGCAACCTGCTTTCCTTTAGTTGGGTACACATATCGTCTGATACAGCAGAGTAGGTTGTGAAAGATGCGGATGTGTTGTTTAACATCTCTTTCTGTCTTTCTGACTGGTTTGTATTATCTTCTTGTGTCGTTTGTTCAGTAATGGAAACCACAGAGGTATTTGACGATGACGTGTGCTGTTGTGGTGTGATCAACGAAGTGTCCGTTGTGCCCATCCTGTAAGAAACATATATTATTCTCGGTCTAGTTCAAGTGAGGTGAAAATGTAGACTCCTTATACAGTATAAATGAACGCATTATTTTTCAATATGCACCATATGTTACTTTGAAAATGAAAAGATTTTAGTGACTGATAAGGAAATAAGCTAGTCACTTGACTAATGTCGTTTGTAATACAATAGAAGTGGTAATAAAATGTAATTGTGACATGTTCATGGTATAACAATCACAATAGTAGGAAGTGCGAAGTAGTATTTGAATAAAAATAACAAATAAAACGCTTTTCGCCACAGAGAGATGATTTTGAGCATTATTCCATATGAATAACAACTACAGCACGCACAATTTTCAGTATTAAGTATTCGTAGTTCTAAATAATAATAATGATGATAAAATACCAGAATCATTGACCCTGAATGTACATTACCTTGAGCATGTGACTGAACCCTCGTGCAAGACGATCAGTGATATTTGATTACCTCTATGTCCATAATTCATGAAATGTATCCTTGCAATTTAAAAGTTACGATGGCATTTAACAATACCCCAAAATGGTCAAAGTTCATTGATCATAAATGACCTCTAACTTTTATCATATGACCTTAAACTTATGAAACACGATCAGTGATACTTGATTACTTTTACACCCAAGTTTCTTGAACTAGGTTCATATACTCTCAAATTCATGATGACATTCAAAACCTCAACTTTTACATTGATTACATTGTTGATTACTCCAACATAGTCAAGTTCATTGACCCTTAAATGTCTTCTAACCGCAATCATGAGACCTGAAACTCATTCAACACGATCAGTGAGTAATAGTAATAGTAGCGTCATATTTTACCCAGGGAAGCCACTTCAATTCTGAAAACTGTTCTTCCAGCGGGCCCTCCTTAACATGATAATGTTATTATTACCCCGGCTTTAGCACGGCTACCTTGATCGGGCGCTCGAGCGTTCGAGGAATTTCTTCCTACAGGGTACCCATTTGACCTCAACTGGGTCGAGTGCAGCACAGAGTATATAAATATCTTGCTGAAGGAAAACACGCCATGACAATGATTCTTGAATACTCTTATGTCCAAGTTTCATGAACTAAATCATTATACTGTCAGAGTTATGATGACATTCCCAACCGTAAGATTGGCTAATTAAGATTTCGATTTCGATTCCCCTAACATGGTTTATGGTCATTGACCGTAAATGACCTTTAACTTTGGCCATTTGACCTGAAACTTTAAAGGCAGGATAACGTTTAATGACCTAGTTCCATATACTTCATAAGCTATGATGACATTCAAAACATAGCCTTGGTTAAGACTATGATTTTTATTCCCAAACTTGGTCTAGGTTCATTGTCCCTAAAATGACCTACGACTTTTGACCTTGATCATGTAACCCGAAACTCGGGGAGAATGTTCAGCGTTACTCGATGACCCCTTATTTCTAAATCTGATGACATGGGTCCTATACTTTCGAGGTTACGATGTCATTTCAAACAAGTGGAACGCATCAGGCACTTTCGCCTGCATTACACGATTCAATCCGTGCTTACTTTGAAAACGACTATTGAGTCACAATAATCACCTTCCATGTGATAATAAAATAATATTTTCATTGACCCTAAATGGCATTTGACCTTGATCATGTGACCTAGAACTCGCTCATGATGTTCAATAATACTTAATTAGTCTTATGTCCAAGTTGCATGAAATAGGTTCATAAACTTTCAAAGTTTTTATTATGGCACATTTTGGCAAATTGCACATTTTGGTGATATACCAAAATGTGCCATTAACTAAAATGGGGCTAACTATGAAACGGCACATATTGGTAAATTTACCAAAATGTGGAGGCATTCGACAAATTTTGGTAACTTCTGGGATTGTTCGCTAAGTTGTCTGTGTGTACTCGTTGCATTACAAAATACAAAATTATCTGTAATTACAGAATCCATTCGAATTACCATAAATTTTTTCTAATCACCAGTTGGTGTAAGATTTACATGGTTTAATACCCCCTTATAGTTGGATTATATCCACTACGTCCAAAGCCATTTCATCCGATTACCATGACGTCTAATGCCTTTCGGTCCAATATCATTTCGTCGGGCCACTTCGTCTAAATGCCACTTCGCCCAATAAACACCTTTTGCAATATCCATTTCGTGTAATAGCCAGTTGGGCCTAAATCAATTTCGTCCAGTAGCCATTCGGTAGCATGATGTTTTGTCCAACATCCATTTGGTCCCATTTCCCTCAATAACCACTTGGTACAATAGACAGTTGGTCTAATACCGACTTGGTAGGCCTACAACTAATATTTGGTCCAATACCCACTAAGTCTAATGCCCATTTCGTCTAATATATGTATAAATATTTGCAATTGCGAGGTAATAACAGGTCTACACGCCCATTGGGTCTTGTTTTTCACCCCCCCCCCCCCCACACACACACACACTGAATCCGGTGTGGATTTAACACCAGCCCGGAATCTAAATATATTTCCACACCAGAGAAGTGTTGAAATAACACCAGTTTGGAATCAAACCGATGCTGTTTTAATACTAATTGGTGTTGTATAATCACATATCTGGTGTTAGACCAAAACCAAAATGGTGTTGTTTAACACTTCTCTGGTGTGGACATATATAGATTCCGGGCTGGTGTTAAATCAACACCGGATTTGTTTCAGTGGATGCAACACATTCACCCCTATTAGTAAACACTATGGACTTTCCCCGTATCAGATATACAATCTACAATAACTTTCTCTGTAGATCTCAAAATTGAAGATGCAATTGTTTTCATAAATGTATTTCTCGCTTGCCATTTGTTACAAATGCAAAAACAAAACAAGAACAAAAAATGTTACATATTCCTTTGATTACAAACACATTAATACTACTTATTTCATGTCCAAATTGATTGACGCCTTGTGCGAGAGGGAAAGATGATATATAAAACAATAAACAAAAAGGATTCAATACAAAACGAGACAAAAATACAGTTCCTCGAAAATATAAAATAATTAATAATTATATTACTCATGCTAATATCATCAGAATCATAAAATACTTTCTTAGCTAATAAAATCAAATGAGGAAAACAAATAACTGAATCTCCAATATCTTATTACATTCATTGGATAACTCTGAAAAAGGGAAGGAAAAAGAAGGGAGAGAAATTAACGATATACGTGTATTTTTTTGCTCTCATACATTACAAGAATTAAGCCTCGTGTATGCAGATGTGATTCAAATTTAAGTGTCAATTTCGTAAAAGCATGAGGTTTGGTTACACATTACTTGAAGGAAAAATTTCACTTGATTTTATATCCATGAGTAGAACAAATTGCAATACCAAAATGTGCTTAAATTTGAAAAACTGCGCATAAGCTAAATGCGTCGCAGAGACCGCTATCAAAATCAGACTAACAAATCGTAATTTGTGTCTAAAATAGAGTATTCATCGTTGTCCTGTGAATTCGCACCTGCCCCAAGTAACATTTATTAGAACAATTGGCATTGGACCAACTGTCAATTGAACCAAGTGGGCACTGGACCAATTGTCAATTGGATCAACTGTCAATTGAACCAACTGAAAATGAAGTTAGACGAATTCGCTGTTGGACGAAGTGACTTTGGCCCAATGGGCTATTGGACGAAGTGTCTATTAAACTAAGTGGCCCCTGAAGGATGTGGCTAATGCAGGAAACTGCTTTTTATGTGCAGGCACATCGAGTTATAACTGCACATTTTGGTGACAAAAAATCCCGTCAGGTATAGGCATAGGCGGATCCAGCGGGGGGGGGGGGCGAGGGGGCCGCAAAATTTCGAATTTTTCCGCTAGCGCTTCGCGCTCGCATCAATTGTTTAGTTATATACATGTACCTATCCTGTTTAAGTTACAGAAAGTGCTTATAATGTCCATTATTTAGGTAGAAATCTCAACATTTCTCAGCTCGCGCTTTGCGTTCCCATTATTTAATTGTTGAAATATGTAACGTCTTCATGGCTATGTGCAAGCAGTCCTCAACAGGTACCTTCTCGATCAGTTCAAAACGTAAACAAAAAATTTTCTGCTCGCGCTTTGCGCTCGCATTATTAATGTTAGGAAGATCCCCAATTAATCATCCTTTTTACACAAAACATGAATAGAGTATCTGGGTTTTTGGACTAAATCTCGAAATTTTCTGCTCGCACTTCGCGCTCGCATCAATTGTTTACAGAAAGTGCTTATAATGTCCATTCTTTAGGCAGAAATGCCAAAAGATTTCATCTCGCGCTTCGCGGTCGCATTATTTGATTGTTGATATATGAAACGTCTTCATGGCTAACTGCAAGCAGTCCTTAACAGGTAGGCCTAACTTTTCTATTAATTCAAAATATGCATCAAAAATTTTCGCTCGCGCTTTGCGTTCTTAGTAATTGTTTCATACACATTTTTTTCAGGATATCAAACATAGCCCAGAATGCTCAAACTTTAGGACAAAATACATTATATAAAAAAGTAGTTCGCGCTTTGCGCTCGCATTATGTAAATAAAGATAATGATATTGTATATTTATGTTGATTTTAAAAGTGACTATTAGGACTACCCTTTCAAAGAAACAAACAAAATCATCTTCGAGTGGCCGATCGGGGAAAATATGGCTGAAAAATATTCCGGGCCCCACCCCCATATTGGCGAAGGCTGGATCCGCCCCTGGGTATAGGTGCACTATCGGCTTATTTTGGTAACAAGTTTCTTATATCAAAATGTGCCGTAACAGTTATTACGGGAATTAAAAAAACCCAAAACATGGCTCAAGTTAATTGACCCTAAATAACCTTTGACCTTGGTCATGTGAGCTCAAACTCATCCAGGATGTTTAGTGATACACTATTAATACTAGTTCTAAGTTTCATGAACTAGTTCCATACGCTTTTAAGTTATGACATTTCAAAAACTAAACCTAACGTTAAAGTTCTAAATGTTGACGACGCCTATAGCCTCGCTCTGCTATGCAGGCGAGACAAAAACTTAACCTAAGTTAAGACTTCAACATCAACGCGGCCGGTAACTAGAAAGTGGCGCCTATAGTTTCGCACACCTGTGTAGATCAGACAAAGAGGGGGCGAGAATTTCCGGATTTGAATTTCGTTACTATTACATATAATAAATGAAGATTATTAAAGTTTATTGTTTAATTCATTATACTTTTTGGCTACAATGTGGGTGTAAGCTTTATTCCAGGGGCCCCGCCGCGGCGGAGCGAAGTTGAAAGTGGGGGGGGGGGGGAGGCACAGGGGAAATGGGCCCCTTTTCTTTCAGGAAGGGCACTATGTTAAACATGGCCGTATGCATAAATTTTTCGCTGGGGGCAGCACGCGTAAACTCTTTGGAAAAAAAACTCGAAAGCGAGGAAGCGAAGCGACCGAGGTTATCATTGAGGCGCTTTTGCCTTTGTTAAATGAAATTGATGGATTTTATGCCAATTTTGGTGATTTTTTGTGAAATTCTGCAGTAAAAGAATGTGAGTTTCAAAATCTCGGGGGGCACTTTTTCAGTGCTTCCAAACTTTGTCAGTGCTTCAAAATTCGGCGGGGGCACTGTGCCCCCCGGCCCCCCTAGGATCGCCGCCCCTGTTTTATTTATAATGATGAGGATATGATGAAGATGATGATCATAGGCTAATTATGCCTTTGTTATTGTTAGTTAACATTGAATTTGATTTATCTATTGATGAATAGGTTAGATTTGATTGATTTTTATTGTTTAATTATACACGGTCAAACACTAATTACTTTCTGTTCATTTTATAAACAAGGCTCGTTTTCTCACGTTCCTTTTCCGTTATTTACAATATTGTGTTTTACTTTCTCCATTATCATTACTGCTACATAATGGTCTTTTTCAACAAGCAAGATACATGTAAATATTTGCAAAAATGGTCTAATTTATTATTTTTGTTTATTCCTACAGTACCACGTGTTTTGCTTTATGAATTAGCCATATGTCGTTCTTGTCCAGTAGATATATTCAGATAATGTTAAACATGTTAAATAGAATAATACTTACAGTTTCTGATCCTGAATTCCTCCAGTACAATTATCGTCTAAAAGAAAGCTCTTCGTACTCCATGCATGTTCAGTCTCGCGTTCCATCTGCCAAGACTCTGTCGTGTGCTGATTTTAAAAAAAAATGAATGTCTTAGTTATTTTCGAGCAATACACATGCGGATGTATTTTGCTCTAAGAATAAAATACTAAAGTATGTTAATTTAATACCTAATCACAATTTGGACATTACTATATGCAGTAGTTTAATGCAGCCTGTGTAATATATGAGTGTCTTTTTATCATGTTGGTAATTGGTTTTATTTATTGTATTAATATGATTGGGTCAACAAAGAAAAGATGCAAACAGAATATTAAAAAATGATGTACTTGTTTAATTCAATTCAATTTGATTTATTTATTTGGCATAATGGTACAATCAAGATGTTATAATGTAAAAAAAGGAAAAAAAATCCATATAAATGAGCAAGGACCTCTTAAAAGTAGCATGTGCTTGTGTTTGAGGCCCTATAAAGGTTCAATACTTGGGCGTAATTATAGAGTCATCAAACAAAATAAACATAACAACTCCCCCCCAAAAAAAAAAAAAAATAATAATAATAATAATAATAATAAAATAAGAACAACATAAAATAAATAGTAATAATAAATACATTAATAAAATAGGAAAATTTATGAAAATGGCACAGACATATAAGAGTTATAAATACTTTTATAGTTTATTCAAAATTAGGTTTCGGTGATGATGAAGATTCACCTGTATGTTAATTATTGACATTTGTATTTCATTAATTACCTACAGCTCAAACTTTTCATACAATGTCTCATTTCTTTACAACAAAGTACATGGAATGAAAATGATGATAAACACAGTGTCTTTTTATTAAGATGACTAATAGGATTTTTGAACATCATCGATGGTCAAATCCAAAAATAGCACTTCCTTTCTTTCAAATAACCGATTTTTTTCTTAAGACACTCTACAACTTTTTGTTTATATCAATATCATTTTCTCCATTTGTGGTAGTTTGCAAAATTCAAGAATCGAAATTTAACAGAAGTATCTTTATTTTGTGTTGGGGAAGAAGGATTTGTTTTCACGTCCCCTGCATTTCGGCTACATGCTTCAGACTACGCCAAATAAACCTGTCATCTTATTTGACGCTGTCTATTAAAAGGAAATATATACAAGTGTCTACATGCTACGTATACAATATCTTTTATAAATAGGTAAGCCTATACGTGACAAATAACGCATGCATTATGCCTCTGTAATACGACTGCCACCGTCTATTTTTGGTGATATTGGAGGGATTCGGTAAATTGTATAGAAAGGCAAAGTCAAAATCGTTCGGTGGTCAAAGAGTGTATTAAAGTGAGGGAGCCTAAGGTCAAATGCGGTACAGTTGGCAACGATTGCTGGCATTCCTACTTTTCCTCAATCGTTATCGCAGTTAATTCAAGTACTCTTTACCATGAAATCTACACGAGGGGGAAATACTTGACATTACAGAAATTCTTTGGAAATGTATCTATGAGTTTTGTTTTAAAACGATGTGTATATGAAATGAATTTTTGTTGAAAATAAATGCCCCTGTTATGGGTGAAAGAGAAAAAAAAGGAACTTCATTAGGGTGTTTTCGCAACCACTACGCAGACGATTTCTGAAACGTTTACAAGCTATTGTCAATAGCTCTTCATGAGAAAACCTTCTTCGTCGAAAACCAGTGTCGTCGTGGACTCTGGACAAACGACATATTTGCCATTTTTCGTCAGCTCTGAATTGTGATGTAAATTCCATTTCCAATAGATTCTTAACGTTCCAGAGAGTGTCTGTATAGTGGTTGTGAAAACTCATCAAGGACGGCTAGTTTGGGGAAGGCTCCCAAGACTTTGACCAAAGCTTGTTATAAATTGTAGAATCTTGAAATATTGGTTAAAAATTAAGCAAACACTTTTTTGTCATAAACTGTGAAAATGAAATTTAATTCTCCATGCTTACTCTTAATTGGTCAAACCCACTTATTCAATTTAGATATTTTAAATGAGTTCAGCTTCTTTTCTGACTCTTTAAATAAATGAAAAGATACAAATTAGTCTAACAATGCCATGCCGCTAGAATGTAACTAGATAATTGTGTTGCATTTAGTGGACAGGAGATGATGACCTTTCTGCATTCATCAAGTGATACAAGAAGGCAAAATATTATACAAACAGGAAAAACCTAAAAGGAGGACAGAAAAAACACAAGTGTACTTTGAATGAGTTTAAAGAGATAGGAAGACAACTGTTGAATTACTATAAATATTTTGTTATAACACACGAAATTGTCTTTATATTTTGCATTCATATGGAAATAATCAAAAACAATATCAAAAAAATATAAAACCACACCACACTAAAATTTGATCAAATATTAGTTTGTAAAGTAGTGAAATTGATACATTTTAAAGGGTCACTCTGGGCTTATATGTATTACCTAAATACATAAATGAAATTCACCGAGCAAAGCACTATTCGAAATTCTAAAAGCAAGTGACAAAGATATTGAACATTTAAGTTTTGCAATATTGGTGGAAGTAGTTATTATAGTTACAACATGAAGCTATTAATAGCTCCTTGGTTACACATATGTGCACGCTGTCGTGAATATCCAATAGGTAGCTGATGATTTCATGAGAGCGGTGTGGGCTCAGTCGGTAACGCGTCTGCCCGTCGAACCAAAGATCGTGGGTTCGAGTCCACCCCGGGCGGATGACTGAAGCCAGTGCGTTGTGTGTAAACGTCTCTCCCATGTTTCATAGATGCAGGCTATGTTACAATGGAAAACACTCCGTCCCTCGGATAGGACGTTAAATGGAGGCCCCGTGTAGAGGAGAGTCACCACCTTTGCACGTAAAGAACCCACTGCACTATTCGTATAAGAGTAGGGGGAAACCCCGGTGTAGTGGTCCACCTGCATTCCCCCCAATCAGTTATATCGGGAGGAGAGACCTGCGGGTCATAGTGATTCAGTTCGCTTTTCGCCTCCCAGGCACAGGTGACGCCAAACAAAATAATAATAATAATGTCCTCACTTTCCTTTGGTTTTTTTACTTAATTTTTAAGGGAATCATAGATATTTCATATTCATTTAGCTATGTCACATATCTCCCCTGTAACAAAATAAGTTGCAGAAATAATAGTTTTTCACATTATTAATACTATTATTATTGTTATCATCATTATTATTAATCGACTAGATATACAAGGGGCATCATCCCGGGTTTACGATCACAGCTCGCTCGAATTCGTCGATGTCTATAGTTTCCAATTCTGCCTGTGAAGACATGGACACTGGGAGTTCCATTCCCAACAACACAAGTTCATGTATATGAAATGACAATTGTAATGAAAACCTCTAGCAATTGTCATTATTAAAACCATCATGTCCACTCGTTACTGAAAATAAGATCATTATTCGATTTAACTAGGTATTCAAATGTTCATGTGGAATTCTTCTTAAAATATGTTAGACCAATGTTATAAACTGCATATTATATAGTGATTTACTCTTGATAACTCTTTCGCATAAACATGAACCAAGATGTGAAATATTAATAGTGTTTCAAATTTTAATTCGTTTTTTTACTTTAGACATTAAAATTCAAATAAAATAATCACGCACCCACCAATCCACACACACATATACACCCATCTACATCGGTTTATTCAAAACAATTCTCGCAAAAACCTACTTTTTTATCATGACGACTATGTAATGAAACAACATAATAAATTTAGCAAGACTAGTAATAAACTTCAATTTGCTCACCTGAGTTTCATCTTTAAGTGATGTTTCTGAATTCGTCTCCTCCCCATCCGTATTCACCCCCATTATGAGATCACCCTGTAAAATAATAATAGAGATAGTAATGAAAATGAAGCTCGGCAAAATGACTTTGGTTCTATAAAGAGTTTAGCCATTCAAGTGGTTGATAAAAACAACTTTGAAAATAAAACAAAACATATATGTAGATATCGCATTCTGAAGAGGTGATGTGTTGCTGTTGTTCGTATCAGGTGGTCATTCATTGAGAATACTTACGCCCTAAAATAATTTAATATTAATCATTTTTCTCTATATAATAATAAGGAATAACTTTTTGTTGGTATAAAGATTTTCACAATTTTTCTTTCCGTAGTGTTTTAATTTTTGATTGTTTTGAAGGAGGAAATTCATAATTCACTGGCCCCGGTAGTAAACTACAAACACCTTCTTGCCAGACAGGCACAAGTTGCCCACTTTGTCTCTCAGCTATGATAATTTCTGTCTAGGCAACTCTAGTATCTGAAACCGGCTTACTAATAGGGTGAATCTTATACGCCAGGGATTCTCAAACTACGGCCCGCGGGCCAGATCCGGCCCACGGAGCTTCTCAATTCGGCCCGCGAGACTCAGCTGTTTTTTTTAAATTCACTTTTAAGTCACAATATGAAACATAGCTCAATATGATTACATTGTGTATCCATGTAGAACTAACCGTAATAAATGGCAGTCAAATTAATTTGACTTTTAAACAAAGTTTAGTGGAGTCTTTTTTGTCTGTTCGATCTACTTTCTTATTAGATGACCAGCGCTGTTCTCACCATGTTTGGATCTACATACAGGTGCGAAAGTGCATTTTCCACAATGAACATTTTAAAGAACTAACTCATACCGAAGTACCTTGACAGGGGCCGCGGAACGGTTTTCAAAGTGGGGGGGGGGGCTGGCCATGCAAAAAATCACAATCATCTGGTCATTTCCACGTTTTTGTACATGGTTTTGGAAAAAGTGGGGGCGGGCTGAAGCCGCGCCCCCCCCCCCCCCCGCTTCCGCGGCCCCTGCTTGACCAGGGGAAGTCATTGCACTAGTGCCTTCGTCTGGCAATTACACTTTTTGTGCCAAGGTTCAAGCAACTTGTTGCTGACAGGCAGTGTCACTTTTCCCCTTTCCCCATATTGAAAGTGACTAGGAGACTGACATTCTTGTTAGAGTCTACAACATACATGCTGTATTATTCAATCTACTTTGACTACAACAAAATATTGATACTTCAAGACATTATTTGTCTCCCCAATACCAGGTATGTATAGGTACAATCTAGTCGATTCCTTTTAACAAAGTACTACAATTTTGTTATTTTTATATATTGACTTTCGCTGTATTTTGAAATCTTTCCTAATTTTGCCTGCGTTCCATTAGATTAAATGCTCCCAAAATAAGGGTCAGATTGCACAAGAGAGCATCCCGACCACAGGGGTCTTTGCGCTTCGCGCACATTTTTTTTTCTAAGTATCCACTTCACCCTGGCCCTTTCAGGTTTACTTGAAGTCTCATCTGGCCCTTCAAAAAAAGTTTGAGAACCCCTGTTATACGCAATTATTGAAAGCTTGATTGTCTCAAATGAATAATAAAAAGCATCCTTTATGAATTCTTGTTTTCTTTCCGTGCAAACAGATCAAAAAAATTAATAAATAAATCACTGTTGTGAATAGAGCAAGATGGCTGGATTAAGTCATGCTGTACAAGTTTTCAATGCTTGGATTCAAATAATTAGAAAAAAAATCATGCTTAAAAGTTTGATTGATTCGTAAAATAACAATTCACATCTGATCAACAAAGTATGTCATACGAACATTATGAAGTTCGAAATCAAATTTAGTATATATATGTATATATATATTATATAATCATCATCACAAACACGCGTTACTATGACAATAGTTGTTTCTGTAAAGGGCGTGCATCCTCAGCCAGTCATCATAACATCTGTCTGAGGATGCGCTCTCTGATTGATCCGATACCACATTGTAAACTCCTGAAAAAGACGGAGGACCGTCGAAAATTCGAGTGAATAATAAAACCTTTATTGGCAATCAAAGCATTATCATCAGCATATATACATATATATATATATATATATATATGTGTGTATATAATAATAAACACAAGTTCACAAGGTTGACTGGAGGTTCATCAAATTTATTTGCAACTCTGAGTTTCACGCACCCTACGTGAGGTGCGATCTTCAGGCAATCCCGAAGTATATATGTATATATATATATATATATATATATATATATATATATATATATATATATATATATATATATATATATATATAGTATATATTTCAATTTAAAATTAAAATTATTTTTAGTCTTGGTAATCTTTTATCTTTGTCATCTTTGTAACATTTTCTTTATAAACACATCAGATTTATCAGGTTCATGGAACGGAGAAAAAACATATATCTCGCCTTGTAAAATTACAGAGCTGACAAAACGATTGCCATTCGTGTGATCAAATTCACATTTGTACCACAAATTACTATGTAGTTTTTTTTTATTTATCGTGCTATCTTATTATTCGCTATTATGCTAATAGTACATTGTCTCGAAACATTCTTATTGCTTGCTGTACAAGAAAATGAATAAGTTTGATATTAATTACTTGTACTTACTTTTCATAGATCAGACATAAATACAGAAATATCGTCTCTCCACAATAATCCAATGAGGTATATAGTTCTTCTTGATATTTGATATTCTATCAATCAAGACAAGGTCTCGTTCGGTTATTCCCTTGATTTGACAAAAGAACCAAGATAATATCAAAATACTAGTATGCAACAGTCAATTTAAGTATCAGAGACAGCAGTCATGGCAGTATAACCGAGTCCTGAAAAGGTTGTTACGTATTGGCGCCAGAACAATATACCGATGTTACCAGATAATTTGTGCACTATTCAAGGCGACGCCTCTTAATGTCACGTGACTTTTTAAGACTACATCATACCCCGGGTATTTTCATACCCCAGGGATATGATTCCACCTGACTAACCAAATAATTAATCGGGCAATACAGTTTATGATTATTTTCCATAACTGGACCCCGTAACATAAATCTTAGCAATTGATCTTGGTGGTTTTTGTACGATGGATCATAGATAATAAATCACCGCAATCAATGGTAGAAATCAGCTCCACGATCAATCGATAAAACTTTGTGATACTGAGCCCCAGAGTTTATATTCCATGAGCATGGTGAGTCAAAGTTCTTTGAAACAATCGGTACTAACTATGCTCTGGACCAATGAGAATGCTTCACCCAATCTTATATCTTCTTATCGCTTACCATTTATCGTAAATGTTATCAATGTCAATATTTGTTAGAGCATTTTTCATTTCGTTTTATGATTATCATAACATGTGCCAATGAACCACAATAAATTCTACCATTCTATCCATTTCATTTTTGTTTTCATATCAAAGATTCCCTCCCTAAAGCCATCAAGCAATGTCGAAACACGATGTTTTTCGATTTTTCGATGAAGAAACAATGGACATAAAGGTGTGAAAGATCAAGTATTGTGGGTGCGCTTGGATGTGGAGATGATAACTTAACACCAACATAAACATACAAGAACATATCCACGAAAAATGAAAACAAAATGAACTAAGACAATCCATTAAACCCTTTTCATACATGCCTTGTACAATTCTTTCATCCTGTTTTGGTTTTCGGATTTTGAATTCTGTTTTCAGAAATGTCTCTTTTGTTACCATGACAAAAAGTTAATTGGAAAAATAACAGAGAAAATAATGAAAAATATTGCCGAAGATTTGATAAAATCCATCAAAGAATAAAAAAGTTATTGGAATTTTAATGATTAGTTTTTGACGTCATATGCGAGCAGCATTCATACATAGCGAATGGTAAAACACCAATGAAATGTCATTTTCTAAAAAAAGAATACATTTTTTTTTTTCTGTCCCTTCGTATATAAATTGACAAATCGTTTCACACCTGATAATAAAAAACACACAAATAAGTCATCAGGAGCCATTAAAAAGTGAAATTCATGCATTTTATATTACTTATCACATGGGACAGCTGCTCGTTTATGACGTCACAAATCAAACAAATTCAAAATTCTAATAACTCTTAATCTTCATTGGATTTTCCTCAAACCTTCACCAATAATTTCTTTCTGCTATTTTAACAACAAACTTTTCTTCAGGGTGAACTTCCCGTTAAATGCGAGGTGTTTTACTACATCTTTGTGGGGTTTTTTTTTCCTCAACGAAGTGCATGCATTATGTATGCAGATGATTTATCATGTAGATTAAATTTTGAGTTCTCAAATTGAAATTACTATAATGAGAAGTGTTCCAAAATAATAGGATCATACATTTTGATGTTAAGAATTCTTAAAGAACACTTAGTCATGTTTAATGTGCTTTAGATTATTCAATATTCATCACGTACAAAACTACGAGATGCGTGTAAGTTATCTCTATTTACGGCTGATCATGATAAGCTTGATATCTTCTGTTTGTCATATTTATTTGATATCATTAGAATATGTTTACGCTAATGCAGTAAAGTGTATTTCACCGAACTTGTTTCATTTGTTTATTAAGAGGGTCTATCTTCGAGCCATAAGAGCAAACTTCACGATATTTATGATCATAGTAGGCCTAATGATCTCTGAAGGTACGTAATACAAATACTAAGAAAATATGTAAATGATCTTTGGATCAAATTTATGACAATATGTGTTTGCGTTACCTTACATATTATATCTTGTTTACTTTGCTGTAAATGATTGACGCCTGGAACAAAGTGATCTACACAAGTCTACCGACCTTTCAAAATGACTCCCTCCCCATTTCTATTTTCATATTCCCTACATGGATGTACTACTAAAAATTCTCTAGTCCCTGTTTCAGGCCTGTTTCCATGGAACTACTGTCTCTCATTCACCAACTGTGCTCCTAGTATTTCCAAACACCGTTATTATCCTCATTATTACTGATGTTTTATGATTAATTTCATATTTATCGATCTAGAATTGACATTAAAATAGTACAAATGAAAATAAATCATCGTTTCCTTTAAGAATGATCAGTTGAAAAAAAAAAGAGTTGAGCCATACACAAAATAAACCATTCGAATTGTAAGACATACCGTAATAGTCGGGTAGATAATAAATTATTGCATGGCCGTCAAGTTGGGTATATATGCATTTTTTTTTGCTGAAAGTTGTAGTGTAGGGTGTCTACTTCAAGAATCCGACGGGTGCCACTTGGGCACCCTTGGGCATTTTTTTTTAAATTGACGTCATAGGCCACGCCCACTTTTTTACATACCTCTTAAATATGACTTCATATTTTACGTTAAAAACCTGTCATGTTTGGTATCAAATTAAAGCTAATGACAAATCAAATACAAATGGATCACTGGGCATTTAAAACATCAATAATAACGAGGATAATAACGGTGTTTGGAAATACTAGGAGCACAGGGTGCCCAAGTGGCACCCGTCGGATTCTTGAAGTAGACACCCTACACTACAACTTTCATAACAAAAATTTGCATATATACCCAACTTGACGGTCATGTTGTGGTTCTACTGGACTATAAAGGTTGGACTCACTGACAGTGTCCTTTTGAGAATACAGATATACATAACTATATTTATTTCAATATGACCTATTAATTGTTAAGACTACATTTATTTAAATAGCACTAGCCCACACATTAAGGTAGCCTTATCTATTTGAATTTGACTTGCTACATATATGTAGATAATAAAATTATATTATTGAGATCAAATACATCATAAAAAATCAGATTTCATCAACAAGTCCCAAATCCTGTTGTTTTCTAGTAAACATGGTATACAATTTTGTAGAAAAACCTCCTAGTTCATCATTCGAGTACTCCTGAAAAAGAATCTATTTTTGAAAAGTGGAGTTTGGATGGGGAATAACGAGGAGTCCAACGGAAGAGATTGAGTTGGAAAGGAAAGGGGATAGATGAGGAAGGAGGGGGAACACACACACACACACGCATACGCACACATACCACCTGCCGCGGAGAGCAGCCACTTTTACTGGGACAGTCAAAACTCCTCGTCTAATTTGCTCATCGCTGCTGATGAGACTCCTCAACTCAACTTAACTTCTGCTTCAAGTCATCACATCTCATCTGGTTCACAGTCCTATAAGGACGTCTCATCAACTTCTCTTCATTCTAGCATCTAGACCTTATACTCCTACCTTATGTTTACCATCGTGCAAACTTTCATAGATCATATCTTAATTCGATAGGTTGATATTTTTTAGCAATGTATGAACCATTTCATCCTTTATTCATTCAAATCGAATTCCTCATCTTCGTCTTCAAAATTTGTACATGTGCACTGTTAATGACAATTTAAACAATGCTGTTTCCCATGTGAATCGCGCAGTAGTTGTTTGAACATTTTAATCAAGTGTTTAAAATCTTAAACAACATCGCTAAAATTCAAATATTTAATTGACAAATAAGCATGATTGTTAAAGATTTCAAACACTTGTTTAAACTGTTTAAACATTTGCTGTACGATTCACATAGAAAACAGCGTTGTTTAAATTATTTTTAACAGTGTAGAACATATGCTATTTTGTGTATGGAGGGGTCTTTTATTCTTCAAAAAATCATCGTAATTAATATGCATTTCAGATGAGACTTTAAATTAAGGAGAAGCGGGAAAGACTCAATATGAAAAAATGGGCAACTCTCCCACCCCCCCCCACACACACACACATACATACACGGTTCACTCCCCCATCTCGGTGGAGACGTTTCAGTTCATTGCAAAATATCATTCTCACCCACACACACACACCAAACCAACCCACTGTAACGCTCGCATTCCTTTTTTTATTCGCTCTCTATTATCTCTCTCGCTATTTATACTTCAGCCAGTGCCCCCAAAGTTAACTGGAGCAGCAGCGTTGATCAGGTTTCTCGGGTAACTAATAAAGTCCCCATAAAGTCCAAAAAAGGGGACTCCCTCTTGGTCATCTCGTTCTTGATAAGAAAAAAAATTGTATTTTTGTTTTTATTTGATATCCATTTTCTTCTTGTAACCGAACCTTATCATGCTAATAGGGGCGTATGGGTTTGCATACTATGACACTCAATAGTTCTCCACCTTTTTAAAAATCTTTTTATTTTTTTCAATCTCACTATCTCTCTCTTTTACATCTCCCTCATGTCAAATTGTCCAACCCTCAACCCCTGTCACTCAAGATCGTTTTGCATGTTTCTCTTTCTTTTTTTCTCTTGGATTCTTTCGCAATATGACATTTTTTCAGTTGTTTCCCCGCATAATCATAAACACATTAACTACCTGAGACAATCAGGTTAAATAAATAGTTGTAATGTTCAGGTTTGTCTCCAGATTTTATTACAAGCATGAATGATGCATGATCGTGAGGAAAAGGTGTGCGTCTTGATGTTGCCGACTGATATTTAAACGGACATGTTTTTTTTACTATTAAAGCCCAACAACACCACACTTGACCATTTCAACATACATGTAGAACTCGCCAATATAAAAACCACTTTAAATGAGGACCATTCATGGTCTAATCATCATAAGTTGAGATATCGTAAGCTAAACAATAATCGCTATTGTGTGTGTGTGTATTTGAGTTTTGTCAGACGTGTATCAATCAGATATGATTATTTACGTCTGGGACCGACCTTTAACGTCATAAATCCGAAAGACGTAACGAAAGGCTCGAACCTCTGCATCAATTTGTAACTTTCCCCACATAGCTTGGATTACAGGCGCACGCCAATCGTTATTCAATGATGTATTGAAGTCTTAAATGTTCAACAAACAATAACATCTTTTCAAATACTCCTTAAAGTATCAATCATTTGGTAAATAAAATCAAACCATACATGGAAACGAATTATCCCAAAGTACCTATTACTAAATCTAATACACCGTTTATTAGGAATTTTCATGATTTGAGCACGCACCGGGTTTATCATGTTGCAGAAACCACGTTCAAAGGTCGTTAAGAGAGATTTCTGTGTTGTATTCTTTTATATGAAGACAGATTATTATACCGCGTCATCTTTTAAAAAGCAATGTGAAAATGTGTTGGCTTAACGTTTGGATACATATTTTAAGGTTATACGATTATAAACAACCACTGGTTATTACGTCAATAATTTAAAATGTATTCCATTTTGCATAACGATTCTTTTTCCATGTATACTAGTATACGTTTATACCCAGTCTCATGATTTCCGGTTTATATTTTACATTAACCTTTCAAACGTCGTGTTAAATGTCATTGTATTAAGGAAGTATATAGTTTAGTTCAAGGGTAAAAACTTATCAAGGACAGTAAAATCCGTTACAGAATGAATTGAACGGGAATCATTTAAAAAAACCAGCACATATAACTACTTTTTTCGAAATATGAGTAAAATTGAGCACTTTTGTTTTGAAATACAAGTATGATAAGTTCAATCAAACTACGAACAAGGTCAGAGCTTGACAATGCCGTTCAAACTTTACTGTTAAGTGAATTGCTCTAGGAGTCTAGGTCATCCATAAACCGGATGAATTCTAAATGCATGTAACTCAATTTTAAAGATATTGATTATAACGATAATTTGATTTGATTTATTTTATCTTCTGCATAACGCAGTATAATGGTGACCAAAAGATGTAGTAGTAGTAGTAGTAGTAGTAATAGTAGTAGCTGGAGTGGTAGCAGTGATAGTAATATCAATTATTTTATCATGCTTCTTGCCATCATCATCATATTATTATTATTATTATTTCCATTGTCCACAACTTGATGTTCTGTTGGTATATTAAACAGCAACCGGACTTCTTCCAGAAATCTAGGGTTATTGTTCTATATTCTATTAAATGGGTCCTCTTCTCATTGTTCACTTCTCTTTCTAATTCAAGACCTTCCGTAGGATATGAGCTGTTTCAAGCAAACTTGTCTTTTGTATCGTTTCAAAGGACACCTCGACTCCTAGAACAGCCAGAAAGCTTCTGTGTCTTGTTGTCACAGTTCCTAAGGCTCCGATGACTATTGGTACCACCTTCGTCTTCACCTTCCACATCCTTCTCAGTTCCCATGCCATATCGTTATACTTCTGTATCTTTTCCTCCTATTATTATTATTGTTATTATTATTATCATTATTATTATTATTACTATAATAATTATTACTATTTTTATTAGTATTATTATTATTATTATTAATACCAACATGCTTATATAACGCATATCACTGCCAAATGCGTCCCTATGCGCTTATTACCCTGGCCTTAGCCCCGCAGACTTTTTACAGCGCGGTGGCATTTCAAGGAATATTATTATTATTGTTATTATTATAAACCCCACCCACGTAAACACACTTAGGTTGCATTATTGTTGAGTTTTACTAAGTTTAAAATATGCAACCAACTTGTAAAAGGCCAGGTTTACCCACAACCTTGCCAAAAAAGACCATGGTGTCATGGGTTAGTTGAGTTAAAGAAAAATCACATAATAATGTTTCGGTTTATAAGGGATGTACTTACATCATGCCTGCTGATTATCGTGAGCAAATTTTGGTCCTAAAAATAATATGCTCCCTCTGCATTTGTTTTATTATTCTTCCCTTCACATGTCTTTTTGTGTGACTGTTAGTTAGTGTTGTGGCGTCTCATTCAGCTACTCTGTTCTAATATGCTTGGATTTGTTCTATATTCTTTCGTTTTATTCTTGGTGATCTCATTTCTAAAGCCTTTGAGGCTTTTAGGGACACCTTTTTTCTTTAAATTCTTTGCATTCATTCTATACTGTTATGGATGATATTTATGTCTTGTCTAAGTATTAATGATATATGTATAAATGATTGTATATTTTTACTAATTTTGTATTTTGAAAGAAATAAAAGACACTTTTACACTTTCCCCTCAATCATACTACGGTATCAATGAGGACCTAAACTTGAAGATGGTTGTTCCTGACAGGTGCTGATTTGAGATTGATTGAGGTGATACTGAATAGAAAACAAGACCTATACACACAGCAAAAACTCCGGTGTTGATTTAACACCAGCCTGGAATCTATATATGTCCACACCAGAGAGGTGTGAAACAACACCAATTTGGTTTTGGTCTAACACCAGATAGGTGTTATACAACACCAATTAGTATTAAAACAGCATCGGTTTGATTCGAAACTGGTGTTGTTTCAATACCTCTCTGGTGTGGACATAATATAGATTCCGGGCTGGTGTCAAATCAACACCGGAGTTTTTGCAGTGCACTATTTAATCCTGGTCGTGTTAAACGTCATCGTATTAAGGAAGTATATAGTTGAGTTCAAGGGTAAAAACTTATCAAGGACAGTAAAATCTGTTACAGAATGAATTGAACGGGAATCATTTAAAAAAATACCAGCACATATAACTACTAACTACTATATAACGAAATATGAGTAAAATTGAGCACTTTTGTTTTGAAATACTAGTATGATAAGTTCAATCAAACTACAAACAAGGTCAGAGCTTGAAAATGCCGTTCAAACTTTACTGTTAAGTCAATTGCTCTAGGTCATCCATAAACAGGATGAATTCTAAATGCATGTAACTCAATTTTAAAGATATTGATGATAACGATGATTTGATTTGATTTATTTTATATTCTGCATAACGCAGTATTATGGTAACCAAAAGATGTAGTATTTGTAGTAGTAGTAGTAGTAGTAGTAGTAGTAGTAGTAGTAGTAGTAGTAGTAATAGTAGTAGCTGGAGTGGTAGCAGTGATAGTAATAGCAATTATTTTATCATGCTTATTGCCATCATCATCATCATATTATTATTATTATTATTATTATTATTATTATTTCCATTGTCCACAACTTGATGTTCTGTTGGTATATTAAACAGCAACCGGACTTCTTCCAGAAATCTAGGGTTATTGTTCTATATTCTATTAAATGGGTCCCCTTCTCATTGTTCACTTCTCTTTCTAATTCAAGACCTTCCGTAGGATATGAGCTGTTCCAAGCAAGCTTGCCTTCTGTATCGTTCCAAAGGACACCTCGACTCCTAGAATAGCTAGAAAGCTTCTGTGTCTTGTTGTCACAGTTCCTAAGGCTCCGATGACTATTGGTACCACCTTCGTCTTCACCTTCCACATCCTTCTCAGTTCCCATGCCATATCGTTATACTTCTGTATCTTTTCCTCCTATTATTATTATTGTTATTATTATTATTATCATTATTATTATTATTACTATAATTATCATTACTATTTTTATTAGTATTATTATTATTATTATTAATACCAACATGCTTATATAGCGCATATCACTGCCAAATGCGTCCCTATGCGCTTAATTGGATATTATTACCCTGGCTTTAGCCCCGTAGACGTTTTACAGCGCGGTGTCATTTCAAGGAATATCATTATTACTATTATTATTATCAAAAGTATTATTATTATTATTATCATCATCATTATTATCATCATTTTATTACCATAAGGAATTGTTCATTGACCAATTAAGTCAAAACCATCAAGGCGGAGATTAACCATAATTTCAATGTTCCGAGAATACTGAAATTTATCAAATATGGCAAAATCATGAAATGGTGAAATTCAGGACCAAATTTTTTGTTTTTGTTCGGATGAATTTAGGTGATTAATATTATTTTCTAATCGATTTTGCGACATGATACTTTTAGGCAACACTTTAGATAATGAAGTTTAATGTTATCCTAAATGTTTTTAATAGCGAGATAGCCGTTATGATTTACGCGTATTTCAGTGGTATACGCATGATAGGTAAATATCAGTTTCTTGACATTTCGACATTACATGCTGCGGAACAAAATCCCTGTTCCACGACATGTATTTCCAGTCTCTGATATTCATACAGAAAATTTATTGTAAATATATTCCATCTTTTAGCGACATTTGAGTGTATGAAAACCTGGTATGAGTTTTTTTTTAATGTATAGTTGTACGTGAGGGTGTGGGGGTATGTGTGCGTGTGTAAGAGAGAGAGAGGGGTCTTGTTGATGGAGAGCAGTCCATTTTGGGGGAGAGGCCGATTTGCTATTCTTCTTCTTCATCATCATCATCTTCTTCTTCTTCTTCTTTATGTAGACCTGCATCAAAAACATATACTCAAGGGCAGTGGCCATGTCATCGGAAATTATTAAACAGAACAACGGAAGAAATAATGGTGATGGAGGCGGACTACAACTCTACGACAGACATTGCCACTGTGTTAAAAACTCACTTTGAAATGTCTTGTCATACATGCCAAGTGTCCCTATTGCAACTCATGTGTTACTATCTTCGTGAAATATTTTCTTTAGTGTTGATGGGGATCTGTGGAGCCGTGATATGTGCAAACGCCGGGATATGTGCAAACAACGGTATATGTGCAAAATTTCGCCGGGATTTGTACAAACAACGGAATTTGTGCAAACGCCACGCCGGGAAATGTGCAAATCTGTCAAAATTTATCAACGGCATCTGTGCAAACGTGACGACGGGATATGTGCAAATGAACAATTTTCACGGGAAAAGTGCAAACCTCCGGGATATGTGCAAATTACTGTTTTTATCCATATAAAGGCTATTTCTCATGAAATGTTTCAGTCATAAAATTACTGTTAAAAATGAGAAACATGCCTGCATAAGGGAGAAGCTACAATGACATCGGCAATGAAACGCTTTTCAGAGAGGCGGCGGGGGGGGGCACCAACCTTAAATTGAAGACCCACTATCGTTTGGAATAACATGGATGTAGAGTGTAGTCTTTTAATGCTCCAGACCCGGTCATTTAATCATTTGAAGATCCTTCTGAACTAAGATCCTGTACTAAAGCATACATAAGGAACATAGCCATTCAAAAAAAAAAAAAAACTGCAACACCTCACCGTTTACCAAATTAAGACCTTGTAGAAATAATTATAGAATGTAGTCTTTACCCTAGACCTTGTTGTATCAATAAAAAAAAAAATCTAATTTAATACCTCACCGTCTAATTCCTATCGGCGAATACGTTGTTGTTGTTGTTGTTGTTGTTTTAGCTTATACGGCGCGTGTCATTCAGTAGTGAATATTTGCGCCAAAAAAACCACATCCACCGAGCCGGATTCGACTACCAGCGACATAAGGTTAATCATCAATCATCTACAGTCCCCCGCTCTACCAACTGAGCTATCGGTGGTTACTGGGTTTAAGGTGTAGTTTTTGCTCCAGAACGGGTGATTAAACAAATTCAAAACTATGTAAGCCCCGCCATCTTCCACTACTAAGACTCTGTTATAAAGAACGTGTATATATAACGTATTCTCAATTCTCCAGACCCGTTTATTTAAACAAATTTTCAAGACCCCACAGTCTCGATCATTCCTGTGAAAAAGATGGATATAAAGCGTTGTCTTGTCTCCAGACCTTTGATTAAAAAGCCTTCAGAATTAAGACCCAAGACTAAGACTCCGTTATAAAGCATGTTGTTGTTGTTGTTGGTTTAGCTTATACGGCGCGTGTCATTCAGTAGTGAATATTTGCGCCAAAAGCAAGGGTACATATCGTAGTCTTTACTCCAGACCCGTTTAAAAAAATTATGTTATAATCTTCAGAAATAAGACCCTGTAAGAAAGCATGGATATAAGAGCACAGTCTTTACCCCAGACGCTGTTATTAAAAAAATTAGGAGATCTTCAATTTGACGACCCCACCGTCTCATATCTGTGGGGAAAAAATTGATATAGAGTGTAGTCTTTACTCCAAACCTGGTGATTAAAAAGAACTTAAATAGTAAGACCCCATCATCTTCCAAACTAATAGTCTATAAGTATAACAAAGCACGGGTACCTATAGCATAGCCTTTACTCCATATCCATTTATTAAAAAAACTACACTGTACACCCACTGTATAATTACGCTGTATACCCATGTGCTACATTACAGGTTCTTAGTATTGATGATGACGGGATTGACGTTTCGAAGATTCTTGATATTTTTTTTCAAATGACTGGGTCTGGAGAAAATAATAACTCTATATCCATATGCTTGATGACATGGCAATGGTTTAGAAGATGGTGAGGTTTAAATTGTAAAGTTTATTTATCTTTTTAACCACCGGGTTTTGAGTAAAGACTACGCTTAGCTAGTCCAGGTATAGCGTTAATCCTGTTGTTTGGAAGAATATATGGCCAAGACTGAGTATTAAAAATTAGACTAATAACCTTCATCTTGTAGGGTAAGGTCGCATTGGGTCTGGAAAAGGAGACTACCAGCATGGGTCGGCAGAGCAAAATTGATAGGGGAGGGGAGGGCACAGCGAAAAAGGGCACTTCCTCTTTTGAAAAGGGCACTTGAAACAAAAAACTTTTTTAAAACAAAATAGCATAATGTACCCTAGTAGGGTAATGAGCAAAATGATTTAGTGGGGCAAACATGGCGTGTGGGGCAAAATTTCTTTAAAGCTGCGAGCGAGCGAGCAAAATTTTGAAACTTTTAATGAAAAAAAAAAACATTTGTGATAGATTTTGACATAGAGAACACTATCATATTTCACCACTTTTCTTTCCTTTTCTTCTTTTCTTTTTCTTGGTATTGAAAACTTTTGGAGTCCATGGTACGAGGTCCATTTCTTAAGGGGGCAAGTGCCCCCCCCCCTCTCCCTCTGCTCAGATGCCCCTGCATAAAAATAAAGGACGCTAATTGCAAATACATATACCTTATATTAGCAAATTGGACATTTGAACAAACCAGAAGAGAAGGGGCATTTATCAGAATATTCATATGGGGCACTTGATCAAAGGTGAAAATGTACACACTACAGAAGAAGAATTTCACTCTGAAAAGGGGCAACTTAACCCTATCTAGGTCGGGTTATTTTTGGAATTCATATGGCCGGGGGGCGAAATTATTTTTCCCACCGAGTTCTGGACCAACAAATGAATATTCATGACTTGCGTCTTCGGATTAAGAGTACGCATGCGCGTGGACTCTGCCTCGACCAGTGATGGTCGTAAGCAATTACGTTCAGTTGCTCAGAATGAATATTAACATCGTCAAATTACCGGTACTCTTACATAGTTACATATGCCTTATATATATCCAATTCTTAAACACTTTTCAAACTAGCTGCCATTAATGGCAAGACATGTGCTAGGCTAGGGCTCGCTTAGGCTAGCGCATTAACTTTACCTCAAATCTGCACCTGTCTAATGCCTAGTACTAATCAGTGTTGTAGTGCCTTGGCCTTGAACATTCAAGCCTTGGCCTTGGCCTTGAGGATTTTGAGCCTTGAAATTTCAAGGCATTTTCAAGGCATTTTGTATTATGTACTTTCATTTGTTTTATAAGTAATTATAAATGTTTCTGTTTTTTTAATTATATTTAATGACACTAATGGTCAATACTACCAGTCACCAGTAACATCAGCAGCAGCAGTAGTATGTGTACTAGCAGTGTCATCGATTGTAATTGTCACCATTATCAAGAACTTTCAAACAAAGAATACATCAGTTATGAAAATTAGCATTATGTATTGGTAATGTGTTGTAATCATGACTAATGATGTTAATGACAGTAAATAATAATGATCAAGATCAAGATAATAGTGCTTTGATGACAAGAATAAATTTGACATCTGAATGCAATTTTGACAACAATATTCATACTTTAAACATAGCTAACTCTAACGCACGATAACAAGGTTGATTTCTATTCCATTAGGATTTTCCTTGTATTATTTTCTTTGGCCAACAAGAATGAAAAGATTTGGTAAACTTGAACACAGTCTTCAATTTTGTCATATCCAAATGGGTTATGTCAATGGCATGATGAGCCAGAAACTTTGGGGGGCCAAGTATTATTATTTACTGTCATTATCATCATTAGTCATGATTACAACACATTACCAATACATAATGCTAATTTTCATAACTGATGTATTCTTTGTTTGAAAATTCTTGATAATGGTGACAATTACAATCGATGACACTGCTAGTACACTTACTACTGCTGCTGCTGCTAATGTTACTGGTGACTGGTAGTATTGACCATTATAGTGTCATTAAATATAAAAAAAAACAACTGAAACATTTATAATTACTTATAAAACAAATGAAAGTACATAATACAAAATGCCTTGAAAATGCCTTGAATTTTCAAGGCTCAAAATCCTCAAGGCCAAGGCCAAGGCTTGAATGTTCAAGGCCAAGGCACTACAACACTGATTAGTACTAGGCATTAGACAGGTCCAGATTTGAGGTAAAGTTAATGCGCTAGCCTAAGCGAGCCCTAGCCTAGCACATGTCTTGCCATTAATGGCAGCTAGTTTGAAAAGTGTTTAAGAATTGGATATATATAAGGCATATGTAACTATGTAAGAGTACCGGTAATTTGACGATGCTAATATTGAACGTGAATGCTTACGACCAGCGCATGCGTACTCTTAATCCGAAGACGCAAGTCATGAATATTCATATGTTGGTCCAGAACTCGGTGGGAAAAATAATTTCGCGGCCGGGGGAGGGGGGCCTCCCAGGCCCCCCCCCCCCCCCTTTGAGATCTCGGCCGTCGACCGCGCGATCGCACCGAAAATTGGCACGCATGTTGTCTGTGATATAATCTACAAAATTGTATAGTAATTTATTTCATGCAAATCGTTATTACGTAATTATGCTAATTTATGCGTAATTAGTATGCAAAATCATACTTTTCCTCTAACTCCGTAAATAAAGCTCCAAATGTTCTATTTTTGGCATAGAAACCCTTTGTGATGTTTTTAGCAAGTGTACATGAAAAAATTGTGATATCAGATCAATTTCCTATGTATGATATTGTCTTTTTGCAATTTCTTATATGTATTTCTTTGTTTTTTGGACCTTTTGTTTTTCATTGTTTTTCAATGAAATTCGTTGGGGACTCTTCTAAGATCATAAACAGCATAAAATACATACATTTAGGCGTGCAAAACTAAAAATAATCATACATTTATGATTTTTGGTTGAAAACACAATTTACATTGACTTTGTACACGAAATCACGTTTTTGAGCAATTCTTGGTCTGAGATGCACTTACGTAACATTGCGTAACGTCGGAACCGCGTACCCGGGTGACGCAAAATTGGTCTCAAAAGGTGTGGAAGACTTGAAAGCAAAAAGTCAGCTAGCAGCGCGGTCAAAAAAAATTTGCGCGACGAAAATATCGTGCGACTCGTTGAGGGGGAGGGGGGCCTCCGAGGCCCCCCCCCCCCCGGCCTGGATAGGATTAAAGGGGCGAGAGGAACATTTTAAAATGATTTTTATTATTTAAATATGCACTTTTAGAAGGGATAAGAACGCGAAATAAGGAAAACGGACAATGACAGGGCATGAAAAGAGCGGTTTTAAGGAATGGAAATTATCTGATACGAGAATGGGCACTTATATTTATAAAAAGGTAAAGGGGCACACTTTAACACATAAAACAGGTCCTTCTAAGATGAAAGGGGCAAAGTTCTTGGGTTAAAAGGGAAAACTGTTTAGTGCTTCAAAAAGTGGGGGCACTGTGAACCCCCTGCCCCCCCCCCCCCCGGATCGCAGCCCCTGCATTCATATCATATGGAACATTCGTTGTAAAATCGAGGTGTATGAATTGCAACTTAAAAATATTTCATTTAGAGAGTAAAGTGCATCGCATTTGTGGGTATATAGTTCAAAATTAATGCCTCTTGTTGGTAAAGTGCGCTAGTATGACATGATTGTGTGGGAAATATTTTTATATACGTTAGTGGGTACAGTGTTTTTACACATGTGGCTGATATTACACAAGCTGGCGTCACTTTGGGTGTGTTAAAAGAGATAGGAAACAATGTCTTGTTTGAATGTTCATAGATTCATAAAAAATTAATATCAAATGGCATAGTAATCAAGACATTTTGGGTTTATAATTAAATTTTAAAGAAATTCGACAACTTCTGATGAAATCTGGAAATGAAATCAACAGATCAAGTTCAATGTGTGTATCAGTGGAAATCATGCTTGCCTCTCCCACCCCCTTTAATAATTGCCCCATGCAGTGTTCGAAACAGTACTAAATGTCCCTTTAAGGTGACACGACATATACTCCTGCGAAAATTGCGACAATTAATATCTCAGAAGGCATAGGATTAGTGTTAGGATTGTGATAGAGTTTTTGGTTCAGAATATTGTCATGATTACGATTAGGGTGTATTTAGTTTTGGAGGTTAGCTTTTATGTTTCGCTTAATGTTTAGAATTTCCATCGGAGCAATTGTCGCCAGAGCAAATGTCCACTAAGCCTGGTGCCCCCCCCCCCCCCACTGCCTCTCTGAAAAGCGCTTCATTGCCGATGACACTAGCTGTAGCTTCTCCCTTATGCAGGCATGTTTCTCATTATAACAGTAATGTTATGAAACATTTCATGAGAAATATCCTTAATATGGATAAAAACAGTAATTTGCACATATCCCGGAGGTTTGCACTTTTCCCGTGAAAATTGTTCATTTGCACATATCCCGTCGTCACGTTTGAACAGATGCCGTTGATAAATTTTGACAGATTTGCACATTTCCCGGCGTGGCGTTTGCACAAATTCCGTTGTTTGCACAAATCCCGGCGAAATTTTGCACATATACCGTTGTTTGCACATATCCCGGCGTTTGCACATATCACGGCTCCACAGGATCCTATATCTGGAAATTTCTGAGTATTTTTCAGCATTGCCAATGTATCCGATGGTCTGATCATGCTGATTGGCCGAACAAAACCAAATCTCAGCGTGCCCGTTCATCATTAACTGCTGTACAATGAGGTTAAGCATGTGAAATTTCAAGTGCCACAAAGTGGATGTTAGTAAAATGATTATAAAAAACAATGATGTTTATTATATCCAATAAAATGTTATATAACAGAGAACAATATTCAAATTAGTCAATAAAGTGCTTTGCTTAACTGAATGCAAAATGTCAATTATCTATTTCTTGAATGAAACACTTTGATAGCAAATGACCTGTCAAGTATGTTAAGGAGATGGTAGCTATTATCAGAGAAAACAGAGAAAAGGATTCTCCGAATACAATTTTGATATGATGTTAAATCGGGAGCTTTATAGAGATCACGTGATATCCATTCGTGCGCATTGTCTGCGTTGTCGGCATGTGAATTTATACAGCGGATCATTCCCTATTCCCGCCATTTCTGTCTTGCCTGTCTCTCTCGAGCCATCGCAGCTTTCTTGAGATTCCTGGCCAATATTTATATTTCTGCATTTGTAATCAATAAGACGGTGACAATTTATTCAATTTCATTATTTCATCGGAATTTTGGTGTTTTGAGGTTAAGGACCAGACTGCTCGAGTTTTTTATCGGTATATTCACATCTTCAGTAGATAGTAAATAAACATAATGGTAAGTAAATACATCTTTAACATTTTTATAGCTCAATTTCGTATACATCACTATCGATACGTATACATTAGATGGCAATCATTAAATATATTCAAATGTTTAATTTGATTCTCCGTTTAAATATCCATCAGGATACTGCCTATATACAATATTTGTTTTAATTCACCTCACAAACATTGAGGTATGATTCCATCATCTTATTCCTTGTTATTGGTGTTGAATGTTATTTTTTTTTATCAATGATTTTAATTTTGTAACAAAAGGTTTCAAGAAACGATATCTATTTTACTACAAGACAGTAATGATTTGGACACGGGTGCGAGTAATACATGAACGCACGTGTATGTGCAGCGGTTTCATGGCATGCAATAAGCCTTTAGCCCACGTGCATGTATGTTAATGCATTATTCATTTAGGTGTGGCTCTTGCCGGAGAGAAATCGTGCAACCGTTCTCTTTGATGTAAGGTTGCTTGCAATGACTAGTATTATTTGCAGTATTCTTCTGGCGTACCTACTGGCGTACAGATGGGGGAGGGGGGCTTTCACGATCAAGAAAAAAAAGGAAAGGAAAGAGTGAAGGGTAAATTGTTATATAAATTTCTGAATAGCATGTCAATACGTATCACAAAATGTGATTTTTTTTTTCATTAAAAATGTCGAACATTTTTGCTCGCTCGCAACTTTTTTAATAAATTTTACGTGATACGCCGTATCTAGCCCCCCCCCTCAAATTATTTTCGACTCATTATGCCACTGCTTCTACCGTCATTGTTTGACGAGCACTGTTTAATCTTAATCCTAATTTATCTTAATCCTAATTTTCTCCATATGGGGAAACGGTGTTTTGTTTGAAATGGCATTACCCATTGATGGTCTGAATAAGAGAAATAACATAACCCCATCTACTCCTTTCCTCGTACACTAGGTTGGGTTCCTTTGCTTTTATATAAAAAAAAAAACAGTGATACTCTCAATTTTAACAGACAAGAAATCACAACATTTCAATATTTGTCTTCGATTGTGGTTTTGGGGAATGGCCATGATCATTAAAACATGATATTATTGATTTTTGTTATTCTCACATTTCTATGATAACTTATTGTTTTATCATTTCGATTATTTGGATAAAATATGATTCATATTGTTGAATGGGTTTAATTTATATTTGTTTGAGTAGTACAGGATACTAAAAAATGTTATGGTGTGTCTCATCATCAATCGGTCTCTCCTGTTTTTTTTTCTGTAAATGCAATTACATTCATTGATACATTATTTCATCAGAAATCATCCCTCTTCAATTGGAAACTGCAAAATCCTAATGTCTTCCTATTTATCACATTAGATTTTTTTTACAGAAAACGGAAGATATACTTATCGATTGATGTGTCTTTATTAACAGTGTTTCGTTTGACACTTGCAATGTACCATTATTTATATGATTTAAACTGAATGAAATTAATATATACTATTAAAAACAAAATGAAATCAAACTGATTACATAGTAATGAAAATGCTGACAATTTTTGGACCACTTATTCTTCACATTACAATAAAAAGACCACCTCAATGCTTAGACCTGTTAAATACCAATTAATGTCCTTGTCTGCAAAGAAATAGAAGCCAGCAATTTTTTTTACACGAATAATCCGATATCATTTAATATAAGAGATAAATTCATCTTTTATATCCCTCGATCTAAGCACACTGAGAATGCTTATGTGCTAAATCCAAGCCATACAAGAACAGGGGTCAACACTCCTGATATGCCTGAATGTAATTAATTCGTCTGCATCAGATATGTAAATTGGTGCTGACATTTTCCTTTAGAGGCGCCACGGGGAGTTTATCTGCTTTATCCCCATCTATGTGATTTCTTGTACGGTTATTGAGTGCGGTTGGCGTCCCTCAAAACAGGGATGTTTATGATAATCTTGATATTTGCCTGCGCTGGATGTGCTCGTTTCGGTTTGAACCGCGATAATTGCCTCTTTGCTATCATCAAAACTGTGATGGAGTATGTTTAAGATAATTCATATACTCTAGTATTTCTTCCTTGACCTTTGTGCCGTTTGTTAAAATCATGTTTTCATTCCTTTTCTTTGGTAACTTAACTTTCGTTTCTTTTCTTTCCTTTTCCCAGTGGCATTAGCCTTGTTTTTTACTCCTTTTTTTATATTTACGCTCCAAATCAATACATAGTCTGTTTATTCCAACTATTACATTTCACAAACGACTTTTTTTTTCTAGAACTAACACCATTAGTAGGAATTCGACACACCTAACCTGCCTAATATGAACATATATTACACACCTACAATGGAGCAACTCAGTGCATGTCTTAATGTCCTTTGCACATGTTTTATTGTGAAGAAATGAAGGAGAATTTTTGAAGAAAGATTTATCAATTTTTATTTTTGATGTAACCTCTTAACCCTTTCAGGACCTTGATATAAAACATTGTTTTTATAATGATCTTGTTTTCTCTTGAATAAATATGTTTCAATAAAATAAAAGTATTATTATTAATAGGCAGTAGAGAATGTTGGAGATGCAGTTTATTTTTGCAAAATTATAGTTATTTTACTGGATACATGTGCATGGATATTTGAATAACATGATAGAAAGCAATTTACGAGTAAGGGATGGTGATTATACTGGCTAGTCAGTCAGACGAATATCCCTTAGGGTAAACCAAGTCAGCATGACGTTACATGAGTCATCAACATTTCATTTAAAATGCCTCAAGAACATCTTGTTGTCTGCAATGAAGAACATTCAGGAATCGGGACACATATCCGCCTCTCTTCGAAAATATTAAGCTACACCCCCCCCCCCCCATGAAGGAGAGAGTGGGATAGTGGTAAAATGATTGTAAAGATCTTATTAGGTTAAACGGGAAATCCTTTAAAGATAGGAAAGAAGAAAAACTCTCTGTAGAATTTCCGAGTTCTTTTCATCTTACTGAAAGGAATGTCATGAAATTAATACTGCAAAGTTTGTTTCTTCAGATATCCTTATATTCAAAATATTGGAACTAGACAGTGGGCAGTTCGAGCAGAACATTTGCGTGTAATCATATACTTTTATTTCGGTGTTCAGTATAAGGGATTTTAAGTATAGCGTTGATATTGTGTTTCCAAAACACTAATGCAAACATTAATACTTGCATGTATTATTTCCAACATTTCTTAATCACCTTAAAAAAGTGTCTTTACTGGTGTGTTCCATGAAAATATATCGATCTGAGTTTATGTTTATCTTTAGTGTATTCGAAGCATCTTCACGTAATTCGGGTGTAAAATTTGAATAGAGGGCTTAATGTTGTACAAGTGAGCAAAGCGATATACGAATTTATTAAACATTTTGGGTTGCAGAATAACTGCTAATCGGTCAACACGAGACTTAGGAAGAAAAACAAAATGATGTCCGCGGTGTTAACTGTGACGCATCGATACGTAACGCCGAGACTAGATCATCAAGACACGCTTGATAAATATGCAAAGTGCAAATACATTAGGCCCAGTCTCTCCTCGACTCAGAGGAGGGTACATGGAGAGATGGGGGGCAGATGAAGGGATTTTTCACTCTGGGTAAACGTTATGGTTGACCAATCACAGGTGTACTGGTGGGGAGTGGGGGTTCGATCGAGCCCACACCCACCCCTCCCCCCCCCCCCCCCATAATGGAATAACAAAAGGAATAATGCTGCTACTAGAAATTGTGAAAATGATAATAGTAATTATAATAATAACAATAATAATGATGATGATAGTAATGATAATAATAAAACTAATAATTAGTATTATTATTACTATTATCATTACTAATATTTTTATTATTATTAGCCACAATACTAAAGAATATATTATTGAAATGAATATAAATAAAATAATAGAAAATACAAGAATATATATTTAAAGAGTTTTACAATCTATGCAAAATAATAAATGAATATAAACATCACCAAAATCGTGTTCCTTATTTATTGTATTTTTAAATGTGATAATTTGAATCAAATTTTCTTTCACTTCGGTTTGATTGGATTGTTTAGGGCCTACATACCAAAATCATTTTAAAAAACAATAAAAGGTGTAAGATTTTTGGGGCCTGCTTGCTTCGATCTATCAATATCTATCTCCAATAATATATTATATTGTGAGTCAGCCCCTTGTTTCATCGTGTACGCCCGTTACAAAATGATCAGAAAATAGTGATTGTCATTGAGATGATTTCAGGGTTTCTTTTCAAATGAAAACACATGGTCTTGCAATATATGGCGTATCTGCAAAGGTCGATGCTCGTACTAAACAAGGGAAACTTATCAACATAATATACATTCACGTCTCTCCGCCAGATGTGTCTGTATTTCAATGTTTCCCTATGGGACTATGGTGACGACTTTTACTGGTTTTCACTCCTCTTGTTAAATTTATTCCCAGGTTGTGCACATTGTGAAAGATATCTTAACTCCCAAAACTTCAGCAATCTTGATTTCCTTAACAGTTGGGAAAGTCATTTTTCTATTAAAAAAATAATTTGGTGTGTCTAACTCACTTTAGCATGATTCACCCCATTTTGCTCTATGTATTTTCTATTCTGTGGGGTTTTATTCGTTCGTCACTGTATATTCATCACTTCATTTGGTAAATACGTTACCGCCGACTATGAAGGATACATGTAAAATATTGAACCTTATTTACTAGAGTGCACAAACTGATTGTCCCATACCCATCTATGAATACATGTAGTTTTAGCTGCTAAGAATTACAGTTGTTAATATGATGTACCTTATGATTTGTTAATATTGCTCACTTCTCTACGCATTTGGGTAACCTCAAAGCAGCATTAAAAAATCGTCTTCAGTCTTTCCGAATGAAACAAAAACAAATTTTCAAAATGTATATGTAAAAAAAAAAAAAAAATTATAACCCCCTTAATTTGAAAGCATTTGTTTTTTCTTATTTGCACCATGGTCCAAATTACTTGCGCACTTGCCTACATGAATAACTGTCACCATGCCATCTCTGACTCATGGCGCCGCAGATAGAGTTCATTATCCACCCCCCCCCCCCCCCCATCCTCGCACCCTTTGCCTCCACCAGACACTGAAGTCTCTTATCATGCTTTACCCTCTGCCTTTTTCACCAAACGTGACTCATATATTTCCTCATCTTCATTTCGTAAGGAAAGGATTCTCCCTGATGATTAATCAGTGAATGATTTTTGTCTCCTCCTCGTCCCATCTTGAGGGGTTCAATCATCCCTCCTCTGATTCAACAAGGAATAATTCATGACAGACATATTGTATTCATATCATTATTTCTGGAATTTCCCAAAAGAATCCCTCTTTTGATTTGTGTGATGCATTTTGTTTTATCTTATAAGATAAAAGATCTTCTCCGCTCGAATACAGTATAAAAGAAAAATGATTGCATATGTTTTTAATCCTAGGCTTCCTTTCACCGATATCCCCCCACCCTCTCTCTCTCCCTCTATCTATCTGACTTTCTCTCCCTTACTTCATCTCACTCTCTCTTTAACTTTGTTCTTCCTCTTTTTTTTTCGTTTTTGTCTTTCTTTTTCTTCAATTTCCCACCCTTTTTATACTTTTTCTACAACTGCCCGTCTTTCTTTTCTCTTATTTTCTTGGTGTATATACTATTACTTGCATGGCTGCGATTTATTCTTCTCTTTTCTCTGTTTTATTTGTTTTATTTAAAATTTCAAGTTTTTTGTGTGGTTTGGGGTGTGTAAGAGTGTGATGGTGTGTTTGCGTGTCTTTTATTTTACCTTTATCTCTACATTGATATATATATATATATATATATATATATATATATATATATATATATATATATATATATATATATATATACAGTATATATATATATATATATGTATATATATATATATATATATATATATATTGTACATTACCTCTGTCACACCCGCGCACTCACCTCACATACTATCCAAATATGTCTGTCCCCTTTTTTTATACACAAGCACATGTCTTTCCACCCACACACTACCATCATTCTTTTGCACTATCTATCTAATCGAGGATAGTCCACAGACAGATCTGCACTGTTAAAAGAAACTGATTTTACAGGAAAAAAAAGATTTTGCAGAAAGTAATAACAGAATCGTTCTGTAAATTCATAAAACAGGAATTTTTCTACAATTTAAAGGGGAATCCAGCCTTGGCCATAAAATGTTGTGTTGGGAAGGAGAAAAATAAATTAAACAGAATGGTGAAAATTTGAAAGAAATCGGACAAGAAATAAGAAAATTATAGCTGCTTTAAAATTGGGATCACTGATAGTATGTAGATTTCAAATTGGCAACTGGGTAAGTAAATTATGACAAGGGGCAAGGACAACTTTCCCATAGGCCATGTACTTTATTATCAGGGATTTGTGGTTTTCTCCTAAGTACCCATTCCCCTGGGGCAGTAATCTAAATATAACACAGGTAGTATATTGTTTAATGTCCTCATGAAAGAAAAATATAATTTGAAGTAAAACTTTGAGGAAAAATGACATTTTAGCCATAATATGAAGTGGAGTACATGGAAGAATAGTCCTTGCCTTACATCACTATGACATCCCATATGCGGCCAATTTGAAGTCTCCTTGAGTATAGTGATTACCAATATTTACAACTTTGAAAAATTCATAACTTTCTTGTTGTTTGTCCAATATTGTTCAAACTTTCACCTATCAACTTGTCTGATTTTTCTTTTTCCTATAAAAACAGGTTTTTATTTGGGTTGGATTCCCCTTTAACAGAACAGGTCTGTTTAAAAAGGGGAAATGGTGTTTTATTTAAGGAAATTTGTAAGGTTCCTTACACCAAATACCAATTTCCTGTAATTGTACATGATATAATGTAAGATTACGCTATCTGGTGAGATTACAGGTGTTCTCGCGACTCTGCTGCAGGAACTTATTTTAAGGATAAATTTTCTAACAGTGTGGGGTGTCCTCAATTTTGATTTGATATGTCCTCCATTGGAGATGAAAACACACACGGGCATGCCCACAATAGATACGCACACACCCTATTACGCCATTCTTACCAGCATACACTTACATTTACATATTTTCTTTATATACCCCCCCCCCCCAACAGTACAACATTGTGCTAAAATGAAGGTGCAAAATAATGTTGCTACATTTTGTTAATTTGTTCAGATGTAGTGATCAATCAAGGTTACAATATTATGAAACATTTACTTTTATATTTTATTTCAATTCTGCTTCCCGTAATTATTGCCATGTCAATTATTCTATAAATGCTACCAACGAACCTTAATTTGTCGTAATAATCTACATGTCCGTCCTATCTTTCAGCGTGAGTGTATCTCAGTCCATGTCGGCCAAGCCGGAGTTCAGATTGGCAATGCTTGTTGGGAGTTGTATTGTCTCGAGCATGGCATACAACCTGATGGTCTCATTACAGAAAAGACTGATAACAATGGCAGAGGTGATGATTCCTTCAGTACCTTCTTCAGCGAGACATCCAAGGGCAAACATGTTCCTCGGGCCGTGTTCGTTGACCTCGAACCCACCGTGGTTGGTAAGTTTGATATTCATCGGACATTACTTTTGTAAATATCAATCCGTTTCGACCTCTATAGCGTCGCAAGCAACAATTCTGTAGGTCAAAGTCAGTGGTGAATAATTTCTTGGGATCTATTTGCACAATTTCCATATAATATATTCCTATTTAACCAACTAGATCTGCACTTTCTATATACACTTTACGTAAAAACTCCTTTCGATTTTCCAGGTTCCAAAGAAACAATATGTGATCCTCGATGCATTGATATCAAATAATTTATATTTAAAATGCTCTGTTTTCTAGATCAAATTAATTCATCATTTCAAAAATCATTAGCAAAAAGGAAACAAAAAAGCAATCGAATAAAACCAAAAAAGTCTGAAAGAAATAAAGGAAATTGTCAATCTTTGAAGAGAAAATGCTAGTTTCTTAGCGCAAATGCCACCGGCGCTTGTGATGCCTTGCCTTGTGGTGTTTGCGATCGGATGTTTGGCATTGACCACGAAGAATATGCAAATTTCCGAAGACGAATCTTTTATTCATATTCTCAGTTGCTGCAAGTAATTGCAGCATTGCATTTCCATCTCCCTTCTTTTCACTTTGGTTTCATCGTTCCCCCCTTTAATCCAGATGAAATCCGTCATGGGTTGTACAAGAAGCTGTTCCATCCTGAACAGATGATCACCGGAAAGGAGGATGCTGCTAACAACTACGCCCGTGGTCACTACACTGTCGGCAAGGAAATCATTGACATTGTCCTCGATAGGATCAGGAAGTTGGTGAGCAAATAAAATGAAAGTAAAATGTAACACATTCTTTGCCGTCAGCTGTATTGTGATTGCGTTTGTATACTGTATATTATATTCTATACTTCCCTGCTTGTTTCAAGAGATAACCTTTTGTTTCAATTTGTCTTAACGGTTTGAGTTCAATAAAGTGAACTGATAAAACATTTCATCTTGCTAAAACATTCAAGGTCATGTAGCTCGATTTTTTTTTACTCAGACATACGATAGTGGATGCAAAACCGAGAAACACGGACAAGAATCAAATAATGTGAATAATTATAAAGCTATTGAGCAAAACTCTTTGTATGTATGTATGTATGTATGTATGTATGTATGTATGTTTTATTTATTTAAATACGGGATAAAAAAAACCTGCTTTCAGCCGCAAAGCTGTTTTTCAGCAAGTCCGTACATAAAAGTTGAAAAACATAAAACAATTATAAATACAATTATAAATCATGAACAAAATAATAAATACAAACATTTGAACAGACAAAAATTACATGATAAAAATAAAGATTTGAGATAAGAGAATAAGAACTATAAAAGCAACAAACAAAATAAATATATACACATTTAAAACATAAACAAAAGCACAATCAATATTCATGATAAAAAATGAAAACAATACAATGGTCAGAATCTCAGTCAGTGACAATTACGGAAAATTAATAGGAAAGATATTTTGGATGCATTTTTAAAAGCCGGTAGATTTGTTTGTGTTCTTACAGATTGGGGGAGGTTATTGAATAAATGACTGGCAAGATATAAAGGGCTATTTTTAGGTGTAAGAATTGCTTTCAATAAAAGGGATTTCTTAACTCTTTTGCAAATGTTTTATCTATTATTTCAGGCTGATCAGTGCACTGGATTGCAGGGATTCCTGATCTTCCATAGTTTCGGAGGCGGTACTGGGTCTGGCTTTGCCTCACTGTTGATGGAACGTCTCTCTGTTGACTACGGAAAGAAGTCTAAGCTTCAATTCTCTATCTATCCTGCTCCTCAGGTTTCGACAGCAGTTGTAGAGCCATACAATGCAGTCTTGACCACTCACAACACCCTTGAGCATTCTGATTGTGCTTTCATGGTCGACAACGAAGCCATCTACGATATCTGTCGCACTAATCTTGACATCGAGCGTCCCTCTTACACTAATCTCAATCGTCTTATTGGTCAAATTGTTTCTTCCATTACGGCGTCTCTGCGATTCGATGGCGCCCTCAATGTTGATCTAACAGAGTTCCAGACCAACTTGGTGCCATATCCTCGGATCCACTTCCCGCTGGCCACCTATGCTCCAGTGATCTCGACAACCAAAGCAATCCATGAGCAGCTGAATGTGGCTGAGATCACTAATGCTTGCTTTGAGCCGAATCAACAGATGGTGAAGTGTGATCCCCGCCGTGGTAAATACATGGCCTGTTGTCTTCTATATAGAGGTGATGTGGTTCCTAAAGATGTAAACTCTGCCATAGCAATCATCAAGACAAAGCGGAACATCCAATTCGTCGACTGGTGTCCAACTGGCTTCAAGGTCGGTATCAACTACCAGCCACCCACCGTGGTCCCTGGTGGCGATCTTGCGAAGGTTCAACGTGCCGTCTGCATGCTGAGCAACACCACGGCCATCGCTGAAGCCTGGGCCCGTCTCGACCATAAGTTCGATCTGATGTACGCCAAGCGTGCCTTTGTTCATTGGTACGTTAGTGAGGGTATGGAAGAAGGAGAGTTTGCAGAGGCCAGGGAGGATCTAGCAGCTCTGGAGAAGGATTATGAAGAGGTCGGTGTGGATTCCGGCACAGGAGAGGAGGAAGAAGACGCTGACGAGATGTAAATCCAACACACTACATGCATCTGCTGGCTTGCATAGTTGTAAATGAAAATTAATTCAAATCCAATTGGTACATTTCATTAAAATGAAATAAAAGTTCATTACATTCATTGTAATTTATAGTTCTTGTCAAGCTTGCCACCGACGAACAATCTCGTATGCTATCATAAAAATACATGTTCATGACTTGATCATGAATTATAAAATATTATGGCAAAGTATTATATTGTTAATAAAAAGTAAACCAATATACCATTGATGTTTTGCAGTGCTTTGCTATCTTTGTCATTGCAAAGAAATGTCGTATCTGTTTCATACTGTTAAATGTGAAGTCTTTTACGCGAGTTCTGTATCATGTTTCCCCTTTTCTTTGCATTTTAATTCCTTTTTAACTAATGCTTATCATGCTTATTGATGCAATCACGGATGATCGTCTTCTGGATACATTACCACATGACTCCGAACTACAAAGCAGTCAACTGATATTTTTATTTGTTATTATGTGTATGCCATGTATGTGTTCTGTATAATATTTCATACGTTGCGATTCGATTTCATTTACTCGTGGCGATTGTTTCTGGAATTTCCGAGTTGGTTTCAGAATCGGTGGAGTCTATGATTATGTCTTCCATTATTTATTGGTATTCTTTCGAACAAAGGACTGCTTGCTTCCACTTCACATCCGTTTTTAATGTGCTTAACTTTGAAATGTAATGGAAATAATTTTATATTGAATTGCAGTATATATGTAAATGGCCCAGCTGTACTACATGGTTTCAAACAAAAGATAATACGTAGTACTCTTCCAAGCATAGGTGTAAGGTAAATAGTAAGTATTATTAAATTATAATGTTATCCATATGAAACATAATTCCAAAGTCTTAAAAAGAGTAGAATAACTAATAGAGATATGATAATGTAATAGTAGTAATATATATTGTAGAAATAGTGTGTAGTAGTAGCATCATTGGCATGCATGAGCATTATTTGGTAGAAAATGTTTGTGACAGTAGAACTTTTACCATATACCCTCGATAACTCGCAACGTAGAACAATGCGGTCATGATGGTGGTGGTTACGAAGGCCGTATCAGTATCACAACGATATATTATTTGTAATTGAAGTTGTACTAGCACTGGTAGGGGATAGGCTTCTATGACATACTACATAATTATCTTATTTGCTGCAATGTCTTTAGGATAGCATGGAAAGATGTTTATAAAATGAGTTGTAATTAAAACAGCAGCAGCACTATTAGTGGTAGTAGTAGAAGTAGCAGCAGCAGCAGCAGGCAATAGTAGTAATAGCAGCAGGAGCAGTATCGTATACTAGGAGAAGTAGGAGAAGAAGAAGAGGAGGAGTAGGAGAAGAAGAAAAAGAAAAAGAAGAAGAAGAGGAGGAGGAGGAGGAGAAAGTGGGCAGTTAGCTGTATGCTTTTTACATTTAACACTTTCATAAATGAATGGTGCAATACAATTGTAAGTATTATTTGTAGTTTTGATTGTGGTAATACACAAGAAATATTATTAGTAGAGAAAGGATTAGTAGTACGAGGAGTATTAGAAGGAGTAGTAGTAGAAGTAGTAGTAGTAGTAGTAGTAGTATAAGGAGAAGTAGTAGTAATACCAGTAGTATTAGTAGTGAAAGCTAGAAGAAGAAAACGAGAGATAGTGAAAAGACTGTGAAAAAGGGTTAAGAAGAACTAGAAAAAGAAGGGTAGGCGGAGAAGAAGAAGCGTTGATGTTGGATCATTAATTACTTCTAAATTAGATGAGGCTGGTAAATATTATCACCAATAATTTCAATTTAGCATACAGGATTTATAGATCATGCATTTCTCCGAATTCGGCCAAATTCATTTAGTCGCCACCACCACCTCCTTATTATTTCTTTTAAATATATGAAAATGGGCGCGCACCTAACAATGATCTCATTTTCTTTTCTACATTTTAATGAGAATTTGATATTGGAGCTCGGTGATAGGGCCCTTTAAAATAATATACATGTATGATCGTATTCAGAATATTAGGCATGTTAGTTTGCATCGTAGCTGAACTATGCTTTTAAAACTAAATCAGTATGTTAGCATATATGAATTATATATGAACATAAAGCCTTCCAAAGCCCAAATTCTTATTGAACTGAATGCAATTAGTTTTTTATATTTTCTTTTCTTATTTGATCACGATACTGAAATGTCATTCCGTTTATAAAGTATTCACTTTGGATTGCAGCTGTGTGGTTTTATTGAATAAACATGAATATTAAGCTATATTTGTTTTAATTGGTTTTCTCTGATGCATGTTCACGGAATGTATTTTGATATCACTCTTAAAATAAAATGAATTTGGTTGCGTGACTCAAAACATGGTTCCGGAACCCGCTGCCAGATATATAATTTGTTTAGCCTCTGTCCCAAGATATGACGAGTGCGCCATCTCGTGATGAAACGTGTACATACGGAAATCCAACATGCTACAGTCTCCAATGGACCCTGCTAATAAGTAGGGTATATGCTTCAATTAAAAAAATGGTGAAAATGTCGAATATGTTGGTAAATATACTCTGACAGAAAGAAAAGTCAGAATCAACTGACAATGGGAGATTTCAAATCCGGTAGGCCTATCGGTGTTGGTGTTGGAAGCACAATTTGGATTGCGTTTCTTTGTTCTAAAACTTATTCTGAGTTTACACGCCAACATCAAAAGGTCAACACTGAACTTGAAATCACATATTTTTTACCCTTTTTTGGGGGGGGTGGGCAGGGGAAGGGCTCGTACTATGGTAAAGAAAAAAACTACACGTAGTATTCACCAACGTATTGGTTATTTTGTATTTTGAGAAAGCCTTGTGAGAAGCATACCCATAGAGTTAAGTAAGTGTTCGGGGGTATGTAACTCTATATGAGTATACATGTACCTCATTTTCGTGTGCCTTAACAGTTAATTCATTCTTAGTTTATGGAGAAATCCATATTGAGATTTCTAAAAAATCTCAATCTATTGAAATGACTCCCAAAAGCCGTTTTTCTTTCAATTTCGTTCTATAAGGACTAAAACCATGGATTAAGTCGTTTGAAAACATTGTAGGAGACAGGCAAAGTGACTGAACATAATAAGGAGAGATTCAAAAAAAGAAGAACAAGAACATTAAAATAGGAAAAAGGAAAGGAAGAAATAGACGAAGGAGAAGGAGAAGAAGAAGAAGAAGAAAAAGAAGAGGAAGAAGAAGAAAAGGAGGAGGATGAGGAAAAAGAATGAGGGGAGAAGAGGAAGAAGAAGAAAAGGAGGAGGAGGAAGAAGAAGAAGAAGAAAAGAAGCAGAAGACGACATAAATAGGGAGAGGGGGATATGGAGGGAGAATAAAAGATTGGAGAAAAACTGAATCAAATCACATAAGGGAAGAGGGAAATATCAAGGACCAAACAGAATGGTAAACTTGAAAAATAAACAAAAGGTGAAAAGACAGAGGGGGAAATGAAGTAATATAAAGTGGAATAAAAATGAGAGAGCAGTATTTTCCATTTATACAAACTGTATAAATTTCAATTGTATAGTATTTTTAGAATCGTCCTGTTGAACGGAGGAGATGATGACAAATGGTCATGAACATCCGTACTTTGCTTCCTTTACAAATATAATCACGATTTTAAATTGCACTTCAATTAAAAGTGATATTAGCATTATCAGTTTGTTTTGCAGTGCTAACTATTTAAGTAGGTTTTCCAAGAGACAGAGAGGGGGCGCTATACCTATAGGTGTTTGCTTTGGTTCTGAACCGTATGATTAATGATGTTTAGCTTTTCCAAAGTCACCTGAAATACTACACGCCTTACTCAATTTATTCCATTTAAATATAACACTTATGGGAAACAAAAAAGACAAGTGCAGATTTTCTACTCATTTCATCTTTATTCGATAGATATTTCAAGTAAAAATACATTCAACATTCATAATTAAAACATTAAACCAAGTAGTGCTAAATTTACGAACTTCACATTACGTATTTCTTCCTCACATAGTTTTTACCCGAGCTAAGTGCCTCAAATCTAAAAATGCCATAATATTTATGCTAGTATCCCGACCCAATTCGCTGTAAAATGAAAGTCTTATTCGAAAACATAAAGTTTCTATATTATCATTTTGGCATTTTAAATGTCAATAATTGCTGTCTCGTGAGCAACAATGAAGCAGAAACGTTACATACTGTATATAGTATATATCAATATTTGTTCTCAGTTGTTTGGATGAGCATGTCATTTAATTTTTTTCTCAATTTATCTAACAATTATAAGGAAAAATATAAACTTAACGGGCATAGCTGAATTCCCAATCTATTATTGAGACCAGGCAACATACATATATCATTGTAACTTCACAATGATATATCACTCTGTTTAAAAATAAAGTCACTCATCACAAAAACCATATAACATGAAATACGGCTAAAATTTTACCATGCCAAAGGATAGATAACGAACGTCGTTAAGAAATAACTATTATTCCTAGTTTTGAAATTCATTTAGGATATCTGGTATCATTACGAATAATGATAAACAAAACAATTTGTACACACTCTCAAGAAAGCACATAGTTAGGATATCAAAATACAATAAAAAGATATCAACCTTTTAAAAATAAATTGACAGTATTCATCACGTTATTGAAGAGGCAAATTTATTACTCTTCTTTCACGATCATCACTATCGTAAATTTGGCGCCATTCGGGGGCCATGGACCCCCAATATTTTTACGAACAAGATAATAAGGTAGGAAAGGAAAGAAAAGGAATATGAAAGGGGTGAAGAATGATATCATTTTCTGATAATTATTAATTTTCAAAATCTATTACAAATTCATATTTTTACACCATTTTTTTTCACTCGTTTGCAGCTTTTTAAAGAAATTTTACCCCTTGCGCCATGTCCTACCCTTTAAAACTTTTGGCTCACTACACTATTATAAGACGTTACTGTTCTGAATATATCTACACATGTTTCAAATTATGAGTTGTATGAATTCTTAAAAAGCAATATGAATCAAATTACATCTGAATTAGAGGGGCGGACTGCCGGGGGCTGCTCCGGGGTATCTATAAACAGGCATAATCACGATGATAGGGAAATTATCCCAAGGAAATATTCTATTTTGCAAATATTAAATAAGCGATACTGTAATCAGACCATAAACAGAAGACGAAGCTAGATTATTTCTCGTTTCTTTTGGTCATACTCATTTCTTCCTGTTTTTCATCAATGAAACATATTAGGGGCCCTCCCCTTCGATGCCCCTGAGGGCCATTGCTATTTTATCTTTGTAATCCGTCGGGCTTTGGAGGTAGAACGCCCAGTATCATGCTGTTGCGTACTACCAAACAGATTCAATTCCCCTTACGGAAGTCGATAGATTTTTAAAACTAATTTTAACAAATAAAATATTCTTGTGAATAGATATCTATACTGGATGTGATTACAGGTTTACGCACAACAAATGATCAACTTTACTCTATGCTTTCAATACATCCAATGAAATACATATGTCCATAAATTATGACAGAAGATTCGAAATATCAAAATAGAAGAATTATATACACCACTTATTCACAATTACCAATGAGGTAAGCATTTGATATCAAACATGTCCAAACATTGGTAATAATAATCGTGATAAATCAACAAAACTATTGTATTCAACGCTGCGATTCTTCGAATCATTTGATGAAGCTTTCAATTCATGACGAATTTCCATAACGAAATGAATCATTAATCACGTTATGAATTATTAATTCATAACATCGAAATTTCTAAAAGCGATGCACTTTTCATGCACTGGTCAGAGGCTAAGAAATGATTTCAGTTCTACGCATAATGCTATTCTTTATCCAGGGAATGAAGGTTAAAAATTTTCTTACATCATGTACATCAAAAAGAGAAAATTACGTAAAAATAAGACTAAGTAGTACTGATATACGGGTCTTTAGAACAATAATCACTTGTTTGGTGTCATTTTTTAAAACCTGAATGCAACTGATGCGAGTTGGATTCGGTTTAATGCGACTAGATTCATCTTGAGTTTAATTCCTTCATTAGTCATCAATTAAAATATAAATTCAAATTCTAAGCCACTTATCAATGCTAAAATATTTCTCCTTTTCAAGACTAACAACAGTGTATATATGAAATACAAAGGTATTTCGTTTGATGACAAATTCATATGGCACTTTCTAGCAGCATTGTATAAGATAAGATCGCATTGTTAAACATGTACAATTTCTACTCAAAACAATTAGAATCGTCATTACACATGTACCAGCATACGAATAACTTGGAAAAGAAATAATAATCGCATATACATACATTTATTCTTCAAAGGAGATGTTTACGATCGATTTGTACAACTGGTGATGACAAAAAATTATGTGAACGATGTACTTTTGGTGGACTTAAAACTTCAGACAAGAGAATATACATTTTCCTCTGACAACAATATTTGTATGAAAAAAACAGATTCATCTTGATTTTTTTTTCTATTTGACCGGCATGTGAGAGGAATTATTGATATGTTCTATATAAAATAGTCGCGCAAAAGGTAATATCTGTGGTTATTTTGTATCATCATTGGTAAAAAAAAAACCATACCGCGAATTATACGTACCTATGTGGTTATGTAGTAACCTCTTCATTAATGTTTAGAGTTGCCTTTTATTATTAGTCATGATCATATACCGGTAGAATGACAAATTACAAAAGATATCACATTGATCACTATATGGCTGCAAATATAGTGTTCCAAGTGAAAAGGTCTAGATATGAGAATCGTCTTCTACTAAGAATGAATATCTAAAAGACCAACTGAATACCATAGTAGAACCTTTATAAAATGAAAGCTGAAAGACTATGCCTGATGGATTGTGACAAGACAAAAGCATGAGTAGTTATAAAAAGTTGAAATTAAATCGATCCACTAATTCAAACCTCTATCAAAATCTAAGGAACATCCACTTTCCAATTCACCTTGGTGGATGAAAATGATGATTTTGATGGTGGTGATTGTGGTGGTGGTGGTGGTGATGATGATGATGGTGGTGGTGGTGGTGGTGGTGGTGGTGGTGGTGGTGGTGATGATGATGATGATGACAATGATGATGATGATGATGATGATGATGATGATGATGATGATGGTGGTGGTGGTGATGATGATGATGATGATGATGATGATAATGATAATTATTATAATGGTGGTGATGATGATGATGTAGGATTTAAAGGTATGCAGCATTTACATGATTTACAAAGCGATCAATGAAAAGATGCTAACCAGATTTCCCCATTCTAATCCTTTGACTATACATTTAAAAATCATTATCATGACTATACTTAGTGACAGCAAGGGAACCGTTTCATAAAACTTCTCATCAATGATTACTGTGCAATTGACCAATCAAAAAGCACAATTTTAGTAGCTAAAAACAATATCTTGTAACGTGTCATTTAAATCAGTTTCATGAAACAGAACCCAGATTTATTGGGCTATTATGAAAGGAATCTAAGGTTTCATTATAACGTGCTTAAAATATTTGACATTATTGCTAGGAAAGTAGTCCAAATAATGAGATGAGATGGTCCAAAATTTGAGGCATTGCCTGTGCAATCTACAACATCATCAGTGAGTACGGTGACTCTCCCTTCGAGGGCGGGTGCCACGGGTGAGAGACGCTGGATGTACTCGGCAAAGACAGCAGAATCTAAATTACCTGAGTAGACAAAATATATAATGAAGATAGCGGAAGTTAATGTTGAAAAAAATGTTAAACTTTACAGAAACTGTAAAAACTTGAATGTAAATGATGCAGGCGTTGGAGGGTCTGCGGAGCGAAGGGGGCGGCAACTACGACAGTCTGAAAAACAATGAATGTAGCTAGCGCCATCATTGTTTGGATGGAGAGACGAGTTGAATACCAACTCACTTAAATTCCTTTATTTTGGTCACTTCTACCAAGCTTAGGTTTGCTGTATTATTGTCCGATTCTTGTTAAAAATCAATCTTGAAAATTTCAGAAAATTCGGGAAATTTGTTTTGAAAACACTGGCTAGTCAGGAGTGGGAGGGTATCATGAATGGGAATGGAACATGAATTCATATTTTTTTTCTTCTTTTTCTTATCCAATGTATTCTTCCGTGTATAGAAAAATTGTATGTATTGTGCCGGGGCCGAGTGGTCTAAGCTAAGGCGCCTGACTAGACATTTGAATGTCCGGGGTTCGATCACTGGTCACGGCATCTATGCCCGTGAGCAAAGCTTTTAGTCGATAGTGTCTCCCTTAATGGAGATGCTACATGCATTCTTGTTAACTATGTGTGCACTTGCTTAACAAAAATCCTAAAGATATCAGAGTCGTTCAATTTACAATACCCACATAAGCTTATGAAGAGAGGCATATGAATGTCCCTTCCCAAAAGAAAAATAGATTCTATTGCGGGTACTAACGCACCCCCATCATCAATCACGTCTGATTAGTTGATTCCCAGGAGTTGATTTAGTACAACTACATGAATGTGTGCCAGTGTCAATTGTACACGTGTCACAGGGCGCATTCCACAAAACATCATAAATCATGGCAAATACCCTACAAAAATATCAGTTTCCATTTTATTGTGAATATTTAAAGTATTCTGAAGGAGTTAATGAGATTTTAAGTATGGCAAAATGGCTAATACTTGATTCCATTCAACATAGAGCTATAATCAAGATAATTCTACATGTTGTTATCTCATAAATGAAACATGAAGCGTCGTGTGGTGCTATCCGTCGCATAAATCAGAGGGCTGGATGTTTGCTCCGCTCTAACTTTCACACACTAATCGATTTATCAATCTCAACCCTGGGTTTAACACTATACTCCACCCTAGACCTAACATAACCTAACATTTTGCATCCTTAACCCTAACCCTAGTAGAAGAAATTAAGCCCGGAGCAATTATCGCATGAGCAAATGTCGTGTTACCCGAGAGCGACAAGTGTCATTTGGCTAGACGCCAATCTACACTTAACCACACTTCGTCCATGTGTTCATTGGCTAATAAGCCACCATGAATGCTGTTTGTTTTGTTACAATTTTAACCACTTGATAACCATTTTAACCACTATCTGTGAAGTATCTAAAAGTCATTGTTACTATTTGATAAGAGCTATATAAATATTCTCATTAGATTGTGCCCATTATGGTTATCATTATCATCATTTATATAAAAGTGGAATATTATATCATTATCTCTCAAGCCATAATGAAAAATCTCTTAAAGTGGAATGCAAACAAGAATAATTGGTCTCTTATCCTTCTTCAACCTTAATTATTACTGATTGGTGGATATATTGTGTACTATTTACACAACACTCTAATTTGGGAAACTATTGATGCTTGTAATGTCCAGGATATTCAAATATGCTTTATTTTTCCTTTCTTTCTGTTTCTTCCATTTTGGAGCACTTAGTGACACAATTGTAATTTGCAATACATAAAAACAAAGTATCTTTTAAAACCTAACAGGGCAGCTGCCTTGATATTAGTTTATGTACTGTCAAATGCCTTTCATGGCACAGAGCAACCGAGAAGAATTTGCCGAGAATGGGTGAATCAAGACAGCAGATTCGTCCTGGACCCCGGACAAGCGACATATTCCAGTTCACCAATTTTCGAAAAAGACCTCACAGCTGTTCATTGTCATTGGACGGGCATTTCCAATATATCTAGGCTACTGTGTTTTTTAATCTGTTTTGGGTAGCAGTGTAAGATCTCCCTCATGTCTTAATTGACAAAAACGAAAAAGCTGGGTTTAATAGCAAGCTATTTTGACGACTAAGAAACATTTTAATGATAAAAGAGATCCAAAAAGATATGATATTAATATTTACCTGTAACATGATTCATTTTGTTATCCCTGACAACCGTGTAGCCATCGCCACCACCTGCTAAGAAGCTGTTTGTGACGATCTTGTAGACGCGTTTGGTGTCCAAGGGTTCGTAATGTGGCACCGTGCAGTTGGTACAGAGCGCTTCAGCCAAAACTACCCGACTGCCCGGTTTCCTTGCTAGACTGTATGTAACTCTCATACCTGTATTTTTATAAATGAAAATCATTACCATTAATTTCTATTTTTACCATATTCATTCCTAAGATAAGATAAGATAAATTGTTAGAAGATAATACCAACATAAGTTATCTGGTTAGAGTTCACAATATGTTTTAAAACATTGCTTTGACCATGAAATTAGACCAAAATGATATAACGCGGTAGATTTTACACTTCTGTGTATTTTTCATTTTGAACTGCTATTTTTCCTATAACAGCCCCACTCAGTATATGAAGTATCATGCACTCTTTAAAAGGACTGGTAAAACAATCAAATCTGGTGGTGAGTATGTGTCCAGCCGACGAAAATGGTCAAAATCAACCAATTTATTGGTTGGAATCTAACAGAATTTTGATTGACCATTTTTTATTGGTAAGACACATACACCTACAGATTAGTTACTTTGACCAATCCCTTTTAAAAGTGTGGATTCGAAATAAATATTAGGGTCCCGAAACACATAGTTTAGCGATTATTCGTACGCTTGATTTTCACGATTCATTGTAAATTGTTGTCAATGCAACCGTGAAAAAAAATGTTCTACGATCATTGCTTAGCTTTGTGCTATATGGGTCCAAGAAGAAAAATGTTCAGCAATATCGAATGTATTTTAAACCAAAATTATCATAATTATGTATTGGGGATTTTTTTAAAGCAACCATTTCGGACAATTTCGGACTTACTTTAAGCAGAGAATCGTTAGTACTTTTTTTCATGGCATTATAAAGTAGGTTATACATCAGCCTACTGATCCTCTATATGTTATAAAACAATATATAATTTTCTGAACAAGAATCTTGATTATCAGGAATCGTCTTCAAAAACGAAACAAGGCTGAAATACTTCACGTACAGGAAAGCCTGAGTACGACGCAATTTTTTTTCATCAGGAAGATCTAAACGGGAAGTTACAATCTCGCTAAAGTATGCTTACTCTGCAGGCACAGACCCTGATTGAAACTTTGATCAGCAAGTGTGTCTCCACGCAAAGACTAGTACATACAAAACTTGCTGAGCGACAGGGCCTTCAGTATACAAGGCATGAGTAGGCTGCACATTCAGACCCTTAACTCGAGTGAAGTGTTTGCACAGCAGACTAAAGTATGCTCGGCCTTCATTTAACTCGGAAACATATCTTCACTCTTTTTTCTTTTAGTGTGCATTGTACATATAAGTAAGGGACTATTCCATGTAGTCTGCCTCCAATGAGAACGTACAAATGTCACAAAACACCTGAATTTAACCTCTTTCAACCTCCACGTCGTCATACGTCGGTGGTTACTTCCATATCTGCGATGAACATATCCAATGTCCGATTTCTTTTTTGTATAATAAAGTGACACAATCTGAGTCTTCAGGTTTGAGAATAGCAGGAACAGCCAAGGCGAACTCAATATGACAAAGAGTGTTGGTAATATCAATAACTACCAGGTGCTGGTTGGTACCTTGAAATTGCGTCACAGTCACTAACGTATCCCCACTGAATATTCCAAACTTCTCAACTAGAAGACAGATATGGACACAAAATCTAAATTCATGGAGGACAGGGTCCGTCTGACTAGAATCAAAAGTACTATTATGAAATCCAATAATGCATCATTTGTATTGGTCAAGAATGCAATATGTGTTGAAAGTATAAGTATGATTGGAAAGAGAAGTGCGAAAATGTTAGAAATATCTAATATCCTAGTTATGAATTAGATTTGAAGACATGGGTTTAAAATAACGGGCTTCTAAACAGATATCTTTGGGTGGACCTACACACTATGAGGCACCAAGTCCATGATACTGGCTGGCCTTGGAACCAGCTTCGGACTAACAAAAAATGAGACAATTGTACCATGGACCTATTATACTGAGGCCATGAGCTCAACTTTTCTTGCATCCAAACTTCCATAACACCGACGATGTGCCTTATTACAATACAGTTTACAGTGACGGCGGACCGAGAAACCATTGTTTCCGGCGTCGAACGAACGACGAATTCAAGTTTGCTCATTCAAAGAAGCCATCAGTCTTTCAAGCTTTTGGTTTTATGTGAAATTGGTATTTGGGATAATATGGTATCCACATGGTGCTACCTCTGTATTATCATATTCTCCTTCTACTTACCTGAAAATTGAAGAAATCTACCATCCAGCGTTTGTAAGTCGTACATACTAATAGCGTTCTCTAATGCTTCTAATAGATGAATACCACGTAGCTCTAATACATCAACCGTGTTTCCAAATGGAAGAACGTTTGCGATGTCTCCAATTGTAATGTCACCTGAAAGATATGGTTTGTGATCATAAAGTTTAACAAAGATCATAAAATTCAACATTATCGCAAATAATTACGAACATTCGCAAAGTTTCACCGATCTTTAAAAAATCAATTTAAGAACATAACTCTTCAAAATCCAAAGACATCATGTAGTGAACGCATCGAGATTCCTTATAGAATTTTAAGTGAATCAAGATAAAGTAAGAGTGGAAATGCTGTTCGTAAGTTTAATAGAAAACGTGTAAGAAAATTGCCCATAAGGGCGAACTTGTAAGGTACAATAAGATAGATTCCGAACCCAAGCCTAAGCCTAATATTTTGCATTTCGTTTTTATTTTGCTTGGTAACCTATGGTTTGATCTACACAAAGCCAAGGTAAGGTTTCATAACTCGTTCTTATGAATACTCTTCCCCTCGATTTACTATACACCATGTTCATATTCCCACTACTTATAACTCATGGCAGGCGAGTCTTAGGAACGCGTTAGAGAGTGGAGGGAACGGATCACGATTCAATGAAATGACTGGATAACGAGTTAGTAAGTCGTAGGAACTGGTTAGTGAGTGGAGTGAACGGTTCACAAGTCAATAAAATTAGTAAGTCCAGATAATGAGTTAGTAAGTCGTAGGAACGGGTTAGTGAGTGGAGGGAACGGATCATAAGTCAATAAAATGAGTTAGTGAGGCAAGATAACTGGTTTTAAGTTCATATGGTCTAATGAATGACTAAAGTCGAGGGAATGAGCAATGAAAAACACATGCCATATGGGCTAGATCGATAGGCATTACCATTCCATACCTTGACTTATCGAAGCCCTGATCGAGCCGCCGTTCATCAAAGCAATCCCGACATCATTCCACCGTAATTCATCAGGGTTTTTATTATTCTGACTGACCATGGCGTCTGCAATCAGGTTTCCTAGATTACATTCTCGGGCTCGACACATGGTACGATCTCCTTCAAGAAAAGCATGGGATATCCCGACGAACATGGCAGACGAATTACGAACAAGTCCCGCCCACTTTTCCACTTCTTCCAGGATCGTCTGATCTACGTTTGGGTGAGAAAAATGGTCATAATGAAGAGTAATTCTGATCAAGTTCCATCCATCATGACATTTCGATTAATTTATTATGTGCAATGGCCACAACACACGATAATTATTGGCCATATGATATTTGGACACGAAGTTATGGACCAGGATGACAGTTTTTAAATGTCTATAAATGTACGAAGGTTAAGCTTATTTTAGGCTCATATTTATTGAAATCTTGAGACCTTTTTTTCATAAAGAATGATGGTTACTACGGTGTCAACAGGGCTCAGTAGCTTACCAGAATCAAGGTTCCCATGGTAATTTCCATATTGGAAAATTTACCATCATCGTAAATCTTATAGACCGGGCCCAGGAAATATTAGAACTTTTTTGTTTCAATCTTTCTGGCAAACCATTGTACAAAAAACACACTAACTTGAGTATAATGTTAATGTATATCTTCATCTTTGTATTTTGTTGATTACATTAACTATGGATCGATATCATCGTTTAATTGATACATTTATGAATAAAATACCAATATAATTGACAATCATATCACGTTGATATCTACAACAGATTCCCTATTTTCAAACACTTAAGCACTCTATGATCTCGATCATTACTAAAAATGATAGACATGCTCTGACTTGTCAAAATTTATGTAATTTCATAATCACACAATCTTATTCTTCATATAAACCTGATCAAACAGTATATGTTTTCATACTGCAAACAGCTCAGCAAGACAAATTCTATAAACACCACCGTATCTAAGACTGAATTTGTTTAACAAGCCACTCATTGGGTAATAGTCGTGGGTTACCAAACAATTGCAAAATCAAAAAGAGCCATATTCAAGTTTTCTGAACTTTGAAATCAGATAACAAATATCAAATACAAATCGTGCTATTTTTCTTCGTTTTTTTGGCGGGGGCAGTTTTATTTCTAGTTGATATAAGGGTATAGGTGTGAAAAGTTTGACAAATCAAATCGAGTAATAGCAAACACTGCAGTGACAACAAGCATGCCAATGAAACCGGTTCCATGACATATACTACGGCGACAATTTCTCCGCTTCAAAATCTGCCCTTTGAAACGAACCTAAAACCTAACTTCCAAAACTAAATAAACACAATCCTTATCTTTAGATCATTCTGAAGAAAGAAAAACTCTAGAACCCTATCACAATCCTAATTCTAACCATGCGCCCACTAAGATAGTAGAGAGTTTTCGCATTTACTATGGGGCCGCGCTCTATCTCTACAACGCAGCAATTCCTCTGAAAATGAAAGTTAAAATGCAAATCAAATCACAATGGAGAGCTGAGGGGATTTTGTCGAAAGTTGATGGACCGGGACAGCGGATCATCCGAAGATTTGCACCGGACGAACAATTGCAAATAAGTAGTTGTCCAGAGTAACGCGACTACGCTGCTGTCCCGGTCCACGAACTTTCGACTAAAGTCTCTAAGCTCACAATTCTGATTTGACTTGCATTTTCGAAGGAGTTGGTGCGTTGTAGAAAGCGGCCCCGTAGTAAATGCGAAAACTTTCTGGCAAGACTGGGGCAAATATCGCAGGAGCAGATATCGTGTCACCACGATACCAACACCGGATCGATCAAAACTATTACGATATTTACGTTATACCTCGGTCGGTTTGGGGTCAATATCGTTGGTGTGCATTGGGTAATGGTGAATGGAGGTGACAGACATCTCAGTAAGTACTGTCTATAAATATTTCTATTGAGCAAATACCTCTTGTTGGCAAGATTTACAGAAATCATTCTTTTACGTCCCGTACGTTTCCAAAACAAATCTTGCCATATTTGTCAAGGGCATCAGCCCAAAGTTCGTCAAAGGGAGTTAACCCTTAATTAAAATGTGTCCTTCACTACTCTGATCGAAAGTAGTTCGAAAGCTATCTTGAGTTCAACCCCAGAAAAAAATGAAAACGATAAATTGTCGATGATGTATCATGACGAAGTCACAACAGTTAATGCTAAATGAGTCATGACGCTCTACTCTTTTAAGCTTCACATTTTTATTTATGTAAGTCAACTAATTTGATGGATATTTAGAGTGTGAGTAAAAATTATTTGCGAAGAAAAAAATGTTGGGTTTTATGTTGGCTTCGGTTTTATTTAGCCTATATATTCGCGTGTTACTTGAAAAGATACAAGATACGAAAACTATATAGAACGGAAGTATGCTGCCTGTTACACATTTGATAAAATATTGTTTATCAACGTCATACGAAAGAAAATGACATCAACTATAATTTTGCTTTCTCCACCTTTTTTTCGACAACATAAAGGATTTGGAACTAATTGACTGACACTTAACTTCTAAAAGAGTTAATTTTACTGCGGTATGCAGATATCAGTTAATGGAACGAGCAGGATTTATGAGGAAAATCGTGTAAACTTAAATATAAATTTCATGGTCAGAACAGCCATCATCTTTTCACAACCCCCCCATCAAATTGCAATATAAGCATGAGTGGACTTCTGAGAAAGTTCTGAGAGCATACCTTAGTAATCCACAGCTTTTGTAGTCCCATCAAGGATAGAGATGTTACAAGATAATCACACGATATAGGGAAAATAAAAGCATGAATAGTGACAAGAAATAAGACGTTTTGCTTTGGCAGAGGAGAGGGGACGGTATGACAAAATAGACAAACCTTCTGTTACTGTATAATCCAATAGCACGGGATTCCCTCCGTAAGCAATGACCTCGCCTGCGTCGTTGAAGGTGACATCGAGATTTCCCAGGTACTTGCCGAATGTATAGTCCTGTACGACGAGGGCACGGCCACCGCCTTTCTGATCAACTACTGAAGGATAATCACCAGATGGTACCTCTGTAGATGGTGGTGTACCTAGAAAAGGGATCAATTAATGAAAGTGATTTATCATTCAAATAAGGAAAGTGATTTATTAATCCCACGATACAGGTACAAAGCAAATTGTTTTTTTTTATATTATTATGATTGTTGTTGTTGTTGTTGATGATGATGATGATGATGTGTTGTTAGTATCATCATCATGATTATTATCATTATTTAATATAATTATATTCATGTTTATAACACTTTAAAAATGGAAGGGTGAAAGGAGTGTTGTTAGGCGTATTTTAGGACGCCCCTAACCCCCCCCCCCTCCCTGGATCCGCTTAGGAGAACTTGTATCTCCGTTGGATCTTTTAAAAGCTTTCTCAAGCTGTTTTATTTTCTTCCTAACTCTCTATGCGTCTTGAGTGCTCTGCAGAGTGCGTTTGGTACTTTATACATTATATCATCCTATTCAGGCGTTTATAGAGAACGGTACCAGATCATCAGGATTTCGAAAAGGTCTTTCATTGGCTTCTAAAAATATCCTATTCATAAATGATTTCTAAAGTAGTTGGCAATAGTTTAGGAGTATACTTTAATATGATTGATTCACCGAGTGTGAAACGAAGGCTGTATCATTTAATAACCGTTCTTCTCATTGACAAACTCTTCACTTTTCACACGTTTTTTTCTACCCTTTTCTTTTCACCAGCGCCTAATCCTATTCGCGCCATGCAATGAAAAGGAGGGGGTTATGTTTCATTCTCATATTGCGATGTTAAATCATATACAGTAGCCACACTTTACGCCAAAGGAAAGGCTTGACCTAATACACTCGCGCGAATTGAATGTGTCGACTGATGTTTATTCTATTATCAATCAATGTTACTAAAAAACGGATTGGAAAAATTGTTCATAATCCAATCTTACGACTGGCTAAATCTAGAATGGCATGTGTCATACTCTACTCATTGTCGAAGCTTGTTTGAAAGGATGTGTTTTGTTAACATAAGAAGTTTGGCGAGTCTGGTAATACAATGAATAGTATAAGTGTTAATTTTCTCGATTATCCGTTTGTTTGACAAAATATTGTATTTTTGTATGATTTTGTGTGTGGTTAATTAACTTCACTCTTGACTTAACTCCCATTGTACACCTTGGCACCTCACGATTTCCCTTAAAAAATTAAGAGGAAAAAACATTTTTTATGGATCTGGTGAGATGACTGGCAGGGGTATTTTGTAAAATACTTGCATGATTTTCCCAAAACAACTACATTATTTACACAGTGAAGCCTCATGAGAACAACATTGTCACAATTCATTTACACTTGGATGGACAGAGGTAAGAGTTTGTTGGTGACTAACAAAATAATATGCAAGGTTGGGATGCGAATCATAATGCCTTTATTGTGGAATGAGATGGATGAAACTCCAGACCGCAGTTCATTAACAAACCGATAACAGTCAGGGGGAAATTGATGATACACTTTCTGGCACAATTTCGGCTGGATTTATCTACACTCATAAACATACACACATCCTCCCACACCCGATTACATTCTCAGGCATATACACGCATCCTTACACACTGCCCGACACACTGCCACCCACCACCACACGTCCCCCACACGCACAAACGCCTTAACGCACACCCTCACGCGCATCCACATATCGCTATTAATCCATCCCTTATCAAACTTTGTCTCTCCTCAACACACTCACACACCAACAACACCACCCCTCCCCCTCTCTCTATCCCCCCTCTGTTTTTCTCTGCCCCTATCCTCCTCTCTCGCACACACCACATGCCGACATGTTGTAAAGCCAGAAGGTGTAATTATTTAAAGGAAACGACCGACAAAACAGGTTTATATCGAACATTATTTTTGGTAATGATTTTTTTGTGACAAAAAACACGTCCATAGCGAGCATGGTTTTCATGTCAAATGTAAACGGAACACACAGTTGTTGAGTGTGTGGGTGAGGGGCATTAAAGTTAATGTTCAGATAAGTTTAGTTTAGATAAAGTTACTGATTAATTCATATTAAACGACTGAAACGGTTGCACTGTAGTTCAGGTTAATGGGCATAATGGGGGTTTCGAAATTTATGTCCAGAACGGGTCCTGGTTGCAGAAAACCAAACCACATTTACGATCGTCTATTCAAGTTACCTTTGAAATCGCTTTTAACTACCATGACACTCCTGTTTCTGACTCGTATCACCATGATAATTTTGATAACATAATTATACCATCAATAGTATCTTTTATACAAGAAGGCAAAGTGTATTTTCCTGATTTACCCCCAATATTTTCTTTACATTTTCAAACATTATCCATATCAAAATACAATACTAAAATTCAGTTTTCATACAAAAAAGGCAGCCTTTAAATATTAATATGGATCATAATGTGTCGAAATAGTAGCCCTTCTATACATAGTTCTCCGTTGAACTTTATATATGTTTGGGGCACCATAAATCATAATAAAAGGGAAATAAAAATACCACAAACGAACCCAACGCACTTGCTTCATAATTGATATTTTATCGGTCATCATCAGATCACAATAGTTGAATAGAAAAGGTTTTCGATAAGAAATACAATTTCCTTGCATACTTCCTTCATTGGCATGAACTACCATACAACCTAGTGAACATGTTAAGGCACAGTCAGACCAACCAAACTCAACTCCAAACCGATCGGTGGTATGACATTTAAAATAACGTAATAGTAATAATCGGTCTTGATTCGGTTCATTGATGTGTCTGTGACGTCCAGTGTGTGGATGCGGGATTGCTCGGGTGGGAATGAAGTCAGGGGTATTTCGATTAAGAGGGTTTATTTCAAAGATCCAATCTAAGATTCTGACCTTTCCCGCGTGTTTGCAAGATTCAACTCGATACCTTAATGTTTGCTCCCCTACTTTCCTGACAGGAAAATGAGCCTTATCGGAAGAGCTCTAACAAGGCACAAAATAGCGGGACATATTGTAATATTACCATGCCAGACAGAATTCTGGTTCATGGCTATGCTATAAGGGTATTTTCCAGATTGCAACGGGTGATGAGGATAGTGTAAAGGGTGTCATATGAAGTCAAGTGATTGTAAGATCATGGTGATGGTTAGATGAAAACAGGGAGGGGTTTTTTTATCTTAGAAAATCAGATCAGAACAATTATCAAAATACTCATGATAATGGAATAAATTACGTTGACTGACACATCATACGTACGATTAGATAACTTCTTTTGAATTACAAATAACAAAGACTTTCATATGGAATTTGAACGAAGAATTTAAAAAATCGTATATTGCTAAGGTCACAGATATCCTTATTATTGTGATTATAGCAAAAGCTCAGAAAACAATAGAGTGTGGCAGGTCTTAACTTAAATGTTTTTCAGGAGTCAATACTTAAGATGATGTGATGATTAAATAATGAACCAAATAATTGAAGAAAGATAAAACGGTAAGCGTATTAAGACGTTTAAGAGAAGATAAACACTACAATAAGCGAGTCCCTATTTGAGTTTAGGATGATACGAGAATATTATCTGGCGTGACGGTTGCAATCCCTCATTCAACTAAACCTCGAAGATTGCACACGCCTATTATACATCACTGATGTCATATTAGATTTTCATTCACAAGCACCTCACCTGTATATAGGAATGTATCTGTATGACCGCCGACAACCACGTCCACCCCTATGACATTCTGGGCAATCTCTAAGTCGATATTAATCCCAGAATGACCCACTGCGATGATCTTATTGATGCCTTCTTTACCAAGAGCGTCAACCTCTTCCTGTATTTTCTGGACCTCTGGATGGAAGATGCATTCCCCTGTAATGAGCAAGATAGTCATACACAGCCATATTACACAAAGTTTGCCCGAACCCCTCCTCCTCCCCCCCCCCAAAAAAAAAAAATCAATCAATAAATCATTAAATGGGTGGTCTGGTCCAGTGGTTAGAGCATTGGACTTATAATCGTATGGTTGTGAGTTCGAATCCCCACTCTGTCATTGTCTCCACTTTGATAAAAAAGCCCATGAAGAGCAATATATGTCGTCTATAAGGTCAGCCACTATGACTGATTAATCTAGGCATAAAATGTTTCCGAGGTAATTGGTTATATACCTGCTGGGCGTTTACCAGCAAAACGCTGTCCTACCGAGTTCCTATGGGAGTGACCATAAACAGAAATAAAATAAATAGAAATGAAACAAAATGAAATAAAATAAAATAAATTACATTAAATTAAATCAAACAAAATAGAACATAAGGAAAAATAATAAAATGAAATATGATAAAATAAGATAAATAAACAAATTAATTAATTAATTAATTAATTAGTTAATTAAATAATTAATTAATTTTCAATTAATTAATATATAAATATATAAATTGTCAAAATTAGCTAATGTTCTATACGTTTTACCAGACAATTGGGTTCGAATATCCATCGCATTAATAAATTGATCGATTTTACAAACGTTGTTGGTCAGAGATTGCCTCGCACTCGATATTTTAACAATAATTTTTTAAAGAGTATGCTTACATGTCACTTAGCTCATACTTAATTCTACCCATGAACGTGTCCCTTCTTCTTAAACGTCAAGTCCATCCCAGATTTATTCAAATCAACTTTTTGTTGGGGTGGACTTGTCCTTAAACGTCCAATACCCCTTCCCACTATCTATCCCTCTCTCTCCCCTCGCCATTCCGTATGTGTGTGTGCACTGGCGGATCCGGGGGGGGCACATCCGGTCCGCCCCCCCCCCTTTAAGAGGCATAATGAAAATTTATAATGTAAAAATGCCGTTCTAACACAAATTCCCCCCCCCCCCCCTAAAGCGGGGACGTTTTTTCGGCCTATCAAATTTTCCTCGGGAAAATGTGCCTCCTTTTTGGAAAACCCTGGATCCTACCCTGTGCGTGTGTCTCGCTCACATATTGTAAAGGCACACTTTCTCTCCTTCTCGGTTTGTTGAGTTATGAAGACGAATTGATAAATGGAAGTTCCATATTCCGGTGCTTATCTTCATTTCCATCGCCTTTATGTTATACCCTGTTTCTTTTAATGCCGCTTGTGACCAAACCGAAATACACAACTTGAGCTGTTCAAATTGTTAAATGGAAAAAGAAGATTCTCAACTTATATTATCCAAACCAATTTGAGAGCGAATATCCCACGTTGTGTTATTACCTTTTCCAGTATCCTTGCACATTCTTGTGTGTTTTCTTATGGCTATTCTGTACATTTCGTTTCTCGTAAACAAATCGAAGGCAGACACAAGAATGATCATTCATTTATATTGACAGTTCGCTGCTACTTTATCTTGTACCTGTATAAGTGTTTTTGTGTTCATGGCAAAATGTGATTGGGTACCGTCCAACCAGGGACATGAGAGGGAGAGTAGTTGGTTAATAATGTAGTCAAGCGTAATCAATAGGAATATTTCAATATCTACCAAGTATTCATGGCAATATGAACATGGAGATATTATGATACGGCCAAGAAGGTTTTAATATCAAGTATTGGGTTATTCTCTTATGTATACGCTTGTAAGCATGCGGGCCCACGATTTTCTGATCTGTGATAGGCAAATGCTTAACATCATATAGTGCTTTTATGCACATATTAAATGCACATAAGCTTTCACAGGGAGCATACAAGCAGGCACTCATTCAACCAGCCACCCCCCCCCCCCCCCTTACCCCGCGCCTTTTTAGAAAGTTAGGCTTTTTTTTACTTCTGTTATTTAGTTTCTTCTATCAAAAATGGACGTTAATCTAAAGCATTTAAATAATTGCAAATCAAGGACCACCGTTTCTGTATAACTAACAAAAGAAAAACCTTTGGCAAACAAACAATGAAGGTCTTTATCAATCATATTCAATGAATCATTGACCCTTTAATAATCAAAATAATGTTTATCGCATCAGGTTCGCACTTAGGGTGTCGCCCTTTTTTATCATTTCATATAACATGACATGAATTATGTAACAGATGCACTTCATGAAGAACACGTATAGTATAGACTTTACCTGATGATGAAATTTCATGAGTTTTGAAGTACGTGTAACCAATAATTCCTATCGTTTCTCCACTCAATACCCTGGTGATGCGTTTTTGAAAAAGACCATTGATGGAGGGTTCCGCCGAAGCATCGATGTTACAACTTAAAACAGGAAAAGTTGTGTTTAAAAGAAATGGCCTCAATCCTTCTGGTTCGTTGTCAAATTCGTGGTTCCCAAGTGCCTGTGTATAGGCAAAAAATGAAATACAATTTGCTGTGTTAAGTGCCTGGTAAATGATTAGCGATTTTAATGACAGTAATAATAACTACACTTGCTCATATAGCGCCTTTAACACATACTTTATCAGAAGTCTCTAAGCTCTCTACATCAATGCAGCATAATTGCCCTGGCATTAGCATAGAACATGTAGAAGCTCTTACGCGCGCTGCGCTTCAAGAAATAAATCCTTACCGGGTACCCATTCACCTCACCTGGGTTGAGTGCAGCGCAATGTGGGTAAATTTCTTGCCGAAGAAAAACACGCCATGGCTTGGAATCAAATCATGGTCCATCAGATTGAAGTACGAAAATCATAACCACTAGTCCAACATCCAAATGAGGTCCATTTGCGCACTGAGTTGCAATCGAACGAATCGAAATAAATTAATTGAGACTTGCGCTTGATTTTTGATTTGCGTTTAGATGCAAGTGTTTCTTTAAGTCTTGAGTAGTGCACAAGAGCATCGCCTTTGTAATTTGATAGGGGGCAAAATGACCTAAAAGTGATGCCATTTATATTTTAAATCTAATAAGGTGTGATATGTAGTACTTAAAATAATAATTCTTAAACTTACCCTCTTCCCTTTGTTCCCCTTTCTTTCACAGGGAGTCATCCCTCTGTCCCCTGGTAGTACCAATTTTGGTTGTGCAGATATATTATTACTACAACTAGCCCTCAGAAATATGATTCTCGATTGATCATACATACACAGGTCAGTTTGTTATTTACTGGTATAGTCGTAGAAGAACCTCATATCATATTTATACTTTTCATTATTATATCCTGTTAAATGTAACTGATGAGAACATTGTTATGAGGAAATACATGTCATTCATTTTATTTTTTAGTTATTTTTTACTGCAGTTATCACAAAGAACTAGGCCTATAGCAAAAAAGATAATGGAACCGTTGTTGTATGACGAAATGAAAAGATAATAAAATTAGAAATAGATAAACCGGTTGATATCCTCCCAGTATCATTTGTCCTTACTCTGATATAAGCTAAATGCTATATTATAAGAAAGAATAGGATTGGGAAAGAAGCCTTGACCCTCATTGCTTGCATTCTTCTTCTTCAGGCTAAACCAGAATGTCGTCTCTACTCATTCATAAACTTTAACTAAGATGGCTACCCCAGTCCATCCAAGTGAACTAAAAGAATTAATGAGATCTGCACAACACCTGAGTGGACGAAAGAAATTACTAAGAATTTTTTTTTTTAATAAAGTTTATTTATTCATTTATTTATTCATTTGAATTTCTTTATACAGGATAACAAGCTCAGATTGACTGTTTTTCAGCATGGTCCTGTTAACATGTAATAACAATATACACATAAAAGATTGTGTACCACCTAAGTGTAACTTAGGTTCTATACAAGTAATGAATGAAATCGATCATTAAAATCAGAATTATCAATGAGATTTATGTGAGCTGCGATAGCGCCGATTTTTTTCCCCCATTTACAAAACCGAAATTGTAGAACTTTCGTTTTACTTATTTTTCATTTTTGTTCCATTTTATATTTCGACTTTTTCTTATCACCGTTTGACTGTGTGAATAAATATATTTGAAAATGCAACGTAACACGACAACGCTTTTCTTACACACACACACACATAAATTGTGTGTGTGTATCTTTGAGTTTTGTCAGACGTGTATCAATCAGATATGATTATTTACGTCTGGGACCGACCTTTAACGTCACCATCCGAAAGACGTGACACACATAAAATGAGAATATACATCTTTACATACATGTATAAGTTTTTGTTTAACACGTGTATACTTTGGAACCACTTTGAAATGCCCATAATGATGAGAACATTTTCATTTATTTGATAAAGGATAAAAGGAGCCAATACCCTTGCAAAGGGCATAAAGTGCTGGGCAGGGAATCGAACCCCGGACTTTTATGTATGCATAAAGTCAGCCACGCACCTTTACATACGCTCACTCCCACACACATTACGCCCCCACTTCTACACACCTCACACGTCCTACCGACCACACATACATGACATACGCGCACTAGTACAGCGAATGTTATCGTGATAAGACAGCAGTACATATAGAATGTTATACTTGAACTTGCTCTTGAGTAAATACATTTATATATTGGGTCTACGAGTCGTGAGAATGGATGTTATTGAATAGGTGTTGACTATTTGACAAGGGAAAATCATGACTAGGATCATAAAGGTGTTCCTGAGAAAATTCGAACATTCGTGTTTCCACCAGCATGAACAGCTAACACTCTGTTGACGCAATGCTTTAAATAACTAAATACAAGTGTACAAAACAAATTGAAAATGAATTGGGCTTTATCATATTGGCACTACTATATTATGTACCAAGTAAAGGTCTACTTGGGAAGTGGGTGATTGCATAGATCATGAAGATCGTATTCATGAAATATTAAAGGGGAATGAAACCTTTGGAACAAGTAGGCTTGTGTCGAAACAGAAAAATCAAAGAATAAGAACAAAGAAAGTTTGAGAAAAATCGGACAAATAATGAGAAAGTTATGAGCATTTGAATATTGCAATCACTAATGCTATGGAGATCCTCCTATTGGCAATGCGACAAGGATGTGTGATGTCACCTGTGAACAACTTTCCCTGTGATTGAATATGAAATACCCCCAAAATGTATCTTTTTGCTTTTTCTAATGGTGATACAAACTCTTTATCCATGATGTATTCTTTAAAAATCTGTATTACATGCCCTCCTATAGAAAGAACACATGATCTACTGATAAATGTGATAAAAGAGGCAGTTTAAGTGAAATATATACTAAAGTAATGGGGAGAGTTGTTCACAGGTGACATCACACATCTTTGTCGCATTGCCAATGTGAGGATCTCCATGGCATTAGTGATCGCAATATTCAAATGCTCATAACTTTCTCATTATTTGTCCGATTTTTCTCAAACTTTCGTTGATGTGTTTCTTTGATTTTTCTGTTTTCTCACAAGCTATCTTGTTCCAAAGTTTCATTCTCCTTTAACGATAAACCTTGTTTCTGAATAGTTACACATTCTCCTGTTTTGCTATATTTTCAATAATTTGGAATTGTTTGATTATTTTTGTAAATACTGAGAAATAGTTTTTCATGAATACTGTAGTAAATGGTAGTTAAATATCATGTAATACGATTAACGTGAATAATTTTCATTAACATGATTAACAAGTTCAAATGAAATTGTTTATTTCTTTATTTAAACCGTTCTCCTGTAACAATATCATGAATATAATAAAATCGTATATTTCTTGGAATATATTTCTGCTGGCGTGTACGATCATCAATTTAAATTTGTTATTGAGGGCAGTCTAAGAGATGTAGTCCCCGGGTTCGATGTGAAAATACCAGCAAAAAGAATTCGTCATAAGATACTTGAAACAAAGTTCAATGTCAGATGAATGTATTTTTAAATGATGAAACGCAATCTGACATGCACTCATGTTTGTTAACGGGACGAAGACAATTGTTACAGCAGTAGAACACCACGAGAAACATAATCTCTAAATGCTGAAAATTAATTGGTCTCTTTCTTTAATAGTAGGAACTTATGCAGGTGTCGATTATTAGGTTAGCGTAAGACTCTACATGGGATATCACGCAAGTAACAGAAAAAAATAATTGAAAAGAGAACGAATAATAAACGACGAGTTAAGAATTGATGATCGCACGAATGTGTGATTGGATGAAGACGTGACTGTAAGAAAGAAGAAGAAAAAGAAACAAACATACATACAAAAAAAAAACAAAGGAACCAACGAACCAACGAACCGACAAACAAAATTAAAAGTGATTTTGCAGTCATCCAATAGATTCTATCAAAGCCTACTAATGTGGCGCGTTTCTGTGAACGTGTTGATAGTTTGAAACCATGTGCATAACCCGTATTTGTTAATGTGATCATAACTCCTCTTTATTCTTTCTGCTGTTCTGTAATACTATATAAAGTTTGGTGGCAGTGACATGAGCTTATAATAAAGTATTGTATTCAATGTAGTTTCATCTTTGTTACTCGTTTCTGAACCTAAGTGGAAATTTTTAGGAAATTTTTGTGGTTTTTAGAGTAGCAATAATGGCTTTAAGCTCATTTTTTATCCCACGATCTAGATTAGATTAGATCTAGATTGCGTCACTCTACATTTTACTTGGCGAATTAAAAATCCCATAGAAAAAATAATTGCATGAATCTATATAGTTTTTTGTCTGATATTTCGCCTACATAGGTAACAGATTAACTTTAAATGTCCTTAGATAGAACTCAGATGTAAGAAAAAAATAAGACATTCTTATTGTGACAGTGGAATATGCCTGAGTGACAGCATTAAGATAGATTAAAATGTTTGTTAATCTATAATCCTCTTTACAGTCTTTCGTTTCCGATAACAAAATCAGTTATATTTACCGATAAAAAACAGATTTCATTTGCGATCATACAGCTTAATACAGGCAATGGCGTATCGAGAAAAAGGGGGCACCCGGGTAATAGCACTAAAATCGCGCCCCTTCAAATAATTGACAATTGTGGCTTCTTTGGTTGTTCCTTAGAATGGTCTCTGTGTCCCCCCCCCCCTTCTTCCCTCTTTGCATCATCCCCCGAAAGGGGCACATATCGAAAACTTGCATACAGTGTACCGGACATGTAAAAACATAGCAGACGACGTTTGCAGACCTCGCGATCATCGTATGACCAGTGGTGTAGAATGTTCCATTGTGGCTTTATGGGGGAGATAGCATTACAGAGGGATAAAATGTATACACAAATAATGTTTCAGCGTTGATTCGCAATATTTTGTGTCAATTTCATAAATTATCGTTGTTTGAACGTTTAAAACATCACTATGAAGTGAAAGGATTAAGCAAAACTTTATTTTCAGACTCACCTATGCAGTGGTAAGCTAGGATGCACCCCTCGTATACATAATGGACCCGTCACGAGTGTAGGTTTGCTCTTCGGATATCACTATCACAACGAAAATCTCCTCTGATTTGATGATAAAAGTGCACTATTTCCTTATTAACCAATCTCCATGGTTCTTTCATGAGTATTTGCCTTACAATGTGCCCTTTATTATAATCTGGGCGGAAATTCTTGATACCATCACCTGCCGATGTGACGACGGATATAATCCAACCGGGTACTATAAAAATGCCCCCCAAACCCATTATCCCAATACATATTCCTGACTATAGATGGTTTTGAGTGATTTTAATGTAATAAAGTGCCATATTTCCCACCAGTTGAATTACAAAAAAATTATAATCATCTGATAGAAGAAGTTGTTAACATTCATTTCAGGGGGGCGGAAATTCTATATGAATCAACGCTTGTCCTTGATATACATTTGTTTGTGAAAAAAGGGTATGATACAAGGGAATTCTGCGTGTTATAAGGGTGCGCGCGTGCAGCGAGGACCTTCTGTCCGCTAGTTTTCCATATACTTGCCCCCCCCCCCCCCATTGAAGAACGAGCATGATAGATACTTTTTAAGATGGTGTATAGTTCTGGAGGACCTGGGGAGTAATAACCCCGCACATTTGATTGGAACATATCCGATAAGATGACGACGGATTAGAATCAAATTGGATTATGTATTTGGATTATCTCTGAAAGGATAAGGGTAATAAGAAGAAGGTGGTTCCCAAATAGAGGTACACTATTAAAAACCAGGATCAAATTACGGGCCAAGAATCTGCACTTACCCGTGCTGCCTTAAGCCCCTTTCACAATTAACGTACGACCACTTGCGACCTTTTGGTCCTGCGACAGGCTGCAACAGGCATCAATCGCCAGTCATCTCATAATATCGCACAGAGGCTTTCACAGTTGCAACAGCTGTCGTACAACAAAAACAACCAGTAGAACCCGTTGCACGAGTAAGTCGCTTATGATCCTATTGTGCTCGTGCGATCACATGCGAGTGTTGCACGAGGGATTGCGAGGGGAACGGTCGCACACAACGGTAGTGCAATGTTGTAAGCCGTTGCGATCGGTCTTGCAACAGTCTTATGGCCTATCAAATTATCGCACCCAGTCGCAAGACAGGTCTCTGTACATGTAGGTCGCTAGCACATGTGCAAGTGTTGTACTACCTCCAGTCGAGTAAATGCGACTACTTTGTTGTGCCACCTCTCGCACCAAGTCGTGCAACGTTGAACAACACTCCCACGATGATCGCCCGACCGATGGTACGACCCCGGATATGAGCTGATGCGAGTGAATCGGTCGTATTTGATCGCGTTCGGATTTTGAACATGTTCAAATTCAGATGCGACCAGTCACGACCACCTCCAACCACCTCAAATTCGTGCGTTCGTCTACAACCACTGCGAGTGCTCGCAAGACACCAAGAGATCGATCGTGCAACAACAAGAAAAAACTGTTGCAGGCGGTCGTAAACAGGTCGTATGTCAATTGTGAAAGGGGCTTTACTTTTCCATAAACATGAGACGATAGTACACTATTATTCACCATTATCATCATCATCGTCGTCATCATCATCATTACCATCATCATCATCATCTTTCTCCTTGATACCAGTCCCGACGTCACATCTTTGTTGCTAAGTTAAGTGTTCGAGAATTCGCCCCTTGTCCAATTTCGTAAGGCACTACACCGCTATGGCCGTGATTGCCAATGGTGGTATGTGCTTTAAAGGGCAAGTCCACCCTAGAAAATTGTTGATTTGAATCGATAGAGAAAAATAAAACAAACATAATGCTGCAAATTTCATCGAAATCGGATGTAAAATAGGAAAGTTATGACATTTTTAAGTTTCGCTTATTTTTCACAAAACATTTAAATGCACGACTCTTCGATATGCAAATGAGAGAGTCGATGATGTCCATCACTTACTATTTCTTTTGTTTTTTATTGTTTGAATAATACAATATTTCATTTTTTACAGATTTGACAATAAGGACCAAATTAACTTAACCATAAACTGTTAAAATAATGGTAATTCCACATGTTCAGGGGAAAATAAAACTTTGTTTCCCTCGACAAGGAGGAGAAAATTAGAATATTTCATACAATAAAATACAAAAGAAATAGTGAGTGGGTGATGTCATCAGTCTGCCAATTTGCATACCAACCAGGATGTGCATATAACTGTTTTGTGAAATTTAAGCGAAACTTTAAAATGTCATATCTTTCTCATTTTACATCCGATTTTGATGAAATTTTCAGTGTTTTGCTTGTTGGATTTTTCTCTTTTTTTTAAATCAACTTTTTGTTGGGGTGGACTTGTCCTTTAAGGATCATTCTTTGAGCAAATGAGATAGGAAAGGAAGGAATAGAATTTCAGTGGAAGTTCACTATAATTTGGTAGTAAGTGGCCCTCCGATATACCACCTCTGATGACGTCTGTTCTCATTAGGTCACCGTGATCGCTTTAGAGATCATACTACCTTAATGGCACAGTCATACCTACGAAATCGATTCCAACCGATAGCATGACATAGGAAATACAGTAGAGGTGAAGTGGCCGAGTGGTCTAAGGCACCAGACTAGATACACGACTGTCCGGGTTCGATTCCCGTCCACGTCTATGCCCTTGACCAACACGCATATGATCAACAATGCTATTTGTTCCTTCGTTAAGATAGAAATGATCATTATTGGTACCCATGTGTGCACCTGAATAAACAACAAATACACAGATTTGGTCGGTGTGGTGTGGGTTTCGCTTGTGTGTCTGTTGCATTTATCATGGACCCTATACTACTACCAGACTACAAGCATACGAAACCAGGTCAACGGACTACCCCTTTCTACCTCTCGGTTTCCATATGAGTTCTTGCTGTGGTCTACTTTATTTGTTTATGTTGAGCAAGTTTTGTATACTTATATGGGGCGGTTGTTTCGTTATTTTCTGTGCATACGTTTTAGACAAGGATAATCATTTGAAAGTATCCATTAGCTTCACTTTATGAAGGGGAGATGCGTTTTGGAGCATTAATTAACAATGACATCATCTATGCTATTAATTTGTTTTTCTTTTATCTTTATTCAAACAGCATTTTTTTATTCATGCTCTTTAAACGTGTCAAAGGTTCAAGTTGCGATTACATCATAAACCCCATAAAGAATATAATTTTGATAGCGTAACGCTCTCATTCATAAACAACGTTTCATAATGCCCATTGTCAAAATCCCTTCGCCGTTACCAAATATTATCTCCAAGAGAATATTTGGTTATTATTGAAAACGATATTTGAATTAATCCCGGAAGTGTTTGCAAAAGGTGCAGATTCTATGTCGCTCAATCTCAGTTGGTGTGTACCGAATAAACATTTTGTGTTTACATGTTTTGAATGCTGCTTCTGATCATGATAATTCACTGCCCCTATTTCAATGATTATATCAGAGGAGAAGTTTAATCACACATAAAGAGTTTTTAAAAAACAAATCTGAAAAATTAGATTCTTAACAGGTATAACAACGGTTTGGTTTGATATTGTGAAGTTTTGTATTTTGACGTCAGGTGGAAGCACCAACACAATGTATAAAATTCCTTAACTCAGGTATTAAACAACAGATGATTCGACGTGTGGATTCAATTTATCACCAAAATCACATTTTATTTCTTTGTTACCATGGTTACATAACATATACCTACGAGAGAGCTACTTACATATGACATCAACCAAACATCAAAGTTGTGGTGTACACATTGGGCCTAAGTCATTTTTTCTTCTTTCTGAGATTGTGTTCAAATATATTTTGACACAAAAACAGCATGATTTTCTTCACCTTCGTATTTCATCAGGTTTTTAAACTTTCGTATGAATTCTTTTTTTTCGACTTCAAATTTCATCATTCTTAGGATGAAGCCTTAACAAAAAACTTCTTTGATCACACTCACCGAGGAATTGATTTCCTTTTTTCACAAGTATTAATGCAGGTGTGAATTTGGTAAGAAGTTCCATTTTTGTATTGGATTCGTTCATGAAATCACATTTTCGATCACACATGCATTCTTTGGAGTTAAAAACAGCATAATTATACATGGTTATCACAAATTTGGTCTAAAAATATGGGGAAGATACGGCGTCGATTGCTTTGCGCGTTGCAAGCATATTGCGTCAAAGGTTGAGAGGGTATTGGAGCCGCCCAATTGAGCGCCCCATCCACCCCCCCCCCAAAAAAAAATAATAATAATAATAAAAAGTTAGAGTTCAGTGTTGTACTCAAACACCCTAATGAAAGGGAAACATAACGTGCCAAAAGGTTTCCATTGAAACTTTGTTCCAGCCGATCTTCATCTTATTCAGTTTTGAGCGGACAATATATTGATGGACTTCTTCTTGCTGATATTCCAAGTCCTTTCTTTGCACGGATGCAATTCTCTTCACGCTCGAAGATTTCAAATAGAATTTAAAAGGCCTAATCCAAGACTTTCATTTCATTCCATTCCGATGCACTCTAACAGCTTGACAGAAGCCCATTAAGCTCTTAAATCACAGACATCGAACTAATGAGCCATGTCAGGTGAAATATCTACGCCTGTGACGTCATAAAGAGGGTTAGGAGAGCAGGGGCATTCAGTAATCTACCCCCAAATATTGATATGTAAATCTTAATGGATAAATTAGTAATCATGGTAATCGAGATTGCTGAATTGGCTAAAATAATGATTTATTTATAATTTTACAAATTATACATGACGCTCTATTAGAAACAATATAATATCAATATTGTATTGTAAAGATATGACCTCGTTCACCCTCCTTCATTTGCTATAAAGGGGGGAAAGAATAGGCTGAATGTCTGAAGTTGCATTGTAAACACTAACGCATATGTATAACACAGGGCCCGTAATACTGATTTGTACGTAATCTTCAGATCTTTTTCTTTTCCATTGGCACTTAAATACACAACTGCCTCAATTAAATCTACTCCTCAAATAGACTAATTGCATAGGAAGAGCATAAACACTTGATAATGATATTTATAGTACTTGATGAGAGAGTTGCACGTTAGGTCTTTAAAGTGACATGTACACTAGCACGGGTTAATACATAACAAATTAATGTCAGTCCAAAATTAATGTTCTGCCCCCTCCCCATTTTCATCGTCAATAATCCTTACTACACCCGCCAATGATCACGAAGGAGATGCCGTAACCCCCGTCTTTATCATCGTTCATTCATCACTCCACTAATGACGAGATGGGAAATGCGAACGCTTGCTCGCTGCTATACTTCGTCCATTCATGATCTGCGGTTGATGACTCGTAGTCCTTTACCATCACAAGCCCGCCTCTCTAAGCACTGATGATCCGTAATACGTGCACGTCACAAAGCAATGGATGCTAAATCGAGCGCAAAGGCAAACAGGCTATATCTAATATAGTGAGTAATTCAAATCATTGACCAATCTTGTTAACATTTATTCGTTTTACTAGTTGTGGGTGCATTTTTTTAAAATAATTTCATATCATTTTATCATGAATAGGCCTATATACTATAGTGCCCAGTGGCGTACCCCCGGGGGGGGGGGCACTCAGTATATAATGCATAGTGGGTATGTGCCGCGGAGGGGACCCCCATTTTCACACTCAAATTTTCGTTCCGAGGCATAGCATTTTTGTCTTATCGAGACAAAAAACAAAGAAAGCCGCTCCAAGGCATAGCACTTTGTTCTTATCGAGAAAAAAAAAGAAAGAAATCCGCTCCAAAGCTTCGCATATTTTTCGTTACGCCGTTCCGGTCGCATTGATCTGCTGCAATTTTGGTGAAAAGCGGCCGCCGAGCGCTGTCCGACCATCGTCTCTGCGCTAGCGCACCCAGCGGAGGCCGCGTATAGCTGCATCATGCACGCAAGCCCGTTCCATAGGGGTACATACGCACGTACTCGCATGCTGGCGATCCGTTCCAAGGACCCCCGTTTTCACAAAATTGTAGTTCCGAAGCCCGTTCCGAGGACCCTCCTTTTTACAATAAGCCCGCTCCAAGGCCCCCGTTTTTTGTCTCGCCCGCGGCACACCCCTACCACTTTTTTGGTCGAGTGCCCCCCCCCCCGGGGGCGTACCTAGGATTTTTCACAGGGGAGGGCAAAACCGTCCGCCAAAAAATTTGACAAGCAAAAAAAAAAAAGGTCTTCAATCACAAATGAAGGATTTCGTACCAGAAAAAAATTTGACAAGCAAGCAAAAATTAAAAAATACAAAAATAAAAAATAAAATAAAAAAGAGCTTCAAGCTCGTCAGGGGGGCAATAAAGTTCTTCACGCTCGTCAGGGGAGGCAAAAAAAGGTCTATCAAGCTCGTCAGGGGGGCAGGGATACGTCCTTTGCATGGGTTGTGGCTCGTCAGGGGGGCAGACTGCCCCCTCTGCCCCCCCCCCCCCCCCGTAGGTACGCTAGTGATAGTGCCTATACCATGTATACGATTTGCATCACTATAGTAGTAGAGTTGAAGCCTGACAGGCTAAAAGGTGAATCGAAAAAATATCATTAGGGAATCCAATTCAAACCCCAAAGTCATGAAAATCTTTACGATTTGGCGCCATTTTAGAATGGTCTCTCGTTTAGTGACGGAGGTTCACAGAAAGAGTAACCAGAGAGAAGAAATTTATTTCGTAAGAATGAATTTTCCCAGCGTTATTTTTTATTCTGTATTTTTTTAGCACAACTGTGTAATATCACACGGAAATATCTTATCTCGAGAATACCAATGATGAAAAGAGAAAGTGATCGGGTCAGTGATATATGATAAAAAGAATCAAATCAAATACATAAGAAAGTGATTCGCTTGATCGCAGATGTATGAAAGCCTTTACGCTTCTCCGAGTTAACTCTGCTTATAAGTTAATTCTTCATTTGGGAATTTACAACTTATTACACAACATCTTAAAATTCCATACAAAGGGTACTCGAGGATCAACATATGGATTATGCAACACGTAAATAACTCCTTGTCACGCTCAAAACACAAGCACGGCTATTTTTATCCTGAAAATCATTCCATATCACTCCTGCATTTGAGTTATTGTTCATTATACCTTCCGAATTGTCAGTTGGGTATTTCTTACTGATGGGACAAGCGGATCATTAAAATGAACTTGATTTTAAAAGGAGACGAAAATCTAAAGTGAAGTAATGTTGCAAACTGTTGCTTAATTCAGTCATTTCCAGAATCACAATATTCATTAACGGTCAAGTCCACCCCAGAAAATGGTTGACTTTGAATCGATAGAGATAAATCAAACGAGCATAACACTGAAATTGTCATCAAAATCGGATGTAAAATAAGAAAGTTATGACATGTTTAAGTTTCGCATATTTTCACAAAACAGTTATATATGCACAACTCAGTGATATGCAAACGAGAGGGTCGATGATGTCCCTCACTCACTATTTCTTTGTTTTTTTATTGTTTAAATTATGCAATATTTCAATTTTTACAGATTAGACAATACGGAACAAGTTGGCTTAACCATAAACTGTTAAAATAAAGGTAATTCCTCACATTCAGGGAGGATTAAAATTTGTTTTTACATGACAATGAGGAGAAAATTAGAAGTTTTCATATTTCATATAATAAAATACGAAAGAAATAGTGAGTGGGTGACGTCATCAGTCTGCTCATTTGCATACCGGCTACCAGGATGTGCATATAACTGTTTTGTGAAATAAAGCGAAACTTTAAACTGTCATAACTGTCTTATTTTAAATCCGATTTTGATGAGATTTTCAGTGGTATGCTCGTTGGATTTTTCTCCTTTTATTCAAATTAACTTTTTGTTGAGGCGGACTTGTCCTTTAAGAAGAAACATCGAGAAGTAGCTTGCACCTCAATCTAATTTGTGATACATGGGCTCTCAAATATTAAAGATACAACCATGAACAAAATGTATCATATCCGGTATCTAAATTGAATTTCATTTGACGATTTGTGATACAATTGCCCTCTCCTGTAACATTAAAGGTAAAGTTCACCCTAGAAAAAAGGTTGATTTGAATCAATAGAGAAAAATCAAACAAGTCCAACGCTGAAAATTTCATCAAACTCGGATGTAAAATAAGAAAGTTATGACATTCAAAGTTTCGCTTATTTTGCAAAACTCAGTGACATGCAAATGAGAGAATCGATGATGTCCATCATCATTCATTTTCATTTCATTTCATTTATTTCATTTTCAACAAAATATAAATCAAATACAATCATAACAAGTCGACATTATAAAAAAAATATATCAAGGTCATAGAATCAACTTGAAAAAGACATGTTATAAGAAAGTTACATACAAAATAATCTTGCGTAAAGGATTTGTGATTTACAATTTGTGAAAATGGAGGATCCCACTAAAAAGCAAAAGCTTGTATATTGTGGGCTCCTCAAAATATGACAAGCGAGAAATAAATTTTATATATACAAATCAAAGTATAAACCATGATTGCCAACAGGAGACATCATTAAAAGAAAATATTACATAACCAAAATATACGAAAATTACGCAAAAAAAAACTCAGGAATGAGAAACTAAAGAAAGAAAGCGGATGAATGATAGAGAGGAAAGGGGGGGGGGTGAGGAAGGAATGTGAGAACTGCATATGTACTACAGAGAGAGAGGAGTGTAGACAAACAGAAGCGAAGTAGCGCATGAGAGAAAAGGAACGGTGAATAGAAATATAAATCTGTGATGTATTTTTAGACGTGATTATAGGATTTCAGTAAGAAAGATTTTAACTTTCTTTTAAAAGTGTACAGAGAGGGAGAACTTTTTAAGTCGTTATGAAGGGAATTCCAAAATTTTGGGCCTTCATAAATGAAAGTATTTTTGGCTTTGAACGTCCTGAAAAGCGGTAAATGGAATTCATCTGATTGCCTAGTTGGGTATTTATGAATGCTCTCATTTTTATGAAACATGTCATGAAAAACAATAGGTAAATTATTGCTATTATATTGATACATAAACTGACCTAATTGGAATGAATATAAATCCTTAATTTTTAAAATCTTGTTTTCGAAAAATAAAGAATTAGTATGAGAGCGTATTGGAGCATTACAAATGATCCGGATAACCTTTTTTTGCAGTATAAAAATCTTTTCTATCAATGTTTGATGGGTATTACCCCAAATCAAGAGACCGTAATTCAGGTATGGCAAAATCAATGACGAATAAAGCATAAATAATGAGGATTGCGGTAAAAGAAATTTCATTCTATTGATAACACCAATATTTCTTGATATAGTTTTACATAAATTGTTAATATGCATTTTCCATGTAAGATGGTTATCAACTATGACCCCCAAAAATTTAGTATGAGAGACCTGTTTTAATGGTGTGTTGTTTAGAATTATATCTGAAGGTAATGAATCTAAAGAGTTGCTAAATAGCATGTAATTTGTCTTTTGTAAATTAAGTGAAAGTTTGTTCGCATGTATCCATTGCGAGATACTTAATAACTCAGTATTAACTGTATCAACTAAAATATTTGGATCTTTATGTGAAAAGAAAATATTGGTATCATCAGCAAATAATATAAATGATAAGGAGTTTGATGATCTATAGAAGTCATTTATGTACAAAACAAAAAGAAGAGGGCCAAGTAAACTTCCTTGCGGTACACCGCAACTGGTGTTTCGTAGTTCAGATTCATATTCATTTAGAGATACATATTGTTTCCTATTTAGTAAATAACTCCTGAACCACTCCATCATTGTGGAGGTGCTGTGGCCGAGTGGTCTAAGGCGCCTGGCTATACATGGAAAGTCCGGGGTTCGATCCCCGGCCGCGGCACCTATGCACATGAGCAAGGCATTTAATCTACAATGCTCTTTTATCCTGCTTTCAAATAAATGGAAATGCTATATGCATTATAGGTGTGCACTTGTTTGTTTAAAAAAAAATTTAAAAAAAAATCATTCACTATATATTTTGTTTCATTGTTTGAATTATACCAGGGAGTTCCTGATTATACAATATTTAGACCATGCATCAACCATGTCATTTGTACAGATTCGACAATATTGAAAGTGTTAAAAGAAATGTTGAAACAATGGATTTTCCAGATGTCTAGGGAGGAATAAAACGTTGTTCACATGATAGTCAGAAGAAAATGAATATATATTTCACACTTAAAAAAAAAAATTGTATGTAATTTCAAAAATAGAACCTTCAAAGTCCTCGCTTCCAACATCGTAAGTCTTAACGCTACAGGCACGTCAACAGAAATGATACCAGACCGATCAAAGCTATAGTGCTATTTTGAATGACATCGATCTTTTTGGAGTCTGTTTGACTGGTGTGACTGCGACGAAAGATAAATCAATCAGAAAGTTAATCAGAGCATAAAGCAATGATCAGCTCTTTAACACATCATCGATCATGGCGATAGTAAATCGTATTACAGGTGTGAGGAGACTTGTCCTTAATACAGTGCATGCAATACTGTCCTGATTGTATGAAGGGGCACCAGAAATTTTCACTTAGGCATGTTAGGGGTGGGAGGTTCATGGTTAGATGCATGGATGAACTATAAAGAGTGTTACCACATTACTTAAAATTACAACAAAAGTTTGTAGGACATTTACCCCTTGGACGCTTAACATTATCGGGTAAACATCCGAAGGATCACCACCATGGCAATATGATGATAGCCCTTCGATGATAGCACTAAAGATTATTACCCAGATAAATAATCTGTTAGGATAACCTCCAAGGCAAAACCCCCGGTCAACTACCCCTCCACAACTGCCCATACGAAAAGTAACGCCAGTCCCGAGTAAGCGAAGCGAGCGAGGAAAAAATTTGACCTTTTAAAATGAAAATGTAATTTTGTTATAAATTTTGACAAAATAATCAGAAAATAACATGACATCTTACCCTATTCCTATCACACTCTTTCCTTTTCTCCTTCTTTTTCCTCTTTTTTTCTGAACAAGTGGCGTACCTAGGATTTTCCACAGGGGGGGGGGGGCAAAACCGTTCGCCAAAAAATTTGACAAGCAAAAAAAAAAGGTCTTCAATCACAAATGAAGGATTTCGTACCAGAAACAAATTTGACAAGCAAAAAAAAAAAAAAAAAGGTCTTCAATCTCAAATGAAGAATTTCGTACCAGAAAAAAAATTGACAAGCAAAAAAAAAAAAACAAGAGCTTCAAGGTCGTCAGGGGGGCAATAAAGGTCTTCAAGCTCGTCAGGGGGGGGCAAAAAAGATCTTTCAAGCTCGTCAGGGGGGCAGGGATACGTCCTTTGCATGGGTTGTGGCTCGTCAGGGGGGGTAGACTATCCCCTCTGCCCCCCCCCCCCCCCGTAGGTACGCTAGTGCCATGAACCAAGCCCCAAATCTGTTCTCCAATGACTAGCATCATCCGAGCAATTACACCCTCGGAAAATTATTCTTCATGTCAAGTATGCCTCGGACGATTAACCCCGGATAATATTTTACCCCCGGAGATGTACACAAAAATTTAAGGGGTATGTTAGGTTTGATTATAACTTCTTGACCTTAATGACACCCTAACTCAACTTTAGGACAGATATCGTATTTCGCAATTTGTTTTACTTCTGACACTTCTTTATAAGCTTCACGAAATATGAAAATTAATCAGATGAAATACACTCCCAATATTATTTTAAAGTTTTTATTTTTTCCATATATAGGGCCTACAAACTTCAGTTTATAGAAGTTAAATGACCTTTGACTTCACTTGGTCACATATATTTGTTACAGTGGTCGAGTCTATCTTAAATAAATTTCATTTAATTTTGGTCAATTACGTCACCTGAACTGAAATTTGAAAACAGGAACAACAATATTACGTAACCACCCCCCCCCCCCCTAAAAAAAAGAGACTTGTGCAATAACAAAGGTATTCTTGTTTTTGATATTTGGTAAAATTATGCCAATTATTAAAGATTGAATCTCGATTATGTAATGACCTGCGACAATGAATCATCGAATGCAAACATGGCAAATCAATGTAAACCATCCCTTTTACGTGCATACTGCAGATTTCACCCGTTTTCAGATGTCAAGATCGTATAAGGGTTTCACACATGAATATATTGATGATACAATCTTTCATTTTACCTAAGAAGGAATTAATATTTTGACTAATTAATCATTTTAGATTAATAAAACCTAATAAAGGTTGAAAACCTCGCGTCGCAGACATGATAAGGCATTGGTTCTCGCAGAAGGCATTTAGGAGGCTGGAAGATATAAATGCGCTTTTAATTTTCTCACCTTAGGTAGTGGAAATCCACCTGCCAAGCGCGTTAGATCATATAAAACTGTGAAATGCTTCTGTTGCAGACCTGAGAATCGTTTATATATCATCCGTTTATCCTGCATGAAGGAATATTGCTATTATTATGTGATTGAACTGCGAGGAGTATATAGCACAGTCAAGACAGTCGTCGAATCGTATACACCTTTAGTAAACGAAAGAGCCAACTTTCGAGGTTAAATTGGATCGAAGTTCATATCGTTATTTTGTATACGATATTTAAAAGCGGTGAGACTGTTGAACAGAATTTACACCTGCAAAACCGTGGTCAGCTTTTATGACCTTTCCTTTGAAAGTAAATTTGAATTCGCCCATTCGAAGTTGAGCATTTAAGTCACTTCAAGGATTATTGATTTTCATCCAGCATGTCCAGAGCATCTTTCATGAAATGATTCTTTTTGAGCTGCAATAAGGTACTGCTCTCTGAATTAATTAAGATGTAATTAAGTGTAACTCAGGGATCTAATCTAGGCCCATTATTATTTTTATTGTATATAAATTACTTGCCAAGTGTTAGCAGTATTTTATCATTTATTCTCTTTGCTGACGACACAACAATATTTTTTTCTGGTAATGATCCTTTTAATATGAATTTTATATTAAATACTGAAATAGCCAAAATTCAACGATGGTTTCTTGCCAATAAACTTTTTATTAATTTCGAAAAAAACAAATTATGTTATTTCTAAAACACACAATAAACATATTGATAACAGTGCAATACGAAGAACAATTGCCAATAAAGCAATAAAGCACGTTAATCAAGTAAAATTCTTAGGAGTAATTCTTGATGAAAATATGACATGGAAATATCATATAGATTACATTTGTAAAAAGATTTCTAGAGTAATTGGAGTATTGAACAGAGTCAAAAAAAGTTTTACCATTACGCATCCTTGTAAATATATTTAATACATTGATCTTGCCACATTTGAACTATTGTCTGATTATCTGGGGTGGCTGTGCATCATATTTATTCCAAAGGATATATGTGATTCAAAAACGTGCAATAAGGGTAATAACAAATTCCTTTTTTAGAGCTCATACACAGATTTTATTTTTTAAGCTAAAACTTTTAAAGCTAAATGAACTTTATGAATCGCAAATTATTTTATTTATGTACAAATATTTCAATTTAAATTCTACTTTTCCATCTTGTTTTAATACTTATTTTATATTTAATAGCAGTATAAATAATTATGTAACGAGAAATTCAAACAAATTATATATACCGTTCTTTCGTTATACGCTTTCTAAATCTACAATTCGTTCTAAAGGACCAAACTTGTGGAATAATTTACCCGATACTTTAAAATTATCTGTTACATTCTCATAATTGAAACGTAGATTGAAACAAAACCAACTGTCTACTTATAGTTAATAATTACAACTGCCTATCTAAGGGGGGTTGATTTCGATGTGTTCGTGTCTGTTTTGTTTGTTTGTTTTTTGGCCACTATTCTATTTGTGTTTTTAATCGTACCATAATGTAGTAATCAAGGGAGTCGGTTTTGACAGGTCAATGGCCTTTCTGACTTCCTACATCCGCTACATTTTATTTTCATTTCTTTTATATTTTGAAAAATTTTTATCGCTTATACTGTGATTTAAATTCTTTTACTCCTTTGTTGTTTTATACTTGTACATATGTTTTTAAAGGATGTCAAATAAATGAATTGAATTGAAATTGAATTTTATTTTTCGGATACTAGGAAAACCGGTACACCGAATTTCAGGATGACGGACTGTTTGCGATACACATGATGTATGGGTTAAGCCTATACCCAATGACTTCGACCTCACTAATCTCAAATGAACTTCGAGATCGTCATGAGGGAGACGCAAGCCATGCTGATGGGGCAGCCTACATCATTGAGATGCTACCTTTAATCAGTATCAATTTTCAAGTCATCGGTCTCAATCTCAAAGTAGATTGGGTTCTTTATTGTCTATAGCGTCGCGTGTCCATCTTCATAAGACAGGGGTAATCTACAGGCGGAGACCTGCCTTCTCAACGATGAATTCGAACCCTGGAAATAATGCACCATTCTTGATATCACTAATGAGGGAAGCACTTTATTCCTACTCTGTCACAGAAAAACGAGCAATTTAGATTAGGAAATAGGAAGAAGTAGTTCAGATCAGAACCCTACAGGCCTATTATTGCATGCACACAAAAATTATTATCGTGATATTAGAGTTTACGCCGCGTGAAATAATGCCCATCCAAATATCTGGTATCATATAATACATTGAAAAATAAAAACGATATGAAACTGTATGACCTCTCTCACTCTATATAGGTAAATCAAAATTTGGGGAATTCTTAACATCATTAGGGATTCCGATCGCTCATATTCTTCGGATCTAGCCCCCCCCCCCCCCTCCGAAGTTTCATGCAAAGCTAATTTTATTTTACAAATCAATTAAGCCTAGTGTCAATGTCCTATCATTAATCATGTTCACTTCAAAATAATACACGAGCCTTGTACTGGGGACATTGATCATCTTCTATACCATCGATTTTTGTTTTCTTGATCTATGTGATATCGTTGCATCAACGTCCTTACTAATAATGTACACCTGTCACCCAGCATTGCCCAGGGGTGGATCCAGGATGGCCTTTGGAGGCCGTAAGGTTAAAAGTTTTCTGCCAAGCAAGTGAAGTGAAAAAAAAAATGAAAATGAGAATACTAACCATGAACTTCAGACAGCACCGTCGTTGATTGATTCAAACACGATGCGTCCCTGATTCTGCTTACATTATTGAAACCTTGCAACGAATAAAAACATTTTTCAAGGATTTCTCGCCCTACTTGTACAAGTAGTTCTAATGAGAAAAAATAACATACCGCCTGGATCTAATGAACGTAAATACACATGTTTCCAATAAGATTTACCTCTTTTCTCATCAATAATGCACAATGTACATCTCTTAACAAAACCCGACGGTGATTCTGACACGAAGGTGAATTTCTGACACGAAAGTTTAAAGATTAATGTAATTCCTTGACCTTTGACCTTCCCTCGGCTCCAAGATCAAGTTTACAATGGTCACATTGATACCTGCAAACTATAGTATCAGTATATCCAATACCTTCTCTCACTTCAGTCGATTCTATCTACCGTGTAGGTCTGTAACGTATATCACTAATAAACATGGTGAATAAAACCCCCCAAAACAGTAGAATATAGTGCAAAAGGGAGACAGATAATTTGGAGTAACTCAGTAAAACGAGACGGACAAGACGGTTAGGTTTACACTAACTCATATTAGATCCTTATTTTTGAAGTAAGAAAAAATATCGAAAATAGACCACTTGTGTTAATTCTCGGCATCAGCAAAGTTATAAAATTATGCAAGCCATTCTTCTTTCCTGCGTAACTATAACGAGGATTTTTGTATTGACATTTGTTTTCCGAACCTTAAAGAGATGGTCCAGGCTGAAAGTATTTATAGTTTAATAAATAGAGTAGAATTCACTGAGCAAAATGCCGAAAATTTCATCGAAATCGGATAACAAATGATAAAGTTATTTAAGTTTAAAGTTTAGCAATATTTTGTGAAAACAGTCGTCATGAATATTCATGAGGTGGGCTGATGATGTCATATCTCCACTTTCCGTTTTCTTATGTTATTACATAAAATCTTATTTTTTTCATTATTTCATACTTGTGTGAATAATATGTCTCCCTTATAATTAAATAAGTTCCAGCAATAAATATCTAATGCACTTAATCAGTTGTCAATCCAATTTTTCTAGTTCTTAGAGGAACAAATTTGAATAAACCTAATTTCATGTAATAAGATGCAAAAGAACAAATGGGGATGTGACATCATCAGTCCGCCTAATAAATATTCATGACGACTGTTTTCACAAAATATTGCTAAAATTTAAAATTCTTTAAAATAACTTTGTTATTTGTTATCCGATTTTGATGAAATTTTCGGCATTTTGCTCAGTGAATTCTACTCTATTAAGCTATAAATACTTTCAGCCCGGACCATCCCTTTAATGATAACTTCCTAATTTTCCCATTTATTTCGAGTTCGTAATCATCACTTGGTCTTAGAGTTAAGATAATTATGTCACATTTTTAAGTGGAGCGTTGTGGCCCAGTGGATTAGTCTCCGGACTTTGAAACAGAAAGTCATGGGTTCGTATCCCAGCCATGGCGTAATTTCCTTCGGCAAGAAATGTATCCATATTGTGCCGCACTCGACCCAGGTGAGGTGAATGGGTACCCGGTAGGATTTATTCCTTGAATGCTTTAGCGCCTATTAATATGGCGGCTCAGCTACAGCCGGGGTAATAATATGATACCAAGTATCAAAGCGCAGTTGAGTATATACACATAGTAACTGCGCTATATAAATGGACATATTATTATTATTTATTTTATTATTTTATGTCCCTTTTCGATCGATTTATCCAGTTCACACCTTACACCTCGTGACCACTGTCGTGCGATCCTTTACGAAAGTCACGATTGGCCTTTCGTAACTGATCTCGAAAAAATTTGAACCATTCATATTTTGTCTAAGATGAATACGATTGCCGCGACTGATCTGATAAGACCTGATACGATCTGATAAGATCACTACGATTTCTCCACGATTAAGTACGTCGTTTAAATCGTGGCTCAAGTCGTGACAGTGGGAATTAGGTATCAGAACATCCCAGTATTCAGACTAGTGTGCAGACACAGATCCTGATTGAAATTCAATCAACAAGTGTCTTGAGATAAGTCTGGTCCAATGAAATGCAAGACTCATTATTATTCAAGTCAGCATTATTCATGTAGCCCTAAACTTCATGGTGACACGACATATGCTCCTGCGACATTTGCTCCTGTGTTAATATATCAGAGAGTATAGGGTTAGAGTTAGGATTGAAATAGAGTTTTAGGTTCTGAATAGTGTACAGAGGGTTCATTTTGTTTTGGAGGTTAGATTTTATTCTTGGCTTATCGTGCATATTTTCCTTCGGAGCAATTGTCGTCGGAGAAAATGTCATGAAACCAAATTCAGTCTATCCAATGTGATTTGAAAAACCGACAGCTTGCACATGCAAATTATGTTCAGACTGATAATTGTACTTATAACATTCTGCCTTGTAATAATAATGGTTTGTCACAGGTTTATCTTATGGGTTATTTTCATTATCACGATTTAAACGTGATTGAAATTGAATAATAATCACAAAATGACTGTAATTACCTTTATTTGCATGGAATCATATTTTATCTTGAAATTTGTCCCCCTCCATTGTGTGGTTTTTTTTTTTATTTGTGTGTTATTTGTATTATTTGTATTGAAGCCTCTCTAATACATCGTCACACCAGATAAACGACGCCAGGGGTACGTAACACAAAGCTTAGCGATGAATAGCAAATATGAAAGAACACTTCTGATTGGTTCCTGGTCAGTATTTTGAACTAGATGCGCGTGTACCATTGATCTTGATTGGTCCATTTACCGATCGATCGTTAATCTTTGAGTTACGGAGCCCTGATCAACCAAAGCAATTACGTCATTATCAATGACAATTTCTCGGTTGGTTTGCAGTCCGTTTCATTGTTGTAACTGCAAAATTAGTTACAAACCAGCTCTTCTGGCTGGTGATCAAAGTATCAATATAATAACAGTCATTGAAATGAAATCATGGTTAATTGGGTGGTCAATTAACAGATTACCGAGTTGCGACAACCACTTTGGGAAAGTGATTTTCTTTTGTAACTGATCTTCATTTATTTGTCTGGATTCTATATTTTCTGAAATAATTGATATAACCTTCGTTTACAATAATAATTTACTCATAATAGAACCAGTTCAAATGAACCTATTTTATATCATTCATATTTTGCGAAAGAGCGGCGCAATAATTGTCCATAATGTGATTACTGTATAGCAAGCCTTATAATCACTTACAAGTGGTTGCTATAGAGTAAATGGTGGTAATTAGATTTCAAGGCAATCTTTCATTATTGAAGTTCATGTCCTCCAAATATGTTGATGATGAAAATGTTTTATATGCGATCGATACAAAGGACAGCTAAGAAAAACTAACTTATTGAATTTAAGCTTGTGTGTAAAAGTGAAACTATAAAGTTTGAACTACCGTTTGCATTTCCTGCTTGTAAGACCTACACTTCAATAAGAGAAATGACGTACGGATGTGAAATGAAATGCAACATTTTTTTCATATTTTAATAATAATAATAATACATATGATTTATATAGCGTCTTTTCCATTTTGATTAAATGCTCAAGGCGCTTAGAAGAGGGCAAAACATAAAAGTAAAGAGAACTAAGAGAAGTACAAGAAAGGGTAAATTAAAAATGAGGAAAAATTACTGTCTTCAAACCTAGTACCTGCTGGTGAACAAATGCAATTTTAGGTTGCCCTTAAAATTTTAGGTTGCCCTTCTTTGTCAAGACATGATGACTATCTATTAGGAACATTCAAACCCATGCAATCTGGAATACTTAATGTACTCAGAGCGTGCAAAATATATCACCAATTGCATAATAATCATGATAATGGTATGCATTTATGAGGATTTGGTTAAATGTCACTGAATTAACGTCAAAGAAACTACCGCTACATACTACAAAAAATATTAAGATTTGTATTTATTATCCTTTTTATACTTTTTTATTAGAGACAAATATGCATAGGCGGCGGGGAAACGGTCGCCCACGACCCCCCCCCCCCCCTTCCCGGGTGTGGCAAACGCCCAAGAAATCGCCGCGTATCGTGATTCATTGTGAATCATTTTTAATTCCCTGATTACCAAAAGTTACAAGCAAAATCCGACGTCAGGCAGGATCGTAGGCCTAATCTAATGTCATGCAGGAGATTTAAAGATAAATACCAGTTGTGGTAACGATCTCAAAATGAGTTCGAACAGAATCCAATAAAATTACCACCAAACTGTATGTATAAATAACAAATATGTGCCAAATAAGCTCTGGAAGAAAATGCGTAATTGCTGAGAAATGGCGAAAATAAGCACGTAATTCCATAAAAATGTCAGGTATTTTTCGAAGCAATATTAATACACTGTCCTACATATGCTTTTCTGTGTTAGTGATCATCAGAATTATTCATTTTGAGCTAAGATTTCACCATTTTATAAAAATAAGTTTACATTAATCATGTTAATGTACCAGATCTAGATGTATGACAGTATCATGACAATTAACCTTGATTTTAAAGACTTTCTCATGAAATAATTGTTTGCTGCAAGTTCTGTCTTTTACCTTTAACGTTAGGCTCGTTAGCAGAAAATGTAACTGATAATCAAATTTATCCAAGATGACAGCTTACTTCCTCGTCGTAGTTGAAATGACGGAGACATGTGACAATTATTCAGTCAGAGCACTCCTCCCCAGAACAGACATGACAGAAATTAAAGTTATGAATGGGAATCCCCCTATATCCAAAGGCGGTGATTCAGGCTGGGAACATGTCCTCCTATTATTTATTATGGTTGTGTTCGCCCCCTATGATTTAAAAGCTTGACCTTTTTGGGGGGGGTTGGGGTGGTTATTTTCGGCTTTCAAATCAAGCCAATCACTAAGTAATGAAGTAGATATCCAATACTAAAAACTCCCTTTTTAATTTGAAAAAAATAATTTTTTTTGGTCATTAGTGTTTCGCGATTCCTTTCGATTTGATCGCTTCACTCACCTGAATAAAATATTTTCTCCAATTTAAACTCTCTACATGCATTTTTTAGGGGGGGGGTAAACTTTACAAGATGCGCTCCGCGCCCCCCCCCCTCCCCCCCCCCCCCCCCCTCATAGGCAAGCTCATATCAAAATGGAATGTCCCTGACGATAAGTTTAAGAATAAAAGGGAGAAAAGTGAAACAAACATATTGATAAAAAAACAATTGGAAAATTTTTGGAAAATGTCAGGAATTCAGGGTCATGAATTATTTAAATTCTGTCATGTTTGCATATAATAATGTTATGGAGTTATGTATGAATTGACTTTTTTCAAATTATTCATGAATAATGTCATTTAATATAGAAGAGTGGACGTTTGATAATTTCTGATGACATTTCGAATGCAGAGATGAAATTATTTCCTTTTAAACAAATTCTCACCTTATGGTATTCAGAGAAGATGACGTCTGGGGTGAGCTTAATTGTGACGTCACAAAATCACGTTCTCACGTTCTCGGGTGGTTTTTCGGCAAAAGTTTTTTTCTCTTTTTTTCTGCTTCTCCAAGCCAACTTGATGCGCCGGGTTGCCTTTTCCCTTGGCTATTACCCGATGTGTTTGGTGCTGACTGATCAAGGGTTTAGAAGATCAGCCATTATAGGGGTAATAATAACAGCCCCCAGTTTTCAACTTTCAAGATTCGAGACTTTTTATTCTACGTCCATATAAACAAAATATACAAATGGATGGACCTCAAAGGTGCATCAAGCATTACCCCCTAGCATGGCATATTGTCAGTCGCTGGTCTTGAACTTTGTATATACCGTAAATCTCCAGATACAAGACTTGGAAACAATTTGCCCAATACAATAACTATTACAACAGTACAATTATAATATATATCAATCTACACAGGTAAATGATGTTGAATAAAAAGCAAAATAGACTGAACAACCGATGTCTGGGTCATATTAAGTGTCTACAAATTAATTCCCTTTTTTTTCAACAGATTATTGTGTAATTTTGTCAGATATTTCAAACAAATATGGTAAGATTTTCATCATAGGGTAGGCCTTTGTATCATAGACTGCGAGTTTGAAGCTTCAAAATTGTTTGAACAGTAAAAAGGATGTTAACAATGTGATATTGATGTTGATGAACAGCTTTTTATTACTTTTTTGTTTTGGTTTATCTAACGTTACATCCAACCAGTCTGAAGATTCTATAAAATAGATGGTTTCACATGTAATGCGCAGTAAATGCGGCCAAGAAGCCCAGATAAGTGGAGGGGTTGGCTATTCTTCATGTTTGTTTATTTTTTTATCTTTTAGTAATGAGGTTTATCTATTAGCCTATTCATCATGTTGACATGTGTGAACGTGACCTGTAAGCTAGATGAAAAGTAGTTCGGAGACTGGACCATTTTCTCGAAGGAAGGGCAGAAAAAGATGATGACATATACCATGCAGTCGATAAATACTCGAGACTCGAGGGTATACCATCTTAAAAACTTTTTTCACAAGAAAGAGACGTATTAATAACGGAGGACGTCGCAAATCTTGATAATTACATCCATGCACCAATGCCCTTGGTTAGTATAGGCTATACCAAACAACTTTCGTGTAGGTCTATCAAACAAAAATAGCGACCGAAGAAAGCTTCGTATATGCCTATGTACATGCATAGTATAGAAAATGAATTTTTATCGCACTGGCGTATTTAGTTAGATCGTCAGGGATCGTTTCACTACTTAGGCCCATGCAAAAAAAAGGAGTACAATCCACCGGCGATTAATCATGTTAATGATTTTATTACGGATTCATTGCTGACTCTTCTAGGTCCTTTTTCAAAAAGACTTGTTATAACAACAAATGCAGGATTTCTATACCAAGTTTACTGTCAACCAATCAAATTGAATGATTTCAATAGCTCTAAACAGTTACTTCACACCTGTTATTATTATATCTGTAATGAACCTCATCCTTCCCCTCATTCTTCTTCCCCCTCCCACCTCCTCTCCTCCTCCTTCTAACTCCCCCCTTCCACTTTATCATATTTTCTATTCGTCATCTATAATTATGTACCACGTACCGATACGCTCTAATATTCTGAACTGTATCCACATGTTTACAAAACATAAACAATCTACTTTCGGCCATATCATCGGAAATCAATTTCCTCGTTGAAATAACAGAAACTCACCCAATGCCGATACACACTATAATTATAATAAAAGTATTAATCTTTGGTAAAGGGACTGTATTATCTGACATTCTAACATTATATTTATTGTGGTAATTGAATGATGTTTCAGCCATTAAAATTTCAGCTGTTAGAATTCAAATTTGACATCTCACCCCTCTCTCGGTAATTTTCTTTGATAGCTCTTTGACATTTTTTTTTCAAATTTTAGTAATAGTAGATTAGAACACTACAAAGATTATAGCTTTACTTCCGATCAATATTCTATGCTTGAGAAGGAGTTTTATATAAATAAGACAAATAATACGTAGACATTTTTCATAGTTCGATGTATAATCGGTAAACTTATCCAATAAAACACATTTTTAGTTTATATTCTTCACACCATATCTGTCTTAGGGCGCACACATTCATTGTAATAGTGATATCCATTTGGGGGGATTTTGCAAAATCTCAAAACTTTGTTATATGTTACATTACTACTTTTATGTAGCGTGGTAGAGCAGTTGGTTCTACGGGCGCAAGAAAAAGTCTATAACATCATATTGTCACAAGTCACTCATACCGCCTGTGTATTGTTTTCCATTATAAAAGTGTACACAAAGGTATCCATTATCTGATGAAGTGCCGATTTTGGTTTATTCAATAGAGATTAAAATGTTAATAATATCGGCTACTGCATAGTCCTCTTTCGTCGAGTAATTCACGTAATCTTTCACCTCGAATGTTCAATTGCATCACAGTTATGTAATGGTATATCTTTGTTGTAATATATTATCTTTACAACTTGTATAATTGTCCTTTCATCTATTTGCTTCATCTCCTTATTCATGTTATTCAAGTCATATTGTGTCGTTAAAATCACATACAATCATCCCCAATCATGTGCGATCTTCTGAGGATTCGGAGGATTTACGCGTTTAATAGAGCGATCGAAAGCTTCACATTTTTTTACAAGCATTCTACCTCCATGTTAAAATGTTGAAAGGGAGACTGCATGACCCTCATGTATAACATCGATCAACGATGCTGCTCTGAAATGATATATTAACAATTTGAGCACGACCGAGCACCTTGGTCATGGACGGAAGTGTTGTGGGTTCGATTCCTTGCCGAATCATCATATCTATTTATCCTTATCTTTTTTTTCTTTTTAGTCGTCAGTGTGCCAGTTTGTTCAGATTCAGTGTCTGATAAAAGTTGCAGGGAGTTGTTTGGAGCTGGAGGATGCATGATACATTCGTTCGTTCAGATTATTTGATCCCGTATGCCTTACTGTTTTATTTTTTAACTGTTTGTGTTATGTCAATTCTTTTAATTGCCCCCGCTGTTATTTTGTGCATTATCTTCTGTGATGTTTGTATTATCTTCTGTGATTTTTTTGCTATGTTTCTGTTCAGATACTATGTTATTTTGAGTAATGCTATTTGATTTTGTATATATACAGCTGTAATTAATCTTTTGCATTATTTCCTATGGTATTTTCCAGACTGTGTATGAATTTGAAGTGAATAAATAATAAAGATTACTACAAAGCCAAAACTACCAAAGATTTCCTCTGCTGCCTACTGCTCAGCTGCGCTCTGCATTTTACATCGGCATTTTACAAAAGGTAGAATGGAGAATTGTGTTATGCAGGGCCCGCTGAGTATATGTCTACATCTCTTAAGAAAAAGGATAAGATGGCGAGATCTCGGATCTCGTCATGTCTTCATCCCGTGGAAGAGATGATCAGATGAAAAGATCTTAGATCTCGTCATGTCTTCATCCCGCGGAAGAGATGATCAGATGACAAGATCTTAGATCTCGTCATGTCTACATCCCATGTGAGAGATGACCAGATGACAAGATCTTGGATTTCGTCATGTCTACATCTTTTGGAAGAAATTATCAGATGGCAAGATCTTGATCGGAGATCATGCCATCTGATCATCTCTCGCACAAGACGTAGACATGACGAGATCCAAGATCTTGCCATCTAATCATCTCTTCTAAAATATATAGACATGACGAGATCCGAGATCTCGTCATCTTATCCTTTTCCCTAAGAGATGTAGACATGATGAGATGATTTTATGAACATCTGGGAGGCACTTGAGAGACTACGAGCGGTAGTAGTGGCTACCTGGGTATGTTAGCAAGATGATCAAGCGTTCGACGTGATAATGGTTGAACGGCTGAATAAACCCATAATAATACGTGAAAGGGGCTTCTACAATAGCTCCATGGTTCTACTTTCTGGCACAGGAACAGTTTTAATGTTATATTTTGACTGCGTGACTTATCAACATAGACACACAGTGATTTACCAGAAACAGTGTAAAGGAATTGTGGAATTCATAAGTTTCCAGTGATATCATATCTACTTCATTAGAATAATGTAATGTCTTTTATACAAAAATATATATATACATCATAATTATACTTGTGAAATTTGGAATCCAGTTCAGATCCATTTATTTTTTTGCTATTACAGGTCCATGGTCTGAACACGAACCTATTAGCGTTTCACAAACGTTCAGCTTACAACATCCCTTGGGTAAAAAAGAATGAATGTAAAAATATCAAAATGTTTATTATAGGAGAATCCATACATCATCGCGGTTTGTGGTTATGGATTATAGGATATGTTTTACCTCATTTTGTGGAATCGAGCATTATGCTCCTGAAACGTCACCAACATACCAAACTGGAGGTAAAAAGCATCAATTACGCATTAATGCTACGATCTGTACAATAAGGATGTGGTTTCACTTAACTCAATCCATAATAAGCTTTTCGGTAATATTTTAGGCGATGTGATTCTGTAATATAGGGTTGAACCTAAATGAACGCATTTGCTCCAAAATTAAAAAAAAGATCTCTTTTTTTGGATCCAAAAAGTTTTTACTTTGTGTAAAGCAGAGTCTTAAAAAACCTAAGCATATACGAATTCCTTTAGAGTTACTTGTTCCAGACTCGATGCCCAGTGAATATCTGACAATATTTCAACTCGATGCCTAGTGAATATCTGACAATATTTCAATTCATAACGAATGGCATATAGGCCTATAACGAATAAAACTTCAAGAAAAATGGAGCCTCTAATAACATGGAATAAGTTGACAATAATTATGTGGACGGGGTAGACAATCCTCGAATTGAATGGAATTTTAAGAAAAACAGAAAAACATGTCAGCAACGGTTCCCCAACAAAATCATAAAAGGATGACACAGTTTTATTTTGTTTGTTTGCTTTCTTCCTCATGGGTAGATAGCCTTTCAGATGTTTAGCATGGTTAGCATATTATCGTATTATTGAGGGGTAGTCAAGACGAGAATTGAATGGGATTCCTTTATACCACAAATTCTACGAAATGTCTTCCCAAGGTGTCTTCCACTCGGAAAAGAACACTTTAGCGGATATATTCGTAAACTCGGAAGTCTTGATGTATCCTACTTATGCTTAAAATGTATTTACAAACAAGTAATTCAAACGCACTTCATGCAAAAAAAAATATGATATTGATTGACCATGAATCTTGTGGATATTACAATTCATGAAATTTACACTACATCACATAATGACGCAAGACTGTTCGCATCTGACGTTGCAATTTTTTTTAGATTTCAATATCATGTCTGTGTTCGCTGCAAGTGGATTTTTGCCAGGATTTCATTGAAATGTTTGTTTAACTTTCTGGACAAGGAGTTAAATTTAGGTATGGTTATTCTGACCCCTGTTGCATAAAAATTACTATTATGGTAACTTTGCAATTCAATGGTAACTACTATGGTAATGCTGATCAACAACCAATCAAAATCAAGGATTCCATAAAATTTACCACTGGAAGGCAAAGTTACCATAATGGTAACTTTTGTGCAACGGGGCCCAGGTCATGCATGTTATTTAACATCCATGCTTATGAAATAAACACGGGCGGCACTGGGATATATATTTTTTTATCAGGGCAAGACGACCTAAATATTATGACGTCATGTTTTTTTTTTCTCGATTGAATTACATTATATGGGTATTACAGAGCTACACGACTCAGATATCTCATTTGGATTCTCTTCTGTTCCCCTCTCTATATTCCTATCTACCTATTTTCTTCTTTTTTTCACTAATTGAATTTTTTTAGGGGCGATGACCTCCCAGCCCCCTTGTGGTGCTGCCACTGGTAATAAGTCAGATCAATACTAAAGCCAACATGTTGCACCGAATGTTGCTTCGTGCTTTCGTCGTCAGTGTGGGCATTTTTTTTTCATACTTCATGCTGGAGGAAACGAAGAGAGGGTTTATCCACCCAATCATGAGATTGGGTCGCTGAAATGTCAAAAAGTATTGACGTACCCAAACCTAATCTTTCGGAAAATAATCGTTTCGACGGCGAAAATAATCAGTTCGGATGATATCGTCAAGAGGACTTAGATGATAATCAGTATCTTTCCAAAAAAAATATGACGGATGGGGGTTTCCATGGTAGCAATCGAATCTTAATCAAGTTATATTGGTATATATGAATTTTATGGAAATTCGAGGAAAATGCTTTGCAGTGCCCTTTCATTCATATTTTCTGGCCCTCCCTTTCTTTTTCTCTGTCTGCATATATGTCCCTTCTGTCTCTGCCTACCTTTCTCTCGTTCTTTCAATCTCCCACTCCCTGCCCCCCCCCCCCCCTTATAATATTTCTCCCTCTTGTCCTCTCTTCCTATCTCCCTCTTTATTTTCCCTTCTTACACACACAAATATCGCAATTGAAACACCAGTTTGGAATCAAACCGATGCTGTTTTAATACTAATTGGTGTTGTATAAACATCTTTCTGGTGTTAGACCAAAACGAAACTGGTGTTGTTTAACACTTCTCTGGTGTGGACATATATAGATTCCGGGCTGGTGTTAAATCAACACCGGAGTTTTTGCAGTGTACAATTGAGGTCTTACTAAGCTCCGCTTATCCATGGAGGTACAACACACAGAATCTCAATGTTTTGTTTAATTTTACCCAATAATATGGGGATACCACCAACCTTGGATTATCGAATATAAATTAATGACAAATAAAACAAATAGATAGAGCCGTGTGATCTTCTTTTCGTATTTAGACCCTATGACCACAAACTATTGATGACTTGGAACCGACAGACTGATATAAATGTAATCCTTGTTAAGTCATACAAAGGCTATATATTTGTAGCTAGTCTGCTGGGCAAACCCTTCACTCGAGTTGAGGGTCTGAATAAGCAGCCTACTCATGCCTTGTGTACTGAAGGCCATCTCGCTCATTTGTATGTGCTAGTCTTTGCGTGGAGACACACTTGTTGATCAAAGTTTCAATCAGGGTCTGTGCCTGCAGACTAATATATAGCCTTGATGTGAAATAGGGCGAGACGAGGTAAAAGCAATGTATACTCTCTCTTTCTAAAGATAATTGGGGATTAAGTTCTTACTTTTTCCCTCGTATCATACATTTCCAATTTTTTCCCCCATTTCATTTTATAACTTGTGAAAAATAGGGGCGGTCACGACCTGTCCCACCACCCTCTAGCCCCGCCCCTGACAGCCTGATGGGTTAAATTCAATTTTGTATGCTGCATGTTTTCAAAATTTGAGTTATACAGTATGATCATGACTTTGTTGCAAAATATGTTATAAATAATGTCCAAACCCCATGTTTATACCCCTAAGATAGTTGATCTTATCCATCGCAGCGCCCCTCAAGTAGTCCCCCATCCCCCCACCCCCGTTAGAGGCAAAATGGCATCTCTATGAGAAAATCCTTTCCCACATATCAAGAATAAGTATCACTAAAGGTTTAGGATGAAAACTTTCATAAATATATTTCCCTACGATAACTCACCATTGCATCATATCCTATCATGTTCATGAAGTGAGATGCTTCAGCACCCTGGTAAATAAAGAACCACATGGTACCCTGATACTGGTCACCACCATCCAAGAGAAGAACATTGGTTACCCGATTCCTGATCTCCTTGACCTTGGTTGCCCGCCTAGCAACCCCTCCGAAGCACGCTCCGTCCTCAGCATCCTCCTGGCTACATTCGGAACCATACTTGTTGAACTGTTCGATCCGTGCATGGACATCGTTGGTGTGGAGGACCGTCAGTTGGTAGTCCGCCCCGCCGTGGGAAACCAAACAAATGATCAGAAGTAAGACGCTGGTTGACCAGGAAATGGTGAGGATATCCATGTTTATAAATCCAAGAGTGAGACTGGAAGCGGAGTTGGTGAGTACATCTACCCGTGAAGTCAGTAGCCGATTTGAGACAGATACGATCGCAAGCTTGATCAGATTAATAAGATGCGATGCACCTCGTGTAGTATTGACTTGTTGATGAGTAGCATAATATGACAGTGCAGTACTTATTTACTTCAGAGGTCCGTCAGTTCTTATATCACATGTAGAAACACACGGACTTTGATCAAGTAAGACAACAATCCATATCAGGATATAAAAGATAACAAAATGGGTAAACTATATACCTGTCGACTATGTCCCGGGCTTCTGAAATATTGGAAAATATCGTCTGCTAAATGCAAGACCCACGGCCACGTGAAGCCACGAAAGACGGCGCTCTCCATATCCGAACCATATCACGATTAGGCATCTGAGCGGTATCGCCTATTCATACATCCCATAAACTACTTTCTTCGTCTCTTTAACGGTCTTTATCTTATTTACTATTTATTTGTTCCGTTTCATAAAAGAGGCTTTAGATTAGAAATCAATGGGTTCATTCCAGTATGACTTGGGTCAATAAAATCGATGTGCGGGGAACGAAGAGAAAGGGTTTGTTGTCTGTTAGGCGTGGGTGCTTCCAAAAAGGGGTTCATTCAGACCATAAGCCTTTATATGAGCATTGATACCGGGTATTTGATAAGCCTGACCGATCGGTGAAAATCAGACATTTCGATCGAAACGCTTTCCAACGAGTTTAGAGAATAGCCGACCATAAACATAGCGGAGGCTTATCAATGAGTTGTAGAAAGGAGATTCAATATATTGATGTTGACCTTTTTTAATCCAGGGGAAGAAAAGCGAAGTGCAGCAAACCCGAAATACTAACTCCTCTACTGACTTACATAGTGCCTAATGCCTCTTTATCCTAAGTCTTTAGCGCTCTACAATAAATGCAACGTAATTACCCTGGCTTTAGCAGAGCTACTGTTACGCACTCAAGTAGTTCAAGGGATGAATTAACTTGGGGTTCTTCGTTGCTTTATGTGTATACTGATTTGAAAAAGAAGATTTTTAAGGTCAATTTTGTAGGAATCTATGAACGTGATGCGTACCTCACTAATGTGGCGCGAAATGCGAGCTAAAATGTTGGATTTTTTAATACATGCACACGTGGGTATCAATAGTGCATATTTCTATTTACTTGATGCAAGACAAATAAGCAATGTATATAAACATGCATTGGTCGAGGGTCCGTTCCAGGAATCGAACCCCTGACTTTCATGGCGTAGTCGGGTCCCTAGACCACTCGGCTACGGCGCCTGAAATTGTGAATATGAAACATTTCTGAAACATGTCTTTGTAAAAGAAAAAATGCGAGTTAAAGCGCACCTAAAATCCGTTTTCAGGCATCAATATTATCACAGCGACCGAGCAAGAATTTTCCCACCTAAATAATACGTGGAACTTTGCATTTTCAACCGACCATCTATTATAGCCGTGGATGGTTTCTGCGCCATACATATAGGATCCATGATATAAGTATGTGTCGGTCGGTATTCATGATGGGGATGACTGACACAAAATCATTCTTTGTAAGAGAGATAAGAGGGTGCTCGTAAGATCTAAAGAGCTGGTTTTTTTTTTTTTTTTTTTTAGTTTAGTCCTCAAGACTGAACTTTTAAAAGGGAATGAACTGATCACTATCTGATTGCATGTGTTTTGTAATAACTAGTCATAGAAATGTAAACTGAGTTCCACCAGAAGAAACTCATCAAACTTTTACAAGGGCACTGCAAAATTCCACTCAGTCAAAATGAACAATATTTTTTACACAGGCTAACTATTGTGGGTTGAAATGAATATCATGCTTGAAGGATTCGTAAGGGGAAAATTGTAGACTGGTAGAGGAATGTATAAAACTGGTTGTTTGGCGACATAACCATCGGGATAAAAGCTGGGAATACAGGAATTCCATCGAAATCTGCAAAGAGCTCAAATGTTGTAGGCCCTGTTTTCAAAAAGACATCGATCGAGACAACAATTCTCGGGAAGTAATTAGGCTTATGTTTTCTTTTTTTGTACGTAATAGCAAGGAATACTGAAAAGAATTGCATGAGAATGCCTGCCGGTTTCTACTCCATTGATGAGCATGGCTGCGTGACATTCACATTAAGATTTGCCAGCAGTTGCAGTAATAAAACTTACCATGCTGTGTCGAATATTACATAAGGCAAAGGAAACTGACAAAAGATCAAGGCAGATAGATAATTTATTTCGTTTTATTCATTTTATGCTGTAGGGTGGGCCTGTTTAGTTTATAATGTACTTTACAAAGGCGCCCTATACAGCTAAACGAGCCTCATACATGAACACTTAAAATATAAGGTAACATGAATAAACAACATTAAACTTGTATAACATATATTAGGGACCCCTATTTTTAAGTCCGGTTTGAGTAATGTCGTTCTGGTTTTTTTTAATAATAATGATAATAATGATAGCTGGATTTATAAAGCGCTTTTTGCCAGAGGATACAAAGCGCTGCTATTATTACCCCGGCTTTAGCTCGAGCTACCATCACCGGCGCTCAGTGCATGCAAAGAATTACTCCTGCCGGGTACCCATTCACCTCACCTGGGTTGAGTGCAGCACAGTGTGGATAAATTTCTTGCTGAAGGAAAACACGCCATGGCTACGATTCGAACCCACGACCCTCTGTTTTCGTGGGTTCAAAGCCTGAAATGTTCAAAATTTAATTTTCGTTATATGTTTGCAATCTTTGCTCGGATTTTCCTTCATATTAATATAATGATGAATAGAACTATTGAAGAAATTATTCCAAGTCAGTTTTGAATGAATTTTAGTGTCAAATGAATTGACAAAATTAACTTGTACCGTGAGAGAAACCTGTCACAATTGGCTATCCACAGTTAAACCACAATTTTAGACCAGAGTTTAATTAAAACCCAAGTTCAGAATACGGACCAGGGAGTGGAGCAATTGTAATCTAAACATTGCTCTAAATGGATATCAGTGAAACAATTATTCTGAATCAAGGTTTTAATGCTTTGCATCTTTTTTTTTGGGGGGGGCATGTTGGGGAGGGGTCTAAACAAGAATGCACAGGTCTGAACATTGTAACATTTACATTGTAAATGTTACAACTTCAGACCTGTGCATTTTATTTTACGTTGAGTGTCTTATACAAACTGAAATATACAAATTAATTTATTTTGTATGCTGTCATCCTGACATATTGATTCTGGGATCCTGTGGAGAGCAAAGGAGAAGACTCGACAGTTCGGGCAAGTTGATTGTCCGTGTTCCTGAGAACAAACACTCGAAGGGATGGTCCGGGCTGAAAATATACACAACAAAAAAGTAAGTCCCCCCTTAAACAAACATCAATAATTTCCGAACCAATGCAAGTTTTTAACATATTTTTACATGAGCGTGTAGGTAATTTTATAAGCTACCCTCTGAGTGAATGTTATGGATCTATTTTACGTCATGCTTCAATGATCACCGCCAGAAGGCAAAAATTTCATTTTTTTCAAAAGTCACAAGCCAAATATTATGACTTTGATTCCACTTCATTGGAACGAATTCCACATTCTCATCATGAAAAATAGTCAGAAGACTTGTAGAAGGTACTTTCTAAAAGACGATACAACTTATTTGGCTAAATTTCACGGTTGAATAAAAACAAGTCCAAATTTGCTATAGAAGGATTTTTTTACACATTTCTATCGATAAAAATGATAAAATATGATGACAATTATTTTTGGGAAGAGTATCTCCAACAATATTCATCATTTCACGGTTCAATGAACATTTATTGAAAACAAAAATACGATTTTCAAATACCATAGGCAAGTATTGATTAATTTTGGTAACTGAAAATGATCTTTTCTCAACTTTTTCGTGATGTTCATGACCAGTTAACATGCTTCAATGATTCAAACGCGTTTAATTAAATATTCACGCTTGAATGAACATGTGGAATGTGATTAGCTCTTTTTTACGTTATTGGAAAAATGCAATTGCTAACTATGGATATCTGTCACAAACCTCCATGCATAGTTCATTTGATTTGATTTTTAAGAAATTCCCGATGTCTAATGCATCAGTGAGCACACAATATTCGAAAATTATGCAAATGAGAAGAGAGTTCAAAGCCTTGGCCCCACTCTGTGCCGTATCAAATGGTTATTTTGGTGTGCGCGCCTTTTAGATAGTGTTACTCTGAAGCCATGTGCGAAGTTTCATGAAATAACTGTTGGCAGAAGTAACAAAAACCATCCATGAAACAAACCCTCATTTCACATTTGTTAAAATTTGAACTTCCTCTCTCATAGACATTGTGTACATTATGGGTGCATATGTTTAAGAATAAGAGACCCCTTATTCAATATGGTGGAACTTTTTTTCAAGGCTGTCTTTAGCAATGTCATTTGGCAGTAATGTTTATCAACCTGTGGGCAGAATTATGTGCAAATATGAATTCGATTTGTTTATTTATGGATCAGTGAGCACGCATCAAAGTGGGAAAAGGGGTATTTTCAATGTCACAGACTCATTCTAAAGGGTACTAAAGTAAATATTTGGGGCAAATTCGGTTTCAAATGTGACTTAATCGCTGTTGTTTTTATCATCCATCATTTCTATCACCACACACTTTTCGAAATTTTTGACATTTTCATGGTTGAGCGAGCACATTCGAAAACTTGGGAATGAATACTCTTTATACTGCATAAATGCAATGTTTTCCGAACAATTTCACAGGATCAGTTGAATTTATGGACAAATCGGTGGTGGATCCAGAATTTTAGAATGGGGGAGGGGCCTATAATCGGGGGAGCCACCAACATTTTCAAATTTTAACATGTTCTTACAAGTTGTAGAGGATACTACCATAAACCCCTATCGTCACAATACATTGTGCTCACTCAACCATAAACATACGATATCAAAATTGTGTGTGGAGTGGCTAAATGATGGATAGTAAAACAGTATTAACACCATAAAATTCACCTAAAAACAATTTTTGCCCAACTTTGTATTTACACAATCTGAAAAACGACTCTTGTGACTTTCAAAAATTGTCATTTTTAATTCAATCTTTAATAACTCATGCATGACACAACCGATCAATTTCATTTTTCCTCAGGAGTTGCTTAATGAGTGTAGAAAACCATCTACGAAATATCTTATCTCAAAATAATTCCATTCAAAAGTTACCGCAATTTGATTAAGGGGGACTTACTTTTTTGTTGTGTATATTTAGATCGAAATAAATAGAGTAATATTCACAAAGCAAAATATTGAAAATATCATCAAAATTGGATAACAAATACCGAAATTATTGGATTTTAAAGTTTTTTTTGAAAACAGTTACATGCACATCGTAATGAATATTCATTAGATGGGCTGGTGATGTCACATCCCCACCTTCCCTTTTCTTATGTCATTACATGAAATAATAAATGTTTCAACTTTTTCATGCATGTGTTAATGATGTGTCTCCATTATTATGAAATAAGTTGCGGCAATAAATAACTAATGCATTTAATCAGTTGTCAATCCAATTGTTTTAGTTCTTGATAGAATTTTTTTTAATAAACCTCATTTCATATATTAAAATACAAAAGAATAAGTGGGGATATGACATCATCAGCCCACCTAATGAATATTCATGCCTAGAACTGTTTCACCGGAATAATGCAAATCTTTAAAATTCAATAACTTTTTTATTTGTTGTCCGATTTGATCAAATTTTCAGCATTCTGCTCTGTGAATTTTACTCTTTTAATTGAGATATAAACAATCAGCCTTGACCTTCCTTTTAACTTGCCCGAACCGTCGTATCCGAGTCGCCCCTGCTCTACAACTTCACGCGCCAACTCATACAAGTCTACTCCAATCTCTTTTAACTACTCAAGTCTCTCACCTTTTTCTGGTTTAAGTTCAAGTTCGTCTTTATTTATCCATAATGGAAATTTGTTTTGTTCACACTTTCAAGTCAATAAACATCAAAATACCATATTAAACATATAAAACCATTATTACATTAATGAGAATTATATACAGTAAAAGTGAATACCCGTTTACATTAAGGGAAACAGAATATACATTAGAAAGCCTCCATTCGAAAAAAGATAAAAATACTTGAAATTCATTAGAAAAAAACGAGTACTAGTCTAGAAATGACTAGTAATCAATTATTCATTACAATCTGAAATTGTATTCCGATAAAAAAATTCATGTAATATTACTCCGACACCTTAATTCAGAGAGTTACTGCTAGTAATCAATATGTTTCAGTACCAAAAATTAAAAATTCCAGTCCAATAATAAATTGATTGATTGATTCTTTATTTCCATGCAAAAAATTAATCATACAACATAAAATATATTGACAATATTACACGGTAAATAACAATAAACGATCATTGCATGGGAGGGGACAGTCATAAGCACAAAGGCTTGAGAAGGACGCCCCTCATGAAAGACTACGGCCCTGAATAAAATCAATATAAGTCATATTTACAAATATTACAATAACAGCAGGGCCAAAAGGAAAACACATCAAGCATGTCAAGAATACTCTAATGATAATAACACACCAGCCGCGTATCGATTCATATTACTATGTTTAACATAGATAAGTCGTATAAATACAATAAAAAAATACAGTAAGCAGTATGATGAAATAATGATAGAACAATATCTCAACTCAAATAAGTGCTAATAATGGAATGCTTAAACTCAAACTTAAATTTGTTCAATGTAGGAGCGCCACGTATTGTTAAAGGTATATCATTCCAGGTATCTGGACCAGTATGTCTTATTGACCTATGGGCTAAGGCAGTTAGCAGGTTTGATAAATGTAAATTTGTTGAGGTTCTCGTAGGATAATTATGAATAAATGAATTCAAAAAGGAACATAAGGATCAAATTTTATTGGTAATTGGCGACAGTGAAACCTTAACATAAACAAAGCAATTTGAAATGTATGTATGTCATCAATTTTTAAAGTCTTGAAACGGTTTAAGAGGGGACCAGTATTTTCATAATAACCAGCGTCGGCACACAAACGAATAGCTTTCTTTTGAAGTAAAAGGATACGGTGATTTTTTTATTTGAATGAGCCCCATACAATATTGCAATAAGTTACATGTGGCAGTAAAATAGAATTATAAACTGAGAGTAATGCTTGGGGAGGTAAATAGTATTTAACTTTAAACATTATACCTATACATCTTGATACAGACGTCAATATTTTAGATACATGGTCATCCCATGTTAAAAACTGATCTAAAATGGCACCTAAAAATCTCACATTATTTTTTGTCTAATAGAAATCCCACTTACCTTTATTTCTTCTGTATAATGATCAGCTATTGTTTTGGAGTTCTTAAAGTTAACATAATATGTTTTTTTGCAAGTTTAAAGACAATTTATTACTTTGGAACCACGTGGATACTTTAGGCAATTCATTATTCAACATTTCAAAAAGCATTCTTTTATTCGATTATTACATTTATCATAAATGTGTGAAGTATTAATATATTAATTCAAAAAAAGTTACTGTACTTGCTCCAAAGAGGTTTAAAATACATGTGAATATTCAAATATTTCATTACAAACAATTTTACATTTCATTCCAATAATAAGTGCGTGTGGATAATTCAAAAAATTTACTGTATAGAGTACCGAAGTGTGACTTAACTGTCATGGCAACGAACCGGCTGGTTCTAAACAGAGTCGCAGTGGACGATCGTCTATGCACATTTTGCATTTGCAAAAATTACCATCATTCTGACAGTCTGAGGTTGCATGCGATAAAATTCCGTTAGCGGCCATTTTCTCCTATGAAAAACACACTCCGAGTCCATTTGTTTAGAACCAGGACGCCATTTCAACTGACGTCATCGCTTCGGTACTCTACAGAAATGACTAGTAATCAATATTTCAGTACGAAAAAATCAAAAATTTCATTCCAACAATAAATGCATGAAGACAATATTAATATATTAATTCCTATAAAAGTTGCTGCCTCCAAAAACGTTTAAATTTTTACATGTGTGTCATCAATATTTCATTACAATTTCATTCCAATAATAAATGCAAGAAGTATTAAGGACCATACCCTTTCTCAGAAAATAACACTTTTAATTCCGACGATTTACTTTCTTGCCTCTTCATTTTAGTTTATATGTCAGTCTAACATGTCTAATATGATTCCATTTGTCCTCTTCTTATATTAATAACATAGAACTTTGTCGAGGATAAAAATGTGTAAAATGACATCAGAAATTCTGCGTTGGTCCAGGAAAGTACAATTTGTAAAGTGTTTTCGGTCACGTTTATCACACAAATATACAGTGGTTTCACTTAATATCACCAATTGGTTTTGAATGTCTTAATCTTTTAGAACATCAGTATCTGCTCCTTTGAGTTCATTCGCTGCTTCCGTGATTATCTTCCAAGCAAACTCTACATGCTTGCTTTCAGTGAACGGACTGGATACAGCGAAACGTAGAATATATTTTTCCTTGAACACAGATCCTGTCAAGACAACTTTTCGTGTCATGTTAATCTGGTTCAGAAGATTTCGATTTGTTTCATTGTCAGATTTCTGTCGGGGAAAATATTTATTGCTATTTTACTCGGTCATAAAATCTTATAACAGTGACCAAACTTCAATGAGGAAAAATATTACCTCTAACATGTCAAAAGTGCTGATAACTGTTAATTTAATCCGACTCCAATTATCCATGGAAAATAAAACGACTGCTAAATTCAGTTGATCAAATACTTAAAACATTTCTTTGATACCTCTTGTATGTTATTATGAATATTGATGACATTCATGTTACGTCCACATTTCTGCAATAAGTACGTAAGCAGAATATAAAGCTTAACATAACATTTAACGGTGCCACGACATTTGCTCCTGCGACAATTGTTCTGGGCTTAATTTCGTCTAAGAGGTAGGCAGTAGCGTACCGTGACTCGGAGGAGACAAAGCATTGGGGGGGCAAAGCATTGTTCACAGACAATGCACTGCCCCCCCCCCCAATGCTTTGTCTCCTGCGGTTCACGGTACGCTACTGGAGGTAGGGTTAGGGTTTGGGTTGCAATAGGGTTTTAGGTTACGTTTAGGGTAGGTTTAGAGGGTTACACTTCGTAATTCCGAAGGTTCTTTATTCCGAAACACGCAAATTGCCTATACCTCGTTGTTCGTTAATCCGAAAACGTAAAAGGGTTCGTTAATCCGAACATTTGTGGCGTTATTCCGAAGGTTCGTTATTCCGAAGGTTCGATAATCCGAAAACGAAATAAGGTTCGATGTTCCGAAGGTTCGTTAATCCGAAAACGAAATAAGGTTCGTTGCTCCGAAGGTTCGTTAATCCGAAAACGAAATAAGGTTCGTTGTTCCGAAGGTTCGTTAGTCCGAAAACGAAATATGGTTAGTTTATCATTTTGTTTTCGGACTAACGAACCTTCGGAATTACGAACCTCACTTCGTTTTCGGACTAACGAACCTTCGGAATTACGAAACTCATTTCGTTTTCGGACTAACGAACCTTCGGAATTACGAACCTTCGGAAATGCGAACCTTCGGAATAACGAACCTTCGGAATATCCGAACCTTCGGAATAACGAAGCTTCGGAATTACGAATGTATGCGGGTTTGGAGTAGGGTATAGTTTTAAATCCAGGGGTGAAGTTGGCCATTCGATTAGTATTGGAATTTAAAGGGGAGCGTTTCATGAAAGGACTTGTCGGACGTTTTATCCTACAAGTCCCATTTTATCCGACAGTTACCATAGGAACAGTGCCTCTCAGCCAATCAAAATCATGGAAAGATGTCAGATCTGACAACTTGTCGGATGAAAATATTGATGAAACGCTCCCCAGAGCGAATGTCATGAAACTCACAACCATTACCAGGGGTGGTGCCATCGTGTTTTGACATGAACATTTTAAATCCAATCATACACTAATTTCGCGCATTCGGAAACCTCACCGCATTCAGCCCCTCTCGTTTTCATATCATTACAATTTGCTGGTGATGATAATGCTCTATACTTGGATTTTCCTTCATATTTCTATTGTCACTGATATATACCGTCAGCTGCAGTCAAACAAGCAAGTCCGCACCAAACCGACTGATAGTTGTGTCATTGGAAATAACGTAATAGATTTGGTCGGTCTGGAATCAGTAACACCGGTGTAACAGAGGCATAAACTCCCTGTAATAACTTCTCATAAGATGTAATTACTAACCTTTAATCTGAAGCACGCATGGCTGTATATCGCCTCTGCGCACAGCTCAAATCGGGCATCGGTGCTCACCAGGTGGGCAAACTCTTTAACGAGCCGAGATTGCTGTGGAGTGAAGTGAGATACATGATATTGACATCCGAAACGAGAAGAAACAATGGTTAAGTGATCAATAGACATGATAGATTAATGCCAACTTAACATAGAGAATTAAATTCAATTTATTTCTAACATCCTTTTAAAATACATATACAGAAGGATTTAAAAAATGTCAAAATACTATAAACAATAAGAAAAAAAGGTAGAAATGTAAAACAAATGTAAAAAAAAATGTCAAAATACTATAAACAATATGAAAAAAAAGGTAGAAATGTAAAAAAAATGTAGCGGATGTAGGGAGTCGGAAAGGCCGTTGACCTGTCAAAGCCGACTCACATTATTACTACATTATTGTACAATTAACAAGAATTGAATAATGAAACAAACGTTAGACACGAATAGCATATGAAATCGCCCCCCCCCCCCTATCCGTGGTCTAACCAAAATCCTCGATCGTTTGAAAACTATTTTCTGTTATGCATGCAAAAAATCAGGAGCCCTCATTAGCGACATTCATATCAGTGTGACAGTCATACCAATAAAACCGATGGTATGAAGTCAGGGCCCCTTCTCACAAAGAGTTACGATTGATCCGATCAACTTCAACTATATAGAAATCCATATATGTCATTATTTTTCTCCAGAAAATGTGGTCAATGTCCTTTGTAAGCAAAAAAAAAGCACCCTGAATTAAAAAAAAAGATAAACGTACTTTGACTTTACATCATATCTAGAAAATATTTTGAACAATTATGCATTGCAGATCTGGATTTCCATAGTTGAGGTTGATCTAATCAATCATAACTCTTTGTAAGACGGGGCCCTGGATACAGATTATGTAGTGTGCCTGCTGTGGCATCAGTCATGGTGTTGCAACCCCCCCCCCCCCCCCCCGCCTTCATATATGTAAAATGAAAAATATTTTGTTGAAAACTTGGTTTAGAAAAATCAGAACTCTCGTAACCTATCGCACCAATGGCTTTTTGAAACTTTGAAATTAATTACAAGTCTCGGATAGGTGCCAACTTACTCTTAATTCAGCAAAAGAAAATTGTGATAACATTTTCATGTCGAGATTGGGAGTCGACCCCAGACGTGAATCAGAGTTGGCGAACACTTCGTTAAGCACAGAGCTGCCGTAGAGGGTGTGAATACAATATTGTGAGAAATGGGATTGAATCACCAATTTCTACAATTTTCGGTGGATTGATGTCATTGAGAGTTATTAGAAACTTTTTTGTTTTTCATTAATAAATCATCTAAGAATAAGAAACTTTCAACCACCTTTTTAGAATAGGCCTATTTATTTTCTGTATAAAGGATTGGGTTTTTTTTTTAATTTCTGAATACCTTCCTGATGTGATCTTGTAGCCCTTGAACGCCAAACAGTCGAATAACAAACCAAAGTTTGAGTGAGCGAAACGGTCGAGTTAGATTGAAACTCCAGTGCTATAGGGAAAAAATAGTCGTCTGTGAATTAATGAAGTACTTAAATTATGAATTATGTTTAGTATGACAATTGTCAAAAACGGTATTTGTTATATTTACAAGGTTTTGAAAATTTCAATTCCCTCATCAACGTTGTTTAAATAATTTCTTTACTATTCATCGTTGTCCAGATCATTTTACTCATCATTACCATCATCATCATCATCATCATCATCATAGTTATCATCATCATAATCATAATAATAATCATCATCATCATCAATGTTTGTGGTTTTGTCATCAGCGTCGTCTTTTTCGTTGAAGCCTTCATCAATATCATCATCGTCGTCGTCGTCGTCGTCATCATTCGCGTCATTACCAGTATCATCAACCATCATCAATCATTTGGTCACCATTGTTGTCTTTGTCGTTCATATCGCCCTCATCTTTGTCATTGTCACAGTCGTCGTTGTCGCCTTCATCACCATCACCATCACCATCATCATCATCATCATCATTACGACCAATATCACTCTTACCCTGTAATCCACGTGAGGTTTTTCTAGATGATTATCAAGGTACGGAGGATCAATGGCCAGTGAGCTCTCAACAGTTGTTCTGTCTTTGACCCAAAGAACTGAACAGCTCATCGTTACTAACATTGTCTTATGCGGTCCACAGTTGAAAGAGTCTGCAAGCTGTTCCAAGTACAAAGAGAAAAGATAATCATTAAAAAAAGATTACTGGGAGCAATCTTTTACGAAGTGTTAAACAAAACTTTATCAAGATATATATAATTTTATCTCCTTAGCAAAATATCTTCATCACAATAATCAGACAATGTACCAGAGGATTCAGACTGTAGCCCTGAACTATTCTCACCGTCCTTAGCACTTCTTGTAATGACGAAAACTGCATAATAAGCATTATGTTATCATGTTGGGCTTTCATGTAATTTAGATGTAGGCCTATGCTCATATTTTATTGAATGGAATTCTGCAATTGGTATTCTGGCGGCAATAGATTTTTGTTTAATAACCATTTCCATTCTATTCATTGAGAAGAGTCAAACACTAAGTGAACATTAACATTTGTCTGCAAATATTGAGGTTTCAATAAGATTGAAAAGACCTAAAATGCCTAATTCACTCTTTTTTAATATAGTAAATCAAATCGAGTGGACATAATAACACATTCATTTTTAAAAAGAAATATATACTCTGATGATACTCCTACGCAGTAACCATTCGGCCCTTCCTAAATGAATGTTCCAATCATACGAATGTGCACGAAACGGATATTTTTATTTACATATTTTTTTTGTTTTATCACAGAGGCCAAATACTATGGTGGATTGAGCAGATATTACGATAAGCGTGATGTTATTAGGACTTTCACTATTATACGGATTTCCCGATTTCAGTTGTGCGATCATGTCAAAATCGGCCATGTTTTCGTGATTTATTTATTTTATTTATTTATTTATTCATGTTTTCTTCATAAAAAGCAGGGTAGTCCCAATCAAGCCAAAGGCCTGCTTTACAAGGGAGCCCTGCTATCTAAAATCTTTTCCAGAATAAGAGAAAGTTTAATACCTCAATCCCAGCCATCAGATGTCTGAATTCAGGACAAAGAAAGGCAGAGCCAGCAATGGCAGCATCTACATGGACCCATATTCCCTCGTCATTACCTGAAGAACAAATAAACACGGCATGATAACTAATCATTTAAAATACGAAAAAAGGGCTTGCCTGCCTGGCATAGCAGCATGATGATGATGGTGAATGGGGACACTGAGAACGTTTTATCAACATTTACCGTCCCACAACTTGACAGATCTGATCTGTCAGATCTTTCCTTGGTTTTGATTGGCCGAGATGCATAGATTTCTGACTATTGCTATGGTAACGGCCGGTTAAACTCCCAGGCAAAACCCTAGTTTATGAAGAATAAATGATGATAAGGCTGTCCTAAATGAATAACGAAATAATGATCTTGTGAAAGCACTCACATATAGGAGCCAATTCTGCTAGAGCATCGAAAGCCAAAGTTGTTGTCGACCCTAGGGTAACACCGAGCTAGTTTTGTCGGAATAAAAATTAGAGAAATATGGATCATGAAAAGTACGACAGTTGATGTGTTTATGAAATAACTGAGGCGCAGTGTTTTTAACGCCGAGTGTTATATTAGGGAGCGGGGCATCTGAACATAATGTTTGGCCGTTATATTGCATTAATCTCTGACAAAAACACTCAATTCGCCAGAATTTATAGAAAGACAGTCACAATTTCACTCAAATTGTCAAATTGTATACTATTTCCATCAGGATTCATATTCACCATTAATACTGGGATATTTTTAACCATAATTTAGTTTTAGTCTTTGCATTTTTTTCTTGTAATGTATTTGATTATGTATTGTGTATAAATATTTTTTTATAACATGTATTTACGTTGCAAAGGACCACATGGAGAAACAGCGGTATTATGTTAATACCGCTGCAATGGGCAATCCTCCATATTTTATATGACGATTTTTCTTTTTTAATCATGTATATATTTTGTTTTAAATGGAAATAAATACAAACAAACCATTACCACCACGACCCTATATAGCTATCCCTGTAGACAATCAAGTTTAAAAATAAGATGATTGTAAATATAAATTGGGATATCATTAATGAAATATCAACTTACAAAAATGGGTTTCCTTCCTAGTGATTTGACTTCAGCTATGCCATCAAGAAGAGCCTGAGCTCTGAGTGATCCTGTCTCGTCGGTTGGTAGGATGTGGGTTCGAATCCCAGCTACAAACCCAGAACGTTCGATACAAGAATGAGCCTAAAAAGGAGATTAAATAAACAAAAGATTATAGCTTTTAATCTAAACCTGTGGTTTTCTATCAATTTTGTTAACATGTTGCAGTTTTGAATGTGAATCTCCATGATATTTGGCGAGGTTTGATATCAAGCACGAGCGGTTTTTATTTCGAGTGTAGATCCCTGCACAAGATATGACTTATTACAACAAATCATGGTGGCTAATAAAAGAGAGGGAAAGACCATGAAAGAAGATAAAGGACAAAGAAAGAGAGTTGGAAAGACTGGGCTGGATATTTGAGTAGTAATACCCCTAATTTTCATTGTTTTTATTAAAAAATGAGCACTGCCCGTTGGATCATAATCTTTGATCGTTGTGGCGTATCGGTAGGACATGGCATATTTTAGGAAAATTATTAAAAGTGGCGAGGTAGCGAAATATTTGACCTTTGACATGTTTGATAATGAAAACCTAATTATAAAACAAATTTCGACATAATTTTCAACAAGTGATATAAACATTTCACCCTTTTCATTCAATTTTTGTTTTCTTTTTCTCTTTTTTTTTCTTTGTCGCAAAAACTTCGCCGCCCGATTTGGATAAATAATACACGAATGAGTTACGTGGTCACTCAATAAAGCAGCCAACTGCGATTTTGTACTACTTATACTTTACTTAACCCAAATTCTCTTTCTGTGTAGATGTATACTGTATGGATTAATAGATAAAGAATACATAAATGTGTTACCTGATCACTCATTAAAGCAACGAACTTAGACGAGACATCATATGGATCTAAATCTTTATCTGTCTGACGCAGTTTGTCAAGGACACGTCTCTTTGCAGCGACAAGCATCAAAATACAACTGCCACTCGCACTCTCCTTCATAAGAAAACAAAAAGGACGAATGGGACATTTTCAAAGGATTGTTTGAAAGAGTTCATTCAACATGAAATGTGCCCTTGAGGTGAAAATAGTTTTATCAATATAAGAATCATCATCGCCGTATGTTTATAAATTTAATATAAAATCTAGATCATCGTTGTTAGGTTACGTAATTACACACATGTGCCATCTAAGATCAAGTCTATTTCGACATCTTTTACATTCTGTATAATCATGACAATTGAAAACAAAAATCCTTCGTAGTATCCCTCAAAAAAGTAACCGTCATTTTCCAGGAATCTAGAGATCAATTTCATTTGCATGATATTTTGATTTTTACTAGCATTGTTTTTTCATAATCCTTGTCCACGCTGACTAGAATTGGGGTCATTCTTTCTACAATCTTGTCAATTTTGACTAGAATTATACTCCTGCTCGAGGGGAACATTCCGTCTGTTCAAATCTGACTAACATGTGTTTAGAGTGGGATACCATCTGACCATAGCAGAATATATATTCTTGTTCACATTCGTCAATGTAGTTTGTTGATATACTAGATAGAGTTCATCTATTTGAGGAGCGTTTCATCAACATTTTCATCTGAAAGGTTGTCAGATCTGACAACTTTCCTGGATTTGATTGGCTGAGAAGCACTGTTCCTATGGTAACTGTCGGATAAAACAGGACTTGTCGGATAACACGTCTGACAAGTCCTTCCATGAAACGCTCCTCTGGAGTCAGCTGAACACTATCCTCTTTTACCTGTATAACACCTCCGCCATTGCCTATGCCTGAACTGAATAGAAATTGATCAGGAAGTCCCAGGATTCTACCTAACCAATCTGTCATTCGCATCTCAAGCTCTGTTCCAGTTCCATTCACGTGCTGCATTGAATGAAGTCAAAGGATAACATTTTGTTTGACAAGTATTGAAGAAAACATTCTTTCTTGAATCACAGCAGGATACAACAACATTACAATGACAATTCAACATGTTCAGGGAGGAGTCAAACCATGCTTACATTATGACGATGCGGGATGGGAAGCATACAGTCATACTTTATCGTAAACGTTATGGGGATTTTTATTCATCAACATTTTGGTTTCACGTATTCATTCCACATTCACCTATCTGTATTTTTTACAAACCATAAGAAATTAGTATTTTTTAATTAGGATTTTTCAGCTCCCTCCAAAATTTCAGGAATAATGTACGATATTTAGAAACCCATGTATATTCATATTTAAAAGTTTAAATAATTTATCTTCTATAATAACTTTAAATTAGTATCCGAAAAACATAACCTAAATAAAAGACCTGCCTCCAACCTACAACTCGATGCCCCAAAATGCAATAATGAATGCTAAAACTGATCATTCATTATCTCCTCAATATCAATATTCAATTCCTTGCCCCTTCATTTTAAAACTCTATCCACCCTCTCTAGTTTTAAAAAAGAACTCAAATCATATATTATGTTCAGCAAATGTTAAAATGTCAATGGTTCCTGTGTTACAAATATTTAAATGACTCCAACTTACCATCCCTTTCTATGTTCTAATATGTATGATTTATATAATGTTTTTACGTATGTTACGTTGTATATTTTTATCATTTGTATATACGTGTTTTGTCATTATGTTTTTAGGGCCCCTTTTGATACCAGCTTCTGCTGAAAGGGTACCCTATTGAAATATTGTTTAAATAAAAATGAAATAAAAAAAAATGCCAGCTTTTATTTAACCTCCATTACAATACAGTTTTTCACGTAATCTATTGAATATAATTTAATCGGAAATGGGTTATGTCTATTTGATTTTCAGCTAGTTTTTAACCTGTAAGATTTTCACGAGACCTTGAACCCCTCCTTGACAAATACGACGTGTTTACGAGCTATCATCTATAAATGATAGCTGACAACAATATTACATATAAAAACGTTAGAAGTTAAGATCATTGACCTGTCCGTGATAGCTTGATCTATTTGTATTAAAAAGATAAATGAAGGTGAAGATTTTACCCAAGTACATGTTGGCGAGGTCAAAGCAGCGATAAGTTGGGCTGCCGCCACACATGGAGCAGATGTTCCAATCTCCACATATCCATGATAATTAGGACTCGATAGGTGAGGCATCTATGATTTTAAAAAAAATCAAATTACAATCCAATGGATTTAATATAATTCCTGATCGACCGTAGTTAGGGGAAATCGAAAACCTTTGGTGATTTAAATAAATCTTTAGGATTACAATAACAGTGTTTCCAAAATTTGATCATTTCTTTGCTATAGCCTGGTTTTATTCAAAATCCATAACATTTGGAGTGTGAAAGTCATTGAAATTAGTATTTGTAAAAGAAGTGAAGAATCTCAACAGGTTAAAATCCACATAACCTTGTCTGTTCACATTAATTATCTGACTCATCGAAGGTTAGACATCTAAATAAACATAAACTGGTGTTTTGCAAGATAAAGCATTAGATATCACAAAAATATGCAAAATATGTATACTTAAGAATTATACACGATAATGAATATTATTATTGTTAAAATTAGTAAAATTTCATCCGTTTCACAATATAGGGCCAACATTTCTGGGGGTATACATTGTGGGTGAACTTTTTGATTTATAGATGTGGTATGTGTTTGGTTGCGTGAGGGTGTTTGCGTGCGTGTGTGTATGGGTGTGTGTGTCGGGTAGGTGTAGGTGTGGAGGCTCCGTGGCCGAGTCTGGGGGTTCGACCTCCGGCCACGATACCTATGCCCGTGGGAAAGGTATTTAATCGATAGTGCTGTTTTATCCTGCATTAAAATAAATGGAAATGCTACATGCATTCTCGGAAATTCGGTATGGACTTGTTTGAAAAAAATGTGAGGGCGCGCGGGTGTGTGGGGGCGGGTGCAAGACAGTATAGCTTTTGGGAGATTTACTGTAAAACAAACAACGAAAACTGTCAACGTTGGAGGAAGAATAGATGGACATGTTCCTCCTCGAAATTTTGACAAGCCACAAAATTCACGTAAGTTTTTCAAGTCAAATGATCGACAGTCTGCGATTTTATTATGTAGTCTTTCAGGGGAAGACCTTGCACCAACTGCGTGGTCCTGATGTGTGGGGTGTATAAAAGAGAGATAGAGCTCAGAAGGAAAAAAATCGATGAGAAACGTAAGATTCAGAAAGAGTAAATATTTTTAAAAAGAGAGAACGGGGTTGGTAGCATAAGCCAACTTACGTTTGGAATGATCATCTTCCTGACATCATCCAATAGATCTTGCCATTTATCAGGATGTTGAGGAGCTTCCAGGGGAAGTTGATCAAGAAGATGGCCTGGTTCGGTGGATCCTGCTGGTGACAGATCCTCTAAACTATGCCAAAACTCACCAATCAATTCAGTCACACCGCTCGTAAGTTCCTTCATCTCCTCAACATGGTCCTTGGCAGCCATGGTTGCAGCAGATGGATCGAGATATAAGGTAAGGTCCGTCAAAGATTAACGATGTAGGATTAAAAGGAGAGGCTTAAATTTTGCCAACCCTTCATCATCCTGAACCCAATGTACATTTAAATTGGCGTCCAGGCAGCTCACCGGTTTGCACGTTTGTTTTCCATGATTATGTTTACGTTGTCATATCGTATCAAGGTCAATGACAAACATCAGAACAAGCTTTTGGCATGGAGTTCCCGACCTTGTCCTTGATATTTTCAATATGGTTCCATAGTAGTTCAACTTGTTATTCAGTTTGTTTGCGTGGGTTGATTAATGAAATTACATAGAATTCAAAGATTCATATAGGACCTTATCATGGCCTCTTTATCTACACAGCTACAGAATCATAAAAGAACCAGAACAAACATTCAACAATACCATATTCAGCGTTAAACCTTAACGTAGGACAAATATATCTATTCATAAATGGATGGTGGTATTTTGGCTGAAAAATTATTTTATAAAAACGTAAACAGGTCTACATTGGTAACGACTTCTCATGACCAAAGTCAAGAGGCACCACTTTCCCTTTACCCTTTCTCTCCATCACTCAAAATATTTATTTTTTTTGTATAATGTACTGTCGGTCTCTTATTGAAGCTTACAGATGTTACCCAGAAGTTTAGACAAGCTTCTATGTATACATTCCTTAGGGAAATGACCAGATGCAAACATCCTTTAAAAGGGTTGATGAGATACCTATATCTTTAGATCTCATCATGTCTTCATCTTTTAAAAGAGATGATCATATCTACATCATGTGAAAGAGATGATCAGATGGCCAGATCTTCGATCTCGTCATGTCTACATCTTTTCAGCTGACAAGATGTAAACAGGACGAGATCCTAGATCATGTAATCTGACCATAATTCGACATGACGAGATTGGAGATCTTGTCATCAAATAATCTTTTCTATGGGATGTAGACCAGAAGCGTTATGTGCCACAAATTTTGAATGGCCAGCCATGGTGTAGCAAAAAAAATCTCAAAAGTTCTGAGGGAGCGAAGTGAGCGAGCAAAATATGATGATTTTAAGTACAAAAATCCGACCTGTGGATAGATTTTGAAAAACTATTCAGAATATTATATATTTACCTTCTTCTTTTCTATTTTTTTTTTTTGGGGGGGGGCCTTTAGCTACCCCCCCCCCCCCAGAATCTGTACGATAGTGATGTAGACATGACGAGATGAATATCTGGGTGGCACTTTTAATCTTCCTTTGTCTCTCACTCGCACAAAAGTATGATCGTTGAGAGTGGTAAATTCCGATTCTTGCTTTCGTTGCAAGATTGCCCTCTATTGTTGATTTCTTTTTATCCGCTCGTTGTGGAGGGTGTGATTTTTAAAACTTATTTGGCACTTAATGATTTAGATGTAGCAGTCACCAGCTAACCTGGGTTAGGGGACGTTATGAGGGTTTTCCTGAACATGACATATAGGGTGACGGTTTCCATTACCTTTTAGGGCGCCTATTCCAAAAAAAAAGATATAGATAAAATATCCCAACTCATGAAACGCATTCGAAATTAGAAGATATAAGTAAGTGAGGAATTCCAATTATTTGATAATCGATCCAAACTTCCCTTTTCTATAATTGGTATTTCGGAAACTTGGTTATCCAGTGAGTCTAACCTTCCATTTGCACTGGACGGCTACGAATTTATCGTTAATAACAGACAAAACAGGTCTGGTGGAGGGGTTGACTTTTACGTGTCTCAAAATGACGATTATACACTGTAAACAAATGAAGTGCTAATTTAGCTCTTCCAGTGCTTGTATAGTGACTGCACCACTAGTGCCGATTTTCTAGTTCAAATTTAAACTAGAAAATCAGCACTCGAAGTGCAGTCACTATACAAGCGCTGTAAGTGCTAAAGTAGCACTTCATTTTTTACAGTGTATTATTCAAAATGAATTTATCACATCAAAAGAAAATGTAGAGTCTCTTTGTTTCTAGAATTTAATGAATGTCCATACCATTAAATTTACCATTTTATGCATGCTTAATTCATTTTCTCTTTTTTCAGCAATGAAGCCCTGCTCTTATCTTTATTTATTTATCTTTTTTTCGTATCCCTCGTATGTGTTTCCATTTTCTCTGTTCTGTCACCTATGTGTTTGTCTTCGTAGGCAATTCTACAATAATTATTTAGAGGGGTCTACACTCTACAAGCATTTACTTCTTAGATCTCTATGTTTATGATACTTTGCTTAAATATAATACGTTGTTTTACGTACAGAAAAAATATCGTGTATTGTACCTACCTCAATCTATATTGTTTGTACAAGTTTTATTTGCAATTATCATTCTAATTATATACAACCACTTTACTTTGTTCTGTTGAAAATGAAAAAAAAATGAATTTAAAAGATTTCATTGAATTATAATGCTTAACCCATATTTAACACCAATGATTTAATGTAAAATTGTATCTGATGTATATTACTCTGTATTATGTTTTGAATGGAAAAGGTTTAGTTTTTTGTTCATTAAAGTTGACACGAAAAAAACAAACACTTATTTTAACTGACATCCACTGGCGTAAATAAAAGGGAGTGGGTAACTATCCCTTCACTTTTCATCGGGTGACCTGAACGAACGCCCCCCCCCCCAACTCACACACACACACACACAACCCCTCCCCCTCTCACACACACAAATGTAAGCATGTCAACAGCCTTACCAATCCCATCCCACACACAAACACGCTCACGCACACACACACCCACCCCGATTCACCCTCACAAACATATATTTATACACTCAGTCAAGTTTTGCGCATCTTAAAAAAAAACATGTAAACAAAACAGCATTCACAATGCACACACATACACAACCTCCCACACACCCTTGCCTTGTTTTTATCTCTCTCTTATCAAACACACGCACACACACCCACGTGCACACAAATACACAACAACATGTATTTTCATTCCAATCCAGAAAATATTTGATATAGCGCTTTTTCTTATATTGTATTTTAAAAAATGTTGCAGACACATAATTTTGGCAATTAAAAACAATATACATGAAAGATAAACTCAAGCCTTCATTCTCTTTTCATTTAACTAATTTCAGATTAATTTTCGGATCTTATTTGTACAAGCGTTATTGCGTCCATTCATATTCCTGTATAATTTCATGAATATTCATGCTTATATAAATTTATATTTGCTCATGGAACGCAAGATATGGACATTTCTGGGAAAAGGTTAAATCGATCGGTTACACTTCGTAATTCCGAAGGTTCGTAATTCCGAAGGTTCTTTATTCCGAAGGTTCGTAATTCTGAAACACGTTAATTGCCTATACCTCGATGTTCGTTAATCCGAAAACGTAAAAGGGTTCGTTAATCCGAACATTTGTGGCATTATTCCGAAGGTTCGTTATTCCGAAGGTTCGATAATGCGAAAACGAAATAAGGTTCGATGTTCCGAAGGCTCGTTAATCCGAAAACGAAATAAGGTACGTTGTTCCGAAGGTTCGTTAATCCGAAAACGAAATAAGGTTCGTTGTTCCGAAGTTTCGTTAGTCCGAAAACGAAATAAGGTTCGTTAATCATTTCGTTTTCGGACTTACGAACCCTCGGAATTACGAACCTCATTTCGTTTTCGGATTAACGAACCTTCGGAATTACGAACCTCACTTCTTTTTCGGACTAACGAACCTTCGGAATTACGAACCTCATTTCGTTTTCGGACTAACGAACCTTCGGAATTACGAACCTTCGGAAATACGAACCTTCGGAAATACGAACCTTCGGAATATCCGAACCTTCGGAATAACGAAGCTTCGGAATTACGAATGTATGCGAAATCGATCATCGTTTTTATACACATAAGGCCCATATTTCCTATAATATTATCATTTCGCTACCTGATTGCACGAGCATTGAATTGATCTAAAAATGATTACAAAGATAATTGTAATTACAGGTTTATTCACTATAAGTGATCCTTTATTTTTCCATGATCAATGATACAAAATCAGATACATGTATCGTATTCTACTTGCTCTTTTGATTTCTGAATTGGTATGTTCTAACATGTTTAATGCCAAAGAAAGTAAATCAGATGAAGAACAGATTGTTAGTAATGTGTCTCATATGGGAATGCTAATGATGCTACAACAAGTACAAGTCGGTTGATGATGATTTATCCCCTTAATCTCATTCAAAGACTTTACTACTATTTTGGCATGTTTGGGGGAGGTGGCCAAATACTTTGTCCATCTGAAAATTGTTAAATCTTCATTAATGGCAATAATTAATCTAATTTACTAATTATCTTAAAACTCATAACTTAAAATTTTTCAGGATTCGAGGGAAACAAAGTAAATGTAACCCATGAATAGTCAATAAGTTGTATAAAACCTCTTAAGACATTGGTTCCAACAATTAAAAACAAAGAAAGTTCACGGAGTTCCTTTGTATGAATGTGATAATTTACCTGTAATCATGTTACCTTGCATTTTCATAAAGGCTTAAATCGTACTTCATACATTTCATTGTAATACTCTATTCCATCGGCTACGGCCCTCTGTATATCTTTAGTTGCAGAGGAGAGTGGAGGCTTCTCCTTCTTACTGAAATGAAAGCAAGAGCTGTTGATGGCTGTTCGATGGAAATACCTAAGACCAGTTGACAGCATCTTCGGCACTCCCCCAGGATTCTTCCAGGTTTTGATGATATCGGTGGAAGCATCCCATCTTAAAAGTTCATCTTGGAACTTAAAACCTCCAACCTCGCAGATCTTCTGTAGGTATGGCTTTGGGTTGGCCATCAAGTCTTCACAATCTACGATCAACGGGTCTGGGTCAAGGTTTTCTCGTACATACTTCCAGGCCGCATGGATGTTGAAGTAATTGCCACCGGAAGAGGAGTAGTAGGGATCATCGACGAGGAGATCAAAGTTTTCTTCTGTTTTGCCAACGTTGTGACCTGGTAAGGTGAGAGATGTTTGCAGGGTGGCTCTTCTATAGGAAGAGATCGCAAGTTGAGGATCTCGGATGATGAAGACATACCTGAAGCCGCTGTCGCGGGAAGGAAGGTATCGTTTCCGATGACCACAGAATGATCCGCCCATGTCTTTGACGACGACCTTGGAGCTTTCAAGATTGTCAAGGCACTTTTTCAGGTCCGAAAATCTGCCATTATGATGGGGGAAATTGTAAGAAAACATTTTCATGAGCAAACTGGCAAAGTGAAAACTTAAAAAGATACCCCTAACATGTTCAAACATACCGCTGGACAATTTTTTAGGAAGCTGCATTTTATTTGGATGATATCCCCATCATTTTTTGTTGTTTTTCTTTTCAAAATACCAACGTAGCTGACAATGGTTGTCGGTCTGACTTCTGAAAAAGGATTCTCATGAATGTTACTGCACGATAATTAACATTGAAGAGCTTAAAACGTATGAGATTCTAAACGGCCATTGATTATCCTTTTATATCGTTCATATTCTATGATATAAAGTATATTCATATAAAATAATCCCTAGGCCTATACAGTGCGTATCAAAAAAAGATTACACTTTGAAAAAGCCCTGGAAATTAAAAAAAAAACATGTGGGTAATTTTTACACATATAATCTTAGGTTTGGGTCTCATCTATCCAACGCAAGTAAAGGTTTTGACAGAATGTTACACTTGAGTGAGCACTGTCCATTTTTGTAAAGCTCGCAGAAATCTGTTTGCGCAGAAATGCTCGTTTTCACGCTGTGTGAAGGAGAAAATCAAATTTACCCTGCGAAACATTTATCATACATTTCCCTTGCACTTTTAGTCAACTGAAATAAAACAGATACATTCAAGCATTTTGTAACAAATTTGCCACCCAAATTGAAATTTCAACACTTAGTAAGCACAACCTTTACCCTTTTTGTGCCAGCTGGATCTGAGGACATAACTAAATCTGTACAAAAGTTTATATCAGACATCTTTTCACTAAGTTTTTATCATTTAAAGTGGGTTTACATTTCATTTTTATTTAATACTTGTTTCTCCACACCTTTTCCAAGCTTGACAATGATTAACAAAATGAAAATCATTAAGCCTAAGCCATTTCATGTAAATCACAGCTCAGTGTAAAGCAAATATCGTCACGATTGCCTCGATGTGTGGGGGAATGGGGTGGGGCGCAATGCACTCCTCAAAGGATTTTTGGCAAGGAAAAGTTTAAAAAGGTAAAAGATATCTTCAAATCAATTTTACTAGCTAAATTCAACACGTTCTTCATGATTAAGGTCTACTTTTATTCGCATAACTATTTCAAAGTTCTGCGCAAATCATTTTTCACTAACTTTTCAAAAGTAAGTGGTGCTCACTCAAGTGGAAATATTTTTCGACAGTTATATCGTCATTTGCTTAAATGGATCTGTACCGTGGAGGTGCCGTGGCCGAGTGGTCTAAGGCGCCTGGCTATACATGGAAAGTCCGGGGTTCGATCCCCGGCCGCGGCACCTACGCCCGTGAGCAAGGCATTTAATCTACAATGCTCTTTTATCCTGCTTTCAAATAAATGGAAATGCTATATGCATTATTGGTAAATAGGTGTGCACTTGTGGGTTTAAAAAAAAAAAAAAAAGTACCAATGTTAAAATGTGGAAAAATCTTCAGGATATTACAAATGTATAATTTTACAGGATTTTTTCTAAGTGTAAACTTTTTTTTGATACGCACTGTATACTTACGAATATTTCTGTCCTTCTACTAAGGGTAGATTATTAATTTCATGTATTATCTGAGCAGCGTGGTCAAACTCGGCTCGGTACTCTTCTTTCCAGTCCGTCGGTAGCTCTTTCCCCTTATCTGCCTTGTACAGTTGAAGAGCGATTCTCGCGATGACATACGGCTCGAACCACGCCTCGAGCCCGTCAATGAAGCTCAAACATTTTAGGAGTGATGTCGACCCGGACCTTGGAATGCAAATAAGGAAGAGGCGGGATCGCTTGGCATCTGCTGTCGATGTCGTCGTAGGATCCGGTTTCGACATGGCAGCCGACTTGATGATTTTGAGCGTGGTTTGCTACTGCCACTGGCAATATCCAAATACTATGAACAACACCTAAAAATCAGAACAGTGTAAACTTGTCCAACGACATAGTGATATATTCATGAATGTATAACTGCGTCGATTCTCCAGAGAGTGATGGTGATATCGAAAATATATCGAAAGAAGTATTCCAGGTGAATAAACCGTATGATATAGGCCCTACATGTAATTTCGAAAAAAATATATTGAGATTGTTGTTTGCTTAACGTGCTACAGACGTATCTGTGTGTAGCAGTCAATAATGCGTACGGTGCATGTCAGGTGCCGTGACCATTGTTATAACCCACTCTTAAAAACTATTGCGACACTTTGTGTTTGCATATATGAAATATCATCCCAGTTCAACGGATTTGAACTTTGTCTTCTCTTTTAAAGGGAAGTTAAAAGTTCACCCTCTTTTGATAGAAGTGACGAATAAGAAAATCTGAATGATTTTCTTTTTTGTCAAAATCGGACAAAAACTAAGAATATGACTTTGAAGTTTGCCATGATTGTTTTTAAACAATGATATAGGCATGCACATTACCCATTTTATGCAAGCATGTAAGCTGATGTTAGAGCCCCAATTTCTTCTTTTGTAGTTTATAAAATGATATCCCATTCGGGGTTTGACTTTGGTGTCTCTTTAATTGGTTGTTGGTGAGATTAAACTGGGATTCACCATTGTCTTTCTCTATACAAATGTCAGGAAGCAGAAAAATGAGTGATGGGGAATAAAAATATTTTAATTTCCCTCACTCATTTTTTTTCTGATCCCTGGCATTGGCACCCCTAAAGACTAGCCCCTCCTTGGATACTGTTCTGCGAATTATGATTGCTTTTTGAGAAATTTGGATTAAAATTACAATTTCAGTAATACTCAGTGACAACTTTTAACAAAATAACAAATATTTAAAGTTTATTCAATAATTCATTTTTGTCTTCATAAATTTATTTTCTTTTCAATACAAAACAAAGTCATTAAAGGGGAATCCAACCCAAATAAAAACTTGTTTTTATAAGGAAAAGAAAAATCAGACAAGGTGATAGGTGAAAGTTTGAACAATATTGGACAAACAACAAGAAAGTTATGAATTTTTAAAAGTTGTAAATATTTGTAATCACTATACCCATGGAGACTTCAAATTGGCCGCATGTGTGATGTCATAGTGATGTAAGGCAAGGACTCCTCTTCCATGTACTCCAATACATATTATGGCTAAAATGTCATTTTTCCCAAAAGTTTTATTTCAAATTATATTTTTCTTTCATGAGGACATAAAACAATATACTACCTGGGTTATATTTAGATTACTGCCCCAGGGGAATGGGTACTTATGAGAAAACCACAAATCCCTGATAATGTACATGTACATGGCCTATGGGAAAGTTGTCCTTGCCCCTTGTCATAATTTACTTACCCAGTTGCCAATTTGAAATTTACATAGTATTAGTGATCTCAATTTTAAAGCAGCTATAACTTTCTTATTGCTTGTCCGATTTCTTTTTTTTATTAAGTTGACAGACGTGTAGATGTTTCGGGAAGCTTCTGAGTACCATCGACTTGTCAAGATGGCGAAATACGTTGTCTCACCGATTCGATATGAAAAATTGTATGTCCACTAGGCCTAGTTGTCATAAGTCGGCTTGGCGAGATATTGTATCTCGCCATGTTGACAAAACAATTTTCATATGTCGACTTTGCGAGAGTTTACGTATCTCGCCAAGTGAAGTCGGCATACAACACTTTATAATATGACGACTTGGTGATATAACGTATCTCGCAATCTCGATGGCAATTTATAGGTTCCTCAGTTTCTATATGAGTATAAGCAAAATAAGATACGATTCAGATATCAATACAATGCACACGATATCCATAATGAATTGAATTTCGAAAGTACGTATCCTGCATGCAGGGTTTCAATGATTAGAAAGAAATTAACCATTCTTTATATACAAAATGGAAAGTAATAAATCATCGCTCATACAGCTCTGTGTATATGGGGGGGGGTTCCTGGCTCTGATAGATATTCGAGCAATACAGGTATACCCCTTGTGTGACTCTAATCCATCACACTTTTAATCATCGCATACCCTTCTTTTAACAAGGTAATACCCCTTTTAAAAATTGATGGTTTCTACATTTTCCATAAAAAAATATGTGGGTGATTTTTAAAAGGGGTCCATGGCATTTGCCCCGGCGACAATTTCTCTGATGGAAAGTCTACACGTCAGGCCAAACATAAAAGCTTACCTCCAAAAATATACCCTAACCATTATACACGTATTTACATCGTTCTGAACCAAAAACTTTATTACAATAACTCTGACCCCAACCCCCTTTGAGATATTAAGAGCAGAGCAAACGTCGCTGGAGAAAATGTCGTGTCACCTTTTAAAAGATCCCAAATGAAAATCACTGTGAAAACCCCTTCAAATCTACCCTGCTTTAAAAAACATGAAAAATGGCGCACATTCGAATCCCGTTGGAAAATTGCGTAGGAACCATCCAACTCTCCAAAGATGTACAATGATTAAATGGAAAATTAGAAAATATTGCATTCATATTAGATATATTATGTGTGAGAATTCATGTGTCATTACACAGACTGTGAAGAATATGACACCAATGAAAAATGTCTAAATTCGAACACTACAAAGAGAGGCTTGCTCCATAAAGGAATTACTTAAGAAAATTTTGACACGATATGTAACTGAGGGTCGAAACGTAATTATTCAAATAATTACCCCCATTTAATCAAGGCTTAAAACGAAGTTCGTACATCTCATTGTAATACTCTGTCCCATCGGCAACCGCCATCTGAATATCTTTCGTTGCAGAGGAGAGTGGTGGTTTCTCTTTCTTACTAAATTGAAAGCAAGAGCTGTTGATAGCTGTTCGATGGAAATACCCAAGACCAGTTGCCAGCATCTTCGGCACTCCCCCAGGATTCTTCCAGGTTTTGATGATATCGGTGGAAGCATCCCAGTTTAAGAGCCCATCGTGGAACTCCAACCCTCCAACCTCACAGATTTTCTGTAGGTATGGCTTTGGGTTGGCCATCAAATCCTCGCAATCTACTATCAACGGGTCTGGGTCGAGGTTCTCTCGTACATACTTCCAGGCCGCATGGATGTTGAAGTAGTTGCCACCGGCAGCGTAGTAGTACGGATCATCCACTCGAAGATCAAAGTCCTCTTCTGTTTTGCCAGAAGTGTACCCTGGCATGGTGAGAGATGTCTGTATGGTGGCTCTTCTGTAGGACGACAGAGCAAGTTGTGGATCTCGGATTATGAAGACGTACTTGTAGCCGCTATTACGAGAAGGGAGGTACTGCTTTCGAGAACCACAGAATGATCCGCCCATGTCTTTGACGACGACCTGGGCGCTCTTTAGATTCTCTAGACGTCGTTTCACCTCCGAAAACCTGCCAACAGAAATGATATAACGTGTTAGATTGACAAATAATTTGCTATTGGAATTTTATTTGACAGTAAAAGATAAAGATCTATAGTCAGGCTGTTATATATTAATCTCAGATTTATGGGGAAAAATTTCCATGCCAAGTGCGATTTGCTATTGATTGAGGTCACTACACAGTAATGACCATTACTTTAAACTGAGCATTTCATAAACAAACAGCTGATTTAACGTAAAGTAGCAAAATCACCCAAGTAAATAAAGGAGAACAGTTGAAAATGAAAATACACATGGTTATCATGAGCAAACAGAAAAAGGAATGACTGTTGAGTATTTGCCAAATCCCTGGCTGAGTCACTCACGCACCTCGGTCCAGACCAGAAAACGCGCCAAAATTTCATCCAGCACATGGCTTTGTCGACGTCTTATGGGAAAGGTGTTTCTTTTCGGCACAAATCATTCTGATTAATGGTTATAAATTCTGAAGTGGTTGAGGGTTGGTTGGTATGGCACATGTAAGAGAGCCACCCAATCTCATGTAGACCCTCTTGCATTAAACTATCGCGGTTTGTTGAATTATGATTTCCTCCATTTCCATTCATATATCTAAAGACTATAACGTTTCGAGTAGACCTAAGGACAACGACAGATACTGGAGGTCCTGAAATTCCAAAACGATCATTGATTCTATATCTTGAATTTGAAGTGGAAGAAATGTTGGCGGATAAGGCCATTTGCAAATATAGACTAAAATATACTCGGTCATTACATTTTTTTTCAAATATGTATACATGTAGAAAGCTTTTGACTCTTTGACTTTATGGACTTTATAAACCTAATTATTCCACAACCTATCCTTCCATCACCGGCTATCAGTTCCAGTGGCGTAGACAGGTTCGTACACCTGGGGGGGATGATTGGGCTGCCAACGCTAGTGAGGGCGCGAAGCGCCCGAGCGAGGGAGCGAAGCGACCGAGCGGGGGGAGGGTGTGGGAGGGGGGTGTCCCCCCTCCCACGGTAGGGAGCTTTTGCAATTTTGAACTTGAAATCGTGCAATCTGATGCATACTTAATGAGGTAAAATAACACACACAAGCGCGCACGCACACACACACACACGGGTGCGCGCACCACACACATACTACGCCTTGAATGGACAGACATACATCGACAAGATCTACACACCGTGGCATACGAATACAGAATGGACTGACACATAGTATTGCATATTGAACCACACTACGTATTTATTTATCTCTGTGAATTTTTCTGTTACACCTCTTCAGAAAAAAAAACCAATGTCAACTGTGTACACGCAGGTATAGTCTTTGTTGTCTTGATATGGGTATGTGGTTATGAATGAAAACAGCCTCTGTGGCCATTTGTGAATAGAACACATAAACAACAAACAAATAACAATATGTCTGTTCATTATAAAGCATAATGAATACGTACATACTATGCATTTTTTTACCTCAAAGAAACAGGCATAGTATCCATAGATGGATATTGGCTGGCGGCTCATTAACATACAGATACAAAAAACATAAACAGTATCACTATGATCCATGGAGTAACAATACTGCGAGATTGCGCGCACTGCAAAATATGCGCGATTAATCTTGTGGTTTCCAAACCACAAGATAACCACAAAATACTTGTAAGATTTTCTTTTTTTTACCGTCTGAATTGGCTTTCACCGTGTGAATGCGGCTAATAACAATAAACACAATTACAATAATGATGAGGATTATTATTATCATCATCATAATTATTATTATTATTATTATTATAATTGTTATCATTATTATTATTACTATAATTATCATCATTATGACTTATTAAGTAACCAAATATCATTCCCCAAAACCTGGGGGGGATGATTGTACATGCCATCCCCCCCACCTTGTGAGTTGGGGGGGATGCATCCCCCTCATCCCCCCCGTTGTCTACGCCCCTGATCAGTTCGATTAAGTTTTTAAAGGAAAGAATACTGAATGCTACTTACGCAAAATCCTTTCCTTCTACTAAAGGTAGTTTATTCATAGTATGTATTAACTGAGCAGCGTGGTCGAACTCGGCACGGTTCTCTTCTTTCCAATCAGTCGGTAGGTCCTTCCCAGCATGTGCCTTGTACTCTCGGATAGCGATCTTGGCGATGACATACGGCTCGAACCATGCCTCGAGCCCGTCAATGAAGCTCAAACATTTCAGGATTGATGTCGACCCAGACCTTTGAATGCAAATGAAGATGAGACGAGATCGTTTGGCATCCGCCATTACTTGACGACGTTCACCTTCAAGTTGTTCGGCAGTAAAAGCTAGGGCTCTTGGATCAGCGTCTTAATTTAGACAGGGAACTGAATACAGGAGATATTATCGTTCTGGCTGCTTTGCTATTGTACGTATGCTCTGCATGTGTTATCCAAACTTTACTGTTTGCTCAACGGAAACTATTGCCACTCTTAAAAATGTTGGGCAACATACGGTCCACACAACAATTGGTTAAAACTTTATCCAATTCTGGGTAGTTTTACACCAATACTGTGTAGTTTTCACCCAAAGCACACATTATTGGTGTAAAACTACCCAGAATTGGATAAAGTTTTAACCAATTGTTGTGTGGACCGTATGTTGCCCAACATTTTTAAGAGTGATGCGACAATGAATAATCGTAGTATACATGATAAATCATTGCCCATTTACATTGATCAGGGTCCCGTTTCATAAAGACTTGTTGAAGTAACAAATTTACCATCAGCCAATCAGATAGAAGGATTTCTGTAACTGCATTATTGCAAATTAACACGTTTTATGAAACGGGCCCTGATCAATCTAAACAATGGAAATTCTTCCATCTCATAAATCTTCATAATAGGAAGGACATTCTTCTGGAAACAAAGATGAGCATACTGATCTTTCAAGACCATTATTTATGCATTTACGACAATACATCATATTACAATACATTTTATGGACTGGCTATCCGAAGTTGTGACCGGTACTTTGGAGCTATTTCGACTCTTTGTAAAAGCATGGACCTTCAATAGGTCCATGGTTTTAAGGGAGACAGACAGGGAAGAAATACCTATCTAGGTGCTCAGAGTGAGATTGAGGCATAGCAAGAAATCATGAGGCCACTTCCCTTGCCCTTGTTCAGTTGTTTAATACGAATACATTAATACATCCAGAAATATAGGCCTGATCAATGTGTCAGAGAGCAAAAGTGAAGATCATCGGCATGTGTAGACATAATAGCTGCCCCAGTCCCAAATACAAATTCATTCATCTGACCATTTATACTGCGCTTGGCATACATGTTGAAAGGTCAAAGTCTACCTTCCATTAGAATATTCGATAAGTATTAGATTGGTGTATACCACTATCAAAAATGGCTGAAAATGGTTCGATTCCCCTACAACATAGAATATTTCTAGCTTGTGTTCCGCGCTCGATGTCGACATCGCTGCTGAAATGTCTGAGCGTGGTCGATGATGACCATGTTGTGTGGTTTGAACCTTACATATCGTCTAATTTTCCACTCATCGAGTATGAACGTTTGACGGGGAAGAAACTACCAGTCGACTACGAGGGGAACGAGAAAGAATACGAAAAAGCTGCAGTTTTTATCGAGAACCAGAATGTTGATATTGATGTTAATGATCTGTCTAATCTTCCAGGCCCGTCGTGTGATCCTAGAATGCTCTCGTAAGTCACAAGCTTTTCATTCACAAAATGTAAAAAGGAATATATTTCATAAAATGTGCTTCACACGGGCGAAAATTCCGGAGGGGTGGGGGGATACATCCCCCACTTTTCGGAGAGGGGGATGGCATGTACAATCGCCCCCCCCCCCCTTTCAAGATAGAAAAACTGTTTTAATCATCAAGTGGTTGATTCTACTGTTGCAGTCAAAGTGCGTAATTTTGCATTCTAAAAATACAAAATTTATCGTGCGGTCCCCCGCTCCCGCGCTCAACCTATTCTTACAAGAATTTGGCCGTGACAAATCCCTACACGTTTATATTCTTGCAAAGGTTATATCCACTGCACCAGCATGAGAGTTTAGTTATGATAGTCAATTTATGAATATGTGATTCCAATTACTTTCAATATTTAATTTTATCATAAACGAATTAAATCATCCTTTAATACACTTTCGTGAGTATGGGAGAGGGTCACCTGGTATCTTTGTGAGAGTGGGGAATTTGTACGAAAAATGTTTGGCCTACCGTATTCTTTTAAAGTATATACGATAAGTTAATGAAGACATTGATAAAATCAATGCCGTTAATGAAACATTCACCTTTACCATTTTATCCATTTATAGGGGACTTTAAATCACAGTAATTAACACAACAATGTAATTAATATTTCATAAATGAATTTTGCTCAAAATTTGGAATGTTGCATCATCTCCCAATATAATCTTAAAGATTATTCGAAAACTTTCATTTTTGTAATCATCATTGTGATTTTTCCACGTTTTGGGAAGTTTATATTGTGGCCTGTGATGGCCTATTACCATTTTATCCATTTATAGGGGACTTGACAGTAATTAACACAACAATGTAATAAATATTTCAAAAGTGAATTTTGCTCAAAATTTGGAATGTTGCATCATCTCCCAATATAATCTTAAAGATTATTCGAAATCTTTCATTTTCGTAATCATCATTGTGATTTTTCCACGTTTTGGGAAGTTTATATTGTGGCCTGTGATGGCCTATGATCATTTCATATGGCACCCTTATTCCTGATAATCATGATCCTATTTTTTTCCATTCTCATTTAACCTTTGACTCGTGAGCAAATGAGTTTTTATTGAAGAAAACGCGACTTTTTAATTCACTATTTGCCCTTTAAATACATTTCTTGTTCATATCCTAAAGTTTACGTTATTGATATCATCCTCTGTATTTAATGCATATTATTTTAAACGACTGAAGCAAATTTTTAAGGCTCGCTAACTAAGCTCACCGCCGCAATCCCATAATTACACTCCCTTGAAAGACGATTTGATTATCATTCTGTTTCTGTTTCTTCCAATATCGCTTCGCTCGCTCGTTTTGGATACTAACTGTAATCCAGTAGTTTACGTCACAACAAATCCATTACAATATAACCATCAGTGTGATAGTCCTTCTAACATGTCAAGCCAAAGATGGTAGTATCAATATGCACGCAGCAGTGGAAAACAATAAAAACAGGTTATCAACCAAAAAATAAGGACATTTCGTCTACGAAAAAATTTGACAAGCCAAAAAAAACTTCGGTTTAATGGCATTTTTACATTACAAATTTTAAAAGGGGGGTTACGGGGCTGCTTTGCCCCCCCCCCCCTCCTGGATCCGCCGGTGGCACTCAATTATTGGCAGTTATATACCCCTGTACATTATAGTCCGTGGTGTGATACACCACTTGCATAACTTGAAAGAGGTTTTGGGGCAACATTCTTTCTTCCACCGACTGAAAATTTTCTCGCTCGCTATGTTCATTCGCCACATTATCCAATAAACACACCTCATGAAAGACGATTTTGGTCATCATGTCTTCCAACTACTGAAAATTTGCTCGCAAGCTTCGCTCGCTCGCATTTTGATATTAGCTGTAGTTCAGTAGTTTATAACACAACATATTCATTATTATACAGTGCGTCCCAGAAAAGACGAAACCGAGATTTAGCGATGATTTATCATAACTTAATCACAAATAAAATAGACAAATGACCTATCAATGCAAAGCTTAGAATCTCCTCTTTCATCTGAAATTACTTAGATTATTTCTCCTTCACACATGAGTGAGCAAAAACAATTTGAAGAGGGGATACCGAAAAGTCATTTGGCGGGTTGTATCTGGCTTTCAAAAGGAAAACCACATTTTTAAAAAGTTCAATATCTGCTCTTTATTTTGATACCTCAATTACTGAAAATGGTCAAGAAATAACAAAGTTCTGGTTATTTTAAATAAGGCTTGAATTTCAATAATTTCATAAAATGAAGAGGTTTTACAGGCTTGCGTTCAAACTCACTCGACACTCCGTTTTGTTTACGATCAGCCATGCATTAAGTCTTTTGTTAACCATGCGATAGCTTCTGTGGGAAACCGGTGAAAACAGTTTATTTAAAGAAATTATGGAAATTCAAGCCTTATTTCAAATAACCAGAACTTTGTTATTTCTTGACCATTTTCTGTGATTGAGGTATCAAATTAAAGAGCAGATATTGAACTTTTAAGACATGCGATTTTCTTTTTGAAATTCAGATACCCCCCGCCAAATGAGTTTTTGGTATCCTTTCTTCAAATTGTTTTTGCTCACTCATGCGTGAATGAGGAATAATCTAAGTAATATCACATGAAAGAAGAGATTCTAAGCTTTACATTGGTAGGTCATTTGTCTATTGTATTTATGATTAAGTTATGATAAATCATCGCTAAATCTCGGTTTCGTTTTTTTCTGGGACGCACTGTATAGTCATTGGAAAAATCCTTCGAGGCCTTTAACTAAAAGATGAAAGGATCATGTACACGGTTATATACCCCCGTATACATAGGCTTAGCTGTAGGGGTGTCCCCCAAATGTTCAATTTTTCAGCTCAATATATTGCTTTCATACCCCCCCCCCCCCCCCCCCCACTGTTTGGTGCTTCAGCAAGGGTAAACGACCTTTTATTAAAATGTAAACTATGCTATACCCTTTAATTAGCCCATCAAACATTTCCCATTTCAAACCGTTTATGTAGAACGCTTGCTTTCACAATTTATCTGATGGCAGATTGACAGGCATTTATACTCAAAGGCTTCAGAGTTCTCGATCTTTCATTGTCCTATTTCTTGTTCAAAGGGATACGTTTTATAAAGAGACATGTTTTAAACGGTCTTAACAAAATCTTATAAACAAGATGAAAGTAGCGAATAATTAAAAGTTTTGTGGCGTACATGGGAGGATCTCCATAGCATTAGTGATTGCAATATTCAAATGCTCATAACTTTCTCATTATTTGTCTGACTTTTCTCAAGCTTTCTTTGTTCTTATTCTTTGATTTTTCTGTTTCGACACAAGCCTACTTGTTCCAAAGATTTCATTCCCCTTTAAGGTCATCTCATTTAAGGTCGGGAAACTTACATTTGCTACATAACGCCCAAAGGGTAAATGACATCTTTTTCAAAATTTTACTCATTTTTTTTCTCTCATTTATCATTCTATGAAAACGTAGGCCTATAGCAACATACTGTGGATTTTATATTTTCATTTCGGCCAGGGGAGGTAGGCCTACTGAAAGCCAGATATAAAGTACACGATAACTTGTACTCGTTTTGGTTTATTTTTTCAAACAATATTCCACACACTATATTCCTTTTTTTTCTTCAAACAATCGTGTATTTGCATTTCATTGTAGTATATCGAAAGGCAAACTGCACACTTATTCTTCGCCTTGACCTATAAACAAGATAAAAAGGAAGGATTTGTTTACGAAGCACTGGACTTTGGCCACGGAAAACAATGGAGGATGTTTAGAATTATATGTCATGTAGACAATAATTGTGACTCGTCTCTTACAGCACCATGATTTATTCCTTCTCCGCACATTGCTCTAAAAGAAACACTTTTTTTAATGTAAGTGTATTTCAAGTGTTACTTCCGAAATTTTACCCCCATCTGGAAACTTTTTTTGATGTCACCGTTTGTAATTCACTGCAATTTAAAGTTAATTTGCTTCTTTGATATATCTACACTAATATTTCAAATATATAGTATGAAAATACACTCATCTGCTGATGGAGGTTTTATGTGGTTTTAAACCGTAAAATTTGGCATAGTAAGATCAAGAATAAAACGCAAGAGGTGACATAGAATGATTAGTAAGCATGGTAAAAGATCGTGTTAAAGATCATGTTTTTTATTTTTGGATCATATTTGATATGCTTTCAACAGAGGAATTCAGTACGATACCCTATCATTATAGCCAGCCACAGTTCAAGCAAGCGTAATGGAGAGGCAGGTATACTATTAAAGAGAGAGGGGAATAGAGATACGTTAGAAAATTTTAGTAGAGGTGATAGGTCGATCATAAACTAGGAATGACAAAGAACTTGAGAGGAACTTGAGACTGCGCTTCAGTCATCGAAGGTCGGTCTGTTAGGTTCCAACATGGCTGAAAAAGGTTATGTTATTACACAGTCTCATGTGTTTCTGGCTGGCGTTCCACGTTCAGTTTCAACGACGCTCACGAAATGTCTGAGCGGGGTCGATGACGACCACGAAGTTTGGTTGGAATCGTATGTATCGTGCAGACATGCACAGGTCGAATATGAAACACGAACGGGAATGAAGCTACCAATTGAATATGAGGGCAACGAGAAAGAATTCGAGAAGGCCCTCGTTTTGATGGAAAACCAAGGAACTGATTTCAATGTCAATAATCTGTCGAAGTTTCGACAGCCTTCGAGCGACCCACGACAAATGTCGTAAGTCATAGCTTACTGTTGTGTTATACCCATCATTTTAACAGAATTTGATATGATTTGGTTTAAATCTACATTTCTGATGGAAATTTATCTTTTGTATCTTTGCAGATATCCAGAGGTCAAGAAATGTCTCGACAACGCATCCAGCCGTCTCGTCATCGTCAAAGACTTTGGCCTAGCCGTCGATGGTTTCTACCAATATCTCCCCTCAGTCGAGTCCGGATACAAATACGTCTTCCTGATACGTGATCCGCTTCTGGCTGCGATGTCCTACCGTCGAGCGGTGGTTGCCTTCAATAAGAAGCATGAGGGCCTGGTGGACGATACCACTTTCGACCTATCGGAGGACAAGTTCTATCCTGGAGGAGGAGAGGCGTTTCGCAGACAACACGCGTTTTGGCGCCATGTACAAGCGAATATTGATCCAAACCCACTCGTCATTGACTCAGACGATCTTGTCTCGCACCCTGCGGCGTGCGTGAAGAAAATCTGCGAGGTTACGGGATTGGAATACCGCGACGCGCTTCTCAAATGGGAACCTGCATCGTCGGGCAAGGATTGGATGAACTATGCTAATACGTCGATGGGTCAACTTATGAAGAGTGGACTTCTTTGCGACTTCCACACAAGAGCGATGCAAAGCACGGGATTTATAGCGACATCGAGAAAAAAGCCTGATTATTCAGAAGAGATGTATAACGGACAGAGAATCACGCCAGATGTACGCAGAGTTGTAGAGAAAGCATTGAAATACTATCAAGAAATGTATGAATGTAAATTTACACCAAATATCTGAACTATGAAGAGTGCATGATTGTTAAAAAGATGGTTTCACATCATCGCTTCAACAGCATCAGTAGGATGGGAGGGCCTCGAAAAAAATACGAGGGAAAAACTGCCACGATGTTTTGAGAATTCATGATACAAAAATTAATCTCTTTCAGTCACTAAAACAGCTCTCTCTCTCTCTCTCTCTCTCTCTCTTCCCTTCTTTTGACTTCTTACTCCTTCACCCTCTCTCCCCATTAATGCATTTACTGCTGGTGAATACATGATATTCAGGGGCGGATCCAGCCTTGGCCAATAGGGGGGGGCCGGAATTTTTTCAGCCACATTTTCCCCGATCGGCCGCTCGAACTTAATTTTTGTTAATTTTTTAATTTTATAAATAAATATATATATATTAATATATCATAAGCCTTATTTTAAAAGTGCGAGCAGAAATTTAACGGCAGCTTGTTAGCCATGAAGACGTTACATATTTCAACTATCAAATAATGCGAGCGCGAAGTGCGAGCTGAAATTTCTTACATTTTTACCTGAAGAATGGAAAAGGAAAAGATTAACTAAATAATTGAGCGCGGAACGCGAGCTGAAAAAATCGAGATTTAAACTCTAGATATTTTGTAAATCATGAAAAGGATGAGTAATTGGAAATCTTCCTACATTAATAATGCGAGCGCAAAGCGCGAGCAGAAAGAAAATTATTTATTTTTAATGTACGTTTTGATCTGCTAAAAAAAATATGTTAAGGCTGCTTTATAGCCATGAAGACGTTACATATTTTATCTATCAAATAATGCGAGCTGAAAATGTTGACATTTCTACCTGAAGAATGGAAATTCTAAGCACTGTTTGTAATCGTGAAAAGGATAAGTATATAACTAAACAATTGATGCGAGCGCGAAGAGCGAGCGAAAAAAATCTGGACACTCTATTCATGTTTTGTAAATCATGAAAAGGATGAGTAATTGGAAATTTCCCTACATTAATAATGCGAGCGCAAAGCGCGAGCAGACAATTTTTTATATTGTGGTCTGAAACTGGATAATGATTTAAATAGAGAACAATCTGCGGATCTGAATAAATGCGTGTTTCAGATTTCGACCTAGTATGTATTCTAAATACCTTTCTTATCATGAAAATCAATAAAGCGAGTGCAAAGTGCGAGCTAAAAATATATGATATTCCCATCTAAAAAGGGACAATTTAAGCTCTGTACTTCAAGCACTTTGTGGGAAAATTGTGAGGTGGATAAGGAACAGTTAAAAAAGAGCTATGTTTCATTAATATTACTTTGAGTTTTTATATAGGACCGGGACATTCTATAGGGACATTAGGTCATATGAAAATGATGACCATCGTCCTATTTCTCTTCCTAAGCATGAAAGCGCGAAATCTGTTGATATTATGGCCTGAAAACTGGACGTTTAAAGCACTTGTAATTATGATTAAAAGATGCATGATGAAATATCTTTCAACAATCAATGCGAGCGGAAATCACGAGCCGAAATTTTATATCCCAACATGAAAGATTTGTTTAAATTATTTTCCAAGTCCTCCCCTCATCTTATTTTATTCACTCGTCTTCCTCCTCTTATGTTTCCCTTTTTCTCCTATCTTTTCCCTTCTTTTTCTTTTTTTTTTCTTTCTTTCCCCTTTTTCTTTTTTTTTGCTCCGCCAAAAAGGGGGGGGGCCCGGGCCCCTCGGGCCCCCCCTGGATCCGCCTATGATATTTCTCCTCCCTTTTTATTTCTTTAATGCTCCACACAGTCCTTTCTTTTTTTAACATTCTCCTACTGTTCCACTATGGCTAAGCAGTCTCATGGTTATCTTATCTTTACACTTCTTCACCATTACTTCTACATGAAAAACACTGTTTATTCTTTGTTTCTTATGTTCCGAATATGTAAATGGGTTTTTCAAATTCCTGATGTATAGGGACTTTTTTAACTAGATATCAAGATCAAGCTTTCATCTAATTTAAGAGGGCCAGTAGGTTGCCAAGAGAATGAAAGATTTCACAATGGACTGTCTTCAAATTACCATAACAAATTAATGCTAGTGTCAAATTAATGAATATTAAATAGCTCTGAACAAAAACTGCACATTAGAAATGGCTTAAAATAGAGCACATTTATTTCCTCCAATAAACATTATTTTGGTATAATGCTCAACATTTTCTTAGAAGTTTACCATATATCCACGTATATTGCAACAATCATTCCTTATATCTTCTAGTCATTTATCAAAAACACATCTTTCATAAATAAGAATTGTTTCCTTTTTTTCTTTACTACTGTATATAATAAATAAGTTAGTGCATAAAATTGAACATGTTTGTCAATCACAATCGGGATGAAAAGGCAAAAGAATTTAATGAAAATTGAAAATGAAAACTTAGAAAATTATGTTCCTGAACTTTGCAACAAGTGTATAATTTGTTAAGCTTCTAGGTCAATGTGTCGCATACTATCAAGATGTAAAGTTCATACGAAATAAAACGTACCTTATATTTAAAAACTGTGATTATATTTCTATACTGTGTGCATAACCTGTTAAATTGAAATTAAGTTGTCATAGATCTATGCAAAATATCAGAATTTGATGTATGTCATAATGTCACCAAACATTAATTCAATGCACTGTCAAAAACTAAACAGAATGTTTGATTCCAAGAAATGGCCATTTTAAATGTCCTCTTAATCAATATATTCCTGAAAATGTTTTTTTTTTTTTCAGGCTACTATCCTTAGTGTGTGACCAAATAAGTGAGAGCTGGATTACACCATGCTATGTCTGAAATTAATATCAATACACATGTTTATTCCGTGTAAAGAGTTAATCGGTAAAACAAAACATTACCTAAATTCACAGTATGGTGTGGTGCCCCTGGTCTGTCCTTCGACTTTTTCTAAATCATTCCATTAAAGCAAATATTGTGACAAAAAAGCTTTTAATTGATCTATTATTGCTAAGAAAATAATTCAAAAACCCCATGTTTTAATTGTAAGAATGCAAAACATAAGGAGAACTTCATAAATATATATGTGTGTAAGCATACACCCAAACAACATGGATACAGGTGGTCAAAATATTGATTTGATACCCAATTACATGTGTAAGAGCATGCAGTTTCAAAGCACTCTATACTTTTCTGAAAGCATGGTATACTTTTTTTACACACCTTCCAAGAATAATAGCTTGAAATCAGCGGCAAGTTTCATTATCATTTGTGGACTGACATTTCGCCAGATCTGACAACTATGCTTCTTTCATATTGGCTTAGAAGCACAGATTGATTATCAGAACTTAGTACATTGCACAGCCTTTTGGTTTCCAACCATGAGGTCTTCTTGACTACATATTAAGTGCATTGGAGGAGATGTGACATTGTTGTGGAAAGCCACAATATATTGGGACACCTCAGGATTGGGGAAGTAGTCCAGTGGAGGAGTTGTATAAAACAAAGAATACATGTGTTTGCTTGTGCAATAAGGAGCTAAAATACCAAGGCAAAAATAATGAACTCGCTATTTGAATCACCACCTGGGTATACTGCTCTCTATCCTGTAGACTTCCATGCAGTATATCCATGTGCTCTTGCACATTGCTCATTATTTTGGCCTTGAATGCATGTACTAAAATGCAACTGTATGTTCAATTTTTTTTTTGATTCAATTAAGATTCCTTACTTAGTAAAGACCATGTCACATCGTTCCGTGCAAGCCTTGCGGGTGAGTTACGGGCAATCACCCGCAACAAAGTTTTGAGTATGTTCAAAACTTTTCTGCATGCAAATCAGACTTGCGTGTGCTTCTACAGGCAACTGCATCAGAGATGCGTGCGAGATATCATCGATTCGGGTGACCTGCGAGGGACCTACAGGTTGCAAAAGAAGTCACCCGCAAGTCTTGCACTGAACGATGTGACAGGGCCTTAACATACATGTGTATGTTACCATACACAAAAGGCAATCTCTTTGGTTAACTAAGAATTCACAAACAGAAACAAATGCCCCCCCCCCCATCAAAAAACTCTCTAAATGCTTGTGAAATCCTTAGAAATATGTGATCTATAATTTACCTGTCACCAACTTGTCATTGTGTACAAAGTCTATGAAAATAACAGGTTATCTTGCGTTTCTACAGGATCAGTTTCAAGCACCAGTCCCTTAATGCGATGAAATCTTCCTTTTAATGAGAATGACCCCTTTTGATTCACTCATTATTTCTATAGCAGCAGTTCTCATTATTCCAGTTCAAACTTCTTCCATGCCATTGCCTCTGCTTTGTGTAGTTTAATCTCCACCTTGCTTCCGAGCATGTTAACAACGCTACGGTTTGGATCAATCACCTGCAACATACCAGCAGAGGAGAAAATAATAAGACATTCCATCATTCCACTCCATCACAATTCTCATACATTTAATTGCTTCAGACACTTAAAGGCCACCGCACACCTTACGACTGTTCGCAATCCGATTTTGGAACAAATCGCATTTTGCTCATTTTCTGAAAATGTGAACGGAACATATCATTTTATTTGAGGTTAAAATTTATTAAAAGAAAACTAATATAACCATTTTGAAAGATTTGCAAGCTTTTATTTTGGAGTAAAGGCCAAATTAGTTTCAAATCGTAGCCAATTGTACGACTGCTGTGACGTCATTACGACTAGATATTAAATTCGCTTTTATTCTAAGAAGGATGATAGCATAGTCACAGATTTGAACATAGGTATTCGTACGATGATTTAGAACATTACACAGTAAGATGTTCCAAGTCTCAATATTAGCATCAAATTCTATTACATTTTATTCTGAAATCGGGTTGCAGACCAATCGTAAGGTGTGCGGTCGCCTTAAGACAGTCAGTCATCCAGGTTTTAAAACCAGTTTGGTCCCCGACTACGGGATTCACCCTGCACTCACAGACATCACCCTCACCCCTCCCTCCACTCTAAAGACAAACTAACTCAATATTGAGGCTGATCATATATTTCAAACTTGAAATCAAATGGGATTAAATCATGTAAATTCCATTACAACAGCCGAAATAGGTGATCGACTAAAATATACCACTTCATTGCCTCAGACAATGAAGAGAAATATTAAACAAACTCAAAATTGAAGCTAAGAATAGATTTCAAACATGAAATCAAATGAGATCAAATGTGAATTCCATTGCAACAAGTGAAATAGGATTTTGTTCAATTGAGATATTTTGTTGTTTAATTGTATCAAGTTCGCTTCAAAATGCATACACAATTTCATCATCTAAAACCTACAGATTTCATCAGATAAAAACAACATTCTTTATTAACGAAAACTTTCCTATATCTTTCATCCCTTCAGTAATTCCAAATCTTTGATTTACGTAACTGATTCCAGTTTGTTATCATCCAAAATGCTTAATCTAACAAAAATTACATATATACAGAAACACTTGTGAATGAATCATGTATCTCAACAGCACTATCTTGCTCTTCACAACTATACCTACAACTTGCTTCGAATTTGTCCAATCAGATCAAACTGATGCAGTGTTTACAATAATTTTCACAGGTTATATGGAAAGCTATCTTGACATGCAATTCAAATCACTATCAACTTTCAGAAAGAGTGCTTGCCAAGGAAAAAAATTCCACAGGGGCTCACTCCTCATTGCAATGAAAAAGCCTATCCACTGTTGCACATTTAGGCCGTAAGATGTGAAAGGTAGCCGCCCAAAATTTAAAGAAATTGATTTATTTCGGCCTGGTGCTTGTACTCACATACAGCAAATAAGTCAATGAAATGGCTACTTCCATTAATTTATACACTCGAAACCTGTCTTATAGTGACCATCCAAGGGAAACACAAAATAAGACCTTTATAGACAGGTGACTGCTATAGACATGTGCTAATACACAAACTCTACAATAGTGAAATCAGTTTCAGTGGTAATAGGCAAGTTGCTGCCAAAGAGAGGTGGTCGCTAGCACTGGTTTGACTGGGCGTTGTGGCATGCGCCTGTAATCCAAGCTATGCGGGGAAGTTACAAATTGATGCAGAGGTTCGAGCCCTGGTCACGTCTTTCGGATGGTGACGTTTAAGGTCGGTCCCAGACGTAAATAATCATATCTGATTGATACACGTCTGACAAAACTCAAATACACACACACTTGTAAGGATTGAATTTGAGGTTTACTATAGTGGAGAAATTTAAACTTAAAACAATACCAGAAGTTTTACTCTCAGGTAGATTTCTTTTCATCACCAGGTAAATGTTCTGCTGACATCTGTTTCATTTAAACCCGGTGATGGTTAAAACATTTAACAAAATATGATTGCATAAGACAGCCTCCTAGCATGACCGACTTGGGCCAAGAGAGTTCATACTCACCCCTTCTAGTTTGATGGTTTTCCTAAATGCACTCTTGCCTTGGTCAAATGATATATGTATATCTAAGGAGACTTGGTTAGCTTGTACAACCGTAGCACTTGGATCAGACTTCTTAGAATACACAGATAGGACAGCCATTTTACCCGTTTGATGCCAGTCATGCCTACAAAAGAATAAACATTATAAATCAGTTAACCACTAGATGGAATTAAAAAACATACATATTAAGTCATTAACAAAGTTTCAAGCTACCGCAAGAACAATAAATTATTTGGTTAAAAGTAAAATGGAATTCTTTGACCTTTCCCCAATTTTACATGTTTTACTCAGTTTTTAATAAATGACCAAAGTTTGAAATAGACTTTGAATAAACAATTACGTTCTGTATATACAATAATCTCAGTATGCCTAAACCTTTCATCCTTATGTTACGATATTATGACCCAAATTCTAATCAGATCAATTTTATTCCACTTTGTAGAAACACAAAATGTCCAAAAGTGATTTGACAAATGTTTCACAGATTGATAAAGAAAACACAATCACTGTGCATACATTTATCCTTGTAACCTCTGACCTTTTGCCAACTGATCCTAAAATCTTATCAGATCATTTCCATTCTAATATATAGACTTGTCAAAATTAATTATTTACACACTTCATATAACAATGCAAAATGAGAAGATGCACTGAGCTGAAACCTAAGATTTCTAACATAGCTATCATAAAACTATCATTTGTGGAGCGTTGTGGCCAAGTGGATTAATCTTCAGACTTGGAAACAGAGGGTCATGTGTTTGAATCCCAGCCATGGCATAATTTCCTTCGGCAAGAAATTTATCCACATTGTGCTGCACTGGACCCAGGTGAGGTAAATGGATACCTGGCAGGAATTTATTCCTTGAAATGCCACTGCGCTGTAAAAGTCTGCGGGGCTAAAGTCAGGGTAATAATAAAAGCGCAAAGGGACGCATTTGGCAGTGATATGCACTATATAAGCATGTTGGTCTTATTATTTATCATTAAAACATACTGAATTACATGTATATATCATATGAAAGAGAAAAATGTAGCTTTGCAAATTGTGATCAATAACGCATGAATGATTATGAATCATTCTAAATCATATGTGATAATGCATACATTCAGAACTTGCTGTGTTCACTGAAGTGTAGCATGCAATGCTTCAATGATCACAACTTATTTCATATTTTTCTGAGAGATGACATGATATGCATTTTGCAAAAGGACTTCAGTCGAATGGATATCTGATTGCTATTGCCTCATTGGCCCTTTTGTACATGGGTCCAAGTTTATCAATTTTTCATTTCCTGTTGATATGAATAAAACACATGAAAAATAAAGTATGGCTTTTTCCCAGAATAAGGATAGGCTGAGCAAGGCAATAAAAAATGCCAGTAAAGTGATAGGTTTGCCAATACCCCAGTTGGAAGACATAGCTTACAAAGCAGTCTTGGATAAGCTACATAGTATCATCAGAGACGATACCCATCCCCTCCATGACTTTGTAGTTTTTAATAGGTCTGGGCGGATCCGGTTACCAAGAATAAGGACTAGTAGGTTTAGATGTTCTTTCCTCACAAATGCAATGGTTCTGTACAATGCAGAGTTTAAACGATGAGCCCCCCCCCTTAAATTTATATCATGTGCAATATTGTTTTGTTAGTGGGCAATACCCTTCAAACTGAAACCGAAATACCGCCAAGTACTTACTCCAACATGTATTTTAATCCAATTGATTTCTTGTATTGTACTTAATTGTCATGCTATATTACTTTTATACGTTGCGGGGGCGGCTGTGCTGAGGCAATGCTGCTTGGTCCTGAGGGGGGACCGCCGGGCGTGGTGGTGGTTTCCAGCACTGGATGGGTGCCGTTTCGACATCATTGTTATCGATGACTTGTAGTGTGTAGTGTGGGTTGGTATGGTGTGTTGTGTTGTGGTGTGAGATGTTTCTGTGGTGTGGTGTGTTTTTGGTGTGGAGTTTTGGGGGTGTGTTTATCGGCATGGTGTGGTGTGGATGGGTTTTTTGTGTTTTTGTAGTGTGATGTGTTGTGATTGTTTCAATGTCGAACCGGGGCCCATGGATGTGTTGGACTGGCACCGTGCTCAAGGCATTTCCCCCCTCGGCACCAGGTAAAGTTTTCAGTGCAGCTGCCCTTGCAGGGTATCATATTGTTCTGGGTTAGTATTAGGTCTTTGTGTAATTTTTGCTTTGTATATTATTTAATGCCATTATTTTTGTAATTATTTATTATATGTTATATATTGTTCTTTGTATACCAACAGCCGGAATATGATTTTTGTGCCAATGTAATTTTTATTTTGAGCATGACAATAAATTTTGAATATCTGAATATCTGAATATCTGCATGTATTATACAATTAAAAATTGAAATGATTCTTAACCGACTGAAAACAGTATACAAATAGCGAATAGGCATGAGTGCGATGGTGCGAGATTTCGCATGAGGTGAAAGAAAGATGCTCTTTTCAACGAGGCATTAGCCGAATTGAATAGAGTATCTCTCTCTTTCATCAAATGCGAAATCTCGCACCATTGCACGAATAAATATATTCACTATTTGTGTTGTACAACGCCTCAGAGTTTAGCGAAAATGTGAAAAGACAAAGAGTTTTTCCCTGCAGTAATCTATGAAAACGGAGCAAAAATATTAAAAGCAAAAAGCAAAATCTCACAAGCACACATGACCTCGGGCAGCATTGAGCATATTGAGCGTATAGCCAGCAGGCTATACGCATATCACCATCATTTTTTACTGAGCACGGTACATGTACATTTTGGATGGTACGTCGTGTGTGCAACGGTGCAAATGTTTGACATTCAGTCACCCATTTGCTCGCATACAACAAGCTAAGTAGGCATTGCACAAAAACTTATAAGCCACAGTATAAATCATCTGAAGGTGATTCACAAAGAGTAAAGTGTGATTTATAGTCGAACTACTATATCTAGTTGCATAGTGTATAAAAGGCATCACTGACTTTGTCAAACAATGCTAAGAGGACATGTGATACTGTGTGTTGATTAATCAGATTGCGGGTTTAATAATATAATGTGCGTATCATCATTAAAGCATGACTCTAAGTCAAACATAACTCTTTTGTGAACCCCCCCCCCCCCCGATCTTCTTACCTGCATGCAACCAGCTTCTTCTCCTCACTCTCTGAACTCTTAAAAACATGGCAGCCTATAGTACATCCTTCCTGATTTAAAAAGTTGTTGAAGTCTGAAGTCTTCCTATTACAACACGACCAGTACTTCATTCTGTGTATGAAAGGAAGAGAGAATATGGACAGATGGGGAGGAAAATAGGAAGGGCACAAGAGGAATGAAAAGTAAGGCATGAAAAAATATGGAAATGAAGAGGAATAAAGTATGACTTTAATCTGCAATACATTCATACTGGTGTAATTGAATTAGGATTGACATTCTTTATTCACTTTATAACCTACATTATTTCCAGATATATCTCCAATTATAATTTTTTTAATCAATATTTTTAAAGATTATTTTACAGAAATAAGTTGTCTCTGATTCAGCCCGCTCTTCAAAAAGAGTACCTTCAACTTTTCTATTCTTTTCAAGGTCATGGTACAATAAAACAAGAATGTTTCTTTGTGGGTACAATCTCTCTGGGATAACAGAATAACCATTTTTCCATATATTTAAACAGATTTCATGATTTCCCAAATAGAAAATGCAATTTTCCAAAAGGAAAAGGCAATTATTCAGAGTTAATTCCTTGAAATAGAAACTTTGTTTCTTACCCTTCATGGAATATAGCTGCTCCAGGGTGATACCTGCATCGATCTGATAGACTGATCTCACCTTCATAAGGCTAGGATTAAAATAGGAATGTGGCAGAATTAATAATTGATGTAATTATAACTTTGCAATCTACCTTTTGTGGTGGTATATTACCCCAAGGAATTAATTCCAGTGTGATTTTAACTAAGCTCAGTAATTGCCAATTTGGAAGAAATACTGATGATCTGACCCCAATATAAGTGACCTCCCTGAAATTATTCATCTCCATTTTGAGCACCATATGAAAAAGTTTAATGTTCTCAAATCATTGTGTCTCAAATACATGTAGTTCATGATGTGAAGTGAAAACAGAGAAAAATGGAAGTCAGACAGAAAACAAATGTTAAAATTACATGAAACTGTAATGAAAATTCTTGTTTAAATGATTTTAAGTACAAGTGAACATTCAGCAATTCTGTGGAACGTATAATTTTGACATCTTTCATTTTTCATTCAAATTACATTCATCTTGTTATTCATTCATTTAACCACTAAATGATTCATTCATTAACTACTAGTAACTCATTTCATTCTTGCATTCATCTAATCAGTCCTTCCCATTTCTATGTTCTATACTGCTTCATCGATCTATTTTTATAAATCATATATTCTCTAATTTTGTTTATTCTACATGTAATTATCACCTTTTCTCAATTTACTTTAGGAGGGGCATTGATGTGATCACTTACCATCTGACAGCCCTTGTTCTTGCATACTGTTCCCTTCTTGATTTCTCCATCATCCTGAGTGGTGTCTGAAAGGAAAACATGGAGCAACATTGTTACAAATTTATATTCAAGTAAAAACTCATAAGGGAACCAGTTGAATTCACAATAAAAAGGCAGCATTTCATATTGCACATTAAATATCAAAGATAAAAGAGGAAGTGGCCTGTGTGTTCAAATCTAAAGAAGAGAAGCATTTCAAAAATTGGGTAATTGGAACAACTGAATCTCCTTACTGATTTCCTTCAGCAAGAGATAACTCTATATTGCTTCACTTGACACAGGTGAGGTCATTTGCTACCTTGAGGGAATAATTCTTTAATTATTAATGCACTACTCACAAGAATTAAGTGGCAGCTCAAGCTAAACCCATTATAATAAAAGTTGCGCTTTATATCCTCTGGAAAAAGCTCTATATAAATCCAGCTGTTATCAAATACATTGATCAAAATAAAACCAGGACAAGTTTTCTCCTACTTGATTATAATAAACAGCTGGAAAAAGGGAGCCAACATAAATCTCATACTCCTTACTAATTATGTTAAACTTCTTCACCACTCTCATCAGCTCAATTCAGTCATCAATTACATTTTCTCATCTCCAACACCTCTAGTTCTCTAAACTAACAGTCATTTGAACCGCTTGTGTGATAATGACAAATAGCAGTTTGAGCACTCTGCTTTATAAGATGCATTATTTTCATTTCTACCATCATTTACTTTCCAGGTTTTATTGAAAGCTGATCTGTACATTTTTATTTATCATCTCCAACACCTCAAGTTCTCTAAACTAATAGTCATTTGAAACGCTTGTGTGCCAGGATGGTAGTTGGGCTGCAGCCAGTGTGATGACAAATAGCAGTTTGAGCACTCTACTTTATAAGATGCATCATTTCCATTTCTACCACCATTTACTTTCCAGGTTTAAATTGAAAGTTGTATACTCTACATTTTTATCTATTACCACACGGATAAAATATAATTTATCAGGGAATCACATTGCCAACCAAATTTGATGAGATTTTTTGGTTAAAAGAGAAAAGCTCTCAGCTACGTTCTTAATAGTGCTATGCAAAATATATGCTACACGAAATACTTTTTGTGGAGCAAAGTGGAATACAATACCAGGGAAATTCTTCCCTGAATTATCATCAGACTTCATACATAGTTCAGATATTAATATGATGCAGAATACTCACCTTGCTGTGTTTGGGAATTTAATGACATTCTTTCAAGAGCTGCTTTTAATGATGGATCAACTGATAGAGGTAGTTTAATCATTGGCTCATCTATGCTGTAAGATAAGAGGTAAAATGGACAAAACTACATTAGTTTCTCCTAATAACATCAAATTCACCTCTAAATGTTTTTCTTGACTCTCTGTTGTGGTAACTTCTCTTTTGACAGGTGAGTGGAAATTTTCAATATAAATATGAACGCAAAATGAGGCTTTCTGTTAAATTACATTCAAAATCCTGAAAATTGTAAAATTCACAAAAGATGATAATGTATAGAAGACTTTCCACACATTTTGAAACGAAAAGTAGAGATGATATTGCCTAAAATACATGTAGGCAAAAAAAGCGTTTCCCATGATTATGTAGTAAGAATATCAACAATAGGATAGCCATATCAAAACCAAATATTGAATTTGTTGAAATTCAGATTCCTTTTTCCACACTCGAAAAAGATGGGGTTTATCCATACATGTATGCATATGAGTGGATACAGAGTATTTTGAAGTTCAATGGTGATATATGGCATAGAAGGGCATGTTTCATATAAAAGCTGTACATGCATATGATACACACAACTTTACATACACTGGAATAGGTTCTTGTGTGCTACATGTACATCAAAATAAAGTTTGATTGTGATCTCCCATTTATATGGGTGTTATTACAGACTATTTTGTCTTGCAACTTATTACTGAGTTTGAGCTTGGTAATTTGAGAATGGAGTTCTCATATATTGCCAAGAAAAAATGATTCCTAGTAACATACCTGGGTCTTTCTTCAGGATCAGCATTCTGAATTGGCCGACGTGGTGGGGGTTCTACTGCAACCTATAGAAACAAAAATACATGCATTCATTAAAATCCATCATGACAGGAAATATGTTTTTAAGATGAATTCATATCCACAAATACAGTAATACTAAATGAACAGAAAGTGAGTGTGACCTTGACTATAAATTACAAAAACTTACTTTTTCATCTTCTTCTAACTTTTCTCCTCCTACTCCTCCTTCTCCTTCCATTTCTCCTTCTTCTCCTCCTCGTTATCCACCTCCTCCTCCTCATTCTTTATCTACAAATTCACACAAAGTATCTTAATAATCAAATTGATTTGTGCTGCATAGTATAAACATGATTATAACATCACCTTCTCTTTCTCCTTCCTGTACAGCAATGGTCAATTGCTAAATAGCAGTAAAGATAACAGGAAGGATTACTCTACTCACTAACCTCCCCATCCCTACATTCCTTCTGGGCCCCATCTTATAAAGAGTTACGATTGATCCAATCAATCGTAACTCTATGGAAATCCATCAGTGTCATAATTTTTTCTAAAGGAAATTTGCAAAATGTCCTTCCTAAACAAAGGAGAACACACCAAATTGTCAAGAAATCAATTAATTTATGGATATACATTCATAACTAGAAAATCTTTTGAACAAACATGCATTTTATATGTTGACTTTGCAGGCTTTCCATAGTTGCGATTGATTGGATCAATCGCAACTCTTTGTAAGACGGACCCCAGATATTAATCTCAATTACTACTCACCTCAGGCACAACATCATCATCGTTGGTTGATTCTGGTTTGGGCTCTTCAACCGGTTTCATTGGATTGTGTTTTGACTTTGCACATCCCTGTACAAGAAAACAAAATCAATAATAAATCAACACATGGATGCCATCAACCAATTATAATGTCTGTTAAAGAAGCAACATTTCTGCACACAAAAAAACCCACACTACAAATACACGTGTTTTGATCAAAGTTAACTCTGCATACAAGTATTCCATAAACTATGGATGTCCGTGTAATTTTGTTATTCATTATTTGAACAATCAATGCTGTTTACATGTACATGTATATATGTCGTGTTACATGTACTTCATTCTTGGGAAATATTTCATAATTTGAAAGAAACATATAAGGACTTGGTGACTACTAATTAAAATATAAAGCACGATTTTCTTCAAAAAATGGCTTATGGATGAGGACAAGAATGTTTTCAATCAAATATTTGTCATTAAAAAAACGTAAAAAAAATTATAAACAATATTATTTTCATTAAAAAAAGCTCAAAATTGCAAGGAAGAAAAATCTCTTCACTCTCTTGTTCTCTAAAACAACCTTGATTTATCCCGTGCACAGATAATTTGCAATTCATGATCTAGAATGGAATGAGCTTTCAACATACCGGTATGTTGAGGAATTCAGTGAAATCAGTGGTTCTCTTCTTACAGCATGACCATCCTTTCAAGGCATCATGGAATACAGGAGCCCCAGGATGGTGAATACAACAACCTGGAAAAATTCAGACACAATTCCAAAAAAAAGTAAGTGTTAATTACAAATACAATAAAAAAAAGTGTTTATTACAAATACAATAACAATAAAGAAAATCAAGACACAACTCCAAGAAAAATAAGTGTTAATTACAAATAAAACTTGAAGGGTACTTGATCCAAACCTGTTTCTTCTTCTTCTCTTTCTCTTTTATGACAACCAGTCAAAGTCCATTATTTTCAGCACAGCTATTTTTTGTATATTTTCCAAAACAGTACGCAAGAAATGTCATGGTTCACATTTCTTTTCTTTCTCCTCACTTTTCATCACCCTCCTCCTTTTCTTTTCTTTGCATGTTCTTTTCTCCCTTTCCTTTTTATTTAATTTGCTTGCTTTTTCTTTCTTCTTCTTCTTCTTCTGGAAAAAGTACAGTCCACCGTCTGGTGTATTGTCGTACTGTGAATAAGAATGAGGTTAGTCCCTCTTGGAGTTAGTGTGAAGTTAAAATTCTACACAATACATATAAGACACAATTAAGACAACATTGAAAATAAAATCATGCATGTTTTGACTTGTGATCCAGCCACTGCTGATGTGACATTGAACAACTCCTTCCTTATTTTGTAAGATGGCAGCATAAATAAAGAATAAAGCTGAATTTCACCCCCTAGAAGCTGGCAAATGAAAAAATTCAGATTTCAAAAATCATCAAGTCAAAATATTTTTAATGCCATGTTCTTCAAGGTAAAGTCTCCAGTACCATCAGCTGACCTGCTGACAGGAAATTGTTTTTCCCAGTTTTGTTTCATCATGGTGACTGGTGATCCCTTATTCCCTTGACCTGGAAGGCAAAACAAACCTTGCGCAGGTATTGTGTCGTTCTTTTAACACTAACAGTTCTTGGAAATTAAGAGACATACAGATCAAAGTCTAATGTCAATAATCTGAAATTGGGATCAGAATTGATCTGAATCATTTTGTTTGTGCTGTACCACTCGCACGTATTGCGAGGTTAGTATTATTAGTATACTAACCTCGCACCATGAATGAACCGCGTTTGACAGTGGATTTCTAATTAGTGGGTTGCGCGTGCTGGGATCCCACTTCTGGTGTCCACAACACACGACTTCTGTGGCTTGATTTTTCTGTGCGCGACGGCATGTAACTAATGAATCCTTGGGTGGTGCTGTACATACATACAGACGACTACACAGCAGATCGATGCACTGCACCAAACAAATTGTCACCAAGGCTTACCAAAACTCGGGCAAAAGCCAAAACAGCACTTTTCATGCTTTCTGTCAGTAGACGCGCACGGCCAATATGGGAGACTCTCTCCAATAGGGGAGACAATCTCCCATATTGGAGACTCGCCAACAAAAGCATGATTTTTTCCACCCAAAATTTTGTCTCACTGAGAGTCTGAGGTCAGAAGCCCATATGTTTTGTGTGTGATTGACAACAAAAATCCTTATCAAAACAAAAGTAGATGGTGAATTTTTAAAGTAGACGGTGAAAAGGGGTAATTTTTCATGAGGAATCTGCTTATCACAGTTTTGTTTCCGCCAAGGTAGGCCTAATCCGGCTTTTGCAGCAAATGTAAACAAGGGAAATTGGACTTTGGTCTCCAAAACTATCTCCAAAACCCAAAAGCCTATTTTAGTCAGCTCAGCCTAAATTTCTCCAAACCATCCCGCCAATGCAATGCCCAAGCCAGAATCCCATACACGCCAAAAAACAACTCCAAGAAGTATCAGATAACAGACACTGCACAATCAATGATGTCCACGACCACTACACGGCACAGCACCACACTACACCGCCAACACCGGCTTCACTCAGTACCACCGGGCTAGGGGCCGCATAACAACGCTACCAAATACCGCTGACAAAGATTAACTCGCTTCTCATAATTGTTTTCTTCTCACCTTCACCGTCTTCCTCCAGCAAATAAACACGCCCACATCCCTTGTTGTAACACTGAAGCTTTTGTGTATTTACAGCAGACATTATGGTTATTTGTTTGCGATTGCTTTCACGAGAAATATTTGAAAATATATTGACAAAATCAAAATAAAACGAGAGTTTTGTTTGGAAACTTCTGGTAGCGACTGGTCTTTCATTCATTCAGCTTGAGCTTGTACCGGAAGTTGCAGGGGGATTGTCTCAATTACTAGTCCATTTGTAAATTCCTAGAATTGATTATTTATTATACTGAGTTGTTTTATGAGAAATATAACTAAAGGTCGATCATTCATAGATATATTGAGATATTATATATTTATTTTCCATAAAAAATACGATGATATAATATATTTTATTTGAAAATGTCACAGTGGAAATACATTAGTCTGATCTTTAAGACTAATCAATTCATTTACTGCCCTCTTGAGTTATAATTATTTTATTTCGCGGGAACTTTTGAGAAAATTCTGACACATTACCTGAAACTGTCCAAGATAAAAACAATGTAAGTATTCTTCTTTAAATGGCTGATTTCTAGTTTTTGTGCTGTGAATAATGATTGTCAGTTCATAGTTAATGTTTTCGATTGCAATTTGTTATTTATGAATTACTCTACCTGTCGTTTGTGTGGCTTTGATTGAGTGATGTTTTCGCTGTTTCACGAGACGAGATCGACCGATAGCGGCGCCCGGCTGCTAGCGCTGCCCTGCCACTGCTCTAGTCGACAGCTGGCAGGCGTCTGTTTCAAGGAGTTTTTTTAACATTTTTAATTCTGTTTTATTTCTCCTCGTTCACAGACGGCTCGCGATCGTGCAGCCGCCATTAGGGGGTAAACAATACAAAATCCCCCCGACCATGCCGACGACAGGGCTCATCGATTTTTGTCTTTATTTAAAGACGTAGACTTTATTTCATAAAAATATATAAAAGTTAGGCTTTAACTGTTAGTGTTAGGCCTAAATTTGGCTAAAAAGTAAAGAAATGGGCCAAAATAAATAAAGATTATTATTCCCTTTTGGCCTGAAATGCACAAAAACGGGGACAAAATAAGCTTAAAAGGGGAAAAACGGTGACTTCGTCTTCGGCTGTCGCTCGCGCAACTCCCACTTCCCTGGTTTATCCGAACTAAAATAGACTAAACTGTAACCATAGTCATATTGTCATTGAGCTTGAGTCCCTGACCCTGTACAGATCGAGTTAGAACTTCGGTCTCTGTAAAAAAAGTGTAATTGGTGAGTGGAGCCAACGGAGTTCAGCGGAACAACCAATAAAACAGAGACTGAAGCTTTGTTTTGGTCTAGTGAAGGCAAGAGCAGTGATATGATATGAGCCGCTTGCATGACATGCATAGCCATGATAGCGCGCGCAACAGATGTCAATTTTTTCCAATGAGGCAATCCAAATTTCTGTCTGTCTGCTGCAACTGATAGGTGGCGCACCAGATTGTGAATCCATCGCCGAAGAGGGGAAGTTCACCCCGACAAAAAGTTTAATTTTAGAAATAGAAAAAATATTTGGAGATGGTTTAAACATCTGTCTTGACTTGAACCTGGCCTAACTTAACTGTTACTGTTAGTCAGTGTTAGATCTAGCATTAAAGAAAATCCATTCAAAGAATTAAAAAAGTTATTAGATTTCGCTTTGGCCATGATATAATACGTTAGATCTAGATCTAAAGTTTATTTCTGACGACTGACTTTTGTACCATAAAATGACACAGTTTGTCACTTGGTTTTGAGAGATAATTTTTGTCCCCGATGGTTCGGATAGGTGGAGCGGAGGGTAGCGGTAGTGAAGTGTAGTGGAGCCTATACGAACCATCGCCTGAGGTAATGTGCATGTGAACAGCTTTCCTATAGAGGTCTAGATCTAGATGGATTATGGAAAAAAAATCAGTGAGTTGTCATTTTTTCAGAAAATTTAAAAGGGTTTTAGTCTAGGTCTAGCCTCTAACGTTGGGGTTTCTAGTCCTTGGGTCTAAGAACGTTAGACAAATGATTTGACAGACCCACCCACTTTTAAAAAGAAAATTAAAAAATTTGTCATCACGAACAATTAAAAAATGAAATTTATGCATTTTAATTATGGGGCAGCTGCTCGTTTATGAGATCCTAAATCAAAAAGTTCAAATTCTAAAAAAACTTCCTTAATCTTCATTGATTTTCATCAAACCTTCACCATTATTTCTTATCATTTTTTTCCTGCTATTTCCACAACAAAATTTTCATCAGGGTGAACTTCCCCTTTAAGTGCACAATATAGGTGACCATATTTACAAAACGAAACGATGTGTAGACTGTAGAAAAATACCCTAATAAATCCCATAATATGTCATGTAATATTGAGTTCAAGTGTGAAGTAGACCTAGTCCCAAGTTGCTTGTTTTAACTATATCTACTTCAACTACATGTAGATCCACACCTATGTCACAACACCAGGACCAGGTTATTTTTTTTAATCACTATAAAAATTCCTGAAACAGCACTAAATTGCTAGAATCTCTATTTTCACAAAAAAAACTAACCTATAAAATACAATTTTCTTGAAAAAGTAAGAGTGATTTTATTTCTGCAGTGAACATGAACAAGTAAATCAGATGCATCATTGCAAAGGTTTCACGATGTTCATTCATAAAATTTTCATTTAATATACAGATGAAGGTAGAAACTCCAGAGATTTCTTGGCATGGACGTGATCCTGTCTACAGTGCTGACTTTCAACCTGGGAAAAGGTCGTTACGCAGGATAGCGACGGCTAGCACAGACACAAATATTCTGGTAAATATACGACAAGCACAGATTGAAGCAGGCATGCCAGGTCTATTGCATAATTCAAGGGAGTATTTCATGAAAAGTTTTCCAGTGATGATCACTGACTAATTTGCTCTAAACCAATCACTTGCAAGGATTTGTAGCAGCATTTAACATCTGTTTGGGGAAATCACTGACAGAATTGCAAATGAAATGCTCCCTAGAGCTCTACACAGGAGGCTTTTGCTGTTTTTTAGGTAGATTTAGCAAAGCTAAATGTTATCATCTACTCTTTTCTTTTCTGTCACATGTTCCTGATATCATTTCAAAGTACAAATGTCACAGAAATTTTAATCCATCCTCTTGCAGATTGGAAGGAAAATGTCCAATATATATGCCATCTCCCCCCCCCCCCCCCCCCGTCTTAAGAAAGTATATCTGGGGAGCGTTTCATGAAAGGACTTGTCGGACGTTTTATCCGACAGTTACCATAGTAACAGTACCTCTCAGCCAATCAACATCAGAGAAAGATGTCAGATCTGACAACTTGTCTGATGAAAATGTTGATGAAACACTCCCCAGAATGCAAATTCTTTTCAATCCATTTTGATGTATAATTTGTGACTAGCTACATGTAACACAAATTCCATGGTAAATTGCTATTGCAACTTCAAACAATTACCGGTACATTTTGAAAATTTCAGATTCAATGTACAGGTAATAATAACTTAATAATAATAACTTAAACTTATATAGCGCTTTTCATGAAATCATATCAAAGCGCTTTACAATGTAGAACATACAAAATATATTAACAAAAGTGAAATTAGAAATCATATAACTAAGAGAGGAAAAAGGACACTGTAAATGGAGCTATGTTGAAAATGCTTTCTTCATGAGGTATGTCTTTAAATTAGAATGAAATGAAGTGATATTTGGGATACAACGGAGGGAAGCTGGAAGAGTGTTCCAAAGACGTGGGGCAGAGCTTGAAAAGGACCTATCACCAAAAAGTTTAGTTTTTGCTTTTTTGACTGTTAAGAAATTTTGATTTGCAGAGCGAAGGGATCTACTGGGAGTATATGCCTGGATTAATTCGGAGATATATTTTGGAGCATGTCCATGAAGAGATTTTAATGTTAGGAGTAGAATTTTGAATTGTATACGGAATTTAATGGGGAGCCAGTGCAATTGTTTAAGAGTAGGGGTTACATGGTCATGTTTTTTTGTGAGGGAAACTAGACGGGCTGCAGAGTTTTGAATTCTCTGCAGCTTAGAAATATCCTTTTCTGGAATTCCAAGGAGCAGGCTATTGCAACTGTCAAGAAGTGAGCTAATAAATGCATGAATGAGGACTTCAGTGGATGACTTTGAGAGATATTTTCGAATTTTACCAATTTTTCTTAGGGCGAAGGATGCTTTACGACAGATGCTGTTGACATGGGGACGCATTGAAAAGTTTTTATCAAACAAAACACCTAAGTTAGTAACCGTTTTAGAGGGATGTATATGAACATTTGCAATTTGAATTGGAGGTAGCTCAGGGGTATGTCTACGATGGGAAGAGATATGCAGAACTTCCATCTTGTTGTCATTAAGGAGTAGATAGTTCACAGTCATCCAGGAACGAATGGCACCAAGACAATCTTCCAGTTTCTGCAACATTCGGAGAGCTTGTCCAGACTTGAATGAGATATATAATTGTGTGTCATCAGCATATATCATAGACGAGAATCCATAGGAATGAATAAGATCTTCCAACGGTGTCGTGTAGCATGTAAAGAGTACAGGCCCGATAACCGAACCTTGCGGCACCCCCCATTTAAGTAGAGTTGGTTCAGATCGTGAGCCATCAATGATCACCTGTTGATATCGTCCAGTGATGTAAGAGTCAAACCACTTTGCTACAGTCCCAGAGACACCAAATCGTGTTTTCAGCCTGGAAAGAAGAACATCGTGATCAACTGTGTCGAAGGCTGATGTTAGGTCCAAAAGTATGAGAATAGCATCATCTCCGGTATCCAAAGCTTGTAGAATATCATCTTGAACACGAAGTAGCGCCGTTTCCACACTATGATCTTTTCGATATGCAGACTGTCGGGATGCGAGAAGGGAGTTTGCAGTAAGGTATTCAGTAAATTGATTTGAGACAACTCGTTCTATTACCTTACCCAAAAAAGGTAAATTTGAAATTGGTCTGTAGTTCCTTAAACTTTCTGCATCCAGTGACGGTCTCTTTAGGGTGGGAATGACCAAAGCAGATTTGAGCGCCGAAGGGAAGACTCCGCATTCTAGTGAATCGTTGGTAATGTCCGTGATGGCCGGTACCAGGAGCTCGAGACACTGGCTAAGAATTAGCGCTGGAAGAGGATCTAGGTCACATGATTTTATTTTATGTGACCTGATAATCTTTAGTACATCTGCTTGGGAAACTGGCGCAAACTTCTCAAGACGACGATCACAGGTTTCCCCCTCCACAACAACAGAAGAGGAAGAAAATGAAGATCTCAGTTGTTCAATTTTACTGTCAAAAAACTTTGAGAACTTCTGGGCAATCTCAGCACTTGACTGATGTGATGGCAATGATTTATCAGGCTTTTCAGCAATCATCTTGTCAATCACATGAAACAGTTGTTTGCTGTTGCTAGTGGATATAAGTTCTTGAAGATGCTGACGCTTAAAGTTATTGACAAGTTGGTAATATTCTCTCGTTGCTTCCTTCATGTCATCAGATACAACTGTTCTAGATGAACGCTTGGTCTTTCTCCATCTCCTTTCCCTTGCACGAAGGTCTTGTTTGGCCTTGTGGATTGCGTCGTTGTACCATGGAGCATAGGGACGCACTCTCACTTTCCTTTTCTTGATTGGTGCATGACGATCTAGATTAGAAGCAAGAGAGTCATTGAAAACATGTACCTTCTGGTCAATTTCCATTTCCTCTAGGTTTGTAACTGCTTCGAAGGACTCGATGATATCTAACTTGAATTGATCAATGTCAAGTTCACGTAACATACGGGCATGAATGACATTAGATGTTGGCGATGGTCTCACGAAGGGGAGTGAAAAGATGATTGCAGAATGATCTGATGGCAAAGTCTGGGTTACCACAATGTCCCTAATTGAGTGATCATTATCCCTCATAATTACCAAATCAAGAGTGTGTCCTTTAATATGAGTAGGTTGGGATATACGCTGACTCAAACCCGCTGATTCCAGTAGATCTTTAAAGTTCTTTGCGTCTGCATTTGTGTCACTGTCAACATGTATATTGAAATCACCCAAGATAACCACTTGATTCAGAAGCAAGTTGGCCGATTCAAGAAGTTTTGAGAACTCAATCAGAAAATGTCCAAATGATTGACCACGCAAGCACGATGGTGGTCTATAGATTACAAACAAAGAGAGACTTCTCTGGCTACTCATCTTTCTAGAGCTTGCAGTTACCTCAAGGCATTCAAATGTGTCAAACACATGTGGCTTCTTTTTAGTAGAAAAGGAATTTCGCAAAATTACACAGAGACCACCACCCCTCTTTCCTTTTCTGGGTAGTTTTAGTAGCTTGAAATCCTGAAGTGTATTCTGTATGCCTGCTATTGTAGGGGAGTCTCTCGTATCTGATATTTAGAAAATTTGTGTATCATACAAGTGCATACAGATTCAAGATCTGCCGATCCCTTTTACAACAAAATCAAAATTTATTGAGGCCTACTTTTTGATGGCATTAAAGTGGTCATTCACATTAATTCATACTTGACTCATAATAAATCTGTGCCTAGTTATAGGCTGTTGGATTGGTTGAGAAATGGTCTTTGACCAATGATTAAGACAAAAGATTTTAAACCATAACTGCCCTCTCTTTGGCTTTTGTAGAACTTTAGAATTTGATCAAATAAAATTGTATCATCTACAGAGATCATGAAAATTTTCTGCTCCAAGCTTATTCTAAAGAAAATGTGTTTATTCATGAGATATTTTTTTTATATTCATCTACAGGTATGGTACGTCAATGTTGATAATGATGGCAAGGCTCAACCCACATTCGCTGCTAGTCTCTCTCGTCATACCAAAGCTGTTAATGTGGTCAGGTTCTCACCTGATGGAGACATCTTAGCCTCAGGGGCAGATGGTAAGATGTTCAAGAAAGTCTGTGATCTCCACACAAGTGTGTAGTCTTGAATGTTAGATGCCTGTTTCCTCCTTATTTTCCCTTTGAGAGGTTTCCGTCCCAATTAAGAAAATTGTCATGTTCTATTTCCTACTCAAGCTCCTTTCTCTGCTCTATGAGCCACGTACATATCCCACTAACCCCCCCCCCCCTTTTTAAGACTACAATTCTCTCTCATTATATTTCTTTCTCTATTTTTTCTTCCTTTCATCTTTTTTCTCATCCACCCCCCCCCCCCCCCTCAAAAATTGTTTTGGGTGATGATTACTGAAATATACAAATTATGAAACTTTGTCAATTCATCTACTTTATCAGGAACTTGTTCAACTTTTTGTTTCATGGATATTATCTCAAATGTTTTCCTCTTCATTACGGCCTAGCATGGTGTCAAGGAAAGGACTGCACCAAAGAAAATTCCATGTTCAGAAATATCTATTTAACCTACGATAACATTTAATGATTGTATTCTCAATTTGTTTGTATCAGATGGGCTGGTAATCCTGTGGAAGCTTCAGGAGGTTGGTAACGTAGCACCGGTCTTTGGCAAGGAAGATGAAGACTGCAAGGAAACATGGGCTACAACCAAGACACTCAGGTGAGTCTACCCTCTCCTACCATGTCACACTACAGTAGACGGCAAGGGTTAAATTGATTGTTATGAATTATTTCAATGATTCAAAGTGACCATTAGCTTATAAATGAAGTTGGTACCTGAGATCTTGGTAGACACCGTTGATATTAATTCTTAGATTCTCCCTAACCCTAACTAACCATAGCTGACCCAAAGGCATATTGTCCCAACATAATTGTCATGAACCCTACATTTTAGGGGTCATGCATACAGACAAAGCCATTCCCAATTGACAAATTCTGAGTGTGAAACAATTACCTCAGTCAGATCCAATTAGAAAAAAGCCTTAAGATTTTGAAAATGTATAACAATCTATTATAATTCTCCATAGTTATAACCAAATGAAGGGATACATTTTTTTAAGACTAAAATATGAATTGAAACTTTTTCAACATATTTTCAGCCACAGAAAACACCGTTTTCCATGTAGGAAAATGATAATTCTGGATTCTAAGACTTTTTAATCAATTCTTAGTTGTATCCTGCTAATGAAACAGGGTTTGCTGCAGTAGTGTCTTTGCTTAGTTATTAATCTTAGATGCCTTACCAAAAGTTTATGCTGTTTCTTTAAGGTATTGTTTTATATGATACTGAGCATCTTTTGCTGTGTTTTGTCCATGTCGAAATGTGAAGTGCCTTGATTTGCCGCATTCAACTTGGGTGTAAACTTATTGATCAGTATGATTGAAAGTTCATATAAATGTTATGAATCAAGGTATGCAATTTGCATTAACTGTATACTAATAATGAAACCTGATTACAAAAAAAAACTTACATCCTCATCAAAATAACACTCATATCTGGTGTTCAATCAATTATCACATGATATACTTTTCCAGGGGTCATCTTGAGGATGTTTATGATATCTCCTGGTCATCCAATGGATCAAGAATGATCTCAGGGTCTGTGGATAACAGTGCTATCATCTGGGATATACAGAAAGGTAAGGACTTACTAGATGCAATCCATGATACACTTTGATATGATACAATACTTGGCACATTAAAATCTGTTGGATGGAATCTGTACACTAGCCTTAAATTTCACCAATTTATGGCAATGCCAATTCTGTTTATAAGGCACACTCATGTGTTTTCCCCCTAAAAGGGATATTTTAATGATTGTTTGTAAAAAATTAATGAAGAGGATTTGTATCTCCCTTACAGTGGTTGATAAAATACTTTAACAATTAAACCAGAAATCAGAATTAAATTAAATTATTAAAATCAGAATTGTTTGTAAGAATTAATAGAGAGTAAGGAATCATAACACAAACCCGCAGCTAGAGATGAAAAGTTATGATATTTGCATTTGAAAAAGGGAATATTTTAAGGACTGTTTGTTGGAATTCTTGAAGAGAATAAGTATATCACTAATCAAAAGTTGGCACGATTATTCATCCCTGGGTAAAGACATGCAAGATTAATTTTCTAAATGTGTAGAAAACTGCATATAGCATAGGAGGGGGTATTAATCACCTTCTTTGGTATGTTTTCTGTGCCTTTACTCCTTTGCCTTGTCTCTTCATTTTTATTATTTTCCTTTTCTTTATTCGCGCCCCGTTCCCCTGTTTTGCACCCCCTGAAAGTGGCATCCGAGGCACTTGCCTCCCTTTCATCCCCAGATACACCACTGCATGTAGTATTATATTAGTCACATTGGCATGCAAGATATAGCAGGTTCTAATCCTGCTGATTCTGAATTTTTTGTGACTAATTTTTTCAGACCAAACAGGCAACATTAGGTACTTGGTGTAAGGTAGAAATGTCTTTACATCAATTAAGTTGTTTCCTACTTATAAATTGTAGGGTTTCATTTATTAAATAGATGGAATGAATGTTTTTTAAACCATAAATTTATTCAAGGTATTCAAAAGTAAATCCCCGTGTCGACTGGAAGAGGATTGATCATATTTTCTCTCTCTAAATATATATTTTTTTTTTTTCAATATGAAATACAGTGATCATTTAGAATCTAAGTGATATATCTATCTTTCAGGTGAGAAGTTGTTTCTTCTAAAGGATCATAGAAGTTTTGTTCAAGGAGTAGCCTGGGATCCTAAGGATAGATTCTGTGCTACAATCAGCTGTGATAGGTATGTTTCATTCTTTGTAAAATGAAAAAAATATTTGACCTTTCTATCTGTGGTTAGCATGCAATTGCGTGACAAGATCCAGGGGAACAGATTTATAGCAATGCTTTGTTGCAAATACTTTAGTTGGTTTCATGTGGGGGTTATCAAATTAAAACATTAATGAGATTTATTGCCAAGTCTCTGGAAGAAATGAGCTGATCAGGAATTGATTTTGATCAGTTATTTTGGTTGGTAAAATTACAATAATAGCAAATTTAGTGCAACTGTTCAATATGTATAATAATGTGGCATAACTGGCATTACTCTCTCGATAAATCCACTCTAAGGACAAGCCCTTTGTTTATTTACTCATGAATCCAATCGTGATTAATTGAATTGACTAAATTCTCTTTAAATCACAGATCAATGAGAGTGTACAATCTACTCAACAATAGATGCATTCATCATGTCAACAAACTCACCATGGCTGCAGCGGGTAATAATGGAGAGGTTAGTTACCAAAGAAAACTTTTTCCAAATTTCTTTCAAATTTTAATTATTTCATTTCAAGGTAGTTTGATGACATTTACACTTACTTGGTGTGCATTATTTATTTATTTGTTTTTCTTTTTATAAACAAATTTTCTTTCTGTGAGACAGAAATAATTGAACAAATATCCGTACAGCTTGATTAAATACAAAGAACACTACTATACATTAAAAAAAATTGCAGTATTTCTTTAAAAAGGCATGGTAAATTGAGATTCCATGAACTATGTTCCTTTCTGTGGAGGTCCTTAGAGCTAAGACTAGATTGTCAGTGAATTATTGACAGAAAGAATCTGTATAATTCAGATGATACATATGATATTTTCATTATTATTTTCTTATCCCATAACTAATTGATAGGATATGACAAAACAGCATCGTACATGTATGTTCCATGATGACACAATGAAATCATTCTTTAGACCCCTAAACTTTAGTCCTTATATCTCATTGGTAGGGTATGACGAAGCAGTACCATATGTTTCTTGATAACACCATGAAATCATTCCTTTTACCCCTAACCTTTAGTCCTTATATCTCATTGACAGGGTATGACGAAGCAGTACCGTATGTTTCTTGATAACACCATGAAATCATTCCTTATACCCCTAACCTTTAGTCCTTATATATCTCATTGATAGGGTATGACAAAGCAGTACCGTATGTTTCTTGATAACACCATGAAATCATTCTTCAGACGCCTAACCTTTAGTCCTTATATACCTCATTGATAGGGTATGACGAAGCAGTACCGTATGTTTCTTGATAACACCATGAAATCATTCCTTATACCCCTAACCTTTAGTCCTTATATCTCATTGATAGGGTATGACAAAGCAGTACCGTATGTTTCTTGATAACACCATGAAATCATTCCTTATACCCCTAACCTTTAGTCCTTATATCTCATTGATAGGGTATGACAAAGCAGTACCGTATGTTTCTTGATAACACCATGAAATCATTCCTTATACCCCTAACCTTTAGTCCTTATATCTCATTGATAGGGTATGACAAAGCAGTACCGTATGTTTCTTGATAACACCATGAAATCATTCTTCAGACCCCTAACCTTTAGTCCTTATATGTCTCATTGATTGGGTATGACAAAGCAGTACCGTATGTTTCTTGATAACACCATGAAATCATTCTTTAGACCCCTAATCTTTAGTCCTTATATATCTCATTGATAGGGTATGACGAAGCAGTACCGTATGTTCCACGATGACACCATGAAATCATTCTTCAGACGGTTAAGCTTTAGTCCTGATGGTGAGCTTCTTATTGCTCCTGCTGGTATCCTGGAACTAGGGGACAGTGTCCTCAATACAACCTATGTATTCTCATCAGCATCCTTCTCAAAGTAAGTCCAAATGCAATTGCCATTGCAGAAAATCTCAATGTCAATTTGAATGATAATTAAAGCGGTTGTAGTTTGTCAGAATTTCTAAAGGTAATATTTTCTGTGTTATGAATTGATTATTCTGGAAGTTTTTGACTATACATGTAGCTTTTAGATACTAGTAGTTAAAAGAGCTTAGGCAGTTCGTTGTCAATGTGATTATGCAATATACATCTCAATATGCAGAAAAATACTACAAATCTAGCTCCCAGAAAGGTGGAAGTTCTAGATTTATAAGATGTGTTATTCAGGTATTGATATTGCTTTGTTAAATATTTCAAATTTTTTCCAGACCTGTTCTACACTTGCCATGCCCTACCAAGGCCACCATCGCTGTACGATGTTGCCCAGTATTGTTTGAACTCAGACAGGAATCAAGCGAGGCTGATTCTACCACAGCAACACTGGAAAAGAAAGCAGAGCAAAAAGATGGTAAAATATGCTATCAAAATTTCAAAATGATATCAACAGCTCCAACCTTTTTTAAATGGTTTAAAAAGGGTCCAGCACCATTCCATTTGATCTAGTGAGGCATTGCAAACATATACAGGATAATGTGATTCTTTCAAACAACTTCTTAATGATATTTAACATTTAAAGTCCACCTTCTGTCTAGTAACCTAATACACCCCAAGTTGCACTTATTCCCTTGGTTTATTATGATCACAGTATTCAAATGATTTTTTTCCTCTTGCAACATTGAGATGAACCTTAAATTTTGGTAATTTGAAAGAATGAGAAGGAAATAACTTGACATAGTTTTATATTAAAAGATATATATATTTGCAACAAATTTGTATTTCTTTTTCTCTTCCCTCCCTAGAACCAATGGAGACCGATGCTAACACTTCTCAGGAATCAAATGGAGACGGTCAAGAGAAATCGGATCCTAGTAAAGATGTTCAAGATAAATCATCTACCAAACCATCAGAGCCTGAGACAAAGGATCAATCTTCACAGTTATTTGAGTAAGAACCTCAGTACTTCATACTTGATTCTGTAGTTGTTAAAGCTTTTAAAAGGAGCAAATACACACAATTTTTATGTCTGACCGTCCATATGTGGGACCACCCTGAAATTATTTGTTTCTGTTTTCAAGTTTGCATGAAAATTTGTTAATCTCTTAATATCATAGCTTTAGCAGTTTGTGTTGTGGAGTAAAAAAGGTTGATTGTTGTATGGAAATACCCAGCAGCTTTCTTCAGCACTTGCATTGAATTGCAATATCTTAAAGGGCCCAGCCACTGACAAATCATGGGGAAATTGAATCAATACAAAATTTGCAAAAGGCCAGTTGACTTGCATAATATAATCCATCCGTCATGAGCGCCCGTCGGACTAATGCGATAAAAGTTCGGACAGCGCGAATCTGACCGAACTCGTGATGGTTATTTTCTTCGGATCATCGCAGTTCCAGTTTCCAACAATCCCAATTCCTAGACTCATAGCAGGTCTCTTGATTGCTAAACCAAAATACATAACCTCTGAGAAGTTACATGTTTCAAAGTGAAAACATGCAGTTTACTTCTGGTTGGTTAGTCTACTAACTATTGCTCTCCTACAGACCTCCCAGACATGCCAGCGTCTATTACATAACACCCCCAGGCATGCAGCCGAGTGAAAGACTTGAATCCCTTCTCTTTTCTGAGATAAGCCTTAATTTCCCCATGATTTGTCAATAAAAGGTCGCTTTAAATGCTTTTTAGAGAAAGCTCTTGAAGTAATATATTTGTGAAATGTGCATTTGCTGGTATTTGTTAATGATGTGTGTGTGGGTTTCAGCATTTATTGTTTTTGTGTGTGTTACATCATTTTAAATGTTTTTTTATGTAAATATTATGTCTTTATTACCCTGATACATGCAACCTAACATATTTCATTTATGATATTAATGTTTGATTTGTGATATTCTCATCAGCTTGCCTTATCGGATGGTGTTTGCCGTAGCAACGGAGGACTCTCTGCTCCTATATGATACCCAGCAAAGCATTCCATTTGGTCTCATCTCAAACATCCACTATCATCAGCTCAGTGATGTCACATGGTTAGTAATACATGGGACTGTAGTTTGTGTGTGCATTACATTTTCTTTTATTTTAATCCACAAAGAAAGTATTAAGTTTCAAGAAAAGTAATGAACACGGTTTTCTCGCCTTGAGCACATAATCAATGTGGATTTGGCGCTTTAGAAATACTCTGTATTATTATTATTATATATTTATGTAATAAAATCCAATCTTTGTTCTTTTTTTAAATTTGATTTGCTTTTTTCTCCTACCCTCATTTTTGCTGGGGCATTGGCTTTGTATGTAATTATGATCATGTAATGTTCCAATTGAATTGAATCTTTCATACGCTTTATATATCCTTTACAGGTCATCCGATGGCAGGATATTAGCTGTCTCATCAACAGACGGCTACTGCTCCTTTGTGACCTTTGAACCTGATGAACTTGGTGTTCCATACGTCTCTCAACCGGTCCCTACCCCTTCACCCGCTGCATCTGTTACTACAAAGGTTTCACCTTCACCTACTCCTGCACCTGCTGCTGCAGTATCTCAGGTCCAATCCAATCAGAATGCCGGGATTTCAAAATCACCCAATCAGAATGCAGGGATTTCAAAATCACCCAGCCAGAATGCAGGGATTTCAAAATTACCCAATCAGAATGCAGGGATTTCAAAATCACCCAATCAGAATACAGGGATTTCAAAATCACCCAACGTGGTCACAGAGATTTCAAAGTCACCAAACCAGACTGCAGGGATTTCAAAATCACCCAATCAGGCTGCAGGGATTTCTAAACCAGCAAATCAGCAACCGGTTTCTAATGGCACGTTGCCTAATCACCCAGCCTCTACGAGTGTCAAACCTGTAGGAATGAATGGAGCAAAGGAACCCAAGAGGATCACACCAGTAATGATATCAGGACCACCTGGGTAAGTCAAGAAAAAAGGAATTAGGGTTTTGGTTACCCACTCCTTTGAAAGAACAGTTTTTATCATAAATGTTTTGTGATGGAATATGAGGCTTTCACAAAAAAAACTCTCCCTCTCTCTGCACCCAAATGAAATGAAATCAATTTTTTCTAGTTTGGAAATCAGTATTTTAGTTTGATCTGTGTATAAGTGTATTACCAACTTCTACTATGATACCCTATTTACTAATTATGGATTGTTTTTTTCTTCTGCCATCTGATTTTATTGGAGTACTTTTTTTTCACATCCTAAAAATAATTTTTTATCCTTATAAGTAGAGTCTGTATTTCATAGAAATACTCAGCTTTCAATTTTTTCTGTTGGTATTTGTATTATTGCAGTAAGTATTTTCATACAATTTTAAAAAAATTTGTACTTTTTTTTTTTCTAGGTCAAAGCCACCACCAAGGAGAATCCAGTTGACTACATTGTCCTCCCCACCTTCCAACCAAACTGCAAATTCTTCATCCTCATCCTCCTCCTCTACAAATCAACCCTCAAAAGAAGATCATCCATCATCATCACCGTCGTCATCCAGCGTCAAGACAACACCCACACCTAGCAACCAGCAGAATGATGTTCCTTCTGTATCTGGTATAAACACTGTACCCGATGAAGACAGTGAAGCAGATGAAGACATCATTATACCCGACGACGATGAAGATGACGAAGATGATTACGATGATGATGAGGACAATGAAGACGTGGTTGATTTGACTGCAGAGAGTGATAGCGATGAAGCAGAAGAGATGGAAGTCAAGGAAGACATTCCTGTGAAGCAGGTCCAGATGCCTCCGAAGCCGATCGTCATGCCTCCAAAACCTGTGGCTCCTGCTCCAAGGAGGATAAACACCATCAAGCTCGTCTGACTGAAACAAAGCTAAGAATGTGTGGAGTGAACTCTTATTTCAGTGACTCCTGTGACGAAGCAGCTTGACTTGCAAGACTAGTCAAAGAGATAAAGGAGAGAACTGCAAGCCAAGAACTGCTTGTGTCGCTTTGGTTCTTTTGTCTCAAGCCTCTAAAGGATCATTGTGTTTCAGTGTGGATAATTTTGGCTTTGATCTGTTATCTTCTCAAAGATTTGAAAGATTTATAACACTTGCTTCGTGATCCATGCAACCATTTGATAAATCACTCTCATACACCTATGACGTAATTTGCTACAAGTATATGAAATCATGATTGGAAATGTGAATCTCTTCATATTGAAGTAGGTTTAAGAGTGCTTCTGTGCTTAAGAGTGCTTTTGTATACCATAGATAGAGGGACATCATCTATCTATCTTTGGATTTATTAACATAGCCTCAGTTTGATTGTACACGTAATGAAATGCAAAGGTCATTCTCCTTTGGAATAATTGATCATTTGTTTGAACTTGCACATCGTTTCAACATCAGGATGGTGTTTCCTGAAAGTCATCAGCACTGATAAAACTATCAGCTCTTACAATTTAAGTGAAATTGTTGGTTTTGATTAGTGGAAAAACACCGACCTCAAATTGTTCCTTTACTGTCAGGAGATTACAACTTGTCGGTGTTGAAAACTTCATGAAACGGTGTCCTTATGCATAAGAATATGGCAAGAAAAAAGGCATGACAACCTCATACCATGTAATCATGAATGTGTGGTCCAATATTAGCTAGCATTTTGCCAAAACAGCCTTAAAATGGCAATTATGCACAACAAAGGACTTGAATATTTATGACTCAAGGAAGGATTGAAATATTGGAAGCACATTTCATTTCTAAAATACTAAGAAATTCAAAATCATATCAGATCATATCAATAGCAGGGCCCGCTGGGAGAACAGTTTTCGGAACTGAAGTGGCTACCTTGGGTAAATATACCTTTATTATTATTATATTGTAGCTCATGATATGCCATTTTACTTCACATACAGTGTATGTAGAACTCTCATTGAAATGATTTAAAATATATTGAGTAGATGGTCTTTCTTTCTCGCTAGACTCTGTAGGATTGTTTCACATCCTCGTCCAATCTATCTGTGTGGACACTATGAAACTGGTTCCTGATTCATAAAGACTACATGTAGATGCACTCTGTTTGTCAGGTCTTCTAATTGGTTATTTTACAACCTCATGTTCTTATCTAATCTGACACAACCCACATTGTTTTGTACAGAGAGGGAGAAGAGGAGACATCCATATACAAGAAAACACAATGTAAATATGGTTTTTTTATATTTCAAACATATTTATTTCTAAAAAGGACAGTGTTGTCCTGTAGAGAATATTTACAAGTAAAAAAGGTTACATTCATTTGTTAATGTAGCAATGCTTACGGTACCTATGTACATTTACATGGTATTATAAAATTAGATGACATGAAATCATGAAAGATGTATAAAAAAAAGAGAGTTGATTGATGATTCAGATGTAGTAAATATTTAAATATTCTAATCTACATGTACAAACATTTGACATTTCAGTATAAAAATATGTAACGGAAAATACAGAATGATGTGTCTTACAAAACTAAATCTCGCAGAAATTTATATCATGTAGAGGTCGTCACAGATTTCCTACTGTACTAATAACTAAATGCATGTAAATTCAAAAGGCATTTATATTTCATACTCTAAATGGAATGGATTTTATTCAATACAAGAAATAATACCTAAATGTATTGAAGATCTGTAAAAGGTTCGGCCTTAACACAGCTTATGTAAATATCAGTGTTTAATAGATGAAATTAGAAAAGTAATAAATATGCCAAGTCTTTTCTAGAATTCAAGAATGTTCTCTGTGATTGTTTATCAGCATGGAATGATAACATTTGTAATTCTTAGGTACATTTTTTTTTCTTTGTGGATATCTCATCGATAAATGTTAACAATGGCTGCTATCATTAAAGGACAATCCATCCCAACAAAGAGTTGATTTGAATAAAAAGAAAACAATCCAAAAAGCAAAACACTGAAAATTTAATCAAAATCAGATTTATAATAAGAAAGTTATGACAGTTTCAAGTTTCGCTTAATTTCCCAAAACAGTTATATGCACATCCCGGTTGGTATGCAAATGAGGGAACTGATGACATCACTCACTATTTCTTTTGTATTTTATTATATGACATATGAAAAATTCAGATTTTCTCCTCATTGTCATGTGAAACAAAGTTTTATTTCTCCCTAAACATGTGGAATTACCATTGTTCAACATTAATGGTTTAGTAAAGTTGGTCCTTTTTGTGAAATCTGTAAAAATTGAAATATTGTATAATTTAAACAAATAACAATAAAAACAAAATAGTGAGTGAGGGACATCATCGATTCTCTCATTTGCATATGACTAAATTGTGAATATATAACTAATTTCTGAAAAATAAGCGAAACTTTAAAATGCCATAACTTTCCTATTTTACATACGATTTCGATGAAATTTTCAGCATTATTCTTGTCTCATTTTTCTCTATTGATTTAAATCAACGTTTTTCTGAGGTGGACTTGACCTTTAAAGGGAAATCCTACCTTGGAATGAGGTACTAGTATAATGTGACAGCATAAAAAAGTTGAAAAAAGGATTGTCGAAGTTTGAAAGGAATAAGAAAGTTATGGCTTTTTGCAGACTGAGATCATTAAAAAATTCATAAAAGATAAAATATCCTGAGGAAGTTTTGAAAATATGGCATTCCAGTATTTTTTTGTACTGGAGCAAATGGAGGAGTGTTATTATCTACTTTTGTTCAAACTTTCACCTCAACATTTCCGCTTCTCTTAATCTTAATTTGGGTCGGAATTCCCTTTAATTACTCAAGATTACATAACATATTCTGAAGTTGTAGTCAACATATATGGTAATTCTATGCTACGATACTGGGAAGCCAAATGTTAAAACTATTGTTTACTTTGTGAAGAATATTAAGGTAATTATTACCAGGAACACTTTCATAAATGCAAAGCAGAGACTCAAATTTGACACTTTAATAAATGATACCATGTCTTGGGTGGAGGCTAGACTTCTAACCCTACAATGTGTGTGCATGGTTGCATCTAGTCTCACTACTTCAGACTCTGCAATGTGAAATTTCATTTTTTTTTTAAATGACCTCAGCATACCACCCCTGGAGTTCCTAATAAAGGTTATGACTTTTGATTGTCAATCAGTGAACATTTAAAGAATTTCAATAAACAGGCAAAAGTGAGACTTCAAATTGGAACAAATATCCCTGAGAAATTTGCCCCATAATAAAAGGAATTAATATTAATAGGGCCAAACAGTATGTGAACTCAATAGCATAATAACAGACTTGTTTATAACAATTTAATGAATATAAAACATTGATTGCTTAACTAAATGATAATAAAGGCATTTTGCAGGGAACAGGAACTAGTATCATTTTGGTAACATAATTGGGCTTTCATCTAATTTGGCCAAAGCTGCAAAATAATTTATTTTTGAAAAATGTGCACAGAAGAGTAGATTTACGGAACAAAAAACTACAAAAATACTCTGATTCTTCTTATCAGAAAAATGTCACATATGCACTGACTTAACAAACTTTGAAACAAATACATGTACCTCGCACATGTTAATCACACACAACGACTAAGTTTTAAACTTTGTTACATATCCCACATAACGTTAACAAAACAAAAGAATGAAGCACTCTGCATTGAAGCGGCCATCTTGGATTGTCACACAATAGTGATTTCTTTTAATTCAGAAGGACGTTGCTAGGAGTTGAGGTGCTGGTTTCCAGTCATTGAGGCTGATAACAGAATCTACTTCAGTTTCATATTTCCTTCTCCTTTCCTTCATATTGAAAGGCTCACTGAAAAACAAAAAGAGGGTAAAATAATAATGATAAAATACAAAGGGAACACATATTTTAAGGACAAGTCCACCTCAACACAAAGTTGATTTGAATAAATAGAGAAAAATCCAATAAGCATAACGCTGAAAATTTCATCAAAATCGGATGTAAAATAAGAAAGTTATGACATTTCAAAGTTTTGCTTAATTTCACAAAACAGTTATATGCACATCCTGATCAGTATGCAAATGAGGAGACTGATGACATCGTCCACTCACTATTTCTTTTGTATTTTATTGTATGAAATATTCCTATTTTCTCCTCATTGTCAAGTGACACAATGATTAATTCCCCCTGAACATGTGGAATTAGCATTTTTTATACTATATGGTTTGGTCAAGTTGGTCCTTATGGTCAAATCTGTAAAAAAAATGAAATATTGTATAATTCAAACAATAATAAAACAAAAGAAATGGTGAGTGAGGGACATCATCGACTGTCTCATTTGCATGTCACTGAGTTGTGCATATCACTGTTTTGTGAAAAATAAGCGAAACTTAAAAATGTCATAACTTTCTTATTTTACTTCCAATTTTGATGAAATTTTCAGTGTTATGCTAGTTTGATTTATCTCTATTTGTTCAAATTAATATTTTTCTTGGGTGGACTTGACCTTTAAACATATCCGATGACAATTCTGATACACTGTCCTTTTCTCTTAAATTCTTACTTTACTTTTTTTTATAGGCAAGAGTCTAGATGTCTTTATCCATGTTTTTTTTCTATTTAATATGTCATAGAAAATTGTTTCATCCCCTTCCAGTTGTTGTTTTCATTTACATTTCACATAGTACAGTACAGGGTAAACTCAGTGTCTGTAAAGACTTCAATAGAGAGATTTGACAAGTGATATTCATACGCAGGTGATTGAAATGGTTGAAGCTACTTCCTGATTATTTATTTGATTCTATGACATTGTGAATTGAGGAAACAAAACTCACCAGTATTCTGTCGGTAGGTCCTGAAGCGGAACGAATGTGTCAGGTTTTAATTTGATAGTACCACTGGAAACAAAAGAAAGGTTGGTAAATAAGTTAACTCTTTTCACACCACAGTTAGTTAGCTCTGAGAGACTAATGTGTATCAATCGAAGCCAACAGGTACCCAACTAAAGTAAAATATATGTTTTTTGTTTTTTAAACTTTCTCAAGCATTGCATTGACTGAAGATGTTAGGACATTATCTTTGCACGTAACTTTTTTTATATCCAATCAGTAAATTTGTAAGATAAGTTCCTGAATGGCCCTTTTTAAGAAAAATACAAAGATTACTGAGGGCACTAAAAAAATCTAACCTATGATTTTCCAAAAGAGAATCAAGGAATTGAAAAAAGAATTTGTAAGATTGGAATGTCAGCATAATTCATATTATAAACCCTTTACAAATCTTCATCCTCAATCTACATCTATTGTTTCACAAGAACAATTTATTTCATTTAAATCAAACTAGCAACTGGGGCCGCGGAAACGGGGGAAGGGGCTGGGTAGGCTTCAGCCCCCCCCCCCCCCCTTTTTTTCAAAACCGTGTACAAAATGTAAAAACATGACCATCAGGGTCCCGTAACAAAGGTTCGCGATTAATCGTACGCTTGATTTCTACGATTGATTGTACATTGTAGCCAATGGAATCAATCGTAGAAAAATGTTCTACGATCATTGCTAAGCTTTGTTTTACAGGCCCCTGATCATGTTTGTTTTTTCTTGGTCAGCGCCTTCCCCCCCTTTCAAAACCATTCCGCGCCCTTTAGCAATATGTACATTCCGGCATTTAAAACAGTGAGGTTACATAGAATGATGTCAATCCTAATAGAGACTTACCCGAACGTTACGACTGGTCTGGTAGAACCATAATGATGGAAGTTTGGAGAATATTCTGGGGCCTGGTAGCTTTTATCACCACCAGAAGCAGCAGGAAACTCACCTCTTCTCTCCCATACTGAATTCACTGGAAGAAACAAACAAATAGAAACAAAGTGTGAATAAGATTGGAGAAGTCTCCCTAAAGACTCTTTGTTTTCAATGCACATTTTAAATCTTCTTATTTAAACTGAAAATGAATGGTGAATAGACAATATGTTTTACATATTTGAACAGTCGTAGATTGATAAAGCGCTATATAAATGCCAATTATTATTATTATTATTACATAAATGTATGTACGCAATGCAAACTTGTACACTAACCCAACATTAAATATATGTTATACATCTATATTCGCTATGAAGTATCAATTCTTTGAAAGGAAATGAAGAGTGATCTTTTTTTTTTAGCTGTGTTGATTGCAAGATCTTCAAATGAATACACTCTGATTATACTTTTTTTACATTTGAAATTACAAATGAATGACAAGGGAAATTCCCACTGCCTATGATCTTGCAAGAAGTGAAAAAAAGCATGAATGGGAGAAGAAAGAAGGCAACATAAATAAATAAAAAAAGTGATATGGGTTGAGTAACTCTATATGATAGATTATTCAATTAAGACAATTGATGTAACCTTTAATTTAACCCCCCCCCCCCCCCCTTCACCCTTCTCCCATCAAAATACCCTGGCACTGCCCCTCCTTGCAAAATGTGCTCATTTTTTTTAAAGATATATTAGAAATCTCTTATTTTTTTACTTCTCCCATTGAAGAAAAAAAATGACCATAGATTAAGCAAGGGATTGTTCTTGCCAACAATGCTTTAGATCATTTAGATCACTCCAACTGAATAGCTGTACTTAATTGAAGTCTTACATTTTCTATTCTTGCCTAGCATCATAGAATGAGTTATTTCTGCTGCTGATGTTGTACTGGCTAGGTGCTTTGCTTTATCGCTCTTCACAAACTTGCATCTCCTTCCTATATGATAGCCTTCAGGGTATGTCGTCCACTCTGTCGTTGTTGTCACAGAAGAATTTTTACCTGGAGGGAAGAGGAATAAGTAATACAGTAAACTTACACTTTCAAAATGTCTCAATGACAAAATGAGACTTGATAGAGAGGAACCTGAAAGAGTTGATACCAGTGAAAAAACTGAAACTAAATTGGACAATTGGAAGATTTTGTTCCCAAGTTGAATTACAGGGCACGTGATGGCTGGTTTGCTAAATTAAACAGCCAGAGAAATTAAGCTACATTTCTGTATAGTGCTTAAAAATTTCTATAAAATAATGAAGAGGTTAGGTGCTATTTGAAATGAGCAAACTGGCATCCATATACCATCAAATAATTAAAATTATAAAATATAAACACATTATTATGACTTAACCTCACCTAAAAGTGAAAAGGTAAATTAGAATCAGAAGTATAAATTGGATTTGCTAAATTAAACAGCCAGAGAAATTAAGCTACATTTCTGTATAGTGCTTAAAAATTTCTATAAAATAATGAAGAGGTTAGGTGCTATTTGAAATGAGCAAACTGGCATCCATATACCATCAAATAATTAAAATTATAAAATATAAACACATTATTATGACTTAACCTCACCTAAAAGTGAAAAGGTAAATTAGAATCAGAAGTATAAATTGGAACATCATACATCAAATTGCACAAAATTATGATATGGAATCATTTATACTCAAAAATCTACTTGACTATAAAAGTGTATGATTATTAATGACAAGTTTTTCGGGGTTTTTTTACCTGGAAAGCAGCGCAACTTTGGCAATGTAACTTCCTCTGGATACTCTCCTGTATAAGTCTTAGGAGGAGGAATAAATCTTGCTCTAGATGACCAATCAAGACCATGGCTGTTGGGTTTAAAAAGGGCAATAGTGATAAAACAATTGATTTACATATAGGTGAATGAAAATGTCTATAAAAAGCAAAAATATCTTAATAAATCTGATTTATGTGCACAAATAGATGATGAATTCCATAAATGCATATATATAAATGAATACATAAATGAATAGATAAATGAATGAGCCCATTTAAATTAGCTAAGTTATCAATCAATTGATGAAATAGTGTAAGCAATAGATGAAATATTGGTGTATTCATTTCACCAATTTTGGTTAGAAAAAAAAATGAAATGGTATTATCAAAGATAATTTGCTATTCAGATTTGAAAGGAAATGACACCTTATTTATTAAAAAAAAGGACAATGGGACTGATTATATATTGTGAAATTTCATTCTGTTTGATTGTTTGCTTTCCATTCTGGCTATTATTGGTAAAAAAAATTAAGGACTACTCCATGAGATGAATTAATTTCAGAATATCCCAGTCATGGGAGCTCATTCAGCTCAGACAATGCAGTTTACCTAAAAATAATGAGAATATTTTTTACTTACTCTGTATATTTGACCTCTTGTTTTGTTACATGTGGATGCCAATCAGGTTGATCTCCATAGCCTGGGTTTATATATCTTCTTCCTCTTCCTTCTTCCTCTTCATAACCTCTACGCTCATTGAAATGTCTTCTTTCTCTCTCTGCATGATGAAAGATTTAAAAAAAGTTGTATAACTGGAAGTATGAACTAAGTAATATGATCAGAAAATATATCAACTTGATACTGAAAAGTTGATAAAGGTATTTCATTGCAAATAATTATTGCTTTAGCCTTTTTCATATCTGTTTTTTTATGTTGACTGTCTCATTCTCAATTTTAAAGTCTTGACAAATAGAGTTTTTTTCTTTATCAAAATAATCATAAAACAAAAACCAAATTTCTACTCATCGAGGACGATAGAGAGGGGCTGAGAGAGCAACTTCACTAAAGAACAAAAAATGCTCAGTGGGCCTCGAGTCTCATTGACATTACATGTGCAACTGCTACAACTTATTTATATTTAGACTTGAATTCAAAACGGATCATTAAAGTACCATAAATATTCATAATAGGCGTATTTAGTGCAATCAAAATAAAATAAAATGACAAAATGTTCATCTTTTGCCAGGCAGCTGAAAATTCATGGGCCCCGGGAGCCATGGGGGCATGGCCATGGCCTGGGGCTCTGTGTCTGTGAGATAGAAAACAAAAGATCAAAGCTCTATCAATCATTATTCATAATGACTAGATTATACTGATAGATCTATGCTATTTAATCAGTTTAATTACAAAATTACATACCACGACGTCCGACTTTTCCAACTGCAGTTGTGACATGAACTGCCATGTCCAAGGCTGCTTCTTCAAGTTTCAGTAAAGCCAAGCACCCTCAAAATCTCATTAGCACAGTGGGCGTTAGGCTGACCTTGGCGTCCCACGAAAACCTAGGCCGGCAGGCCAGGCTCAAAGTCTGATCGTGAACCGCTGAAAGAAAAATCTCTTCCGGGCTTCAACCGAGTAAACTAATGACAATTTCACAAGTTTTCTCACAAAAATAGCAGGTTCCAATTTAGCATCCAATATTTTCCAATAGATAAAAGAATATTTGGATGATCCCTTTGATGATTCATGTGATATTTTGCCTAATGTAATGAAGGTAAAAATATTGTTTACTTCAGTCGCGAGAGCACGGGGTTGCGGTCAGTACCGGTACACGTAAAACCAATGAGCGTTTACTGTTGCTACGCGATCGCCAAACAACAGGGGTAAAAGACCTGTTGCTTGGGGAGCTCGCTCGCGAGTGAGAATGATTGATTGATTGGTATTAGAGGTCCATGGGGTGTTGATCCCCGATCCCCTCAAGGTTTTCTCTTATCGATTAGTAAGGTTAAGAGGTGGAACGGGCGTTTGGAAAGATTGAAGAAATTTGTGATTCTAGAAATTAAGCCCTGCCCCCCCCCCCCTGCCAAGTACCCGGCCCTGAGCTGACTTATATTTTTATGACATTTTGATGTGTTTTTAAACGATGATGATGATGATGATGTTTGTTTGACCAGTGATGAAAGAAACTTTAATAGGAACTAGTGTCCTTTTGGCCATCTTCTGGCCATCGGTAAATGGGTCTTTAATTAATCTTCTATTTGTATATTCTTGTAGGCCTATTCCTTTTGCCAGAACTTTATTAATATTATTTGGGATACAATATGTCCCAATTGAGTTTAAGACCATTCTAGGAACATACTGTCAACATAATGTTTAACAATTTCCCATAATTTTTATATAATTGGCTATATAGACCAATATTGAAAATTTTTACTTTAATACATAGCTACCGAATCACGTCAGTCTTCCACAGGGGCGGCGGAATGTATTTTCGTTTGGGGAGCAAAGCCAAAAAAAAAAGTTAAGGACTGCATATTGTGACTCATGAATATGATACATATCTCACCAATCGAATAATGTGAGCGCGAAGTGCGAGCTGAAAATTTGTGATATCCGACCTGAACACTGGGCATTCTAAGCATTTTCTTTCTTTTTTTAATCGGGAACAGAATGCTCGAGTACGTACCTGTCCTTACTGATCCCCCCCCCCCCCTCGCGCGCGTTGCGGCTGCATGCCCCTGGTCTTCCATGATACTTTTACTTCTATATTGACCCAACAAGGCCAACATTACACTAAATATATCTGAAAATGATTATCTAATGCATTGAATCAATTGTCAATCCATTTTTGTTTATTCCGTTCTTGGCCGGACAAAGAACAAGTGGGAATATGACAACATCAGTTTGCTCATTGAATGATCACGAAGACATGCATAGAACTGTTTCACCGAACTAATACAAATCATTAAAATTTCATAAGTGGCTTCAGTTGTTAGGCATATTCCTATACGGTCTGATTTTGATGGAATCTTGCAGTGTTCTGTCTGTCTGATTTTTCTTTATCTGTTCAATATCATTTTCAGCCTGGAGTACCCCTTGATATTTTTGTTTGCGTTCTCAAAGTATTTCTTATGATTTTGAGAGACCAGCCTTATACAGGCATCGCATTTTAGTTGGCCCCTTTCTTCATTTCTAATTCTATTATTTTTTAATGCCTATTTCGCCCGAACAACAACAAATGCATATACTTTTGAAAATGTTAAATTCTTTGTTTTAGAACTGAAGTTTTTTTGGGGGTAATTATTACTCATTTGTTATTGGGCTCGTTATTTTAGTTTATATTTGTCTGCAGGCGTAGCTATTTTGATTTGTATATATATTTTTGTATTAATGTTGAAAATGGATATAGAAATGAAAATAAACGATTAAGCCAATTAAATTAAACCAAACAGTATATAAGTACGAATAAAATTAGGAAGAATTCTATATATCTCTTATTTTAATCCCGCTCCCGTATTCAATTAATTAATTTGATATGTCTCTCCTTCCAATTCCACCTCCCTGATTCGATGAAACCGATTTCATTATTTACGACTGAAAACCATTGAGTCCAAAAACCACTTATACACACATAACATAGGGGATATGTTTTACCATGGAGCTAATATAGCTCTATGGTTTCACAGTACCGGTACAGTCGCAACTAGATTGGTACCGGTGAACTGAGACACAGAGCAGCGCGATCCAAACATTAACTATGGCCACTGACAGGAAGGCATCTTCTCTCAACCGTGTTTGGGTCATCATACACCGCAATGATTTGTCATGTGAGTATTTTTTTCAACTCTCAATGTTATGTAGTGATTTTGAATTCTGTTGATGAAGTTTTGGAAGTGATTTTTGGTGAGATAAATGATGTAAGACGAGCCCAATTACTGACAGACGTCTGCAGTGTTGAGTAACATAATGTGGCCAGCCCCACGCGTTCAGTTTGATGTTGGCTGATGTCATCACATATTGAGTCATGTTGCTGAATTATGACAGTGAAATGCAATGCATTCTAGATATGTTGTGACTGTAATTTGAATTTGGCAGGGGTGGGGAAAATATTGGAGAGCAGATAATGAAATAGATCTAAATGAGATTGAAAAGGGGAAGGGCTAAAAAAAAAGGCAAAACCCACACACTAAAAATCGCTGATTCGCAGACAAAATCCCTCTCTGATGATTTAATTATGGAAGGCATGTTATTGACTCTATTGGTAGAACTGAAGACGTTAAAGGTCAAGTAATGAAGGAGAATTAGACTTTGCTTTTGCCTCTTTTCTTTTACACACATGCATGAGTCGTGACCAAAATGTTCAGTTCTTATTATCAATTATGGTACTTTAGGTTCAAACTGTGTTTCAGTTTCCTCATTTTACTGACATGCAATTCTGCTGAAATGTTGATTTTCAGCTTAAGCCAAGTCAAGTTACTACATGTAGTAACTTCAATATTTCTTTTTCACGACTTTTATACCTTTTTTTTTAAATAGCTGAGATAGAAGACAAATCAAAATCTGTTCCACGGTGTGTGATTTTACCTCAAGAGAGCCCCACCCCAGAGATTCAAGATATCTTCAGGGTTAGTCTGGCATTACAAGATGAAAACTTGGTTATGAAGGTAAGAAAGGTCCATCAGGCTTCAGATTATTAATCTCTTGCAAATTAAGTTGCAAATTTGTCATTCCACATCTCTTCAAAATAGGGAAATCATGATGAAAATTTTTCTTTGAAGGTAATAATAGAAAGTTCAAAAGGTTTCAGATTATTAAAGTGAAAATATCTTTTCAAAATTCAACTTTAATTCATGCATTTGTTACGTGCCTCTATAATGTATAGTGCATCCTGGGGCTGCATTAAGATGTGATGGTTAGACAATCTCTCAAAATACATTTATTTTAGAGGTATAATTGAGACTGAGAACAATGGATGCAGATTTCATAAGTGATTACATTTTTATGTGTAATAGTGTGAAGCAAGTTATTGGGATTTACTTGGAAGCCTTTGCTTTGAGAGAAATTAATATTTTTAAGTGGTGCAGATTTCTCTCAGTCTATTAATTTCTATTAATGTTTGAGAGCCATTCCAGTCTTTAATTGTAATTTTATTCAACAATTTTGTTCATCCTAGTGCTATCAATCATCTACATTATTTATAATAATTTGATTGATGTTTTTTTCTTTACATATTTGTAACAATTTTGGTTCATTAACGTTAATCTCAATCAATAGATTTCAATTAATTATGAACATGAGAGCATATGAGCGGACTCTTGGTGTGCCTTTAATAGTTTTTATAACAAGGCAAATTCTTATATTTACAGCTTCGTAACAACCGTGGTTCTCTCATCCCAATTAATGGATTCATCACACCAAATTCAAAGTTTCAGTGAGTATCTTACTTTTCATGTTTGTAAATTCATGTGCACCAAAAGAATACTTTGGGTTTACATCAATACAGATTATTGGAATTGCAGTACACATAACATGTGAAAATCAAAATTATTTACATGTAATCAAATATGATCTCTAGCTGGACAGTAATGCACTGTGTTATACAATTTCATTTGATTTTTTTATGTTAACAGTTTTTAAATATTTTTCATTTATCTGGAATGTGTGTTGGCACTATATTTCTTTCTAACATTTTCTATTTTTAACACTTTCTCCAACAGACCATATGTCCTTGAAGTCACAAGACGTTACCAGAATGGTATGTATGAATCTGATCTGATTTTATCTCTTTTTTATCATAAGTTAAATCTATAATTCATATCATTAGTAAATCTATTATTCATTTGAAGTGGTAGTGTGGTACGGTATATATCTGTGTACAGATCGTTATTTTAGCCTATTAATACCTCGGTCACATTCGCTCTACGGCGACCGTAGGCGAGTTGAAAACAGCAGTTTTAATTTTGTTTGTACCAGCTACATATAGGTGGAATGATATAAAATTAATAAAACGTCTGTTTTCGACTCACCGTTCGGCAGCCGTAGAGCAAATGTGACCAAGGTATAAGCCTATTTTCATTTCAAACTGGATTGTCTACATGTATGTCATCATAGCAGAATTTTCAATTATTCTATATTAATATGGAATAATTTGCAGTATTAATGTTATTGTATCATGTCCATGACGAGTAATACAAACTTCTTCCATCACATTACTTTTGCTGACAGTAAATTGGAAATTTTATGTGAAAGAAATTCAAAAATTAAATTGGAAATAATTATTGAGAAAAAGTGAATATAAGTTTCAAAAGCCTACTTATCCTCTAATAAATTATTAATATGCATGGAATTTTATTCAGAACTCTGTGGGTAAGTAATGTATGTAACAGTGAAAACATGAATGTGTGTCAGCCTTCAATGAGTGAATGCCTAATAAATAGTAAATTTTGAACAATTTACTATTTCAACACATCAGTATAATTTCTGTATTGTTTTCCAAACAGTTAAGCCCATGAAGCGATCAGTGAAGATAAATGGTTACAATGATATTATCAAGCAAAGGTTGCAGCAGATTGTTAAGAGAGTGAGTATCAAGTCCAAGGGCATTCCATAACTTTTAGTTTCATTGCTTTTCTTTTAATAGAGTTTTAACCCTTTTTTGTATAGTACTTTTCATTAATTAATTAATATGGGATTTTCAAGAGTACCATCTATTCAGCAAGTATGCAGTGAAGCAATTATTTTTATTAAAGGTCAAGTCCACCCCAGCAAAATGTTGATTTGAATAAATAGAGAAAAATCAAACTAGCTTAACACTGAAAATTTCATCAAAATCGGATGTGAAATTAGAAAGTTATGGCATTTTAAAGTTTCCCTTAATTTTCACAAAACAGTGATATGCACAACTCAGTGACATGCAAATGACTCAGTCGATGATGTCCATCACTCACTATTTCTTTTGTTTTTTTATTGTTTGAATCATACAATATTTCATTTTTTACAGATTTGACCATAGGGACCGACTTGACTGAATCATATAGTATTAAACAATGCTAATTCCACATGTTCAGGGAGGAATTAATCACTTGATAATGAGGAGAAAATTCGAATATTTCATATAATAAAATACAAAAGAAATAGTGAGTGGATGATGTCATCAGTCTCCTCATTCGCATACCAACCAGGATGTGCATATAACTGTTTTGTGAAACTAAGCGAAACTTTAAATGTCATAACTTTCTTATTTTACATCCGATTTGATGAAATTTTCAATGTTATGCTCGTTGGATTTTTCTCTTTTTATTCAAATCAATTTTGTGTTGGGGTGGACTTGTCCTTTAATGATTCTTGGTTTAATCTGCATTGTCTAGATGTTCAACTGCACCCCTTACCTAGCCATGCTTTTCTAGTTGAACTACCATCAACTAAATGTATCAATATATTTCTTTTTACAGATTGACAAGTTAGAGCAGGCTGTCCCTGAAATGAAAACTAAAAGGGAAGCCACCATTGCAAAGGTAATCCAGACTTTTATATTATCCTTATTAATATCTTTGTCATAGACTCAACAGAGTCTTTTCTCACAGTCTATAATAAATCTCAATGAAAAACAAAATGTAGTCAGTTTAATTTGATAAAGATTTTTAAGCTAATTTTATTTCCAAGTGCAAACTTTGAATATCTAGACTAGGTGTCAAGAATCCCTTGACTTCCAATCCCATCTAATCTGGTAACAGCTATCATTCATTGTCTTGTGTAATATATGACCAAGGAAGATTCAATCCAATGTGCTTTTAGTTAGTGACCACCTGTTGTTTAGAAGACGAATGGTGTTTTTCCCATGAATAGTTCCCCCCCCCCCCCCATTGAAACATTCATTAGGGAACCTTTCATACGTTTACAAGCAACTTGCTCTTTTTTATGTGGTCCAAGCCATATTTTTAATGTTGTAATAATGTGTGCTATGATTGTTGTGTATATATTTGTTGTGGTGATTAAATTAAAATAAATTGAAATTAATGGACAGTATTTAATGTACAGGTGTACCCTATCTGGTTCAACATTAATGAATGACTTTTATTTTATTTTCATTTCTATTTATGTAGGGTATGACTGATTTGAATGTAAAGATGACATTCCTCAACACACGGATGCATGAAGCAGAGTCCACGAAATGGCAAGGCATGTTTAAAAAACATCCCCTTTGGTAGGATACAATTCAGTTCATTCTCATTTCTTCTTACGTTCTGCTATTTAGTCAAATTCTTCTAATCGAAAAATACGAATTTCTCAATTAGAGGGGGATAATTTATCCTGGTTGGTGTTTCATAAAGCTGTTCGTAAGTTAAGAACGACTGGTGATCCTTTCTTGTAGTAAAAATGATATACACCATAATGTTCATTGGCAATGGTTTAGCACGTAAGAAGGTTCACCAGTCGTTCTTAAAGTCGCTCTCAACTTACAAACAGCTTTATGAAACGGCTCCTGGCACATGCGAGGATGAGTGATTCAAGATCTCTTCCAACTTTGTGGATAAAAGCAATGTACTAATGTGACTAAAATAGTTCAGATGACCACAGTAGGAAATCTAGGGGGTCAAAGAGGCATGTGCCCTGGCCCAACTTTCAGCAAGGCACAAAAAGGGATATTGAGGGAAATAAAACTGCAGTGTTGCAATGAGCAAACAAAGAAGTTACATTCCCTGAAATTGGAAGGGGGTATGATTTCAAGACTTTACCCCGGAGTTAAATATTAAAAGGGGTTTGTTTTCAGTGCTTGCCTAGGGCAAAGTTTTATGAGATATGCCGCTGGGACTTGTAACACTTTCTCCTTTTATCATTAAATTTTCTATATTTCCTTGTTCTTAATAAGAACACATTTGAAATATTTCACATAATAACATCTCACTATTCATAAGCATTCCTTTGATAGGATAATCAATAACACAAATTGGAAGGGGGTATGCTTTCAAGACTTTACCCCGGAGTTAAATACTGAAAGAGGTTTGTTTTCAGTGCTTACCCAGGCTAGAAAGTTTTATGAGATATGCTGCTGGGACTGGTTACAAATTCTCCTTTATCATTAAATTCTCTATATTTCCTTGTTCTTAATAAGAACATATTTGAAAAATTTCACACAATAATATTTCAATATTCAAAAGCATTCCTTTGATAGGATAATCAATAACACAGATGAAAACAATCTTCATAAGATAATTGTATTATACTAGTATGATCACATTTTTTATTTGACATGTACAATCGTAGTTATGTAGTATATTCTACAATTATTTCCTTTTCATGCAGTGAATAATGATATATGCTACTTAAACTCAACATTCTGCATTTTTTATTACCTTGACATAAAATTTTATTTAAAGAAGTACTACAACTGTACTTGGATGCTAAATATAAATGTTGAGATTGCTAGTGAATGCATACAAAATATGCAAATGTAATTAGGGGCAGCCATACAATGTGTTTATATTCAATAGAAGTAAAGATAGTTAAGAAGCCATACAAGGTGCATACCTCGCCCTGTACCAAAAGTTTGATTGCTAATTGCAATGGCCAACTAAGATCATATTTGCAATTGCATACACATTTTTTTCAAAACACTGACCTGGATTCATTAATAGTACTTTCATATAAGAGTAGCCATGCTAAAGCCGGGGGTAATAGTACGCAGTCATGTATTTACTTTGTATCAATTGTCAAATGAAATATTTCTCTGAGGAAGAAGAATATTATGAACCCAATCCTAATCTCATCCAGTATATATTGATGAAGCACATGTGAAGAAACATGAGAGTATTGATACTGTCCCTCTTAAGGCAGACATTTTTCCTTTTTTGGTTTTCACAGATAAATTATTTCTACTGTAACAAATTTGTGCATGACTTATGTATATGGCTGTCCATGTGAATAATTATAACATGAATTATGAATTGTAGGAACATTTTGTTTAGTAGTATTTTATGGTGCGTTTTTTACAATCCACAGTGGAATGTTGGCATTGATATAATATGGAGAAAATCATTAAACTCATCATAAAATCATATTCAATTGTTGCAGTTGGGTTTTTAAAGATTATGCTGTGACATGTAATCAGAAATAGAAATGTTAAACTTATACTTGGAGAAAGTACTAGACCATTTTGCTGCTGGATCAGTATTAATAGATTACTAGATTGCAATTTTGTAGGTAACTTTATTACATCAATGTACAACTCATTATTTATGATCCTATTAACAGATATTATGTATTTAACTGTGTAATCAGTCTTTGTTTCGTAGATCACAGTCTGTTCAGAAAAAATAATATAAAATTTATATGATATTGTTATGAATGTTTATAGTTCTACTTTAGTTATCAATGGACCAACTGTTCAGATTCTTTTAATCAATTGTTGACATTGAAAATTTCTGATTTTTAAAATTCTAATTTATTCAAATTTATTATTGCTAGACACATTTATTTAAAATGAAACAGAATAGTATGATTATTAATTTTAAAAATTACTTGTATTTTAGATTATTGTGGTGATTGTATTCTGTGTGTTTTACAAGAAACGGTTTTTGTACCACATCTTTATATATGTAGCATGTTTAAAGTGTCATTGAGTATTACATACATGTAGTCACTATCTTGCCAGGTTAGAATTAATCAGGGTAATAGACTATCTGACTATCATCATTGATATGTGCCAAGCAGAATGGTGTATCATGGATGAGTATACTTCAGTTTTGTGTCTACCTTGGATGGAATTCAATTCAGTATCTCTTTAAAAGTACTTGGATGAATTAAATAATCCTTTGTCAAACAATAAACATGTCATTATGACCACAATTCTGAAGACCTATTTCTTATTTTTTCTGTTTCCATTTAGAAATCTTTGTAAAGCCAAATGACAATATGTTTTTTATTCCTTGATTCATGACAGACCTATAAAGAAAACATATAACATGTGTAGGCTACCACCCATCTGGCACATTACATAATCTGTATTATCCATGGTCATGTGACATGAAACACCATACCAGTTCCTTGTCACAGTTTTTCTCACATATGATCATAAATTATCTTAGATCTCAATTATCACTGTTTCAAGTCACTTTAAGAATGATGCACAAAATAGGCTAATACACAGCTTTGTAGGACACATGAGTTGTATTATGTTGGCAGATTTGTTCCAATTTTAGTGTAGTTTTGCTTGTACATGCAATATTGTGGGTTGTGTATTTTTATATACAGCTTGTCCATGCATTGTAAGTCCAAAGAGTGTTAATTATTTGAATAGAGTGTTTGTCTATCAGTTTATTGTTGTTTTCCTGAATTATTTTATTTGTTCCCTTTATTCAACTTTTTTTTTTTTCATGCCTTGACTATATGCCCCATTTTAGGATATATCATACCATGATTACACAGAAATAGATGCTTATATTGCTGTAGTCGTCATTTCATGAACTACATCAGTATGTCATCATTGGAATAATTAATTTGTTGGGGGATGTTTGGATCCCACAGGTCTGCCTGTGATTTTTTTATTCACAGGCAGATTTCATATCTGTTGCTGTGGTATATTTGGAGAAAAATGAATATCTTATATATTACATCATTCTGTATGTCATGATAAAAATTTGCATTCAGTGATATTGATAGTGAAATTCTGGGTTTGACTGTCACTACAGTATACAGTCAGTGATGACACAGTAATGACAAGCTCCTTGAAATGATGTTTATCATGAAAACAACTGTTTTAAGCTACTTTCAATTGTTGATCTGATTGGCTGAGATATGTTGTGGATTAGTGGGCTTTAAACCAAAGGTCCTGTGTTCAAATCCAAGCACAGCAATAATGGCCTTTGGCTAGTCATTTGTCTATGTTTGCCACTCTCCACCCAGGTGTAAATGAATATGTACCAGAAAAATGGCATGGATAACAATGTCTAAGCGTAATGTCAAACAGCATCCAAACACAGCAGATACAGGCACTGTACAAGTGTCCATTCTTGTTATTAAATTATTATTGTCATCTAAAGGCCTGGTCCCACTGGCCGACAGACACAAAACGTATTCATAACGGATACAGCGGACAAGCAAAATTTCAGGGTGGCTCCATCCGTCTTTATCCGCTCCAGACAATGGACAAAATGGGCGAACAATGAAATCACAGTGGACGGATGCTCGATGGATATAGAGCGTATGAAACACGTACGCAAAGAGTTCACAACGGATACATAACGTTTTCCAATGGATTGCAAAATTCTTTTCCGTTTTACATCCTCTCTGCATCCGTAAGTGCTGTGGGACCAAGCCTTAAACTAAAGTCATAAACAAGTAAAGTGTCATGAATCACTCACCAGAATACTTCTTTCTTGCAAAGAAGTAAAGAGTTATCATGGTTATACATGTACTTGCCCTCTTTAAGAAGAGTAGATATAAATACAATTACATGATATGTTTGTTATACATTTATATATTTATTGTAGAAAATACTTGTTGTTCACGATGTGAATAAACATAGTTATATGTTAGAACATGTGTCGTTTTGTAATAGTTTGTCGTCTCTCAGTTTTGTGTTTACTTGGACATTAAGTAAAATTGTGATGGAATTTTAAGGGAGTGTTTATAGAGTGGCTGAATGAGATTGTATTTGTATGATACATGTATATGATAATGCTGATATTGGTGGTGGTGGTGGTGGTGGCGTTGATGATGGTGGCGATAACTAAAATGATAGTAATGATAGAGATAATGATCAGGAAGAAGACAATAATGATAATGATGCCTCCTCAGTGATACACTTGTTCAGATATATCTGTAGATAATCATCAATATCATACATTCTAGAACACTATACATGTAATTGAATTGAATTGAATTTATTACCAAATATCACTGTCAGGTACAATTACATGGAATAGTACATCACATATAAACAAAACATTTGGTATTGGAGCTAGCAGAATAGCAAGATGCTAATCCAGGTTAGCCCCAAATTATGATACAATTTATAATAATTGCATGCAAATCTTATGACATTTTTTTATCTCTCATCTATTAAGAATTTGTATATCTTTTACGGTCAACTCAGCTTCGGTGTACTTCAAACATTGGAATTTTAATTTCCTGTCAGGTTGAGTACATCACAGCAATGTTTGGCATATTCTGGGTATGGCAGCGGCTTTCGACGAGGACTGGCCAGGTATTCCTTAATGCCAGACTGCTGGGAGAAATGGTCAATAAAGGCCTACAGAATACAGATAAAAATGAAAATCAGAGCGTTTTGATAAGAATGTCTAAAGCAGGGGATAATGCAGAAGTTTCAATATAAAAGAAAACATACCGTAATTAAAAAGTTTCTTTTGAAGCATCTATTGCAAGACATTCAAAATTAATTAAACATATTCAGTATAGCCTACATTTTATTTGAAGTGCACTGTAATTTGGAATTATAATTTGAAGTTATGTATTGTTATTTTTAAAATAATGATCTTTTAGGAAACAAAAGGCCCTACTCGGGGGTTTTATTTCCCCCCTAGCGGGGGAAAAACTTTTTTTTTTCTTGATTCAGTGATTTTTTATTTTGTTTTTTTTGGGGGGCGTGTTGGCAAGACAACTACAGCATTATCGAGGAAAAAAAAGCTTGCAAGCGAAAGGAGGGGGTTAATAGGGATCCAGGAGCGGAGGCCAACGAGCGTTACATCTTAAAGTAAAATTGTTTTATCCTCTAGGGGTGCCCCCGCCAGCCTCCGACCCATGCACCGCTACCTCGATCAGTATATGATTATCTGGGACCTGTTGCATAAACCTTTTAACATTAAAAACAATCTGGCAAAGAAGCAAAAACTCTGGCAAACAAAACTATGCCATTGACACTTAACACATTGAAAAACTATCTGGCAAACAAATTACCAGAGTTTTTCTTTCATGCAACAGGCCCCAGACTTGAAGAGTGTACTCACCGAGCATCGAGGAAAGTTCTCAAGATCTGGTTTAAGCTTTGGATCTTCGTGAAGATAGCAAAGAGCATCAAACAACGTGATATCAGCCATGGTCATTGAATCCCCAACCAGAAAGCCAGATGTACTTTCATCTAAAAGCTAATGATTGGAGTAAGTGACGAGATCGATAGAATTTATACATCTATGAGGGGAAAAAATCACCACTTCCGTTAAAACTCGTCTCGTCTCTTGTCTTTTCATTTGTGTTTAAGATAGACAGTCGATATCAAACTAAAAGTTGTCATTTGAAGAGATGAAACAATTAAATCACAGTTTCAAGGAGCGTCAAATTTAATAACTTTTTTAAAAAAAGATTAAATCTTTCATGAATAGGAAAAGATTATTGTCTTTAGTATTTTTAGTAACATTGGCTCTAAATATCCGTCTCAAATATGCTTGGGCCTTTTTCTCTCTCCTACGTGTATTTCTCTATCCCTCTATCCAGCTATGAAAGTCATGATACTTCCAAAATGAAACCCCTCCAATCCCCCTCTCTTCCTTTCCCAACCCCTCTCAGAGCCCCCTATCCCTCTCATTCTCTCACTCTCTTTTAAAGGACAAGTCCACCCCAACAAAAAGTTGGATTTGAATAAAAAGAGAAAAATAAAAAAAGCACAACACTGAAAATTTCATCAAAATCGGATGTAAAATAAGAAAGTTATGATATTTTTAAATTTTGCTTAATTTCACAAAATAGTTATATGTACATCCCGGTCGGTATGCAAATGAGGAAACTGATGACATCACTCACTCACTATTTCCTTTGTATTTTATTATATGAAATATGAAATATTCTAATTTTCTACCCATTGTCCTGTGAAACAAAGTTTTATTTCTCCCTGAACTACCATTGTTTAACATTTTATGGATCAGTCAAATTGGTCCTTATTGTCAAATCTGTAAAAATTGAAATATTGTATAATTCAAAAAATAAAAAACAAAAAAAATAGTGAGTTAGGGACATCATCGATTCTCTCATTTGCATGTGACTAAATTGTGCATATAACTATTTTGTGAAAAATAAGCGAAACTTTAAAATGTCATAACTTTCTTATTTTACATCCGATTTTGATGAAATTTTCAGCATTGTGCTTGCCTGATTTTTCTCTATTGATTCAAACCAACATTTTTCTGAGGTGGACTTGACCTTTAAGTACCTTTTCAAAGACTGGTAGATACCGTTCTCTGCACCCCTTGACGCCCTTCTCACGTGCTTCATCAGCGGCTTCCTTTGATGTTATTACCTCGATAAACGCTGGTGACATCAGGTTTGGGAATTCCATGTCTTTTGCCCCCATCGACAGCATGTCTACTCTGTAGCACAAATTTCGCCAAAAAAAACCAGAGCATTGATTATAGGGAATCATGTCTAAAATTTATAGACACATTCGATCTTCTCAACGAAAATTTATCAGTCATATAATATACATTTCTTCCACAAAATAGGATCATGGAATTGGATATGCGACGAAAGTTGCACAACAAAAATAATTTTGTATGTGTTCACAAAAAAAACTATAACGTAACGTCCGGGTGTCAAAATGTATATTACTCTAAATCAGACTTTTATAGAAATTTCAGTCTTTCGCTTATTTAATTTTGATAGTTTTTCATCCTAGCTTCAGGTTGGGGTACCCTTCAAATATCATTTGGCGATCCTTGTGCATATAGATGAGTAAAAAATAATAATAATCTGTGCATTTAGCAGACCTTAAGTCCTAAGACATTAAATATTTCTCACTTACTCTCTGAATGATGAAAATACATACTAACCGTGTTTTTTCTTCGTTTGTTTTTCCCTCTAAGTTTCCCTCCCTACATGCGTATCTGAGAATGGCTTCACCACCGATCAAGCACTGACCGTTTACCTCAAGCAGTGGAACCTGTTTGAACATCAACTTTCCATCTAAAAAAAAATGAAACAATACCATAGTGGCATAGTTCTCTTGAATTTACTTCGATCTGTGGTAACTTGCCATTTTTTTAACTACCATACTCTCATAGTAAATGCTTTTGTGATAGTTACTATAAATATGGATAAAATAAACCTCAATTTACTTCATTGCTTCTGTGCAGTTCAAAAGACTAGGTTCCTATGTAATACAAGGGATGATAATATCTTCTAATCAATTCAAAGTTTTCAATGATAAATTAAGTATATAATTGCAAAGTTTCCAAAATGTTTCAGTGCATGGTTTCTCTAGTAATTACTAACGAAACGAAAGTCACCATTTTAAATAATGAAACTGCATGTATCCAGAAATACAGACCCTTGCGACTTGCTTCTTGGTGGGTATATTCGATGTATATGTCATGTTCAACGAAAATAAAGAAGAGTTATGGGCCACTGAACTAGGGAGGGCGGGGTCTTCACCCTCACCCACCCCCACACACTTTTTTCAATAAACGCCGCGTGTACACGAAAAAAAAATACAATCTGGTTATTCTATTTCATGATTAGCCCCCCCCCCCCCCCCTCCATTTTTCTTCGTTTTGGTCTGTTTTGTATTATCAGCACTTTCTTGTCTACCTTGTATCAACTGCAATAACTGATCTCTCGATTCGAGGTAAACGTCTTCATACTGAAAATAAAATACATGCAGATCAAAAAGTGAAAACAATGATATGACATTTAAAGTGAGAGTATTAACAAATTGCATACAAACATCAAAATGGCGATGACTGCACCTTTAGTGTACTACTGGCAATTTTAAGTATTTTGATTTACTATAATTATAATATGTGGGGGAAATGGGACCTGATGCAACTATCCCTTTTCATTTTTTTTTAATTCAAAACGCTTCCAGTGCGCACTCCACCACAAGTGTCAGATGACAGATTTATTTATTGGCCTCTAGCCCTTTCGTCTGCCTTGATGATGAACGCACTCCCATAACAGTAAGGTACCACTCACTTCACTTTTTTTGCACTAACTTGCAAAAAGTGAAACCCATACCGTTGTCTTCTAGATAAATTTAGTCATGCATGACAACGGGGGTACGAAAGGTATCAGAGAGAAGCTTGGGGGTTTCTATTTTGGATTATGGTAGCCTCATTGAATTAGAAAAATAAGAACTTTACCCCCCTCCCCCCCCCCCCCCCCCCCCATCCTTGAATATTGCAGTTTTGAGATTGAAGGGAAAAGACTGACCAGTTTCGTATCCATTCAGAAATAAAACACCGACTTGGGGTGTCAAACAATGAATGTATAAAAACTCTGTAAATATCGCTTTGGTGATTGGTGTTTATCTTGAGTCCTAGTCCTGTCCCCATACTTACTTGGATTCCCGATGCTGAAAAAGCCAGTCGAATGGGTTCAGCTAACCCCCGACCTGCGAAATATGTTAGACGAGGTTTGCCTTCTGCCATCTTGAATTCTGAAAATGCCGGCCCTCTGGCCTCTGATCACTATATATCAATATTACAATCAGTCAGGGGACATGATGAAATTGTTAGACTTTGGAATTGTAAAGCATTACAGACGCATACTATTTGGCTTCGTTCTAGTGAATAAAATAGTCAATATTTATTTTAAAAGGTCAAGTCCACCCCAGAAAAATGATGATTTGAATGAATAGAGAAAAATCAAACTAGCAAAACGCTAAAAAAATCATCAAAATCGGATGTAAAATAAGAAAGTTATGACATTTAAAAGTTTCGCTTATTTTTCACAAAACAGTTATATACACATCTCAGTGATGATGTCCATCACTCACTATTTCTTTTGTTTTTTATTGTTTGAATTATAAAATATTTCATTTTTTTACAGATTTGACAATAAGAAACAACTTGACTGAACCATTAAGTATTAGAACAATGCTAATTCCACGTGTTCAGAGAGGAATTTATCTTTGTTTCACTTGACAATGAGGAGAAAATTTGAATATTTCATATAATGAAATACAACAGAAATAGTGAGTGGATGACGTCATCAGTCTTTCATTTGCATACCGACCAGGATGTGCATATAACTGTTTTGTGAAATTAAGCAAAACTTTCAAATGCCATAACTTTCTTATTTTACATCCGATTTTGATGAAATTTTCAGTGTTATGCTTGTTGGCTTGTTGGAATTTTCTCTTTTTATTCAAATCAACTAATGGTTGGGGTGGACTTGTCCTTTAACTGTCTTTTAATCCCTCTCCTCTCTTTCTCTCCCCACCCCTCTCTCATTTTTTCTCTTCCCTCTCTCTACTCCTCTTCCCCTTCCTTTCTCCTTCCCTTGCCACTCTCATATTTCCTTAATTTCTACATTTCGATGAGCCCCCCCCCCCCCCGTAATCATCATCTTTAAAGGGGAAGTTCGTCCTGAGGAAAAAAAATGTAAAATTAGCAGAAAAAAATAATAAAAAATATTGGTGAAGGTTTAAGGAAAATATGTTAAAGATTAAGAAAGTTATTAGAATTTTTCAGTTGTGGATTTGTGACGTCATAAACGAGCAGCTGCCCCATATATCATGTAATATAAAATACATTAATTTATTTTTTTTAATGGTTCGTGATGACCTATTTTTGTTTTCTATTCATGATCGGATGTGAAATAATTCGTCTTTTGATATACAAAAGGTACAGTAACATTTTTACTTTTTTGAGAAAATGACTTTTCATGGACTCTTTACCATTCGCTATGTAGGAATGCTGCTCGCATATGACATCACAAATCAAATAATTAAAATTCTAATAACTTTTTAATTCTTTTATGGATTTTTCTCAAAGCATTGGCAATATTTTTTATGATTTTTTCTGCTATTTTTACGATGAACTTTTTGTCAGAGTGAAATGTGTGTCAATTTGACTTTAAAATGTGTTCAGATTGTTTATATACACATCTAAACGATGACAAGCTTTCAATATGTTCAAACTGATTAACCCCCAGTCTAAGTATGTCTCATGAAAAATTGTTATCTTGATAAAAAATTGATTTTTCACTGTCTCTTTGTCTTTGGGCGTGTTGCATGAAATTGTATAGAAATATATATTTCTCTTTCCTTTGTGCATTCAGCAATGCAGAGCAGATATGGCACATTAAAATCACATTTACTTTCGTTAGTTACTTTTATCATTTTCACAAAAGGAAGACAGTGTCATTAGTATCATTGGGCATTAATTGAGCCAGATCTAACCCCCCCCCCAAAAAAAAAAAAAAAAAAAAAAAAATCTGATAAGACTTAGTAAAATTGTAAAGATTTGCATTATTTCACTTAAAAAGTGAAAGTAATGCAATTGTCCCTTTCTGTAACATTATTGATTCAACTTTGTGAGAAATCCACCTTTAAACCTATAATTTAACTATTTTACTGGGCAATAGATTATTCTGATTGTGTACAGGCTGCATAACTGATAAGGGGCCCCGTTTCATAAAGGACTTGCAACCGTTGTAACTTTGTCATTATGGCAACTACCATGGTAACAGGGCTCAGCAGCCAATCAGAATCAAGGTTGCCATGGTAGTTGCCATAATGGCAAAGTTACGACAGTTGTAAATCTTTATGAAACGGGCCCCTGATGATGTTTAATTTGATGCCAATGCTCCCACCTTCAAATACATTCCTTTGCGAAAGAAGGGAAATTGCCAATTCGTCTATTGCTAACTCGTCCACTCATCACATGGTCTACCTTCTTTTAGTCTAATGCCATTCCGTCCATCAACATTTCGTCTAACAACCATTTGGGCCAATAATCACTTATTCTAATCCCCAGTTCGTCCATGACCATTTCGTCTCATAACCAGTTGGTCTAATATCCATTTAATTTTCATTCATGTTGCACAATTAACACTTAGTCCAATTAGACCAAATAGTATATGGACTAAATTGGCCATTGAACCAACTGGTTATTAGACGAAATGGTGAGTGGAAAAAATGGCAATTAGACCATGTGGATAGTGGACGAACTGATGGTAGACCAAATGATAGTAAACGAGTTGGTAATTGGACGAATTGGCATTAGACCAAATGAAAATAAACCAAGAAAACCAGGGTCATTCAAAAAAGTAATTAACTCAACTCCCCCTATCAGTTGACCCCCAGCCTCTGACAAACCCATGCAAGAATGAATACAAATAGACAAGGCACACACTGCACCTGTTCTCCGTGCTCAGCAAATCCCAATCCCAAAATATAAAAGCACAGCACAAATAAGTGTTGTATGGATTTAACAAACTTGTTTGCATGTAAAACATCAGGAGCCACCAAGCATGAATGCAGTTATTGTCCTGACAAAAATGTCATAGAGACTGTGCAAGACTTTGATTGAGGCTATGGGTCAAAAGATGGTCATAACAAAGGATTGTAACATTTTTCTGAGAATTATCCTACACTGAAAATCCTTTAAAGGCCAACAAAATCAGACATTGATATTGACACGTTAAATTTTCATTGTATTTATTACATTCTCTATTCAAAGATACACAAATATATGGTCAAATTCCAGCAAAGTTCTTTGAAAATTCCACATTACATCAGAGTGGCAAAGTGTTTTCAATGGCATAAATACATCTCAAATAACACCCATAGTGATCAGCGAGGGATAATTAAAAAGAAGTTTGTATGTGAATACATACTCATGAGTTATACATGTATAGTATACATGGATCTTCTGGGTTTGAACAAGTATCTTTCCTGTAAGATATACATGGATCTCTTGGTTTAAACAAATATTTTTCTTATTGATAATAATCCATGTGACTTGGAACTGGGTGATTTAAAGAATAGGTTTCAAGTAAATTTATCATACCAAGGATGTACATATGACCACATCCAACAGGTCCCAATTTGCTCTGAGTTTCCCATTTATCCATGGAGTACAACTTCTGCCCCAAGCAAAGTCACCCCCACATTGTGTAACTGGAATACACACTTCATCACTATAAATTCTCTAATATTCATTTACAAGGGTTCAAAGGTCAAAGGTTATGCTGCTTCCTTGATGAGGTTTGTGAGGTTCCTGACCTTTGATGCGGTAGACATGTCAACGTACTTATCGCCGACCTCCACGATCATACCTCCGATCAGTGCTGGGTCAACCTGGGAACGAAAGAAAATAAAGATGAACAGACATGAAACATTGAAGTTCAGCAAGAGTGTTCAGCAGCATTAGTGTGAGGCATAATATGACTAGCTGCCCCAGTTCCAGAATCCATATAGTCCACAGTAGAATTGGATCAATGCTAGAATTCAATTTGAGAGTGTACTTGGTTTTTTTCACATATGTGTTATCTCACACATAAAGGTGTAATGTTGAGCTAAATTAAGGAACAATCTGAAAATGGGAAAAGACAATTTAGAAAAGATGACAGGATAAATACATTGAGACTGGGGTAATGTAAAAAAGTTCTACAAAGTGGAGTACAAATGAAAATTATGAATTAATCAAGCTACTCATTGTGGTACTACGACTAGAATGTAAACTCTATTCCTAAAGGTACATATGGTTGAATCTGCCTCAGCCAAACCTCTCGGGACTAAAAAATCTTGATTGAGGCAAAATTCAACTAAGGGACATGTAACACATTCTGAGCATAATCTGGTCAGAAAAACTGCTTTGACTTAGGCAATTGTAAGACTTATGGAAGGTCAACTTAATATAGAACTTACATTGAGGTTGAGCTGCAATGATTCACCCTTCTTGACAAAAGCCTTGAGAGCTTCTTGAACCTGCTTCTGTTGACTAGAATCCAAAGCCTGCAATGTATAGGGAAGATATATTTACAAATCATTTAACTCATTGAGCCTATGAAATATGATAGTGTTATGACTGAGTTGACTTGAATTTAAAGCGTTTAAGCCTGCAATGAATAGGGATGGTATATTCACAAATCGATTAACTTATTGAGCCTATGAAATACAGTGGGTGTTAGGGCTGTGTTGACTTGAATCAAAAGCGTTTAAGCCTGCATTGAATATAAGATATATTCACCAATCAATTAACTCATTGGGTCTATAAAATATCATAGTGGGTGACTTAAAAGACTAGAATGAAATGAGAATTAGGAGTGATACAGCAAACCAGTAGCCTTGTACAGCAACACCTCAGTCCTCAACTACTCAAACCTGGTCAGGTTCTTAAACCACAATGCAACATTCTGAGCAGAGTAGTCTTGTCATATAGACCCACTTGAATGATAACACACTAATTCACCACTCAATATATTCAAACACATACTTTTACCTTCAAAACAATGAAGTTCCCCCTTTAAAAAATCTCTGTATTATTAATGATCATCTTAATGTGTATATTCCAAGACTAGTTATCTGCTACTCAGAACATACTGCGCATGCTCAAGAACTTACCCCAAAATCACCAGGTTCGTATAGGTATGAATGCGTAACAGAATTACTGGTTATTTTGAGGCCTAAATAAGTTCTCGTAAATTTACGGGTATTTTGGTGATGGAATCAGAATAAGACCATCCGACACTTTGATTACTAACCTTTGCCGTAGTGACATTGCACACAATCTCTCCTCTGTGTGCAGCCATGATCTTTCTCCAAGCAACAAAGATAACCTTCACCTTGTTAAGACGTCCATTCTCTGCTAACATGCTGAAGAAGTTTACTGTGGAATCAGACATCTTCTCTCCCTTCAGTACATCAGATATTACACCTACAAAAGACAAACAAAAAACTATCTTTAGTTTCCCCGAAAAAAATCTTTAAGCACTAACTTCAACAAAGCAGATTCTGGATGAATCAACCTTCTCAATGTCGCAATTTTTCAGATCAGCTTGAGCAAAGAATGTGTTAGTTAAGTCTCCAAAGTTGAATTTGGCCTAAGTCACCATATTTCTGTAGTCACAAGAAATTTGACTACTTATGGCATTCTCACATTATCTTTACTCACATGTATCTTTACTTGAAATGCAAGTATTTTTCAGGGCTCTTTTTTAACATTTCTGGAAATTGCTCTGAACCTGTCTATTAATTGACCTTCTTTTCAAAGAGTTTCTCAATAAATCATGGTTGACTGAAACTATGTTAGTTTAGTTTTAAGTCACTTCAAGCTTAATATAACACAGACTTACTGATTTTAGCCTTCTTGTTGATTGTGGGGTTGGTCATGAAGTCTGACATAGCGGCACTCTTCTTCATTAGTGACTAAGAGTATCAAACAAACACAAAGGAATAGGTGTTAATGCTTACATTAATAAAGAGATTACATTTTAAATACATTTACATGTAGGTCATGTTAAACAAACCATACCCAGTATCCTACATAAGCTGGCTTTCAAATGGTTGAATAATTATCCAAGTCAAAGCATTCCCATCAGACCAATTAAAAAACAGTTAAAAGCTGTTGAAATTCTTCAATCGCATTGGCTGATAATAAACTGTGCATTTGTTATCAAATCTTTATGAAATGGGATCCAGAATATGCCCAATACATGTACATGTATGTAGTATTTAGAGTTGCACAAGTTAAACAAATTTCTGTGATCCAATCAAGTGTGATTCAACTTGGGCAGATTCACCTGTATTTTCATCCAATTCTTTTATTCATATACCAACAAACCACCCACTCATGTATATCAAAACATGTATCCCTTCCCCTCCCTTTCAAAAATAATTTAAAAATAAATAAACTCTAAATAAAGTAAATAATGAGATAAATCTGATTACATATTAGATAGATATGAAGTCACCTTCGCACATGTATGTGAAATTTTGATAGAATTGGGTTTTCATACATTACGAATAAAAAAAGAAATCTGTAAAGAAATAAGTTTGGAATGACATACCTCAACATTGCCTAAATCTTTATCTACTTGGTCGAGGGCTTTCTGTTTGCTCGCTGCCGAATAGAGAGCTGTAGCATAGCGACCACCAAAGCCATACACCTGGATGGGTGGCTGTAGGAGTAATGAAAGAAAATATCCATGTTGATGCAATCACACAGATTAATAATATATATCTAGGGGAATAATTTGACTTCTCAAATTTGATTGGCAATTCAGGCCGACTGGGAAGTAAATGTGTTTCAACAAAGTTCTGTATGTACAGTCCTATGTAACAACCTATCTGAATCTATCTGAAGTGTATCACAAACTATGTCATCATGAATTCTGATAATTTTTTTTTTAATAGAAGGAGAGATACCATAAGTCTCAATGAACTTACCTTCACCATTTGAGCACCCACTGATGAAGTGCTGAAATGACGAACCTGCAAAACATAAGAAGAGATACCACTATTATTGTATTTTGACAAAAATCAGTATTTTTACCGTGTAAGATAAATATGCAGACCTGCCAACCTCTGGGAATGAAAAACTGTATTCTGTGATTTAAAAAAAAATGTATTTTTCCCAAAAAAAGTGTATTTCATAATAAAATGCTTGGCGCACTCGCTCATCGCGGCGCTCAAGCTGCATGCAAGCTAAAATGCGCACTGCTCTTGCAGATGAAAAAAACAAACATTAAACATGTGTATATTTTCACCCTGGTTTTAACAAAATGATTGAAAAAAAAGTTACCTGAAATTTCATTGATCTAATAACCATATTTGTGTTCGTTTTATGAAATAGAGACATAGAGACATTATTTTTCTCAATAAATTACGATCTAGTAAAAAAAAAAATGTATTTTTCAAAGAAAAAACGTACTGCCGTATTTTGGTTGCAAAAACGTACTAAATACAGCTAAAACGTACTGGTTGGCAGGTCTGAGGAATCCATGCACCAAAACTGGACTTTGGATCAAACAATAATTTCTTAAACATTTCATAATTAATTAATTTGAAATTTCTTATATTCTAATAAATACATACAAATAGTATGCTGAAAACCTCATCATATATTTCAAAACACCAAATAATAGGATGTAGGTCTATGGATTTTTTAGATCCATGATCAATGTTATTTTGAGATTTAGAAAGAAATGGTGCATATGTCATGGATGACTGAGCTGTGCACTATTCAATATGATACAGTTAACTTTATTTTGAGCCCTGCGCATCAAATGGCAGAAAACTGAAGGGGAAATCATTTTCAAGTGTGTTCTATAATCCACAATCCTAAACTAGATCACCAGCGTCTGCAGGAATTTTGTTGGACACAACTATGACAACCAGTGGCAGTGCAAAAGCCTACCAGCACCCATCGATAATGTGAGTGCAAATTTGTTTGTACCAATGGCATAATCAAGGTGTGGAAAACCACTTCCCATCAGCAGATGGTAAAATTAAACTTGCAAAAATACAATAATCTGTCTGCATGTTTTGGCAATATGATTATTGATATCTAAATTTTTCTTTGTGAAATGATAAACCAAAAGTTAGTGAGCACTGAGCAGCAAGAAAAATTTGACGATGGTTGCACCATACTCCATAGTCATGTCATGCAATATCAATGGGCCAAATCACTCAGGCAGACAATCAAAACACAGCATGGTTCAATTGTCTGGCTGGTGATCGCCCAAAGGATTGCGCAATTGTTTTTTACACTTTTTCTTTCCTAATGTTTAAATGACAAAGTTGTTATCAAGAATTGATGATTGGTCATATTTTCAAGATATAATGGATCTTGGAGTGAAATGTAAACATACACTTTTTCTTTTTGTTTCATTCAAAAATTAAAGTTATGAAGAGGAAAATTAGACACAGCAAGCTCCATCGCATTTAGCAGTGGGCTCATCCAGTTATAAAAGCTAAGGGGCCATTCCACTACGCCGATCTTGCTAGGATTTGGCAACCTTAACCTGCGCATCGGATACATCGTACGATCACAGGGAAAATGGCTTCCAGGGAGGCAGGGAAAAATACTTTGCAAGAACAGAAGCAGGAGCTGAATTACGTCCATGTGCCACTAATGTGTCTGCAAAGACTAGGTCACACTCATCCCATTCGCACAACTGCCCAGCGTGCCATTTACGCACGCGCACTTCCCGCTTTCCCCACCATTCAAATTTGCGTTTTCTCATCGGGAAGATTGGCATGAAATTCAAAATTTCATGTATCATGCCGATGACGTTGAGATCGAGGTAGATCGTTCCAATCGCGATATTTGGAAAAGCGATAGGCATATTTTATTGACTTGAAATGTGACCGAGAGACTAGACTTACAATGTGTAGATTTTCGTTTACTAGATAAATATTTGCGAACAATTCGCTTGAAGTCGGCCAGTTTGAAACTGCATTAGGTTTAACGTGAATCGGCAAATATCAACAGAGGAAGCTGCAACGCAAAGCATGATTATATGATAGGATCAAAAAGGGGGCAGAGACCGCAGTGCGCATTTGCATGCGCTGAGCTAGCGAGCTTGCCCCTTTTTCGATCCCGTGATGCATTGCGGTTTTAATAATAGCGATTCTGTGTTAGCGCCGATCAATAAACTTTCATTCACATCTGGATTCTACCCCGTCGTTGGGCGCCGATATACTGATCAGATTTTTCTGCTCTGCGAGCCTGCCGTGTGCATGCAGCTTGCAAACAGTGCTGCACTCATCTGGCCATGCCACTGCACAGGCGCAGGCACAGCAACACTGCACTGGCACTGGAGACGGAGTCGGAGTTCCACTCGCCGCACACAGACAACCCATCACGCCTTACTGTTCATATGATACACACTCATTTGCATTGGGAAATACATCAATATCTACAAAAATTAATGCTTAATCGTTTACTTCCAAAATTAGCTCAAAAATTACATCAATAAATGTCGAAAATAATCGTATCTTACCAAAGGTAGACATCTCCTGGCGGCCATGATGAATATTTTACTGGACAGCGCATACGCGAAAGAGGGCAGTGCATTACATAAAAAAAAATGAGCTGATGATCGATTGAGCAGAGATTGCCATTTTTTTTTTTTTTGAATAGGCATACCGTATAATATCTATAACCCTGTGCAAAAAGGAATTTCGCAACCACTTGCGGATCCACAGCCGGCCCGTGCCGGCCCGTGCCTCCCCCCCCCCCCATTTGAGAGCCATAATCAAAATTTGATACCGCTTTACCCAAGTGTGCCCCCCCCCCCCCTCATTCGAAAGTGAGGCCCATTTTTTTTTGCTTTTTTTTTGCTTTTCAACTTTTCCGCGGACGAAATTACCTCCGATTTTAGGTGAAAACATTTTTTTTTTTTGCTCGTCAAATTTTCAGCGGAAAAATGTGCCCCCTCCCATTTTTTTTAGAAAATCCTGGATCCACCCAGCGGCGTAACAGGGGTCGGTGGCCAGGGGGGGCAAGAGCCAAAAATTTCCCGGTCATATCATGGTATGAACAGGCGTAATGGTGTTATGGGGCGACTAATTTGAGGCGGCCAGATATTGCGTATCGGGCAGAATTTATCTTTTAAAAAAAAGTTGCGAGCGAGCGAAGCGAGCGAGCAAAAATTTTGACCTTTTTAATTAAAAATCAAATTCTGTGATAAATTTTGACATGATATCCAGAAAATGATATATTTCACTCTTCTCTCTTTAGATTCTTTTTCTGTGGTCTGTACGCCACTGTGAACAGGATTCTTTGTGGCAGTTTCGTGAAGAGTAAAAAAAGAAGAAAAAAAAAACAGGGGCGCAGTATAGCGCATGTGCTAAAAAGCTGCTTTATATAAGTCCCGAGCGAGCGAAGCGAGCGAGAAAAAAATCACCTTTTCATGAGAATCTAACTTTGAGCTATTTTTTTGACATTATATTCAGTAAATAAAATCATATCCTATACACTTTTGCTTTTCTTTCCTCCTTTTTTGTTCTTGTTTGTAGAACTTTTTTGGGCCATGACCAAACCCTTCCATACGCGGCAGTGCTGTGCGGTTGGGGTCCGGGGAAGAGCCCCCGGAACTTCTTGATATCAAAGCCATTTAAACCTCGCAGATTGCCGCTATTTTAATCAAATCGCAGGCATATACAGAATATAGCTTTTACACAACACATTTATTCAACCCAGTTGCGTAATGAACCAAATATTTTGAGGGGGCAAAAACATAGCAATGTGGGAAAAATTTGTAAAAAAGTCGCCAGCGTGCAAAGCGAGCTGGAAAAAAAAATTGCCTGTTGAAATTAAATTCTAATTATGTGATAGATTTTTCCATTATATTAAGCAAATAACACATTTCATTGTTTCCATTCATTTCATTATACGTTGTCTCCTATAATTTCTTTTATTTTCTCTTGGGTGTGGAACCATGCAAGACCCCCCCCCCCCCGCCTGTATGCCAGTGATTGAACGTGATTGATTGGGGGGCGTTATAGAGTCATTTGAAGGTTATAAATGAAGAGCCCCTACTGCGTGGGGTCTGGGGCAAAGCCCCGGTAGCTTATTTGCATAAAATTTAGCAAGCTTATAGCACAATGTTGTATGCAGTCCATCTTTCTTCCCGCTCTTTAATTTCAATCATCGGCAGCCCGGTCGTGTTATTTTTTTTTCTTGTCCCTTTTCTTTGTTTTCCAATTTAGCTTTTGACTAATTACTCTCTACCTTCGTTTACCGCTATTGTTTGCCATTTTGTCATCTTTTAATTTATTTCCCACCGTGCTATTGCATTACATGGGCCTATTTCGGAATGATTTGTTCTTTCTCAAATTTTCTTCTTTCGTACAATTTCCCGCTTTCCGTCCTTTTCCATTTAAAAAAAGTTTTTTCTTCGTTTTCTTTTCACTTTCCCTTTCCCTTTCCTTTTCCTCCTTTCCTTTTCCCCTTTCCTTCCCCTTTCCCTTTCTTTCTCCCTCCTTTTTTTCTTTTTCCCATTTTTCTTTTATTTTCCCGGTGAAATCCGCCAGGGGGGGGCAACTTGCCCCCTGCCCCCCCCCCCGCCTGTTACGCCACTGGATCCACCCCTGTTCGCAATTAAACTCAGGGGACAGGGGCAGATTCAGGATTTTCCAAAGGGGGGGGGACATTTTCCCAAGGAAACTTAGACAAGCCAAAAGAAAATGTTTTCATTAAAAATGAAGGTCACGTGTGATATATTTGACAAGCAAAGAAAGGACCCTCCCTATAACATGTCTATAAAATACTTTGAATGAATGAATGAATAAATAAATAAATAAGTAAATAAATAAATAAATAAATAAATAAGTAAATAAATAAATGAATAAATAAATAAATAGATATATAAATAAATAAATAAATAATAAAATAGATAAACAAATGAAATATCTACAGTAATCAGACGGGTTGCAGGTGCAAATTGCGTGTCTGGAAATTTGCAATGGGCCGTCGCCCAACCGTCCTCCAAAAAATAAAAAAATAGATAAATAAATATATAGATAGATAGATAGATAGACAGGCAGACAGACAGACAGACAGACATATAGATAGATAGATAGATGGATGGATGAACGAACAAACAAACATGTAAATAAATAAATAAATGGAAAGTGAATATGACAGAAGAAAGAAAAGACTTATGGTTTCCTTGTTTCCCTTTCTTCTTTCTCACCTTATAATAATATAGGGTATTTATATTGCGCACATATCCACCTTGTTAGGTGCTCAAGGCGCTCCTATATTACCCGGCTAAGCTAGGCGTTCATAGCGCACACAGCTTTTTAAGGAATTACTTCCTACCGGTACCCATTTACCTCACCTGGGTTGAGTGATAGATCTGTGATAGATCGAAAGACAACATTAGGCATTCAGTTTTGTTTCTCAAAATTATCAGATTTGAACAGATACAGTAAAGTCAGATTCACAGACAGTTTTATCAAATTCGGCTGGCAAATAAGAAAGGTTAACAAATAACAAATTTTCAAAGGTTTGTCTTATGAAACAGTTTTGGGCCTAAATATGCAGTGCGGTAGCTGACGATCTCATCTCCCCGCTTATTCTTTTGTATTTTGTTATCTGGATATATTATTCAGCTTTTTCCTCCAAGAATGTTTGCCAATTTACCTTTGCATAATATGTTTCACAAAATATTGCTAAAATAAAAATTCAATAATTTTATTATTTTACAAAATATTTCAATAAATCTGCGGCGTAAGTTCTGTTGTCCATTAAAGCTTACACGCGTCTTTGTCCTTATTACAATGCCGGTTATCATGCATAGTCTACTGATGACAATACGCAGACCTTTGTCTGCCAAACTATATAGGCTAATATACAAAGTCATGTAAAGTTCTCCAGAAAGTTTCAGAAAAAACAGCTATAATTAACATCAAGCATGTAACGTCGGCCTATATAAAGAATATACTTTAAAATAACTACATAGTGATAGTAGCAAGAAATGTTTTCTCAATATGCCTATATTCCCGGGCATATTTGTTTTCGCGATCGGTTAATGGAGAAAGATTTTTTTTTTAATAGCAACATGGGCAGAGAGATGCTAAAAATGTGGGCACTACATACCACAGACAGTACAAAAGAAAGTGACAAAAGAAACTATCGATTTTTTTTTCGCACTAAAAAGGGTTCATCTGATTGACGCGATGAGGTCTGATGCATATAGCATAGCAAGTGAAAGCCATACCAAAATAGGTTTTCATGATTGTGAAAAAAGAACGACAGTTTTCTCATGTTGATTTTGTCGCTCGCTTCGTTCTTTCCCAGAATCAGCTATGGCTTAATAAACACAAGTAAACATACAATTGCAATACATTACTCCACTCAGCGCCCTCACATATTTATTTTAGTTGACCTTTTCTTAAATCAAAGTATCATGGGGCCCATGTGAGGGAGAAACGGCTCTGAAATCAAAGGAAAAGGGTGAACTATTTTCAAATTTTCTGATTATCAGGTCAAAATCTAGGTTTAAAAATGTTTTTGCTCGATCGCATTTTTTAAAGAATTTTTTCTCCATCTGCCACATCTGGCCCCTCAAAATGTTTGGCATATTACATCACTGATTGACTCCGAAATAGCGACCACTTTGTTTCATTGTTTTATTGAAAATGCAATTTTGATGTCAATATCATTACTTCTTTAATACTCGTACAAAATCAAATCGTCCATTTATGTTGGAATTGATTTGGCCGTATACCATTTCTCTTTTCCCCGATCTCCATATACCACGCACAAAATGGATGCATTTTATACCTCATCCAATAGATGAACACGTACCGGCACATCGCATGACCCCTCCCACTATTACTGTGTAGCATGTCGTAGAGGAAAGTGTAGGTTGCCCAGCAATACCACCATAAATATAAGCTGATTATTTACGACATTTTACTAATGGTGTCATATATCTTTCTGAAGTCGTGTGTGTCTTCTTTAAAATCAGACATCTTTGCTGCTGAATCAATCCGACTTGTCGTCTGCTCCAGAATACACACGAGTCTATTAACATTCAACAACATGGCTTCCGACCAAGGCAAAGACAACGGGGATGTGAAGGGAAAATTCAAACAGACAGAGACTACATTTAGGAATTGGGTGACTGGTAAGTGACAATACAATTGCTCATGTGCAACAAAATTTGCTATTTTGTAGCCAAATTAGGTTGCACAGACTGGTATAATATTGCACTGCTGCATGCTGTGTAAATACACGTTTACCGTGATGTTGAGTATAGTACGTCACTATATCATGCATGGGATTCGTTTTGCGGGATTCGTTGTAGCATGAATGTCATGAATTAAGAAATTATCACCACTGATCGCCTTTCTGTCTTTGTTAGATTAGCCAATGCTTACAGGTAGTATTTCCAACTATATTCACAACCATGATTACTGTACAGATCATAAAGACCATGGACCTACTACTGACAGTCATAGTAGGTCCATAAAAGACGAACTCTATAGATTGGGTCGGGACCGTCGGGTCAGTGCTGCGTTGGGTTCAAAATCGAGGAGGAGCTAGGATCCATGAAACATTGTGACAGTGTTAGCTAGATCCAGTTACGTATAGGGGCTCACAAGCCCCCCCCCCCCCTCCCCCCTCGGGCCATGTCCAATTTTTTCATCTAATCCCCAACTCATTCATCTTCTTTTTTTTCTTCTAAACTTGATTTTTGGGGTGGGGGCTATATATTTTCCGATTTTTTTTTCAACTATTATATTTATTTATATATCTAATTATTTTTTATGTTCTTATCTTATTTTTGGGGGGTATCATAAAACAAATCTAGAAATTTATCTTTGGTAGGCAAAGGGACGCCATACAGGTCCCTGAACCGAGCTATCATGATTAACATGAATTGTATTAATAGAAAAATTGAAAACGGCTACCATTATTGATTCAGTAGATAATGCTTGGTTTTATGAAATGAACAGCAAGAATACTGTTTGAGGGGTACTTATTGAATGGTGCATGATACCCCTCACTATCTATGCATCCCCTACCCTCTTTTGACTCTCCAATCACCCCCCCCCCCTGATCTCGATCTCTCTCTCCCTCCCTCTCCCCTTCTTTCTTCCCCTTCTCCTCCCCTCTCACCCCTTTTCCTCCCCCTCTCTCCCTCTTTGTGTCTGACTCCACCTGTGTGTGCGTATGTGTGTCTCTCTCCCCCTCCCTCTCTCTCTCTCTCTCTCCCTCTCTGCCCAATCCCCCCCCCACCTCGCCTTCTTCCTCTCCTTTTCTCGCTATAATCTAACATTTCCTCAAACCCTTTCTCCTATATGTCACTGCCTCATTCTCTTTGCTTCTTTGTCTCTATCTATGTTATATCTATTTATATATTCATATATCAAGAAATATCTATCCCTCTTTATATGAGTATAATTGTATACTTCACCATGAAATTACCGAGTTCCCTGCTTTTACCTAGTTGAACCAGGGAATTTGAATTTCCAGGTTCGTCACTCACATATACGCCACATCATGTTCTATTCCAGAACACCAGCTGAACCTGACCCCCACCCAACCAAACTCTGGCAGTTATGTCTAGAATATAAGTATAACTCTGAGACATTCAATCACACTCCAGAAATAAATACGTGTTAACACAAATACTATTTAGAAACACTAATCATTATTTTGTACTGATTAAGTTTAACAGTTTTTGTGGCATATAATAGCAATTGCCGGAAGCATAACAATGTATCACAATATAAATAAAACATGAATATCGGAGTAATTGCGGACAATTTTGATCCATTGATCAAAATACACACTAGAATAAAGTATTCTCATAAAGAAATCTAAGTCTAGAAACTTATCAACATCGTTCAGTATTATGTTTGAATCGGGTACTTTGTATTTTTAAAACAATTTTAGGATTACACAAGTGTAAGAAACACGGATTTAAGATTCAAGAACTCCCTGTATGTATGAGGGAATATATATGTAGATGACAAGCCAGAACTTTTGTTTTTGTGTTATCTGTTTCCTTCTTTAGAAAATATTCGTTCCCTTTCATGCTATTACCTTAGTTATCATAAGTTTCCGATGATTATTTCTTTTCTTCCAATCAAAGAACATGCAGCTCGTATCTAATAACTAGATGTAATAAATATAATATTATAAAATGTCAATATAAATGGTTATCATAGTTTAAATCTGAATTCTATTTCATATTAAATTTCTAATTTCAATTATCAATTGGTACACAGATTTAACAGATATTTTATGTCCATCGAGTCTACGTGAACCTGATCATATAATTCACACGATTTACACAACGAAATATAAATTTATTATCATTTTTTTAATTCTTGAAAGATACTAACAATGAAGATGTCAACAGTATACAAGAAATGGTTTATAAGAATTGATTATAGAGAGATTCCAGCAAAGCAGACATCATTACAAAAATTTCATATAATCATTGGACTTCACTATTTCGATTACACAAACTTCACTCTTCAAAATTTCGTCGAGGCGTTTCTGAAATACCCTCTCTCGACACCGGAAGTGCTTTGTTCACACGTCTGAACGGCAGCAGACAACGACTTATACGGGTTTCGACTACTTTGTCGCCTGGGTTGAGCAAAAGGTAGAGCCAGGGAATTATCACCCGGAGTGTAGATCACCCTTGTAGATGCAGCCTGAAGGGATCTGTTTACTTTGATGCGAGATAAACAAATTGCCATGGCAACCAAAGTGAACACAAGAAAAATACCACCTGTGACGCCCCCTACGATTATGTACTTATTGCGCACCAAAAGGTTAGCATGAGTAGGGTCCATGCCATGGGATATCGCCTGAGTTTTGGGGACAGACAGGTTAGAACTGATTGATGGGTAATATAGTGTGGTGGTAGGCCTATCCGTCTGTTCAGTCGGGTTTGATTCCAACGTTGCCTGTGGAAGAAATGGTATGAATAAACGCTCCTCAAATGGTGAATAAGGAAGGGAACCGGGTTCAACAACCTCTGGCTCAAATACGGTGATGTTTGAATAGGGCGATGTTGAATTAGTCTCTGGGAGCTGTGTCGTTGAAAGATTTGTTTCTGGAGTGGTGAATTGGTTGGTGGAGTTCACCGGGTATTGTGTGGTTGAGATTGTTTCATTTTCATTTGGATATGAAAACGTTGTTCCTTCAGGGTCTTGTGGATTGGTGAGAGACTTGCCCGAATGTTCCGGTGGAAGATAGACGAATGCATGAGCCATGGCACTTCCAATTCTGTTCGTGACAAGACACGATATGTCAACGTACATGGACTCGTTACTGAGACTGCTGAGGACCATCTCTCTTCCTCTCTTTTGGATGACTACACGATTGTCAGGCTGTACTGTCCATCGTATGATGACCGGTGATGGGCTCGCATCAATGTTGCACCTAAATCTCACCCCTTCATCCGGCTGTGAGTTTTGGGATGATGTCACCATGGAGATATAAACTAGAGGCTTGTATACGGGTATGAGATGCACAACAATGGAGGTTGATGCCATCCCAATTTCATTCGAAGCTTGGCAGGTGATATTGATAAAGTTCTGTGGTGACAAAGCCTGGTGAACCTCTATCTGGTGCCCATGAAACGCGATATTCTGAGGAGGAGTGACTACCCACTCCATTTCATTCGCTAAAGGATTGGCATCAACAGAACAATAGAAGCTTATGTCATCACCAGCATAGATGTGTGAAGTATTTGCGAGGGGCACAATATTCGCATTCGGCTTGTACAAGATGGTGAGTGGGGGCAAAGCACAAGTTCTGTTCAAAGTCGGAAATGCTGAACTGCGCATCTCACACTCGAAGACATTCCCATCATCTAAAGGAGTTACTGTTCTGTTGTAAACCAAAGTTTTGACTCCTGAACCAACCTTACCTTGAGTGTCTTCCATCATATTTTCGTGGAGGTTGGTTGAAGTCGCGCTTCTAACCCTCCAGTTCAGATGAAAGTAATTGACCTCAGTGACGCTACAGATGAAAGACGTTAGTGTACCCGATGGGATTGTGGGTTTACCACCATTTTGTAAGTCAGGTTCAAGAGAACATACTGGTTGTTCATCCGGAAGAACTTTCATTACAGCTGAACGAGTCGCTCCTACAAACACAGGCACAATGTGCACTCCGCCTCCTGGAATCCGTACCATCACGGACATGTAGATACCACAGGTGTAGTTCCCTGAATTCATCTTTGAGGTTGATGGGAAGGTGATGTCGTACTCACCAAAGGCGGGATTTCCAGTGATGAAGAAATCCTCAGATTCTGCCGATGAAGATTCTGACAACGCTGGTGAGTGGGGGATAGATGATGAGTTTATCAACAGCACATTGTCTTGTTTCCAAGCAACGATTATTTGATGGGTATTATTGGCGAAAGCAACCAGGTTAATTTGACATTTCAGTGTCACAGCATCTCCTGCAAAAGAAGCACTGTCCGCTGGCTCCTGCAGAAACATCTTAGATGATACAGTTTCCATGGCGACGCATAGCACATATAAAACCGTCACAAATCTTGAAGCTCTGTTAGAAGATTCCATTCTTGCTACCTCCTTTCTTTTCACCATTGATACGTATGTTTAACTGAGCTCTGTTGCGATGTGGATGATCTTTGTGGATAGAGCTTTAGGTATAAAGACGGATAAAGTTCCTGAGTTTGGAAATACCTCGGTTTATGTATCAGACAGACAAAAACATCTCCTGCAATTACATACTAGTATTCTAAATTTTAAATATGCCAAATTATTTCAGATTACAGTGCTCGTGACTTTTCAATAAAATGCAAGTGTTTTTCTCAAGGATCCAAAATTGATTATCCAAGCATCGCAGTTCATAGAAGATGGTCAGTCTCCTCAAAGGGTTCATAAGATAGTATCCAGTAAATATTAGAAATCTCTCATTATTCTGCTATCCACTGCATAATTAATGATGGAAGCTCTTGCATTCCAGTATGTTAGGTAGTTTCGATGAAGAAAAAAAAAGGATCACATTTGTTCCATGATGAATATCCAGGATCAAATTTACTCAGAATAGTTGTAGATTTGAAGATCATGCAGAATTTAACTACAAATTATTCAGATAGATCTGGTGAAATTCCGGTGAGTGCATGTTGGTTCACGACGGAGAACTGTGTTACTTTCGAACGCCACCAAAAATGTAATGAAACCCATCGAAAATAATGAACTCTTGGTTGGTGCACGAAAGATTGCTTTTTGTTCATCAGAGGAAATTTTTAATTGTTAAAATTCTAAGTAGTAGGAAGAAGTGATTATTGTGCTGATTACAAGATGGGCTTGGAGAAAAACAAGAGTCATAGAGGAAATTGATGTTATAAACACAGCAGGAAACAAAGAGGAAGACTTGGGTGTGTTTGTTGCTTCGATGGGTCATGACTATAACGTGTTAATAACTTATGCCGATTTTCATTTTTATTTGTAAATGCAGAAAAGCAAATTACCTTCCACCCCCCCCCCTCCCCCCAACAACAACGGTGTGCATGGTATAGGACCTACGGTATACATCGTTATAAGTGTAATTGTACGAGATTTGAACAAACCTATAGTACAGACAGTAAATCAATGCTTTATTTCTTGCCTTCACTGATTGGAAAAGATAGAAAATGATATACTCATCATATACTGATGCATGGGAGAGGAACATTGATACGTAAGGAGGGGCATAAAGTGAATACTGTATATTGTGCTCATAGCATCGATATCTAGTGACACTCAATGTGTTGTGATTATGCTTAGGGGAAAAGCCCTCTATTGTTAGGCAGAAGAGATAACCATTATTATTGAGATAAAACTAAACACAGAACGATAATGATACCCCCAGAAACTGATATTTTCTAACCCTTCTCTCCCTCCCACCCTAGCTCTCTTGCTCTCTCTCTCCCCATACAACATCGTATCCCCTCTTTCCCTCTCCCTCTCTTTCTAATGTTTATGGTTTGTTGAACTCCTTCCTAATTTTGCCTCTTCAACATGACACGATTTTTTTATACTCCCTCCCCCTTTCCTGTTTGTATTATTTTGTTTTTACATTTTGATACAGGTGAATTAATTTTGAATAGAGTCTAATTATATCATTTATATAGTACCAACCGACCACATCCTATTTTTTATACAAATATAGTAATTAGAGATTGCCTTTGGCGCTCAAGGCACAATATTGGTTTCATGGTTATATTATTATTTCCAGTTCATCACTCATTTTCTTTCTGTAGTAAAGTAAGTGTATCGCACGGTGGTTTATTATTCTCATTATTTGAGTTTTTTCATGAAATTGATAAACCGGAAGCACTAATGAGGATGAAGTCAATATCTCTTTTGTCTGTATACATGATTGAGTATCTCCCATTTAATGAAAGGTTAGTATGTTGTTTGGTAAACAATGTATTCCTGGCTTGAAGTAATTGAGGATTTGTTTAAAGGAGGACGTGAGGACGCGAGTGGTTTTCTATTACATTTGCCTACGCATGGAGTGTCGTCGGAGTGTCGTGTGTACTGAAAGGATGTTTCAATGTATTGTCACGAACAAGAATCAATTAGAAAAAAAGGTTTTGATTTCCCCTTATCCATATTCTATTTTCCACCACATACTCTTCCACACACATGTTCTACCACAATCTAATTTTTTTTCTATTTGACCTTCTTATCTTTCTCTCTCTCTCTCTCTCTTTTTTCTTTTGACGATTTTCCGCATTTCACATGTCTCGATATTTATTCTTTTATCACTTTGTAAATAAGAGTATTGACGCAAAGTTCATAATTTTTTATAGTCTAATATGTGAAAGAAGAATCGTTGAAAGAATTATTTTTGGGGGAAAAAGGCTCTGAGACAACAATGTTATCATACCTGCAATGAGTTTTGGCCGTGAAGCAGACTCTATATATAGAGCGAGTAAAAAATAAGAAATCAACCAATGAACAGAAAATTATAGCATGACAAAAATGCATGCGTTTTGTTTCAGTTATTATTTCATATAATATCTGAATATCAAATAGTCAAAATAATTTTACATTCCTCCTCGAAATGTTAGCCTGATGTGACTACGAACTGCGTCGCAGCCACATATTCGTAGTCTGCCACATCAGACATATCGCTTGCATTCAGCTTAAAGGGATGGTCCGGGCTGAAATTATGTATAGCTTAATAAATAGAGTAGAATTCACTGAGTAAAATGCCAAAAATTTCATCAAAATCGGATAACAAATAACAAAGTTATTGAATTTTAAAGTTTAGCAATATTTGTGAAATCAGTCGTCATGAATATTCATTAGGTGGGCTGATGATGTCACATCTCCACTTGTTCTTTTGTATTTTATTATATGAAAATAGGTTTATTCAAATTTTTTTCTCCATGAACTAGAAAAATTGGATTGTCAACTGATGTAGTGCATTAGATATTTATTGCTGCAACTTATTTCATTATAAGGAGACATATTATTTACACAAGTATGAAATAATGAAAAAATATGATTTTATGTAATAACATGAGGAAACGGAAAGTGGAGATGTGACATCATCAGCCCACCTAATGAATATTCATGACGACTGTTTTCACAAAATATTGCTAAACTTTAAACTCCAATAACTTCATTATTTGTTATCCGATTTTGATAAAATTTTCAGCATTTTGCTCAGTGAATTTTACTCTTTGTATTAAGATATAAATATTTTCAGCCCGGACCACCCCTTTAACAGCAAATACAATAACTGCAGCCTCCGCCTAGATTACAGGCTACATACCAAGCATGCAAGAGATGACCAATATTGGCCTAATAATGTCAATAGAGAGCTTACTTGATATGAACAGGAGTCCCCCCCCCCCCTCCCCCTTCCCTCCTACTGCCTCTGTAGTTCCCCCATCGCTGTTCCTCATCTTATCCCCCTTCCCTTCCCTTCCTTCCTGATCCTCTACCTCCCCTCCCCTCCTTCTCCCCCCTCACCCCCCTCCGTCTCCTTCCATACAAGCTTGTTGAAGCTTTCTTCAACTCCTTGTTGTTGTTACTCTCATCCAATCATACCGAGGTGGGAGTAGGATGTGCTTAGATGAGGATTATACCCCGGGATTATACCACATCCCCGGTGGTATCAGCATCCCTAGGGGTCGTAGGTTCCGCATCTTCAGTTCCCCATCTACAGCTCAGCGGTGATGATGCGTGGTAATTATCGCTTGTTTCTTGACGTGAGCATCACACCTCCAAAGATATCCTCATAAATAGATGGGCCTCCTCGATCTCTCCTCCAGCCAAATTATTAGCAATTCTTCGGGGGATATCATTGGGCAATGCTAGAAGATGGAGACAACTGGCAACATCGCCGCTGCCATGCTGTCGGACGCGGGGTCTGACTGGGGTAGCATCATCAGACCCCCTAGCATTGTCCCTCCCTTGGGATTGTGGTCCTATCATAATTATACAGGATGAAATTAGGCTCCTGATCGAGTGTGAGTATTCTACTCCCATAGGTGCCCAATTTCACTCTTGTTTACATTTTACGGAACGATGAAAGTAATTACTATGTCTCTGTCATAGCTTGACTTCTATAACGTGTCAGATATCATGCACACTCCAAGCCAGTATAGATGTGACTGGCAAACGACTGTCAATGATGAGGGACCGGCTGTAGAAAGGGTTGCGTTTAAACGCAATAAAGAAAAATTAAGCGCAAAAGTGCCTAATGCTCGGATCTGATTAGTTGAAAATCAAGTTATGACCGATGTGATTTCTTGATTTTAATTTCAGTGCAACTGCTTCTCAATCGGCCCCTGAGCACGTCGCATTTATGTCCAAACTTATTCAAAGTTCGATTTGATATGTTATCACCCTCGCCCGGGCTCTTTTCAAACGATCATGATCTCATGTTTGTCATCCAGGAAAAAAAATAAATGAACTTCATTTGAACTATAGTCACTTTTGTAACTTAAAGGAAACATCCCCCCCCCCCATAAAAAGAAAAATAAATAAATAAATAAAAGAAAATGGTAATACATATAATGATATTCCGAATTGCTGTTCCTCAACTTATTGTTTTGGGTGTTCTATGAACATCTATTATACTTTAATCATGTTAATGGGTGAATGATTTGACGACGAAGTTGAAAATAAAGAGCCAATGAAAAGTCCATGATTATAACAGTCCAGCATGTCATAACCCTCGATTCCATTTCACTTTTTATGGCAATTTTGTCGATGAAAGAAAGTTCGATGATATCTGCTAAGACTGACAGAAAATTTATTATAGTTTCATTTTCATTTGTCTCGTTATTGATCATCCTAGAACACGATTGATTGAACATGATGTCTTTCCACAAGTGTTTCGTTATCTCTTGTATTGGGGAAAATCTAGTTTGTGTTTTTTCGCCTGTTCTTTTGTTTAAGCATATTATATGCTTAAACAAAGAACGAACTGCATGGTAAATCTAATTTTAATAGTTGGTATGTCGATCAATTGAAATGTGTGTATCATCTGTATTCTTTTTCCAAATAACTGACTGAAATCATTCATGATTTCAAAATATGCGATTTCCAAAGCAGGACACATTATATTATGGGAAGTATAATGGGAAAGATGACGTTATAGTCAAGATTTACAAAATACACCAAAAGTGATCTCACTAATCAACTATTATCATGACCCCTGATTGATTATTCCTGGTTCGCAATGTAGGTCTAAGCTTTACATTGATGATGTCACTATTTCCACATCTGACCCATATAACCAATGATAATTATTATTTTATTCAGTTTCAAATGTAAATATACACATTTTATATAAATTGAACACCTTTTCCGGAGGGGAGGAAAAGATGGGCATGATTATATTAAGGAGATTCCTCTTAATGCCTAGACGGAATTAATAGCCCATTTAATGGGCGGTAGGTCGTTTTAATGGTCACGAGATGAAAATAATGAAGTGCAACAAAAAATGTATGAGATCTTAACCACATAATGTCAAAGAGTTTATAGTATAGTTCTTCGATTATTAAAAATATATGTTTGAAGGAATATAAACCAAACGGCAATTTAGTCCTTACATAAACATGCATGATCCCGTTGCATAAAAAGTTACAAGTAAATTTGTCATCCGATGGTAACTTGCATGGAATCCTCGATGTTGATTGGCTGTTTAACATCGTTGCCATGTTAGTTACCATCGGAAGGCGAATAGTAACTTATATGCAACGGGCCCATTATAGTCGCGATGGCAATGCGAAGAGCATGAAGAGAGACACAAGAGGAAATGGAAAGAGACGCAACTTTCGCCGGGAGCAAAATTCATCAAGCTAATACACGATCAAGGTCAAGCAGAAAAATTGATGATTCCCCTGTCACGCAAGGAACCTTCCAACAAACCATAATAATAAAAAAATATCAACGAAAATTAATGAAAACTCCTCACACCCCGCGGTGTAATTGTTTTCACCGTTTCTCCCTCAGCAATTATTAATCAAATATTTCGCGGGGGTGGAATTCAAAGTTTTTTTTTATTATACACGGCCAATTTTTCTCCTCCATTGACCTAATTTTAGACTTTCGCCACTATTTCATCGAAGTGTTTATATGTTAATGAATAGAATGAAATAAATATAACATTACTAATATAGTTATATAAACCATTTGTATATTTAGACAATAAAGTAATTTCTCCTGCCCTTATATGACTTGTAGTTCTATAATCACATTTTCCCTTTTCATGGTTTTTGAGGTAAGAAGAAAATCAGTCCTTGTACTTTTCAATCAAGTAAAAAAATCATTATGAAAAGAGAAAACGAGAGGCTTTTTTTTAAAGATGGGAATGTAAATCATTTTTGTCAAGGTTGCTTACCCTGAGTCCTTCCTTTCAGGTCCAAATTCCCTGATCTGCTGATGGTGCTTTTTAGAAAACATGTCCAACCTAAAACGTGAACAACTCATATTTGAATTATTCAAACACAGCGATAGAATACCGGGCTAGCATGCAGTCGACCTTATCGTTTGAAATAAGGATGCAGCAGCATCACAATAAAGACTATATCCACATTTTCATATCAACAACCGTCATGAATGCCAGAGTGTTATAATTTGCCGAATCGAATGAATCCGAAATGAAGATGCGATCCCGGGAAGAAGGTTTACGGTGTCACCCTGGAGGATAGCCATAGAGATATAACTTGTACCTACCCACCTACACTATGCAAACATACCCTTTTCAAAAGAAACATTTTTAGGTCGCGATTTGTTTTCGCAGTGATCAATAATTCCAATGTTTTTCCCTGTTCATGCCCATTGCGACTCAAAGGGGAGTGGTAATTTATTGACTTATCTTTACTAAAAATGGAAATTAAATTGACACTATAACTGTCTTGACATCTGAATTGCACTCTTACACTCGTAAATTGGTCAGTCTTTTTTACAAGTTCTTAACCAACACAGGGACTCTATGCTGGTCATCAAACTATTTGGGATTTACCGCCCGACTTCTTCTTTTTTTCCAAGGTTACTTGTATTTAAATGTTTCATATAAATGTTATTGTACTTTTGTTACACACTATTGCGCAATATTTTCCTCACTCACTTTGGTTACTCCAAAGTCACAAGTAGGATGGTTTTGGATGCACAAAATTGGAGAAACGAATTTCTAAATTAAAATATATTTTTAAGGCTGCTGGCAAAGAATACTCTAAGAACATCATGAATATTTTCTAGAATTCTTGTCAAGCACCTTTTATTCGTAGCTTTATTACAGTTTATTAAAAAGTTTAGATTGCTTCGCTCGCTCCCAGAGTAAGCAGAGGGTGATTCATATCACAAGCCTCGGCACAGTCCCGGATGATGTTTTCGCCGCCCCCCCCCCCCCCCTCGCCCAACTCATTTCGGATATAACTCGGGTGCAATTTTTTTGTTTATACATATCGAAATGATTACATGCAACCATCATACAACTTTCACTGGTAAACAATAATAATCTACCAAGATTACACTCTAACATAGCAAAACAAACCGACATTCACAGGAGAAAAAGGGATATTTTATACAAACAATATGAATTAAAACACGATGCAAGGCTCTACACCTATTATGTAACCCAGCCCAGTTTGGTAAAACGATATATCCGGACTATAATATCGGAAACTATACCTTTGGGCCAAAATTATGATTTGGCAAAGTTACATTATCGTAATAGATGGATGAATGGGTTTGGCACCTCTGGAATATACATTATTCTTGTGTCTGACACCCCACGTCATCAAAAATTCATTAGAAATAATGAGATTGAAGTAGTGATTTTGGATGTTAGTTCTTTCCGTACCTTGTCTTAATATTGTATCTCACTCAACAACCCAATCTCTTACTTCCCTTTCTCTATATTTCTCTATCTGCATGTATCTACATCCCCCCTTCACTCTCCATCTCATTCAGTCTCTCCCTCTTGCCCTCTTTTATCTATATATCATCCCACGTGCAATTTTTGGTTACCCCAAAAACATGCTTTACAAAAGTCTTAACCACCCAAAAAATAAATAAGTAAGTAAATAATGAATAAATAAGTAAATAAAATAAGATAAATAAAAATAAATAAGAACAGATAAATAAATGAATGAAATTAATTGTGCTTGATTCCAGATGTAAAGAGAGTGAAAAATATAGGTATTATTTAATTCTTGGGATCTGATAGGTATTTTGATTGCAATTAATTTGCAGCTCAAAATTAGGTCCTTGGAAGCCAGGACCACACAAAAAAAAACCTTGTCCCTGAATTGTAAACATTTGCATCTCTTACGCTCTGAACATAACACTGTCATGAAACTGCCATCGGATCGCATCCCCTGCGCAGCGGAGCAAGAGGAAAGGCGAAGGAGACAGCTAGAAGGAGGATGGTATATAAGAACGCAGCAAAGCATGCAGATGACTTGTGACGGGATAATGGGATAGCTCAACCCTGACGATGAAATTGGAAATTAAAATGAGAGTAAATGAAATTCGCTTACTTGGAGGGTTTGGGATGGTGAATATAAACAGTTATATTCGGTCAACCTATAAGGGAGGGGAGTCAAAGTGAAGGGGAGGGGGAGAGAGATGGAGGAAGAGAGGGATCGGGGATGGAGGGAAAGATAGACAAAGAGAGAGAGAGGTAGACTGGAGATAGCAACATGAAAGAAAGTAAAATGTGAGGGGGAAAGAGAGAGGGAAGAGGTGATGTTGTTATGATCGTCATGATCGTGGTTGCAGAGTGTCTGAGGGATCATCAAAGTAATTATTTGTAAATTATGACACAAAATAATCACGATGTCAATATAAAAACTTAAAATGGCTGCATAAAGTAAGACTATGCCTACGTTATCATACAAAATACTTTTTTTAATTTACCGACCGGGGTATATACTAAGTGCGTGAAAGTTAGAAACCAGATCATAATTTACGGAGAAGCGGAAATATACAGCGTCATCATTATTTTTATCATGGATGATCATAAACATCTTCATCATCATCGTCATCATCAAGACAACGTCACATCATCATTATCAGCACCACATCTTTTTCCATCAACAACACAAACAACAATCCAGTTTAATAATGTTTAAAAAGATTTTTGGATATAAACACATGGCATGGGGAATAAGAATTATCTTGCATCAAAGAAGAATTTAAGTTGATGTTATAAAAAAAGAGAGAAAGGAGGCTGGAAAGAGGAACTCGGTGAAAATCGTTATTCATATATACATACTGATGCACGCTTTGCTGTGTAAAGTACACATAAGCGTCTCAACAACTCAAGGCTTGCAGCCAATCCACTAATTTTCATCTCAAATATCACATCGTTTCACGGGGTGACGGAAGAGAGCAATTATTGATCACCCCCCCCCCCTTCCCATTTAGTGATGAAATGAGAACAATAAAAAGAGGAATAAACTGAGAAAATTGTATGTGGAAAGGATTTTGACGGGTAACTATATCGCCCTATTTCATGAAATTAAAATCAAATTCACTTTTAGGTCATTATCCCCCCCCCCCCCATTGAATATCGCCCACCCCTCTGTCGTGCTAGCTTCTTTCTATAATCATCTCATTCATATTCCCCAAACAATCTTTTGATCAATTTGTTTAGTTCTACTCTTCAAACACATATATATTATTATCACATTGACAACATAATGTCCTGTCATGCATTATCATGATTATAGGCTCAATTTTTTAACCACATTGCTTGACGGGGATATCTGATAATAATAAATGTGATAAATTATGAATGATTATGTACCAGCCATCACGATGCTTTAATTTCCACACAGCTGCATTAAAGGACAAGTCCACCCAAACAAAAAACTGATTTTAATAAAAAGAGAAAAATCCATCAAGAATAACACTGAAAATATCATCAAAATCGGATGTAAAAAAAGAAAGTTATGACAATTTAAAGTTTCTATTAATTTCACAAAACTTATATTCACATGCTGGTTGGTATGCAAATGAGGGGACCGATGACATCATTAACTCACTATTTCTCTTTTGTATTTTATATGAAATATGAAATATACACATTTTCTCCCCGTTGTCCTGTGAAACAAAGTATTATTCCTCCGTGGACAGGCGGTATTACCACTGTTTTAACATTTCATGGTTCAGTCAAGTTGGTCCTGATTATCAAATCTGTAAAAATTGAAATATTGTATAATTCAAACAATAAAAAACAAAAGAAATAGTGAGGGACACCATAATGTAGCATTATAGTTGAAACATTTTCTCTCTGTAACTTTTCCATTTAACATAAAAATAATTATAATGGAAAGGGTATATATCTCTCCTTCAATGTTTATTGAACGTCCTTGTTCCATATTTAGCATTAGATTCTAGACTGGATATAGACATTTTAATTTCCCGTATTGTAAACATATTTTCATATTCCATTTATCCTTTTTAAATAGATCTGTACACGACATTGTGGTATCTCGTCCCCAGTTCATATAAGGGTTCACCCAAAATGTGAGATAATTATATCCTCACAACATTCATGACATGACTCCATGACATTTAATCATGGCGACAATAATATTGCTTATACCTATAGAGCGCAAAGTGTTACATAAATCCTTTTAACCAAACATTTTATATCCCTATTCGTAGCATCTCCATGTCTTTTACCCCACCCCATCACAAACTAGGCAGAAATTTCAGAGAATTAGGAACCGTGTCATGTTTTCAATGTGTTAATGTATTACCGTTATTTTTGCTTCATCCCATTTATATCCAAGACCACAAAGTCCTCACTCCCAATATCATCATTTGTCATTATCAGTATCACCATGACCTTCATCATCATCATCACACTTCCCACCACTTCCAACATTATCGTCATCAGTATCAGTATATAATGTATGCCATAACTCCAAGTAGTTTTGTCAGCACAAAATTAATTACCTTAATCTTATTCTTTAACCATCATGATCATCGTCGTCGAGAACTCCATGGCAATTATCACCAGTTTATCATCATCATTTCACGACCACAACCACCATCACCACCATCATCATAATCATCATCATCATCACGACCGCATCACGATCATCATCATCATCACCATCACTGCCATTATCATCATTATTATCATCTTCATCATCATCATCACGATCATCACCACCATCATCGCCACCACAATCATCTGCTCAGTATTAGCTACATCGTTATTCAACCAATTTGTTAACTCAAACCACAAGCATAGTGTAGAATAAAAGTCAGCTTTATAATTTATTTATCCATCACCGATTACTCTTCCTTTGTTTGTTCTGTGATAGCTTCCTATCCTCATCCCGGTGCGAGTTCATGGTCATAATAAAGCAATTCAAAGTCTCATACATAAATGATCACATTCACATCCACGGCTCTTCCTCCTCTGATCTTAATGTTAAAACATCACCTTCGTCAAACTCCCCCGCATCCCTGTCTGAATAAACCAACAAGAGCCCAACAGGGGAACTTTTTACCCGACAAGTTCGCATCCGACAACTTTCCTTGATTTTGATTGGCTGAAAAGCACTGTTACTATGGTAACTGTCTGGTAAATTGTCTGACAGGTCTTTTTGTCATGAAATGCCCCCCCCCCCCATACCACTTCATTTTTTTTATTGCAATTAAAGGAAAATCGCCTAGAAATTACCCCTATTTACACAAAATTTGATATCTATCTTGTCTATGGCTTCGAAAATGATGAAAAAGAGGAATTGTTACTTCTTTTTTTTAATATGCTTGTGGCTGAATTTCTTTCTTGGGACACTTTGGTTTCAGGTCAGCATTAAACAATGATGCCCATATAAAAGGGGGATGGTAATTTATCAATTGCAAAAGATTAAATACAAAACAGGGCTACCCCCAGTTTCAATAACCTTTACTCAGTAGTATTCATTTTATTATCATCTCTTTTATGATTAACCTCTTATCTATTTTGGGACAAAAGCATCAAAACCAAATATTGGAAGTGCTTCAATACCTTCTGATATTTGGCTTATTTGTTCTTTATTTTTTCATTTTTGAACAGATCAACAAACATACAAAATACCATAATGAATAGAGCTACTCAATGCTACTTTAATTGAGTGACACCATAATTTACAAGATGTATATTTCTTGTGAGTACAGTATATGCTTTCATTGCTCTCATTTCAAAATCTCTTGATACAATGACAAAAATATAGAAAAATGGCAGTGTGTATTTTGTCTTCACAAACACATCACTATGTCTACATTTTCACATGAAATAAATTAAGTAAAAAAAACTTATTTCCGAGGAAATAAAAGGGAACAGGACATTTTATACAAGTTTTTGTCAAAGAAGATATGTAGCAATAAACCCAACTCCATACATGTGATGTACTATAGTACTAAATTTGAATGGAGAAATTCTGTTATTTTCATTTGAGCATTTAAAGGAACTGAACATGGTACAAATGTAGTACTACCATCAAAGAATTTCCAGTACCATTAAAAGTATATATAGCAAGGTTAAGTAGAACATCAAATAATTCAATACCCTTAGATATGAATTCTATAACTAAAATGCCCAGGGCTGGTTCCATTTTGAAATTATAGTTTTGATATTTGATTGAATGTTACAAAACAATCCTGCAAACAACAGAGTCATATTAAACAAAATCTACACAACAAAACATAGTTCATTCTTTAATAGTTCAAGCATTCTTTTTGTCATGTCCATTTCATAATGTAACTAAAATAATTTGACCTGTGTGTGTCTAATAATAAATCTGGTGGGAATGCATTTGTTTTTGTTATCTCTTGGTGATATTAATATAAATATAAATGAAGTGTTTTTTCACCCACATTCAAGCAACCTTTTTTAAACAAATTCAGATCATACTAATTTTATTGGTTAGACATCATATATAAATGCCTCTTTTTCACCAGAAGTAAGAAAACATCTTATTAGTGAATGAGAGATTTTTCAATATTCACTTAATAAACTGATACCAAAACATTGTGTGCAGAGATAAGACTGTAGCCATCTTAACTGGACACGTACTGTTGGTTATCATGACTTCAATCTTTTAACTAGATTTATTAGGTAAAGAGAAGTCAAAGCATAAAAACCTCAAACTCTTTCTGACATTATCAAAATAACTTTACATAAACTGGGCAAGCATATTTTTTTTATTTGAAAGGTCAAATAATGCTTTACAATGTTGCCATTCATAGAGATAATGCAAAGTTCCATTCATTCATTCACTGATTTTGTAAAGCTGATGTGTAGTAAGTCTTATCCATTACACTCATGTAGTTGATGCATGATTTCTATTAAACTTAACCACATTATGATCTCCAAGATTGAGGGTAGATGATTGAGGCATCTTGTGCGTTCCCCTTCACATCAGTTTCATTTTGTACCGATAAAGGTTCTCTGCAACTCGCGCATCGCTGATTAGTGGGTATAATATATCGAAAGTACCCTGGCAGTAAAATGCCAGGTTTCATGTATATTAATCATATTTTCATCCACAGGCATTTTCAATTAGCATTTAATGACTAGGATGTATTTATTCTATCTATTGATATGGAGATGGCTTTCATTACAATCAATTATGCATACTCTCAAATTTGTGGCAGAGCAATTTTGTTGGTTCAATTCAATTAGGACTTGCTCTCTTGAAGCTAATATTCGCTTCCGTATTTTGGTATACACTGTACCTTATCAAATTTAATCTGTAAAAGATACTACTACTCTATATAGTAATGCTTATTTCTTGCATTCACTTTCATTTTGGCAATGTGTGCACACATTAACAATTTGTCAGTGTACATGGATAACTCTTAGATTATTTTTTGAAGTGTTAAACCATAATTCTGAATTCTGTTTTAAAAACATAAAAAAATCCTATGACATATATTGTGATAGGCTAATATAATTACACAACTTGATTGGGTAAGAGCACATTTGTTAAAGAATTTCATATTATTTAAAAAAAACTGTAAAAAATGAAATTGAGATTTGGAATCTTCAAAAATGAATTCATTACATTTCTGTTCACATACATGTAGCAGCTTAAAAGTGAAGCAGTAGATTTGTAACTGGATGAACTAGTCCTTGTAACGTAAATATAATCTATAATACACCTGGTTGCAATTTGTTGTACATGCTTTATAATAGCTTTACCATTGATTAGTACACTCTGCTAACAAACATTAATCTGCATTACCACTTCCATGGGAATTGGTTCATTGTAAATACAAGCAAACATTGTATTCTTCACAGTCAAGGTAAAAAGAATGATGAAGGAGACAATTTTCAATTTGGCCAAATGTAAAATATTCATTTGCTTTTTGATAAACTTCTACATGTGCTTCTCATCAAAACATTGGTGATGTACATGTATATTGCTTGCTTGTAATTACATATTTACAATTAAGCCAAAAAATAATACTTTTCTTTAGAAATTAATTTGATCTCACAAACGACTTTTTATAAACAGAGAAAAGCATAAATGAAATGTAAACCCCCTTATAAATTGACATACAGTACAAGTCCGCAAACAGCCAGCAATATGAGATGAGAAACTTGAACAAAGAACATCCAAGTATGAATTATTCATCAGTGTCACTTGCTCCCCATTTTGTTTTTCTGTTGTTTTGGTTCTTTTCAAGAGAGATGAATCATGCATGCAAGTTCAATTTAGGGTTGATATAAAGTTTACATTCTCTGCCCACGTGTTTTACTGGGTGCACACATAGTGGTGTACTTTGCCCACGACCAATAACTCACAATGATTCAAACTGGAGTGTTTGTCTGGGTATTTATTGTGCTGTGTTCAATCTTGAATTGTGTATGAGAAATGCAAACAAATGACTCGTTCAATATTCATTTATGTATATTTGAACTTCCTTTTCGAAAATGAAAGAAAATAATTTTGAACTACTTACTCTCCAGACGTGAATACATACTTGTTGGGGTTTTCTTTTCAACTTCCGCAGCTGTGAGTTTTATATGGGCTGCAGAGACAGTTGTACAAAGTTGCACTTCTCACTCCACTAGTACTGAGTAGTACACCTGAATTTATCAATCCAGTACATTAAACAAAAAACTTAAAAATACACATTAAGTTTTTATTTTTTTAATAATAAAATAATCGTAGATAATACTTGTCAATCTTCCCACCCCCCAAAAAAAAAAATATATATATATATATATAAAATGAATAAAATAAAGAAATAAAATCATTCTTAAGTCAATAAATCATTGAATAAAAGTTTGTGATGTGTTATTTATCTCTTGATAACAATATGAACCAAGTGACAAGGTCTGATCCCTGAATTAGTATTTGTCAGAACTTTTTAAAGAGCTCTATTCAGGTATACAATAAACAAATTCATGAATACATTTTTTTGTGAATCTCAATGTCGAATAAGGGCAAGTAAAGGTCATGTATTTATACATGGGCAAGGGAGAGAGGAAGATATCACTCTTCATAAATACTAAATAATAAACAAATCATATTTTTTTAAAGTTCAATGATGATTAGAAAACAGCTAATGGTTTCCCATGGACACAATTGTGTGCATGCATTCACATGCTACTCAATAGGAATAAAGTGTACCGCAAACTTTACAATGTGCAATTTATGTACTAATACATGTCTGTACATTGCACTTGCACTTTTTGCTCAATTTTTTTGCTTGAATCATTATTCTGGCAAATCCTTATAATACTAGTAGTAAAGTTCAAAGATTTCTGCTCTAACACAAGAATACAGAAGAAAGTTCACAAGGTGACAATAAGTACATGTATATTCAAAATAGTACAACAAAGTTTTGCAAAATACTGATATAAGAACTGCTACATATTAGTACCATACATGAAAATAAGTGTCCATCTTGTCATAAATAAGACTCAACAACATTATCTAAATATGCAGTAATGAATACATTGTGCATATATGCATTATTGTATCTTTGCTTTTAAAATCCGCATTGAATATGTAATGGGAACTACATTATTGCTGTAACAAAGTGCATTTTCTTCTTTGAAATATGCATATGTACATGTACATGTAGGTTTAAAAAAGAATAAAGGCAGATTGAAACTCCCTCTTTTTAAAAAAAGAAATAATACAAATAAATTGGTTCCTGTCTTCAAAATGGGCATGTATGTTATTGCATTTACATGTACCTTGACCTGCCTCCATAAACTTGTCCATCTGAGTCTGGCCCGTATTTTAATTTCTTTTTCTATTCCACGTTTCCTCAAAATCACAATCACAACATGTAATTTAAAACATACTGCAATCTGTATTAAAAACTATAGATCCATGCAAACCTTACCTGTAGAATGGAAGCCTTACTAAAATAGTGAAATCTGTTTAATAAATTGAATACAGCTTGGGTTGGGTATGCTGTGAACTAGAAATATGGGGAAGCGTATGCTGAAACAAAGCAATGTAGTCATCACTAACAACTAACTGTTGTTATGACCACTCAGCAACAAAGAATAGCATACATATATTTGACATTCAACAGACACCCCCCCCCCCTTCACCCCATAGAAATAATAGGTTATACAAATGAAATTATGAAAAGAAAATAGAAACACTAAAAGAATAATGTTAATGACAGAACTATAAAATCATGATGATGGTGATTCTGATGATATGGAAATGATGATGACGATGATGATGATGACAACGATGAGGATGATGAAAGTGATGGTGATGAAAACAATGAATATGATGACAATGAGGAATATTTTTAGGAAGATGACAATTGAAGATATAAATGAATACAAAGAAAATATACATGTAAATTCCTAATGAGAAAATGGTGAATTATTTACACTTTGTCCCCAATAAAAAAACCTGGTAAGAAAATGAATTTCATCTTAAAATTTGTCTCAAAATGGAGCTTAAAAAGTGGAGTTGAGTATTTAAAACCAATCTCAAGTTTTATAGATAGAATCAATCATAGCATATGCAGATCTATATGGACTTTTAATGGGGTTGGAATTTGTCCGAATATTTTGACAAACAAAATAAAAAAAGGTCTTTGCACAATTTAAAGGGCGTGCCCAGCGGCCTCACCTTCCGCCACCCCCAGTATAGGTCAATACATGTACCACAGGGGTACAAACAACTATCCTGTACACATAACTGGCAATGTATGGTACTGTACTTGTAAGCTATAAGAAAAGTACTTGAATATAGTGCAGAGCGTATCAAAATAATTGCGTATTCTAGTACATCTATAGACAGCATTAAAGAAGAAATACTGTCATGTTATGGATCTACGATTGAATAAGGATAAAAAATACAAATAAAATGTCTTGACATCCCTGTAATGCACAAATCCTTTTTTGAGAGACTTCCTGGTGATAAAGTTCATTGTTCTCCTTGAAAGGCCACCAGGATTAGAATCTTAAGGATCTAAGGGGAGGCACGATACTGGCATACTCTATACTTTCTCTTGTTGTCCCTGGTTTGGCACCATTTGTATCACCCCCGACTGCTCCTTTCAGTGCCTCTTCCTCTTCACCCCCTTCACCCTCTGCATCCTGTTCCTCCTCTCCTTCCTTGAAAGCAAGATCAGCATAAACTAAACCTTCTACATTGCGCCTCTTTGGGTCTTCAGAATGGTTGATGACTCCACCATTAGAGTGGATAACCATGTCTTCAGGTTCCCAGGAGATTGTCCGATGGCCACCTGGCTTTGGTGGGATTTCATCTGCCTCTGAAGAAATGGTACCACCCTCTGCAGTTGCAATCACTCGGCCATTTGAGTTTCCATTCTCGTTGCTCTTATGGTAAATGTAGGTGTTTCCTGGGCCGATCTGCATGCCAGCTTCAGAAGATCGCCCGAGGGAAGCGTACATCCTGTCGTTGCGCCTTGAACATCTCACCATTATGAAATACAGGGTAAGACCAAGAATGAGGGTTCCCACTACTGCTCCTATGACAATGCCAATGATCAACATGGTTGGGTTTCCTCTGCCAGGTGGGGGAGCCTGATGGACTATCTGTGTTTCAGTTGTTCCCATAAAGTACCGATTTGAACTATCTAAGTCAGTCTTATTAAACACTGTGCAAGTAAGATAAGAGCCATTGCTCACTTTGCTCAACCGAAGGTCCAGAGTTGAAATGTCATTGATGCCACTCACTTCTTGAATCGTTGTCTTGGCCTCATCGCGGAGATGCCATAAATAGCGATATCTCCCTGGCACATTCACACTGCAGTTGAATTGTGCATTCTTGTGGTCCAATGTTTTCAGATAAATGTGAAGAGATCTCAATTTTGAGATGGAACATGTTTTAGATTCAAAATCTGTTCTTTCACCAGAAGCTTCATCCATCTGGCATTGAAACATGCTAAAATTAAACCCTGTGTGAATGTCATGCTCGAGGCAGTTCTGACCGGTTTCATAGCCGGTTTTAGCTTGCTGCGTGAATCTCCAGCTGGCGTTCTCTCCCCGTGCTATCCAAGCCAATGACATCCTCACACTCGATATCTCCGTGCAACATGACAGCACAACAGTTATCTTACCATTTTTCTCCTGTGGACCAGCGCTACATAGAGGATACTTAGGAGGTGGTGTGTACTTCACTGTCAGAACTGCACTCCTGGACTCCATAAGCAATTCAGCTCCATCGGATTGCACAGAACCGTTGTACAGCCTGCAGGAGAAGAGTGCACCATGGTCTATCTTCTGTACTGGAGTGATGAGTAAGTTAGCTCGTGGGTACATCCCCACCCCTCGGTAATTATAATTCACGTCCTCACTTAAGGGAATGTTGTCTTCGAAGATTGGTTTGTTGTTGTGTGTCCAAACGAGATAGTTATTCCCCTTTATCATTTGAGAGACCTTACACTGCAGCATGATGAACCCACCAACGGTAGTCTCTTTGTCCAATGGTTCAGTATCGAAGGTGGTGGGGATGGTGGCGGTGGTGGTGGTGTTGTCTTGGTTGCTCTGTGCTTCACCTAGCCTTGACTTGTGTAACAGAAGTAGAACTTGGACAGCTACTAACAAGTGACCCATCCAGTGAAAGCCAATAGTTTCCATCTTCATTTGACTTCAGCATCCAATCCAGATTTGAAAATCTAAGAGAGAGAGAAAAGAGGTGCAAGTAAAAATTTACTTATTTCTAAAGTTGAACTGCCATTCAATTTACTGTTAAAGTGACTAAAATCCAGGCAGTTGAATGGGCCACTTGATCAGTAGCAAAATAAGCAAATATATATATATAGACCCTATACATCATAAAATTATCCCTTTTTCAACATGTTTTATGAAACAGGAACCAGGTATAGATTTGATGGAAGGCTTTCCTGAATCTGAACCATCAATGGGGAACAGATGGAATGAGGATGACAAATCTTCTCTACTTTGAACATTATCAAATGGAAGACCACCCTTGGGCTTGTACAATTCAGTATTCAAATTGGTCTCATCACTAGAACACGGCCCGCTTAGTGAAGATTACCATACTAGTTAGTAGTGGAGCTTCGGGCTTGCCCCATCCATTTGGAATTAGAATAAATTATGTACCATTCAAGTCTGAAAGAAAGCAATTAATTGCTGATAATTAGCAAAATGACAATCTGCCTATTCATGCATAAGACAAATAAATATTCAAAGTACTGTCTAGTTACATGGCAACTGTCCTTTAGAATTAACAAAAGGCATTCTACAGAACCAGATTTAAATTAATAAAAACAAATCCATATACTTTCAAAGCTATGACATTACAAAAACTTGAACATTGGTTAAGATTTCAATTGTGAGGTACCAACAACATGCTCAAAGTTCATTGACCCTAAATGACCTTCAACCTTGATCATGTGACCTACAACTAATGCAAGATGATCAGTAATACTTGATTTATTTAAAAGCATCACCCGTACACTGTATTTCCAAATTTCATGAAGTAGATCCATACATGTGTACATGTACTTTCAAAGTTATGGTGACATTTCAAAAACTTAAACCTTGGTTAAATAAGGATTTCAAATTTAACGATGCTAACGGAAAAGCAGCGCCTTGATGTACTGTACGCGTACATGTATGTCTTGCTATTTAATATGCATTGCAGGTTTAGACAAATATGAAACCATTACTAGTACATGGCACATTCTCAATTCTCATTTCGCAACATATACATGCACAGTATAAGAGATTTTATGTTAATCATCACAAATCATCACAATTTCAAAGACACTCGGTAAACACTTTAACCCTAACATCACTCAATAATCTTTTGCAATGAGGCTATGTGGCTCAGGAAGAGTCAGAATATTAAAATGCTCTACATTATAGTACATATGCAAAACAGTTTCTCATACCAAAGTTTTTTAATCCCCACCCCCTTCTCAAACTATATAAACACAGTGACAATAAATATAATTCAATGACATCAAAACTCCATTTCAAATTCATTCCATTCAGCTTTACTGCACATTCTAGTATTTTTCTATCAAGTACTGTACATGTACATCTGTACATTTTATTGACTTCAACATTTTTTTCTTAATAAATGATTCCATCATATTTCCATCAAAACGCTATGGCCTGCTTAAAAGGTGAAAGCCAAACACCATGAAATTATCCATAAAAGACTTCCTGCTAAACCACTGAATACAAATGTGGAATTAGCTCTATTCAATAGGGTTAACCACAAATCAATACAAATCAGGTGCCACAGCTAACACTAATACACACATCAAATAAATGAAAAATAAACAAAGATGCTGCACTCATCATAAATAAAGGCCTATACAGGCCTACATTGAAACTACAGTAGGTCCATGATTATACTGCATATAGGTTTGCAAAAGTCACAGAAGTTTCATTTCTAAGTTTTGACTTTTGATGTACTCTCCTTCCCTTGCTAAACATGGATTGCATTCAAGACACATACACTACAGTATCATTAATTTCCAATTTTTTTTAGCTCTATGTGTATTTGTGTACATGTACATAGGGATGACACCAGTGTACAGTACACGTAAAATTGAAGAAAAAAAACTTTTTGAGAGCATGGACCACAAACGTTCTCCAAGGGGTACTCCACTCCAGGAGTCCAGGGTGAAAATAATATGAAATCTTTGAATAAATTAAAAGGAAAAAAAATCAGATAAACAAATTACTGACAATTTTATCAAAAGCAGAAAAGAAATAACAAAGTTATGGCAGTTTGAAGATTTGGATTATTCCGGTGAAACAGTACTAGGCATGTCTTCACAAATATTCAATCAGCTGATGATGTCATACCCCCACTTCTTAATTTGATTTATTCATTTTTTTCCTCCAAGAATTGAAAATATTGGATTGACAACTTATTTTAGTGCATTTGATATTTATTCCTGTGCAACTTATATCATAAGAAGGGAGACATATTATTCACACATATGAAATAATGAAACAATTATGATTTCATGTAATAACATAATAAGAAAGGGAAAGACGGGATGTGACATCAGGCATCATCAGCCCACCTAATGAATATTCATGACAACATGCAAAAAATGTTTTCACGATATATTGCTAAACTTTAAATTCAATAACTTGGCTATTTGTTATCAGATCAATAAAATTTTCAGCATTTTGCGCTGTGAATTTTACACTATTAATAGATGTATATTTTCAGCACTGAGTACCCCTTTTAGAGTCCTACAGTAGCCTAATCCATAGGCATTTGGTTTATTGTATAAAGCCTCCACTATACTCTTCAGAAAGAGAAGTGATATCCTGTAATTGTGATTGATCTCAAAATGAATAGAAGATTACTGAATTAGAATTTATTACCCACTCTACCAAGCACCCAAGGGGGCCCCAAGCATAATAGATGAAAGCAGAATGTGTAGGAATCTTAGATTAGTTCCTTTTTGTAGTAGCTTCTTGGTATCCACGATCCAAGTGTTTTCTAAACCCTATGCATGTATTTATAGTAGACCTAAGTTATAATATACATACATGCCTATTTGCCTTTATGAGTTTTTTAAAAGTCAGATCATGGTGGGATCTACAGTAGCCTAGACTTACTATGGACTAAAGCAGGGGTTCTCGTGTGGCACATTATTAAGCCTTGCCAAGTGACACATAAACAAAAACAAATGTTTTGTTGAATTTTCAAAATATTTTTTAATCAATAGATACAATTTTGGGGCGATTACAAGGCCTCATTCTTAAAAGAAAAAAATTGAGGGCTCTTCCAACATAACCCCTACCAGGGGCCATTCAGCAGGCCCCATCGTCCCTACAATGTGACTCTTTTGATATACCGGTACTGGTGCAATACAGATTTCCAATATGGTACTAGGCATGTACATCAACAAAACTGAGAAACCCTACATGTAGACCAGAGTGTTGGAGAATGTTCTTACCTTTTCACAATGTGTTCAGATATATGTGTCTCAGCATGGACCAACTAGGTCCATGGTCTCAAGCAAATGACTGAACCAATTTCTAAACCAATATACCGGTAGACATCCCAACAACTAGAAAACAGAACAGTTTTCCTTTTCAGAAAACCATCCACAAAATTCCACACCAACACAAGAAGACTAATGACTCCTGTACACCAACTAAGAAGACTAATGACTCCTGTAGTGTACTCCTGTACACCAACACAAGAAGACTAATGACTCCTGTACTCCTGTACACCAACACAAGAAGACTAATGACTCCTGTACACCAACACAAGAAGACTAATGACTCCTGTACACCAACACAAGAAGACTAATGACTCCTGTACTCCTGTACACCAACACAAGAAGACTAATGACTCCTGTACACCAACACAAGAAGACTAATGACTCCTGTACACCAACACAAGAAGACTAATGACTCCTGTACTCCTGTACACCAACACAAGAAGACTAATGACTCCTGTACACCAACACAAGAAGACTAATGACTCCTGTACACCAACACAAGAAGACTAATGACTCCTGTACTCCTGTACACCAACACAAGAAGACTAATGACTCCTGTACACCAACACAAGAAGACTAATGACTCCTGTACACCAACACAAGAAGACTAATGACTCCTGTACACCAACACAAGAAGACTAATGACTCCTGTACACCAACACAAGAAGACTAATGACTCCTGTACACCAACACAAGAAGACTAATGACTCCTGTACTCCTGTACACCAACACAAGAAGACTAATGACTCCTGTACTCCTGTACACCAACACAAGAAGACTAATGACTCCTGTACTACTACATGTACTACCGGTACTGGTAAAAGATGCAGTTTACATACAGCCTTTTCAATATAAATGGGGTTACTGAGGTCATCACCCTGCCTCAAAGATTTTCCAGTTAAATGGGAGTAGATAGTGACTCATATAATTCCTAGTTTCTCTTTTGAAGACTATTTTTCAATGTGGTCAATTTTGGTAATCAATGGTTCTTTTGTGTACTATCCTAATACAGATTATTTGTGAGGATTCTGAAGATGGGTCCAAGGATGTTCTTTGTGTCGGACATGATGACATCTGAATCAATTTAATGCTATCAGTCTGGATGCTTTTTATCTGCACTAGTGGGTCGTGAAGTTTTGGCTCCATTTTCCTCTGACAACAGTCAGGCCAACAATTCTACCAGGGTATTGTTAAGTGAATTCCTTGTGTTTACAATGCAAAGCTTAACTTGTACAAAGTGTAATAGTACACTGTAGGCCTACATTGCAAAGCTTGGCTATGCACATTGTGACAATTTCATTGGATTTTAAAATTCTACAAATATAATTTCAAGAAATATTACCAAGATCACAAGTTTCATTAACTCTGTATTACACTTCATGCATGTGAGCCTTTCCCTCTTTTCGCTACAACTCCTATTCATAGACCAGATATGGTTACTGAAATGTACAGGCCTACACAACTGAAAATTGAAATATGGTACTTCTGTAGTCCAGAAACAATTGAGGCCTACAGTAATTTCAAGTTAGATGATATATTTTGTTTTGTTCACTTTTTTTTCATTACCCCAACCAGACAGATCCCCTTTATTGTCAACATCAGAACACCCAAAACTAACACAGGTGCATACATGGTACTGGTAGTTCATGTAGCCTACTCAATAATACATACAGCAAACACAAAGCTAAAAATTTCCAATCAAGACAAGATCCTCATCCTCAGTAGCTCATACTCAGTATATCCATTTAGAATGACAAAATTATTGTAAAGTTTCATTTTCCATAGAGTGTTGGGCATACATCCTCTGAGGCGATATGAGAATAAAAGATTTGAACTCCTCAGTCAATAGACTCCACTGACCAACCAACTTCCGGAGTCAACAATGTGTGGTGAGGTGCCAATGATCTAGACAAGCCAATGGCCCTGTTCACATTATCATGATATTAATGTAAACTGCACCATACATGTATATGTAGAATTCATGTGGCCCTGTGGGCTTATTCAAATTAAGAAGCAAACGACTAACAGATTTATAAGAAAGATGTCTACATGTTCATTTATATGTACATGTAGGCCTACATGTATTCATAAATCACAATTCACAATACAAATAAAATAATCTTTTGTATACTGTAAAGGTGCCTATTGCAAGGAATGAAGGCCTATTAAAAGCGCATTATGCATATGTACACATGACAGTGTTAATATTTGATATGGGGAACTCGCAAACTGAACATAGTGTATGGTACAACGAAATTAAAAGATCTCCAACTGAACCAGAATATCGGCAGACCTAGCCTGTATTAGAATTTTGTTTTGATTTATCTAGTAATTTCTAGTTTATTAAATAAACTAGATAAATCAAAACAAAATACTTCTAACCACATTCAAAATAAATACATGGGCTACATGTACATGTAGAAATCACAATGAAAAAATCAGAATTCTTTATTCTACATATCTTCATACATGTAATAAGATAAAAAGTCCTTTTTTAAAGTTGAGTTATAACTTTCTATTCCTGTGTGGGGGTAAGAATTCAAGTCATTCCTCATAATGTACAGCTTTTATTTGAATCTATTCCGTGCACTCAGAAATGATTGACGATCTTTGCTGTGGTTGGAAACAGAACTGGGGTATGACAACATGAAAAGGATAATCATGCTTGTCTGCACAATGTTAAAGGGGTACTCCAGGCTGGAAATAATTAATAAATAGAGTAAAATTCACTAAGCAAAATGCTGAATTTCACCAAAATCTGACAACAAATAATGAAGTTATTGAATTTTAAAGTTTAGCAATACTTTGTGAAAAGTTTTATGTATGTCATCATGAATATTCATTAGGTGGGCTGATGATGTGATCATGTCACATCTCCACTGTCCTTTTTCTATGTTATTACATGTACATCATAATTATTTTGTTTTTATACTTGAGTGCGGATGATGTCTCTCTTATAAAAAAATAAGTTGCAGCAATGAATATCGAATGCTGTTTTCAGCTATTCTCCATTACATTAAAGTCAGATTCATATGAATTACAATTAAAGAAATATCAAAAAATAGCTTTTTTCAAATGTACATACACTGTACAGTGTAGAAGAATGGACATAAGGCAAGGCTCGACATTAGCGGTGGCCCGGTGGCCCAGGGCCACCAGAAATTCACCTCGGGCAACCATTATTGAAAAATATTCAGTTTTGGTGGCCCGAATCGGGCAACCAATAATTTTCAGATTAGCGCAATTTTTCTCCCCATTTTGCACGCATTTATCAACTTTCTACAGTTCAAATTGCAAGCCAGTTCGTCATGCGCCCTTTTTGTTGATCTACACACAAACACACACACAAAGTTGGCCTACCGCTATAGCATTAAGTAGCTTTTATCAAGCCGGCCGCGCCGGCCGGCTGGCTTGAGCTTTGCATGCTTGAAGCAGCTGTGCGTTAGCAGCCTATTCAGACTCGGGGAGCTGCAATACGGAATGTTGCTACTAAGAAATCTTCCACAGAACTGTGAAAATCCAAGTCAAAGTCACATTTTACACCAATGAAATGCCCTTCTACAGACCTTTTTGCTAAAATCTGGTGTATCCTGATTATTTGCAAGCATTAAAAAGAGGAATCATGACCTCTCTTTTAACTCAAAAAGACCGATTTCCAAATGAAAATAATACACATAAAAACACATAGGTGAGTACATCACAGTCCCACATGTGCATTTGTATGTATGTTGTTACTTGGTTTCTTTTGAAGCTGTGTCTTTTCCGGTCTTTTCTAGCCAAAAATAAACAGACAGTTACTTTCTTTCTTGTTTATAAATGACTTCTTAATCTTAAACAACTCTTGAGAAAGTAAATACTTTGGGAAGGCATTTCATTAATATGAAATGTGAATTTTTCCAACATTTTGGCAAATTTAGGGAAGGAATTTTCTCACACTTTTTTTTGCCCTTTTATTATTTTCTTTCATTTTTTTGACAGTGGTTAAACCATTTATACCCATTTATTCATTTTTAATGTTTTTCTTTATATTTTTCGGGCCACCAAACTTTAATATCGGGCCACCCAAAAAAATTATTTGAAGGTTTTGGTGGCCCGAACGGGCCACCACCAAAAAAAGTTAATGTGGAGCCTTGCATAAGGAATAGCAAATGAACAAGAAAAATGGGTGTGAAGGGCTGTAAGCAAAAAAAGGGGATAGAGTGGGTAAATGATGAATGGTAGAAGGGGAGAGGTGGAGAGGGAGTAAGAGAAAGAGGAAGAGAGAGAGCTATAGACCAGGCTCCTGCTATCACTATTGTCAAAAGGGGAGGGGGAATTCCCGCATCTGAAGGGTCACAGAGAACTTCTAGAGCTGAGTGAGGGGTTCAGAGACAAAGTTTGAACTTGAAGGAGAGAGAGTGTGAGAGTAATCTGAGGGGTACGAATTGATAAGGTACAGCTGTTTTCACCATACATGAGTAATGCACATAATGTGATACAGGAATGACATGCCATTCACTGCCAATAGCGCTGCATGAGATTCCAATAGTCATAAATTTGCAATATTCTCTATGACTCGGAGGATGTGTCCGAGCCATGATGGCGAATGGTCAATTGTAAAACAAAGAGAAGAGAGAGAGACTGTCCCCTCCCTCGGACAACAGTCTATATCCTGGAAGACAGAGGAGGAGAGAAAGGGGCAGGGAAAGAGCTGGGGTGGGCACACAATACCTTGACTCTCACCCAGGACTTTACAAAATACTGTAGGGGAAAAAAATTACACAAGCTTATTTTCATAGCTCAAGTTGCCGTGAGCTTCTTAAAATATCATGGATGAAAAGAACTGCTTGTTTATCCAACACCGCACAGGCTTGGACAATCGTAGAAAATTAGGGTAGAGCCAAAGGGTATTGGTCTTTAAAATTAAAATCGAAGGGGTGGCTGGTGTTGAGGTAAGGTCATCAACCCATACATTTCTTACTGAGTTGAAGGCGATTTTTAATGAAAGAGTGGTTTGGTGTTTTAAGCAGGCCTACATGATGAGTTAAATAATGGAATTTCCTAACGTAATATTCTGGAATCAATATAGATAATAATTTTGGGGGACTCAATTGCCAATTTAAACAATCAGTTACTTTTTGCGTAGAGATATTTTGAAACGAATAATTTACACTCTGGTCACAGGTCTATATGTAGAGTGAAATTGTCTTAGAATCCCGATAAATGTACTGTACATCATCTAGATTCGGCATTCGCTCGCATGAATAAAAGCAACCATCCTCGTCATTGTCACAGTAGCGACATGGTAATCTACCACAAATACCCCTCAGCCGTATACATGTTTCTAATTCTGTAAGGCCATTTAATTCTGAATTTTTGATTACTTTTTCCAATTAGGTATAATGGCTTGAAGCCTGCAGGTGTGATATTATGATAGTACAGTTACCATAGAGTGCAAATTACATTCAGAGTGAGACTACCATTTGCATGCTGGGTAATACACATCCCTTCATTATGATTGCCTTGTGTGTTTTTTTTCCCTTCCTTTCTTTAAAAAAATAAATATTTTAGTCAATAACACGTTCATAAACTGTGTATTCATCATCATCATTAGTGTGAAAGAAGAGAAACTGCAAAACTCCAGTATTAATAATTAAGCATTACATGTATGGAAAGAAAAATGATGAAAAAACATGAGACACCCCCCCCCTCACACACACACACACACACATACACACCCACACCACCCCCACAGCATCTCTACTGGCCAAGCCATGGGAGGAGAGTGAAAGTAAAAAAGTCAAAGTCAAAATTTTTAGACTTCAAAGTTCATCCGAAGACACGTTTCACCCATTTTGTTTGAAATGGTGTCAAATATGTGTACATGTAGGACTTTAAAAGTTTTCTTCATTACTTATAAAGACAGAACTGTGAAAATCATACTAGTCTGCTGAAGCCAAAATCCATATTCATATTAATCGATGAGACAATTGCAAATAATACTTACAGATTGCAAACATGCATCTAGTTCCTCTGTGAATAGGCAGTTTGTCGCCTCTTTGCTTTGTGATGTCAAATCGCTGGGAGGAATGCCAAGCCTCCTGTCTCGTTATCTCACCCGCTTCCTGATCATAAAGTTGTGTGAGCGATCACGCATGGATGACGCTCCATCGATTCAGAGGGATGGAGCGATACTGAATGGATGAAACTGGTCTGCTTCCCGAGCTGGGAGAAGAGGAGGACTGAAGTGAGCTTTACTGCTAGCTGCCCTCTGATTGGCTGCCTATTCAAGCCTGGTGCAGTGGTGAAGTATAGAGCGGAGTGGGATTTGTTGATAGAAGCACACACATGGAGACAGCAAAAGAGAGATGGGGAGAGCTTCGCTTGACTTTCATAATACTGTCCTGACTTCATAGGCCGTGAAACTGTTGTCTCTGTGTAGAAAATGCAATTAGATGAATTGGAAACAATACAATCAATTTCCTCTTGGTTAATGAGATTATAGTTGAACCCTCTCCAGCTCCGAGTGCGCAGTGGAAGGCTTGTGGTATATTTTCCACCTCCTTGCACACCCACAAAAACTATGTCAATGGTATTTTCATTCAGTACCGGTAATCATTAATTTGCAAAGGAAACACTTACTATACATTGTAGGCCTCATGCTGCTCACGTAATTGTACAATCTCATATCATTATTGGTAAGATTTTTTTAATTTTACAAATTGATTGTTTTTAATACTAATATACAAAAACTGATGAGAGAAGAAAATGCAATCCTTTCATTTTCATCACCGAACTCCAGAAGAGCTTAAGGAAAATCAACTCAAAAACTTTATATCAAATTGCTCATTTAATATCTGAAATATCAGGATATAACTAGGAAACATGGTGAAAATATTCAAATCTCTGTCCCATTTTGTGCATGTATGACACATTTTCTTCATTTTTCCTGGGTCATATGAAAACAATGTGATGTTATTCTACTATCAGCTGTGCTGTCAGGCAAACAAGTGAAAAAAGAGGTGGAGTCGAGGAAGATTACAAAATATGTTGCTGTCTCATAGTACATACCGGTAGACCTTAAAAGCAGAGGCTGCTAGAAAAAAAGGGCAACCTGCAGTCTGCTGATGTAGGCCTATATGTAAAACTGCTCAAATCAATAAATTGCAGAAATTAATGTGACAGAATTGGAATACCTGTGGCATTAACACTATATTTGCCCATACTTTATTAGAGTAGGGCCTAAAATTTGTATTTGAAATGTCCATGGAATAATTAATCTGCTTTACGATTAGGCCTACACGTCATAATAATGCAAGTCAACAACTCCCCCCCCCCCCCCCCCCCGAATTAGGGGGGTATTTTATTTGCTCTCTGTACACACTTCATGTTACTGGTAATCAAAAGAAATGGGTGTTCCTTTAATTTCTTTAATCATACAATCCAGGTAAATGTAGGCAGCGAATGAACGCCTCCTGCAACATCCTATTACATTCACTACATTGTCTATTGTTCAATGTACATGTTCCCTCTACTTGGTAGTGTACACATGCATTACTCTTTTGGGGGAGAAAAAAAAATCAGGGTTTGTAAACGAGGTCAGGATGTCAGCTGTAAAGTTTGTAGCAGGCAGTGAGTGGCACACATGGTAAAAACACTAAAAGCTGAATTCAATTTAAACTGTGTTTTCATTGCTCCTGTGTTGGCAATGACCGTGGGGTACAGTACAAAGGGCTCCTTGTCTGGAGTGAGAAGCAAGGAGAGGGATTCCATGCGCTCAATGGACTAAAATAGTTTTTTTTAAGGGTGGGTGTGGGGGGGGGGGAGGGTCTCATATATATACATGTACCAGTAGATGTAGGTTGGAAAAGGGAGGGAGTGCCATAGTACTAGTGTGGGTGGGTTGGGTGGGGTGTGCAATGTGGGGGGTTGCATTGGAACAGAGAGAATGATGGGCGGAGCAATACTGGTACCTATAGTAATTATTACTAATTAAAGTATGGTAAAGGAATGGGGAAGAGAGGGGGTAGAGGATGCTGGACTGTGGAGTGAGTAAACAGGGCAGTACATGTTAGGTGGAACGAGAGGGGGTACTACAAATACATGTAGGAGTGCTGATTACTGGTGAGATGGGGTGTCTGGAGTGATGAGTGGAAGGGGGTATAACCAGTCAAACTGTTCTATATCCTTAGGCAAGGGGGAGGGGAATAATTGTGGTGACTGGTTATTGAAGGGAGGAATAAGAAAAATCAGAGGATAATGATCATGGAGAGGTACAGGTCTGCTGTGAATCTTGTACCCTTTTTACACACGCTAAAATTTCCTTAACCCCGTACTATAGGTGGGGCTAAATTGCCATTTAGCCCCACCTATAGTACGGGGTTAAGCTTAGCACACTTTCTTTTTACACAGCATTTTTGCAAAGTGGGCTAACCCCACCTTTAGTACGGGATTATTTGGCCCTGCAAAAAAGCAGGGTTATCCCAGCAATTGCGGTGCTAAGAGCGATAGTACGGGGTTAAGATCGCTAGTGTAAAACGAAAGTGGGCTAAGCTTAACCCCGTACTATACATGTAGGTGGGGCTAAATGGCAATTTAGCCCCACCTATATTACGGGGTTAAGGAAATTTTAGCGTGTGTAAAAAGGTACGAGTGAAGTACTTGTACTACGAATGATCGACAAAAACCACTAGTCCGGGGTTAGCGAGTTTCGTGTGTGAAAAGCAAGCATTCCTTATCCGGGGTTAGCGATAACAATTTGGCATGTGTGAAAAGGAAAAAAAAATAGTACGGGGTTAAGGATAGTACGGGGTTAGCGATAGTCCGGGGTTAAGAAAATCCTGTGTAAAAAGGGTACAAGATGGAAGATGGGTTGAGAGACAAGGAATGTAGACAAATTGATGAGGGTAGCTACATGTACTGTACAATAGAGGAATGACTTGTGAGGTAAAATGGGGTTAGATGGGGTGAATTTAAGGAGATTTGATATAGTTGAGGTGAACTATAAACTTAACTTTACAGAGGGAATCATTCCATGTATTTTATACCTAGACAAAAAAAATAATTTGTTTATTTTGGGGGCTACATGTACTTTTCACAACTTGTTGCCGCAATTTGCAACATAAGATAAAGCTTTTACATTTCCCAGGGCTGCTTTTTTTTTAGTTTCCATGGCTCTTTTGAGCATTGAGGAATGAGTGATACTGACTGGTGGGTCGATTTATCCTGAACAGGGGTCATGCGCGACAGTTATTGCTTCCATACTGTAATTCTCTTAAAATCATGAGCAGAGTATCAGACCATAGAGATACTAACACAGACATCACACACTTGATAGAGGCAATTCGTTGTTGTTGTTTTTGTTATCTTGGGTTTAAGGCGCATATCATTCAGACTTGAATATTTAAGCATATTTCTTCATGTTCAAAGCTATTCTAGATCTTTGCAGCTATTTGTTTGGGGAACCCTGAACTCACTCGTTGCATTTGTAGTAGGCAGATTGTAGGCTTACATGTATGCACACCAATACCAGTCCTCTCTCTTTTCACCTTCTGTTACCAACATGAGGTGAAAAGAGAGAGGAAAGGTAAGTTAAGAGCGACTTTAAGAACAACTGGTGAACCTTTCTTACACTCTAAATAATCACCAATGAACATTTAATGGTCAATATCATTTCCCACAAGAAAGGATTACCAGTTGTTCTTAAAGTCGATCTTAACTAATGATCAGCTTTATGAAACCGCCCCCTGGTATATGACTGTAGGTTTTTCCAAACAAATAACTACTACTAGACTAGTTCAAAGCAGAATATAAGGGCAAGTCCACCCAATCAAAATGTTATTTGGATAAAAAGAGAAAAACAGGCATAACACTGAGTGAAATTTCACCAAACCTGATTTTTAACTATTAAAGAAAGTTTATGACATTTTAAAGTTTCGCTGAACTTCACAAAACAATTATATGCACAATGGTATGCAAATGAGGGAAACAATGACATTATCTATTCACTATTTCTTATGTATTCTATCATATAAAATATTTGAATTTTCTCATCATTGTGATGTGATACAAATTTTATTCCTCCCTGAATAGGTGGAATTACCATTGTGGTTTAACCACGTCCTCTCTCTCTCAATTTGCATATGACCCAAAACTCTTCCTGTAATATAAAACCCTGATATACCAATTGATAAACAAAATTATATAACATTTAATAGTCTTAGACTAAAAGCTTCGGTCTTGTTCCCAGCTTGCTTGTAGTACTATTACCGGTACTTGTTCCGCTGAACTGCGTTGCCGTTGGCTTCTCTCAGTGAAATGTCAGAAATTCCCAGAAACAACGGTTATTCCTGTCTAATAAGTTATAGTGTCAATTCAGAAACAAACCTCAAACATTTAACCTCAATAACTGTCTCCAAATAAAACACGCACACACACATACCTGTATACCTAACCCAGAGAGCTCCCGCCCGCGCAGCGGGCGGGAGCCCAGAAGCTTACCGTGTATTTTACCATTGTCACCGGACTAGGGTGATTTATGGTCTAAATATTTCTCCAAATGAATTGTGAAAACAGAAAGTATACAATTACCACGATTATATAGATGAAGGTCTAACGAGTGGCAGATTCCTGACATCTGGGCACAGTCTGGAACCTCAAAAAAACGAAAAGTTCTCTCCTTCTAGCCCGTCTCGATCGGCCATTTTTGTTAAAAATCGTAACAAAATGGCCGATCGAGACTGGGTAGAAGGAGAGAACTTTTCGTTTTTTTGAGGTTCCAGACTGTGCCCAGATGTCAGGAATCTGCCACTCGTTAGACCTTCATCCATATAATCGTGGTAATTGTATACTTTCCGTTTTCACAATTCATTTGGAGAAATATTTAGACCATAAATCACCCTAGTCCGGTGACAATGGTAAAATACACGGTAAGCTTCTGGGCTCCCGCCCGCTACGCGGGCGGGAGCTCTCTGGGTTACTGTATACCCAGTTGTTGTGTGTCCGGACAGGTTGTGTGTCCGGACGATCAATTTTAGGAAGTCATTTGAAGAAATTTACAGGCGAAGTTTCATCAATTTTTAGTACAAAATGTAGGAAATATTATAGAGAACAAAATAGAAGATGATTACAACTATTTAATTCAAATTTTTAGGGTAATCCAAAGACAAAAAAGAAGGCTTCAAAAATGTAAAGTGTCCGGACACCCGACCCCCCATCCTACTACTACTAACTACCAAGTACCATGATCACTGCACTCTGCATGCAACATACATTATTGCAATTGCACCCGTCTTTTTTTCTCTATTTGTGCACAATGAATTGACGTTGTGACCCAAAGGCCCCCAAAAAACTTAAAGTTGAAAACAAGAAAACTTTGGCTTCGAAAACTTACATTTAGCCTATCTTCTGTCAGCTTCAGTTCGCCCTATGATTTACAAGCTTGATCAACATTTCAATATCTTTATGATGGTCTTGAGTCTTGATAAGTTCTGTCTGCTTTGCCTTGGATTTGACGTGCTCAAACAACACGAGCGGACCAGCTCCAATTCTGTCGTCGTCGATCGAATGAAATGACCTACCCGGCCAGACTTTCGGCTGCGCTGTATACCGGTACCAGTACCCTGGACGGACGTGATACGGTTCACGCATTATATAGCTCCGTGGTTCGGTACGGGTCCTCTCTTGCTTAGGTTTGCTTGTCACTTTATCAGAGGGGATAATTGCCTGTGCAGAAACTTCTGAATGACTTACAAACTTGTTTAAAAACAAAGTCTATTCATATTGCTTGTTTATACATCAGTACGTTAAAGAGAGAAGAAAAAAATACATACCGGTATACAACAAACGAGATCAGAAAAAAAAGATTAAAAAATTACAAGAGATAAAAAAAGACGAATACGGGTGGGTGAATTATCATTTATACTGTGAATACAAATGAAATTTAAGCCATTTTTTAAAAGTTGAATTGGATTTTATTAAACGCATAGTTAATGGTATCTTGTTCCAAATTGTTGGTAGGTTTTTATTTTCCATAAATGAAATAAATTACGGACTCTAGTTTCATGGCAATGAATTTGATGATTAATTATTGAGAACATGGATGATATATTATTTGGTAATAAGTCTTGAAAATACTGAAAGACAGTAATGCAATATGGTAACTGAATAAATAAAAAGTATTTAAAGTTTTTAAACGAAAAAACAAAGGAGCAGAGTGGGCATGATATTCACTACCTGTACACATACGTTAAGCCTTCTTTTGTAACTTAAACAAAGTGCCAAGTTTACCTTGAGCTGAATCTCCCCATACACCTATACAGTAACTCAAATATGGCAATATAAGAGAGTTGTATACAGTAAATGATATAGACAATGGCACATTAAACTTTAATTTATACATAATACCAATTGACTTTGAGACTTTCTTTGTTATGAAATCTATATGCGCATCCCATCGAAGATTACAATCTAATAATACTCCGAGAAAAGTAATAACATGTGATTTTGAAATAGATATGGAGTTAATTAATACTTAAAGATATTTCATCAAGTATAATTGACCAGTGTAATTCTTATTATGAAATATACAAAAATTGGTTTTACTAAGATTGAGCAAAAGTCTATTCGCATTAAACCATTTTTGAAACATTATTTAATTCTTTATTAATTTTTTTTCAACATTTTCCAAACCAGACTCAGTGAATAAATGAGAGTAGTATCATCGGCATACATTATATTGAAAAACATGGGAAGATTGGGTCAGATCATTAATGTAAATAAAAAATAGTAACGGACCGAGAATGGATCCCTGTGGCACTCCACGCGAAATATTGCCGAAATCAGAAGATGAATTTTTGAACAGAGTAAATTGTAAACGATTTTCTATAGGTAGCTTTTAAAAAAATTGAAAGGAGTACCACGTATCCCGTAATAAAGTAATTTTGACAAAAGTATCGAATGGTCTACTATATCGAAGGCTTTCGATAAATCCATAAAAATTCCAATACAAAATATATTGTTTTCAATTGCCATTGTCAATTTATCCTGCATATCAATTAAAGCATGTGTGGTTGAGTGATTACGTCTGAATCCAAATTGACAATCTGAAAGTATTTTATGTTTTAAAAGAAAATCCTAGACACGATTATAAACACATTTTTCTAATAATTTTGATATTCAGGGCAACAAAGATATAGGTCGGTAATTTTGAAATAAATGACAATCATCTTCTTAAAAACAGGAATAATCTTAGCTATTTTCAGTTTGCTTGGAAATGTACCAGTTGATAGTGATATATTAAATATATAAGTCAAAGGTTTGACAATAGCATAAATAATCTTTTTTAACACATTACATCCAATATTATCATATCCACATGATCGTGTATTTTTCAAAGACCTGCAAATTTGAATTATTTCACTTTCAGTGATAGGCTTGAAGAACAATGAGGAAGAACTCTGCTTCATATTCACTGTATTGATCCAATATAAATGGTGTTTGTATCACTGTGTTTATCATGAAATTGAATTCTCATTCTCTTCTTTCATTCTCTCTCCCCCTCTCTCCCTCTCTCTCCCTCTCTCTCCCTCTCTCTCTCTCTCTTCGTCTTCTATATATTTCTTAGAAAGGTATGTAGTTCTCTCGATTTTATCATGATGACAGCGATTATAAGACATCAGGTGCTAGTTTCTAGGTGTATATTATTTTGAATGTCAAAGAGCGTTGCCTTGCAGGAAATACGGGAAGTGGTCCCAGTAGGGGCAGATCTGATTTTGACCGAGTTTGTCCTTATAACATGCATAAGATAACAAGCGGTCTTTGACCTGATTAGGCCTACAGTTACAAAACAAAATATTTCCAACCTTATTCATCATTGAAAATTAAGGTATTTATTGAAATAATGAACGACTAAATAAATTGATAGATAATTGGGTGAACTTTTATTCAATGGGTAGATTAATGAAAAGAAATATTTCAATAAGAATAATTGATGAAGATAGGATAGGAGAGACAGAGAGACTGAATGAGAGGTATGATAATTGAAGCACTGCTGTGCATGTGGATTCTGACATAAATAAAAATTACGGCAGATTTATTTTAGTTAGATAGATTTATTATATTTTTAGAGCCCGAAAATTTACAGGGGGCCTACTTATGAGGCCTCATTTACTTAGTATTGAGGAGAGGAGGATTTAATGAGAGAAGATGGAAAAATATTGAGAAAATTAGAGGAAGAGGGAGGGATCATGTTGTTGTTTAAAATAGTAAGTTACAGGGCCTATTCCTATATTTATGCATGATAATTTCCAGGTTCAGCTTGCATCATCGCAATTCACGGTTTCGTATAGCCTTCTTCAATATGTTCCCACAGTCAAAAGCTCCAGCTAATTCTTGAGAAAAATGGGAGAAAACTTTCAGGTTTTATATAAAAAAATCGCTCGCGCTTCGCGCTCACCTTTTCTGTTAACTTGGGAGTTTACATCCCGTTTTTAAGGTTGTACACAAATTATTCTGCTCTTGATTCGAGATTTTCATTATCTTTTTTTATTTAGAGATACACGCATTTTGTTAATGATTACAAACAAAATAATGCTGAAAATAAAATTATTTTAAGCTAGTGCTATGCACCCACTTTTATTTTGATTAGTGAAATACGCATTCTGTTTAGGATTGTCGTTTGTGGGTCTCACTCACGAAAAAAAGCTCGCGCTTCGCGCTATTATCATTTATTATTTAGTGCTATCCGTTATCCTCTTCACAATTTCCCTATATTTGTTAATTCGGTTAGAAACTTATCCTACTTATAGTTACAAAACAAATGAATAACAAATTATCTTATTTTTAAAACACACAATAAACATAATGATAATAGTGCAATACGAATAACAATTGCCAATAAAGAAATAAAGTTAATCAAGTAAAATTCTTAGGAGTAATTCTTGATGAAAATATCATATAGATTACATTTGCAAGAAGATTTCAAGAGTTATTAGAGCAATGAACAGAGTCAAGAAAATTTTACCATTACGCATTCTTGTAAATTTATATAATACCTTGGTCTTGCCACATTTAAACTACTGTCTGAATCACTTGGTGGCTTTGCATCATACTTATTCCAGAGGATATATGGGATTCAAAAACGTGCAATAAGGGTAATAACCAATTCCTTTTTAGAGCTCATACGTACACATATTTTATTTTTCAACTCAAAATTTTAAACTAAATGAACTTTATGAATCGCAAATTATCTTATTTATGTAAAAATATTTCAATTTAAATTCTACTTTTCTATCTTGTTTTAATACTTATTTTATAGATTTGATAGCAGTATGAATATTTACGTAACGAGAAATTCAAACAAATTATATGTTCCGTTTTTCGTTCTACACTTTCTAAATCTACAATTCGTTATTAACCATATGGAAATAGTTTCCCGATACTTTAAAATCGTTTGTTACCTTCTCATAATTGAAAAGTAGATTGAAACAAACCCAACTGCCTGCTTACAGTTAGATATGATTCCAGCTGCCTGTCTATAGGGGGAGGGGGTGATTTCGATACTGTTCGTGTCGGTTATCATTTTTCCACTTTTCTTTTTGTGTTGTTATTCGTACGATAATGTAGTAATGACAGGTCAATGGCCATTCCGACTTCCTACATCCACTACATTTTCTTTTTCATTCTTTTACATTTCTACTATTTTTGTTGCTTTTTTTTACTCTTTTGTATATTCCTTATACATGTGTATGTATATTTTTAAATGATGTCAGATAAATGAATTGAATTGAATTGAAACGCGTTAACAACGTCCAGTTTTTAGGTCGAAAAATAAAACTTTTTAGCTCGCGCTTTGCGTTCGCATCGATTGTTTAGTTGGAAATCCATTTCATTCATGGTTACGAAAAACGCTTTGAATGTTTGATTTTTAGGTCGGAATCTCAACAACTTTCAGTTCGCGATATACTCATCTGATCCATACATGGTTGCAAAAATTGCTCAGAATGTTCAATTATCAGGGCAAAATATATGAAATTTTTAAATGTTGTACCTTGCGCTTCGCGTTTTCATTATTTACTAAGACTTATGAGATACCTAACCTTGTTTGAATTTGAATTTATTAACAAACTTCACTCATTTGGCATGAATATTTTGTTTCAAAATATATACAATGTTCTCAAAAATTCAGTGTTCAGATATACTTCACCCTGAAACACAATATTTTTTTTGCATATCAGCTTTTAGCGGCCAATCAGAGGAAATTGGGATGATAGAAAACTGGATCCGCGCCTGCATAATGTGACATGTCGTAGCATGGACTATTTATGCATGCCAGATAAAATAGATAAGACGGCCAAGAATTCCTGATTAGAATCAGACACATCCACATCAGTTTTATCATTGTGGATAATAATGTTGTTCACGCTAATTTTAATCCACACCAAATTGCCCAATGCAGGCAAGTGCTTTTAATGTGAACAAGAACTTTATTCATGATGTTAACAAGCGATGAATATCGGGAGGAGATGGTGGTATACAATGGTGCTGGTGGTGGAAGTGTTGGCGGCTGCAATTATTTTTAAGATTATTGAACATCAATATCAACAAACTAATCGATTCTTATTGATTATTATAATTCTTGTAATCTATGCATATTGATAATTTAGTGCTTTTCCAGTTGGTACTAAAAAAACTAAGAACGTGACAACATGATGGGCCTGATGAGAGACAAAGGGGACAGACAGAGACAAACATAAAACATGTAAAACAGAGAGAGAAAGAAAGAGGGGAGAGATAAATTATTGGATGTATATACGCGGATGGGATCAGTGGCGTAATGAACCAAACATTTTGAGGGGGACCAGATATCATGGATGGCTTATCAGGCAAAATTATAAAAAGTTGCGAGCAAAAAATTTTATTTTGAAACAAAAATCAAATTTGATGATAGATGTTTACTTGACATATAGAAAAAAAAATCAAATTTGACCGTTCTCTCTTCCATTACTTTCCTTTTTTTCTAGGTCGTGATTTTTTTGGGGGGTAAGCGCCCATAGCCCCCTCCCCCATCATCACCACCAGCTGTTTATAATTCAGGAAGTCGTACAGAGATGGGGTAGAGGATAAGGGTGGAGGTATATATGAGAGACAGAAACAAATAATGGTAAATGGACAAAGGTGGAAACACAGTGAATTGAGATTGAAAGAGCATAAAGACAGAGAGAGAGAGAGAAGAAAATTGGGTCATTATTCCTTATTTCATTAATTTGAAATTCAAAGAATCGTGAGAAGCGCGAAGGCATCTTACTCTTTATTTATTGATGTTTGTTTTGATGTTTTCGAATGTGGTGCTTCTCGCCTTGCTTTGGCGTAATGATGAGAAGATGATAGCACTTGAGAAAGGAGATAATGATTGATTCAAAACACTCCTAGATAACGGAAATACGTAGGTATGTATCAATAACATCAAAAGCTCGGATGTTAGGATGAGTGGGCTGGTTTAGAGTACGTACGGTTATCCATTTTAAGTAGGCCCTCATTCTGAAGCAATGGAAGGGGTGAACGACTTCGCAAAGAGGAATGACCCATTTCGATTAAAACGCAAACATAATAATACACCCCCCCCCCCCCATAAGTACCACAATAAACACCGTTTGGGTTATCAAGCCATTCTACCGTTGACGAGCATTTAAATCATGAGAAGCATCATATGGGTCATCAACACCACTATCATAATCACCATCAACAACATAATCATCGTAAAATCAGCATCATCATCACCACCACTACCACCACCACCGTATCAATTATCATCATCATCTTCCTTCATCGTCATCACCTCCACCACCGCCGTCACCATCATTATCATCATCGATAACATCATCTTCATCATGACATCTTCATCATGGATCATCAGTCGTCAATATATCTAACAGTTTTTAAGGATGATATTTCATTTTGCTATATATTATATTTCCTTATTATGTCAAGAAATAGAAGTTATTATCAAATAAAAACCAGTAAATACCAGAAAATCACCAGCACAACCATAACCATGATCATGATGATCGTCATCATCATTATCATCACTTTCCAATTTACAAGTTCATTCATTTTTAGGCTAACGTTAACGTCTTCGTAACCGGAAGAAAAATAAACAAATAAATTATTAACAATAATAATAATAGAGCTCTATTTTCTGCGTTTCCCACAAAGTATCCGCCATCATAATTAATCGTGTTTAATATTTTGGAGAGATCATAAATCATAATCGTTCAAGAAATATCGAACTTGCATATAGCACTGAATGTTTCATCAAACGTCAAAATCGGAAGATGAACTGCGCACAACTCGGGAATCATGCAAAATAAACATGATAAAGGATGGCATTACCTTCGGACTGTTTGAAAATTAATTTAATTTGGTTTAAAACAGTGTTTGGCTACCGATCCATTTACGCGTGTAATCACTGTTCCAGTAACTTATTTCGATTTATCATTTATTTAATCAAGAGCTTCTTTGTCATCAAATCTACCATGCCTACAGCAACACTTTCATAATTAGTGAGTGTTTAATGGGTGTGATATTTGCATTTTGATATGGGATTACTGTTGTGCATATACACTCTTGAATTATGTTGGGCAACATACTGTCCACACAACAATTGGTTAAAACTGTATATAATTCTGGGTAGTTTTAAACCAATAATGCGTGCTTTGATTGAAAACTACCCAGAGTTGGATAATTTGTTTTAACCCATTGTTGTGTGAACAGTATGTTGCCCAACATTTAAAGAGTGTGGGAGTTTGGGTGGTCCTTTTCAGGACCAACACTTGCCCAAGAAAGATATATGGTGTACCGAGAAAACTACTACGCTATATCAGTGCATACATAACTGATTTGTGAATTTAAGCACAGTTTAAGATGTTTTAATTTTCTTATATCATGTTCTATTTGCATGAAATTTTCAGTGTTCTGCATTTTACTTTATTATTAACTAATAGTTGAGGTGGACTTCCATTTTGGACTTTAATTAAGGACACCTCTAGTTTTTAACATATGCTAGCAGATAGGTATTTCGCGCTGTCAGGTGTATAAAATATGTGACATTTCTTGAATGACGTATTTCTGGGAATATACTGATGGATTTCACATTCAAACATATTGGATTATTTATGTTTCTATGCAAGAACGATCAAGTAGCTAGCCATGGGATTTCGCTACAACCTATTCTTACAAAATTTAGAGTGTTAAATATCTTGACGTCATGGTTATTTGTATTGCGTTTAGCTTCAATTGCGACTCCGTCGTTGGCGAAGAGATGAAGGAAATGTTTATTATTGGGTGTTGGAGGACATTTTTATCGAATTACAGTTGCAAATACGATGCAGACAAAATTATTTATTGAGTCTATTTTTAGGAATACTATTTCCGAATGCCACAAATTATAAACCCTTGCAAAGTCACTGTAGTCACAGTCGACCGAGTTGGAAATACATGCTTTCATATTTTTAAATCACATTTGTTTTAGCAATATTTTGGCAGCATAGGCCTAATAAAAATGCATGCTCATTCATTTTATTCTTTCTTTTAAGTCATAAGCTATACAGGGATGACAGAATGGTTCAAACGGGGTGGGGCTCAGCCGAACGTGGGGGGGGGGGCTGATCATATAGAAAATCACATTAGATGGTATTTTTTACGTTTTTGTACATGTTTATTGAAAAAAGTGGGGGCTTCAACCCCCAGCTCCCTTCCCCCGGCTCCGCGACCCCTGAAATAATGTCAAAATAATTCTATCTACCGCATTTAATGTAATGTAAAACATCTTCCCATGACTTATCTGCAGGTAACACGATGTAACATACAGTGTTTGTCACCCCAATTAACACAAACACATAAAGTTATATATTTCAGAGTTTCCTATTTAAGTTTTTCAAAGTTTACATCAACGATTATCATAACAATGTTATACGTATATATACTGCAACATATAGCCTGCCAAAATACGTATATTTTTAGCAAGTAAATCGAGTAAATCATAGTCCTGATATAAAATAATTAGGGTTATGTAAGTCCCTGAACATAATACAGATCATGCAATTAGTAATTGTTCTTATAAACGAAGTAATACAATGTTCAATCATATATTTCGAACATGTTCAAGCATGTTCTATCATTTTGTGAGTATTACATCTCTTTACACCATCCCCAAATACATTTGGACATGTTGGATAAAATAGTTACAAGATTAATCATACATTACTTGCAAATAGTTAATTGTAACGGGGAATGACCTACTTGCTTTCTGTATGCTGAATCAAAAGCAGAAAAGGAAACATTGGAAAAATGTTATTACAAGTTTAATTCCCTGTGAATAAAAACCGTCAATTAGGAATGATGAAAAAATGATAATTTTAAATAGGGCCAACACCCTTTTTCTGCAAGTAAAACGATTTGGGATTGTTTTCGTCTAACTTATACACTGAGATATTTTTTTGAATTTTTGCAATATATCTATATATGTTTGATTTTTTTTGTTCGACTTTATCAGTTTCTTTTAGACTGCATATGATAATTTTAGAAATTTATGATCACATAATAAATACAAATTGTTTAAAAGTGGAATGAATTACTACTTATCCACACATAATCATAAATTGGTTTTCTACATTGATATTGACCTTGTAACTGGCAAAATATGTTTCAGGGTCAATTTCTGAGGGATATTCGTCATCGAATCAAATTTTCGGAGATCGTGCTCCCTTATTTGATTTCCTGTATGCTACGTCAATATTATTTGCTATCCATTTTTTAGGGGGCATCTGACTGATACAGAGCTATGGCAGGCCAAACACGCCAATAACAGTTCTCATCAGCAGGATCACACATGATAATTATGTAGCACCTAAATCACAAATGGGTAATTCAAATATATTTCTCATGACCTTTTTACAAGGTCTTTCATTGTTATTAAATATATCAATAGCGGCTTGCTACACTCTAAAATAATTTGTAGTTATTCTATGTATCTTTTAAATTGCCCCCCCCCCCCCATTAGCCTATCTCTGAGCGGTCATCACCGATGAGAGGGGAGTATGGAAGGGGTTTCAATGCTGCCGCAAGGAAATGGAGTATGACGTCGAAATCATAACATAATTTTTATCAATCTTTGTCATGGCTATCATTGACGCACAAGGTTATCTGTATTAACTGGTCTGTATTTTCATTCTCTGTGTAATCTTCGTCACCATACTTTATTAATGGTTTCGTTTGGCTAATCCTGATAAAACAGATGAATCATCGAATTGTGAGCATGTTACTTATCATCATATCAATTCATAGCGATTTTATCATAACTGTTATTACTATGGAGTGAGTAGAAATATTCGTAGTTTAGGAAGGTTATATGGATGATGGTAAAGTAATAATAAATAAGAAGACGAAGAAGAAGAAGAAGAAGAAGGAGAAGAAAAAAAGAAGAAAAATAAGAAGAAGAAGGAGAAGAAGAAGAAGAAATATAATAATGAATAAATATTGCAATAACAATGATTATGATGATAGCAATAATAATCATAATGATATAATAATAACTGATTTAAATTGGGTAAAAAATACATTTGAAGCAAAAGGTCCGCTCCAACATCTGACACCGATGTTTTTTTTTTTTTTTTTTACAAAATACTTTGTCTTATTGTGTATCAATTTGAACGTGACACGCAGAGGACCAGCCCCTCGCACACTCACCTATCACCCCCCCCCCCCCTTTCATCCTGCTACGCAATTGATTCACTCTTTACACTTTCAGTCTTTAGACCGAAGTAAAGTTTTATACAGGTAACGAAACAGAGGACTACCATGATACATATACCGGCAAATATCATATAGATCCATTTCAAAACCTGCGGTACTCCAGTTTTTAGTGACACCAGTGAAACAGTTTCCGACGATAGATCAGGAGAACTTGAACACTTGTTTCCTTCAAAGTTTTGAGTCGTTGGCATATTCACTGCATATTCAAACACATCAAGCGAAGAAGGGGCGTGGGGAGTGGTAAATTCTAAAGGCCTGTCAGCATGAGCTGTGGGTTGACAGGGTTTGATAATATGTCTGTTTGATCTTGTGAAATTTGTGGGCACCCAGACAAAATCGTCACATTTACACTGGTCTTTTCGTAGCTCCACAGCGGATGAACAACAAAACACAGGAGACGACAGCCTAAACCAAAAGGTCTGTTCCAGTAGGTGATCCTTGATAGGTGCGCTATAAGGGGGTAGTCTTTCACCCCTCTGGTAGCATTCAAAGAGTCCTGACATGGTGCCAGCTGAAGCCGTACAGTGCAATAAATCCCAACCTCGAACAGAAGACCCTTCTCTCCGTTCGCAGGATGCCTTATCAGGAGGATAACCAACATTCAGTCCAATCCGTTTCATATCAGGTAAACCACCACCATCCTTGTATACTTGAGCGATATAAGTTCCTGCATCATGTCTACGAACCGGAGTGATCTTCAGATGAATTGAACACCGATCAGTTGTGACATTGTTCTTTATAGTGAATCTACTTTGAGGATAGGAGGCCAAAGGGATGGATGCTAAATTTGGCAAAATGTAAAAGGGACTTTTATACCAATGTCGTAAAGTTACTTCAGTGTAGCTGCAGTTATATTGAAATGTGAGATGAGCATCTTGTCCCTCTCTTAAATTAATCACCTTCCCGGTGCACATACAAGCAACAAACATCAAAAGTATCCCACATAATTCAGCCTGGTTAATTGATAACATTCCTGGCATGTTGTTAAATCTGCGACTACAAATACATCGATCATTTTCTTCAGTGATATGATTATTTATCCGACTCCACCTTTTAAATTAGTCAAGTACATCAATATCATGTTATGTTGGAATTGCCACTCCTGTCCCCTATAAATATAAATATATTCTCCTTACCATCATGCACCTTACTTACTGTGATGATTGAATCACGAGATCGTTTATATACATACATCATTTTTTTATTGCGGTTTGTAAAATGCTTCCCCTTTGGCATGTTTGGTGTGATCGTGTGAACTTTGGATTATAGCCTGCATGTATACCGTAATTTTCTCGTTCGTTCACCTATCTTGCCTATGGCACTTCACTTAAGTGTATATCGCTCGATGATAATTTATGTCCGCATATGCACGACAAATGAATAACTAAGCGCTGTCGAATAATTTGTTTCATAAACATGCAACGCTAATTAATTCTGAAAAAAAAAACACGAAGCACATCGGCTTTGAAAAAAGACCTCGAGATAAAAGTGACTGACTAATTTGGCGAGGTTTAGGTGTGGCTAAAGCCTCCCAAAATCCTCACCAAAATTGTACTTGTGTCAACAGTGGCGTACCGTGGGTCACGGCATGGGGGGGGGGCACCAGCAAAAATGTTGAGTCACTACGTGAGCGCGCGAAGCGCTCTCAGTTGCCAGGTATACTGACCTAATAGAGACATTTTAAAGACAATGCCATTAAACGGATATGTACCTCACTAATCAAATAATGTGAGCGCGAAGCGCGAGCTGAAATTGTTGATATTCAGACTTAATCAAATAATCACATTTTTGTAATCATGGTACGCACCTATCTCGATAAACAATGCGAGCGCGAAGCGCGAGCTGGAATTTTGTATATATATTGACCCCAAACAAGGAGATTTTAAGGACTATATTTTAGGAATCCATTAAGAGTATACATATCTAACCATAGTCATCTAATGCGAGTGCCAAGCGCTTGCTGATTTTGTTAGAATTACATCTAAACACATAAAGCACTTGTAGTCATTGTAATCATGAATATCATACGCATCTCACTAATTAAACATTGCGAGCGCGAAGCGCGAGCTGAAAATTTAGATAATTCAGACCTGAAGAGGGGCATTTTAAGGCTTGTTTGTAGGAATTTACGAAGACCATACGTGTTTCACTAATCAAGTGATGCGAGCGCGAAGCGCGAGCTGAAAATTTTTGATATTCACATCAGAAAAAAGGGACATTTCAAGGACTGATCCGTATTCATGGAGAGCAGACATATCTAACAAATCCACTATTGCGAACGTAATCACGGACAGAAAATGTTTTATATTAAGACCTTAACATGGGGCAATCACTTTAAGTAGTCATGAAAAAGAAGCATATGTCACTACATAAAACAATAATAACTCGAAGTGCGAGGAAATATATTTGGTGTATATTGACTTGAAAACGGGAGGTATTAGTACAACAGGATTATATATCTCATTAAACAGACAATGAAAGCACCAAGAACAGTGAAGACATAGGCCCTAGAAAATTATGTTTCATAAAGTTATGATAAAAATGTTTATTATGTAATGTAACATAACATAATTACAATATAAAATTATGATGAATAAGAAGTTCTTCTTTCCCACTTCGTTTCTCTTCCTTTCTTCCTCTTTTTCTCCTTTTCTCCGGTTTTTTTTTTGGTCAGCCGATTGGGGGGGACACGTGCCCCCCATGCCCCCCCCCCCCCCGTAGTTACGCCACCGTGTGTCAACAATCATATCATGATATTACTGTACTTTGCACACAATAATTCCCGGATCATTGGCCCTTTACATTAAAAGTACAGAAATACTCATATGAAAGATTATTCCTATCGCTTTGCTCGCTCGTACATCTTCATGAATAGTTAAAAAACTAAGCAATATTTTGCTCAGTGAGACACTGGACCTCATAAGGTCATTTAAATCATTCTACGATTCAGTTATGTACTCCTTTATTGAAATCATTCATTTGTGTCTTTCTCTCATTTCTCAGTTCCCCTATCTACGATTAAACTTAAATGCCAATACACCCCCCCCCCCAAAAAAAAAAAATGCCGATTTCAAATGATTAATAAAGAAAAGTTTAATAAGCATCAGATTAAAAAACAAACAAACATTAATATCAGACGCAAATTCAATGTTTAATTGGTGGAATTCCTGTATTGGCAGTCAATGGCTGTCAGTCATATGAATTGTTATCAATAAACTGTTCCTGTCATATATACGAGTGATATGCACATTTATTTTTATCCTTCATCATATGAACATTAAATACTTTAATATAATGTAGGTCTGATAACATATATATAGAATCATTTGACTGAACCGATTTTTATTGTTGATCATGACAATTCAACAAGTTCCAGTTTTAGTCTAAACATGATTTATATCATGGGATGTGAAAAAGTGAAATATATATCCTATTCTAAATCAGGAAACTGAAAAATACTAAGTACGGTAGTTAGTGCGTGACGTCAACGGTTATTTTGCATACTGCACGCGTTTGTTCTTATATATTGTGCTCCTCAAGAATGTGGAAACTAAGCGAAACTTCATGTAAATATGTTTAATATAACTTACTGATACGATTTTTTATGATGATGTTCAACATTTTCAGCGTTATTCGTGCTTGAGGTTTTCTTTTTCTTTATACCAATTAAAATGAAATCGTCTATGACAATTGATGCTTTTATATTAAAGATTTTGGATGACTCTATTTGTTTACCGTTTGTCCGTGCTCAATTATGACTGACCTGTGCTCTTTCTTCTCAATAAAATGCTTAAACAAGTCCATAAACGAAGTAAGTACGTGTGTTCATCCAATTCAAAATGAACTTACATACGTAACTTCCTTTCATAATTATCATTCATGACATATAGAAAGTAATACATAAAGTTGTCCATGCGAAAAATCGATGGCAGCAGCATGTCTCCGATTCGTCTAACATTTCTAAAGCTTAGTTACATGAAGATCCACTCATTTAACAATCAATTGCGTGTCGTCATTCGACATCGTATAGCTCGCATCAATATGATCAATCTGTTGTATTTTCTTCTGGGCAGTGCAGGATTTTGACGGCGATTTCAAGCACTTGCAACTCTTTGTTCGACAGCAAACCACGAACACGAATACGAGAAAGAGAATGGCGAGGGCGATCAGGCAAGCTACGATCACGGCATTGGCATCACTGCATCGTGTGAAAAGGAAGTGATCTTGGTTGTGTTGTCTTTCGTTTGGAGCATGTGGGTCCGATCCCCGAGGACGGTGGGTCTTTGAGAGCGCAACGACTCGCTCCGAGGACGTATTGCCCTTACGATTCCCTGCGGTGCAGACGAGTATGCGGTTATCGTCCTGTTCACGAATGCGTACGATCTCCAAGGTCCTGTTCTCATCATAAAGCCGATATCGTGATTTATCCATTGGTGGGATGAATGACCATACGATGCTGGTTGGTTGAGGATTAGCAACGATCTCGCATACGAAGACGGCTTCGTCACCGACCGACGGGACTGCCTTGATCGGTCTGATCGCAACACGCGGCGGATAAACCACCCGTAGAGGTCCAACATCACATGTACTCGTATAGAATTGGAAATCCGAACTTCTTGCACGGCAAGTATACGTCCTTCCTTCATCAGCTTCCGATACATTCATCGTCAAGACGGCAAACCCTGTGACTGTTGAGTAATCTGTGTGAGTCGCAGGCAAATCATCAAAGGTACCCTGGAGCTCGAGCATCACCGGTGGGAGTCCCTTCTCAGATATACAAGCTGGGATGTTCTCACCAACATTCAGTTCCCTGGATGCTTCACCAAAAGGACAGTAGGGATACTTCTTGACAGGTGTGTAGTAGACAGTGACCATGGCTGTCCGAGACTGGGCAGCCACTTCATGAAGGTGGATTCCAGTATTGTTGTACACCACGCACTGGTACTCACCATCGTCCATTCTTGCGATGTCAAAGACATTCAGTTGGTACGACCCCTGGGTGATGTCCTGGACGACACGGTATCTCTTGAGGTCGACGATGAGGTGGTCACCCATCACGTCGGCACCGATGCTGATGGAGATGTTGTTCTTCCTCCAGACGACCTCTTGGTTTGCAAGGAGTCCGTGGATGGCACAGTTGAGGTGGAATCGAGACCCCTGGTCGACCATTAGGTCCTCGGGCTCACTGGTGAAAATCACGGCATTGGTCAATGCAATGATAGTGCAAAAAATTAGTGAAAACTGTAAAGCCATTTTTCCGTCACAAGTTCGATATTGTTTAAGCATGATATAATCGTTTGATTAGCTTTCCCAGGCTCAGATGCTATAGGTTTATGGCCTCTATGTCGGTGCGTACATCCTGGCTTCTAACGCAGCAACCATGTAGGTAACAAAATATTTGGTTGTATCACTCTGAAAAAGTTGGCATCGAGGGTGATAATCCGCTTTTTAATTTTAACAACTGCAGGACATAATCACATAATCCAAATTAATCAGTCCGCTGTAATCTGTGTTAAGTCCATGGATCCGTACTGGTGACGATTCATTTGGATCTCTGTAATAATTGGCAATGAAATCGATCGTCACCGGGTATGACGATGCACAGAACGTCATCGAATGTTCATCAACAACTCATATTTTCCTATAATCAAACGAAATTTCCAAAGGTATGAAACAGATTCTTTCATCCAAATAGAAACCAATCATTTCTGAATATCTGCTTTGTACTGAATACGGTTTCCAAATGCAGTGCAACCTGCCCATACGAGTGAAGTTCAGGTTCCTGAAGTAGTCATATTGTCAAAACCAATCAGTGAAGTTGACTGCCGAGGAAGTCTGTGGGTCTGAGCCAGGCAACGGTCTAAATGCTTGAAGTCGAAAATGTCAATGTTGGAGTGATTCAGAGAGGGGGTATATATAGGCTTTACCCCCAACCATCAGTGTCAGGGATATACGGATAGACAGTGAAGGGGCAGAGAAGGGTTTTGAACTTCCCCCTCTTTAAAAAAAGATCGGATAGGTGCCTTTCCACAAGCACCACGACCTGTAGGTTATTTGGCAATACAGACATGATTATTTGTACGTTAAACACCATGACGCACACATTATTTGCTTACCTTAACATTAAGTTTTTGTACTTTACCACCACTTAAGTTAAAATCTAGGATTTTAAAACAAGAAGCTCCTAGGTGAAATAACATGAATAAAGTGTTTGTTTATTTGAATCAAGCCTTAAAACTTTCACTGATTTTATTAGTATTGTATTATTTAGCAAAAATATGCAATTGTGCCGGAGTGAATAGATGCGTCATGCCGTCACAGCATGAAAAATTATCCCCTAGCCTCCCAGATATATGAATCATACATCATGTTTTTATAATGAAACAGGAAAAATTAGCTAGGTTTAATGACTGCATTACCTTAGGCTAGTCGTCACCCCCCTCCCATTCCCCACCCATATAGGGATGACGACTAGCTAGGATCGGTCGTGATCTTTCTTTGTAAATAAATATAGTTATTACAGTGCGCAGATACTTTTAACTGCATGTATATAGTCATGCTCGCTAACTTTTCGTACCTCCTCATCCTCCCCCCTTTCTTAACACCCCTTTACCTGTTTTGCCCGGATATGCCTCTAAAAATCGTTCCTAGTTGTGACTAGTATGGAATGCAGGCCAGTTAAAGGAAGTTGAAGCTGATTTGAAGTGATGATAGCTCATAGCGTGGGTTGCTGTATAGTTCTCCCCCTTCAGGGATTGGAGCAGTAACATAACAAACTTTCACTCATATAGAAATGAAAACAATCTGAACTGATTTTAAGGTCAAATTTTACCAAACTGATTATAACGTTCATTATTCGTAGATTCGTAGTTCATGTCATTTAAAAATATAGATATTAGAGAAATCAAGTCCCGCGCAAGAAAAAAAAATATTTTAAAGGAGAATGAAACTCTCGGAGCAAGTTAGCTTGTGTGAAAGCAGAAAAATCAAAGAATAAGATCAACAAAAGTTTGAGTGAAATAGGACTAGCAATAGAAGAGTTATGAGCATTTGAATGTCGAGATCACTAATGCTATGAAGATCCTCCCATTGGCAATGCGACCATGATCTATGAGGTCACAGATGAACAACTCTCCCCTTTTGGACACTGAAAATATACCCCAAAACATCTCTTTTTGCTCATTCTAATCATATGACAAACGATTCATCAATGATATAATGTTGTGAAACGTCTGTACTTGTCCTCTCATAAAGAGAACATCTCACCTTGTGATAGACTCTATAAAAGTGAGAATATAAGTGAAATAAGTACTAAAGTAATGAGGGAGTTGTACGTGTGTGACATCACAGATCTTGGTCGCATTGCCAATAGGAGGATCTACATGGCATTAGTGATCTCAATATTCAAATGCTCATAACTTTCTTATTATTCGTTCAATCTTCCTCAAACTTTCAACAATATGTGTCTTTGATTTTTCTCTTTGATATGGATTCAGCTGGTTTCAAGGGTTTCATTCTCCTTTAATAGAAGGGGAGCTAATAGTGATAGAATAATGTCTGAGTGAACTCATTTGAGATAAGCAAAAAGCTCATTGTTAATATATTTATTTCGTTCTCCAATATACGTCATGATGTAATTATATTTGTGGACGTCTGTATTGTAGCTTTAGTATCCTCACAACAGGATATGGGAAATTTGAGGGACTTTCCCCAAAAATGTATCGTTCTTCATCAAACCAAACATTTCGCCACGATTATACAGTATATGAATGTTGTCGAAGCATAAATCTATAAATGATTTTTTTTTTCATTTCATTCAATTACAGAATGAATACGATCGATGACAATTAATTTTTTAAAAATTAAGAGAAAAGGAGAAGATGAGAAGAGACTAGGAGGCAGAAGAATACACAGGAGAAGGAGGGAAAGGGGTGCAATGGTGCATACGATGTAAAATAGGGAAAGGGAAGAGAAGGAGGAGGAAGAAGAAGAAGAAGAAGGAGGAGGAGGAGGAAGACGAAGAAGAAAGAGAAGGAGGAGGAAGAAGAAGAAGAAGAAGAAGAAGAAGAAGGAGGAGGAGGAGGAAGACGAAGAAGAAAGAGAAGGAGGAGGAAGAAGAAGAAAAAGAAGAAGAAGAAGAAGGAGGAGGAGGAGGAAGACGAAGAAGAAAGAGAAGGAGGAGGAAGAAGAAGAAGAAGGAGGAGGAGAAGGAATCCGAAGAAGAAAGAGAAGGAGGAGGAAGAAGAAGAAGCAGAAGAAGAAGGAGGAGGAGCAGGAGGAGGAAGATGAAGAAGAAGAAGAAGAGGGAGGAAGAGGAGTAAGACGACAAAAAATAAGAAGGAGGAGGAGAAGGTCCCCAGTGACCACATCGCCTTCAGGAAAGCCATTGAGGGGGCAGTTTATAATCACTCGCGTCGCGTTCTGGTTCGTAATCACTCGCGTTTTGAATTTTTGGCGATTTTTTTTATTTCGGTGCGATTTTTTTTTAACGGTGTCTTCAATGGGACAGACATGCAGGGAAATTTGAGTTTCGTTTTAAGCCGGCAATTAAAGAATAGAAAACAAGCTTGATCCGCCCCAGACAGCTGGCAGCAGTCTGTTTCGAGGAGTTTTTTTCAAACATTTTTTTTTTTGGGGGAATTTCTCTGTATTTGGTGAGTGGAGCCAACGGAGTTCAGCGGAACAACCAACATAATAATTAATAGACACAAAGACCGAAGCTTTTGGTCAAGATCCGCCCCTGTGGCTGTGCGCGCTCTCACGGTAAAAATTCGCGCGACGATCAAAGCCAAGGTACCGTACCGTCCCGGTGCCTTCCTGAAAACAGAAGTTGTCGGCTACGTCATTTATCCAGGCCCCTTAAACAACTCCAAGCACGAGGTAACTCAGATTGAGTCAGAAATAATGGATTGGAAAACAGAAGACATGGCTTCAGGGAGTCACAGTAGGCTGGATACATAAACATAAATAAAACATTGTGATCAACAACAAATATACACTTGTAAATACATTACAATACAAATTACAATACAGTGTAGATTTCTTGTCCTTGATAACCCCCAAATTTTTTCATATTTTTCACCCTGCAACGTCCTGCAAGATTAATGAAAATCCATTTTACCATTTTTAAATTTTGTTCAGTGCACCATCATTATATGAAAAAAACTTATATCACACACACACACGATTATTTGTATAAAGGAACAATTTTGTTGGTCCCTCGGACTTCTTTATAACCAGAGTGCACTTTACTCCCCCTCCTACTTCTCAGTCTTCTTTTTATTCCCATTATTATGTCATCTTATTCTTCTCCCTGTTCTTCTACTTCTCAATTTCTTCCCTTTCTCCTTATTGTTCATCTCCCTTCTCACTTCTTCCTTTTCTCTTCTCAGTCTTCCCCTTATTTTATCTTCTCTTTCTCTTCTACATCCTCCCCTCAATTTTTTCTTTTTAGTTTCATTTTTACCCCCTTATGTCCTCCATCTTCTTTTTTCTTCTTCTTCTTCTCCTCCTCCTTCCTTCTTGCTTTTCTTCTTCAGCACTTTTTTCCTCCCTGATTTTTACGTTAGTGTAGAATAATTCACAAAGAAAGGGAGAAGCAAATAAATAGTGATATTATGAAATTGTAGCACCTCGCTATGCTTTATAAAGAATACCACAGACTTCAGGAAAATCCTCCAAAGGCAAAGCTAAATCGAGAGTAGCCTTTCCTCCTTTTTCTTCTTTATTCCTTTTCTCCTTTCTTTCTCCTTTTTTCCTTGCTTCTTTCTTTCTGTCTGTCTTTTTTTTCTTTCTCTTTTCTCCCTCTTTCCCTTCCTTTCTCCCCCCTCTCTCTTTTTTTAGGGGGAGCCCCCCCCCCGCTTCCGCCGCCTATGGCTCTAAGATTTAAGATGTGGAATGTGATTATGTTAAAACAGTAGTCAAAATTTGCTTGTTATCTTAAAACAGTGGTCGAGAACGTTTTATTTAAGGCACTTACCAGCTTAAAATAAAACGAAACTCGAATTTCAATTTCATTTTATTTTTCCAGTACGTTTGTCCCATTGAAGACACCGTTAGAAAAAAAATCGCACCGAAAAAAAAAAAATCGCCAAAAATAAAAAACGCGTGTGATTACCAACCCGACGCGAGTGATTACGAACGCGAGTGAATATAATAAGCCATTGAGGGCGAGGTGATGCTACTCGGTTACTATCCGGAACCGTCACGGTTAACCTCAACCGGGGTTGAAACCACCTTCCCTTGTTGAAATACTGAATAAACCTTGACCAGATAGACATCGTCATGGTTAATACAAGAACATATACCGTGACAGTTTTCACCTTAAAGGGGAATCCAGCCTTGGCCATAAAATGTTGTGTTGGGAAGGAGAAAAATAAATTAAACAGAATGGTGAAAGTTTGAAAGAAATCGGACAAGCAATAAGAAAGTTATAGCTGCTTTAAAATTGAGATCACTAATAGTATGTAGATTTCAAATTGGCAACTGGGCAAGTAAATTATGACAAGGGGCAAGGACAACTTTCCCATAGGCCATGTACTTTATTATCAGGGATTTGTGGTTTTCTCCCAAGTGCCCATTCCCCTGGGGCAGTAATCTAAATATAACCCAGGTAGTGTATTGTTTAATGTCCTCATGAAAGAAAAAATATAATTTGAAATAAAACTTTTGGGAAAAATGACAATTTAGCCATAATATGTATTGGAGTACATGGAAGAGTAGTCCTTGCCTTACATCACTATGACATCCCATATGCGGCCAATTTTTGAAGTCCCCATGAGTATAGTGATTACCAATATTTACATATTTTAAAAATTCATAACTTTCTTGTTGTTTGTCCAATATTGTTCAAACTTTCACCTATCAACTTGTCTGATTTTTCTTTTTCTTATAAAAACAAGTTTTTCTTTGGGTTGGATTCCCCTGGGAAAAGCATTGCCTGAAGATCGATTGGCGAAATTAGGAGGAAATGTACTTGTCATAAGCCTGCACCATCGGTTATATATTATATACACCAAGACCGCCTATTCTTTTGTTTATACTTAATTTTTCTCCCTTCCTTTCTTCATTCTGTGAATTTTAGTATGTCCAGGTATCTTTTTATCTCACTTTTCTTGATCTAGTTTCCTGCACTTTCTGCATGCACTTTCCTTTTCAGGGTGGATTCTCTCAGAATTCTGCAATGTTTCACTGAACCATCATCCAGAACTATGGAGTGCGAAACCGACTTACAAACGATAGAGATGTATCATTGTTGATACATGTCATAAAGATAATGATACATTTATATCTCTGTGCTCGACCGACCAAAGTTTTATTTTTTTTACATTATTTCCAATGGCATACAATCTTGAGTCGTCCTCATTGGTATTATTGTAGTATGACACTTCAGTTATGATGATTGCACGTCTGTATTGATTATGATCATTGTCAGATTTAGAAGGTTGCGATTTTTGCACTTGTTATCATGTCTTACACAACAGAGATGACAAGGATAAAAACGATGTCCCTCAAGATTACTCATATTACCATGTAGAAATAGGTGGTGTAGGCCAAGTCGCCGGTATAAGTCTCAGGAGTATGCGCAGAATACGTCATCGTGCTTCTATGCCTTTATTCATGTACATAATTATACAGCAAGGACATGTTGGACTTGACGAATATTGGCACAGACCCCCCACCCCCCCCCCCCACAGACCATTGTAATTTTGTGGCCAACATTACATGACGATATTTCCAGGGGCACTTTATGTAAGATTCATTCCTAGCTATCACTTCGTGGGGTTTTTTGGCCTGACGACGCACAATATGGGAAGAATATTATGAGAAATCAACTAAATGGAAGTTTCAGTAGACTGATATAATATTGCTAATGTTCATAACACTATAATGCTAGGCATAGTAGAGGTTAGATGAGACTCCAAAGAAATTTGGTCGTCAAATATAGCGAGAGGATTTAATTTTTCATTGGATATAAACACACTACAATCCGACCTCAAACTTTGGTCAGTTTTTCCAAAATTGCAAATTCCTGATCTAATGCAAAATTTGATTTTATAGAACTTGGGAGATTTTGGAGATATTACTCTTCTTTCATGGACTTAGCATTATCATATATGCAAAAAAAAATTAAAAAGATAGACAGCCGAGTATTCCTTGTAGAAAATTTTGATTACAGTATTAGACTCTCGTGTTTTCTTTTATCTTCTCTTTTTTTTTTGGACCATTACGACCAAGTTGACGGGATGTTATATATTTCCGCCTATCCAGGGTTCCATAACAAAATGGCGCCACAACTTGAGTCGTGGTGCATTACACTTTCTCGTGTAGGCTTACTTCTCTTGTTTATGATCTAGGGAGATATTGGCCCTTGTTTCCATTGCATGTATCTTGTAAGCCAAAGTTTGGGCAGATATCTGCGATGATAAGGAAACGGAGTAAATTGATGTAGTCCCATCTGTTTCAGAAGTTTGACGTGCCTAAATTGCTACTTGTTTCCTGGATAAGCATCTCTGCATCTGATCGCAATAGACCTCATTCCGGTATATGTTCACACTATTTTACTGGAGATATTGGAAACATGATTTGGATTAATATAGCCCCATAAACATGCTAAACCCTCGGAGAAACATCGGCGAAATTCAGGGGCCGCAAAAATATTGTGAAACGAGGAGGGGGGCTGAATCTACAGAAGAGAGCTTGCAGTTTCTGATGGCCAAGATTTTTTAGAAATGTCACCAAACACAATCGAGTTTAAGCATATTATAAATAAGCAAAATAAAAATTGTTTCTTCTGTACCGCTATACATGCAAATAACATTTCTCTGAGACCAATATCATGAGCAAATCAGGAACCCGTTGGAACTCCATGACGCATTTCAGAAATCTTAATCAAACATTACCTGTCGTTTATTGGATACTTGGCTTGATAGTAAACTCGGTCATGGCCAGGTTGGCCGTTTCATCCTTCCGATGACTGGCGTACATATGAGGGGGGGACGGGTCTGCCCCTTCCCAGTGGGCCAGTGGCCGTACACAGCAGGGGGGAAGTTACCCCTCCCCCTGAAATTTTAAAAACTTTTTTTTTTTTTTCTATTCCTTCTCCATTTATATATCCCTCCATTTTGTGGCTGTAGAATGTAGAATTTGCCTTTTGGCACCGAGACTGATCAGAATCGACAGATAAAGGTCCCTCCAAATTCCCCTTTTTTTTCTTTCAAAAACATTGATGGGTGATTAATGTGAAACAAAAATATCTTTAAAATTGTCAGTCAATCCATTCATTATAGATGATACACATTTCATGACGTATACGTCACCATGGCAACGCCTTAAAATCATGGTCAGACAGCAAAATAAAAAGTGTTAAAATTGGTTAGTCGTTTTCTTCTCCTTTTCTTTCTCTGAGCAGAAAATGCTGCAGACAGTGGGGGTGTTGAATATTTTATTTATTGGCATATAGCGCATGTTAATCTACCCACGATCCTATCAACATGTTGTTATTTTCTCATTGCTACGTGATCTTATTGATAATAATGGCAAAGATCCCACAAAACTGGGAGGACAAAACCACAGTCCCACTGGTTGGTTAGATGGACCGATTTCACTAATGAAAGGATTTCCTGGTTTTAACACATGAAGGGCACAAAAATGAGATATGATATGAGCAGAGAGATTGAAGAGGGCTCCAGAATTTGACACTTTGATCTTGTTTTGATGTATCGATTCCTTTCTCTTTTCTCTCTCTTTTTATTCTGCTTCAATGAATGTTTTATGCAACACGATCGGAGCAATTATTGTCGCCCGAAGTAATGTCATAGAACCTATTTTACAGTTACATGGCCCATGCCTCTTCTAATTATATCATTTTCTTTCCTTCAATCTTCCCTTTTGGCTATTTTTTTTTGGGGGGGTTATATTTTTCTTCTCACTATACTTTAAAAACCATGGTGTGGTTACCCCCTACCCCCCCCCCCCCCCCGTAACAAAATAAGTTAACAATGGAATTTCTAATCTTATTTAGATGTATCAACCCAATGACTGTCGTTCTATCAGACTGTCATGTTTGTCTCCCTATCTCTTCAATGTTTGCTGCCAAGATGTCTTATACTTATATTTTCTCCTTATTTTTTTTTCTTATGCAGCATCTTCCACGTACATGACGTCTTCACTCAAAGTCCATTACAACGAAGTAAAGTCGATAATGAGACTCGCCTTACTTCGAACCAGCAATGTCACGACTGTGTTCATAAAAAATACTTAATACGTGTAATGTAGCTTTCCAAATGATAACGAGAAAGCTTTGCATGCATTTCTATCTTTAATTAGTGCGTTAATGAGCGATGTGTGCCAATATAAAGGTTATGGAACGAACAGGACAAAACAGACCCAATATAGCGCGTTGCCTTCAAGGAAAGGAAAGACTTCGTTAGTAGACGATATCCGTCCGCACGTATCTTGATTGAAAATCAAAGGATTTGTATTTTTACATTCATGTTAACCATTTGTAACTGGAGAAGGTGCACGTTGCCTGACATATAAAATGAAGTATTTTGTGGCGAGACTAAGTAATGTAAGCTGTACGTGGAGGCTACACTTCCAAGGAAACGCAGTTATTTTTAAACATCATGCTAACTTCATGAAAATATAAAGAACAAGAAAATCACCCTTTAACTGTTGCTTACAGTCTATGTTTGAAAACGAATGATCTTGTAAAAGCTTCAACTATGTGTCTTGTCCACCCCCCCCCCTCGTGATCCAAAAAGTTTGAGGAGCCGCGGGCATGGTGTATGGGGTAAAATTTCTATTTAAAATTCAATATTGAATTTTTATTTTAAAAAGTTGCAAATGAGCGAAGCGAGCGAGCAAATCTTTTACCAGTTTGATACAAAATTATATTTTGTGAAAGATTTTGACATAATATTCAAAATATTATTTCGTATTTTACCATTCTTCCTAACTGCTCTTCGTTTTGTTTTGTTTTTTATTAGTCATGAAACCTTTAGGGGTCCATGGCCCCAGCCTCCCCCCCCCCCCATCTAGTCGGACACATCACCATTTTGACCAATTCTTTTAAGTAGTGTATCCAGTGGCGTACCTAGGATTTTCCACAGGGGGGGCAAATTCGTCCCCCAAAAAATTTGACAAGCAAAAAAAAAACAGGTCTTCAACCACAAATATAGGATTTCGTACCAGAAAAACAATTGACAAGCAAAAAAAAAGAAGAAAAAAAGGTATTCAAGCTCGTCAGGGGGGGCAGGGATACGTCCCTTTCATGGGTTGTGACTCGTCAGGGGGGCAGACTGTCCCCTTGCCCCCCCCCCCCCCCCCTCCGTAGGTACGCTAGTGAGTGTATCACGTGGCTAAATCTGGCTTTTGTCATTTTTATCATGATTGTCCCTTTGAAAACGCAGATAAACAGCTTTACAAGTTAAGTGTTAAAGAAATATGCCTTTTATTCTTTTTGTTTATTCAGCTGACGGCAAGTTTCAACCGGCTAAGGATCGCTACCATCTGTATGTCTCCTTGGCCTGTCCGTTTGCTCATCGCACCATCATCACGAGGAAGCTAAAAGGCCTAGAAGATGTGATAGGGATGACCATCGTAGACTACCTTCGAGATGACAACGGATGGGCATTCACTGATCAGGTATAAGAAGTGTTTGTTCTGGCTATTGAAATCTAATCAAGATATGAATTGATATCACATCACGCATGCAGTCATATAGTTCAAACATGGTGAAGTCACCGGCCCGTGGCAAAGCTCATTGTCACTGGCGTTCAAACTCGAGGCTTGGGGACATGTCCTCCACCCTTCCCAAAAATGATAATAATAAATAGATAAATAATAATGATAACAATAGTAGTAGAAGTAATAGTAGTAGAAGTAATAGTAGTAGTAGTAGTAGTACACTCTAAATTACAGGGATTTAAAACAAGTCCACATGGACTGTAGTTAGGGACCAATCGAATTCCGGATTTAGTTTGAATCCTTAAGATTCATTTTTAAATCTCGAAAGATTTAAATTTAAATCATTTGAGATTTAAATTTAAGTCGTTAGGATTAAAACTAAATTCAGAAATCGATTGGTCCCTAGCTACAGTCCATCTGGACTTATTTTAAATCCCTGTAATTTAGAGTGTAGTAGTAGTAGTAGTAGTAGTAGTAGTAGTAGTAGTAGTAGTAGTAGTAGTAGACGTAATAATAAGAATAATAATAATAATAATTTATAATAATAATGATGATAATAATAATAATAAGATTTTTAAAAATAAGTTAATAGGTAAGTAGGTAGGTAAACAAATACATAAAGTAAATAAATTAATGAATAAAAGGTTCCACGAGAAAGGAAAAGGAGAAAACAGAAGAGAAGAGGGAATGGGTAAGATGTGAAAAAAAACTATCAAAAAATTACATTCTCATTTGACAAAGGTAAAAAAAATGTTGCTCTCTCGCTTCGCTTTCTCTGGAATTTGTGCCCCCTCTTATTGTGTGCTCATTACGCCCTTGCTCACTGTTGGTTTCCTGTGTCATCATGCATAGTTTTTAAGTCTTTGAAAAGGACTTAAGTTATTTTTTTTCTATTAACCCTTTAGGTTCATTTATTCAATATCAACACAGTGATATGTTTAAATAATGTATAATTGAAGAAACATATTTCTTTTCACGTTTGATAGACATAGGTCTGTACGCTATTTCTTGAATTGTTATATATCTATAAATCAATTTTATATAAAATATTTCATTTGCAGGAAATATTGTGAAGCCTAACAATATCGCCTTTTATCAAGGCTGTATAGCACATTGGCTTATTTGAGTGGTATTTATTTTCAGAAATGATTGCAAATTCGTGACAAACAGAAACCCCAGAAGAGAGAGCGAGGTCAGGGATATCAATATCGCATGAAATTATTGCCAGTATTGTTAAAATTTTCAATTTTTGTGAAGATGATTAAAGAAACCTGACGACTGTGATGAAACCGTATAAAGATACCATTTCCAAGAGCACATTAGTAGAAAGAATATTGACCAAATTCTACATTTTTTGCATTATTGAACGGAACATGCTGATTACGTTTACGACAGTGGTCAGATGGTGCAGCCCCACACCGTATTCTTGTTTAGAATGTACCCTTAATATACATGAATATCATCAAAAAGAAATGTATCATTTAGAGGGTGGTTTTGCTTCGTTTGTCATGTTTGTTGTAATATTAGTCAATTTAGATTGGTTCGAGAGCATATTTATATTAGGTACATGAAAGGGATCATTTTCATTTTAATAGCTTGGACTCGAGGGGGCCAGTGGGGCATACTGACACCCTGCAACATGCGGCATGTTGTATCACCTTCATGCACAATTTCATATTGAGTCATGGAGATGTTGAGCCTTTGGCGGGAAAACTTGGAATCGTCGAGCTATCAACTGCAAAATATATGAGAGGGGATTTGGTGAAAGGATGTGTTAAAGGGAATCATGGGAAGGGAAATAATAGAAAATGAAAAAAAAAACAGTTAATTGAGAGAGTGGCAGGGAAGAGAAGAAGAGCTGACTACAAAGGGTTGCGATCTCAATGGACGTCCCCCCCCCCCTTCCTTCGAATTTCAATTTTTTTATAGCAGCCTGTAAGGGAAAGGGTCGCCCCCCCCCCCCCCCGAGGGATCGAGCTTTACACTGGCCTTACGAGTCACTGCCAATGCTGACTACTACCACTATGACTACTATGACTACTATGACTACTATGACTACTATACTACTACTACTACTACTACTACTACTACTACTACTACTACTTCTATTACTACTACTACTACTTCTACTACTACTACTACAACTACTAATTCCACTACTAATACCACCATTACTACTACTACTAGTAGTACTACTACTACTATACTACTGCTACTACTACTACTTCTTCTACTACTATACCACTACCTTTACCATCAAGTAAGAGGAAGAATAGAATAAGATAAAGAAAAGTTGTGCAATGGATTCTTGTTTTCCCCTTTTATTCATCTAATCCTGCAGCGCCCAAAGACTTCACTAGACACTGTCAATAACTGCAAGTACCTCCGAGAGGTGTACAGAATCGCAGAACCGGGTAAGATTCAGTAAACAATCTCTATAAACAAATCTATTACTTGTAGAAGGTAGAAAATGAGTTAAATTGGATTTTGAATATTTATTAGTGCTATTTTATATTGATTAGTAATTTGTATAAATTTGTCGTACCGCAATTGTCCTGGCATTTGCAACGTTAAAATCAATTAACTACAGTCATGTATAGTATTAAAATTAAATTGTTGTAAAAAGTAATAACGGTTTGGATTCGATTCCATCGAAATGTGTTTATTAAAGTTTCGTCTTAGTTACAATAGAACACACAACTATTGCCCCGTATAACAGTCCTAACGATTTTCCCCCCTTTCCATTCTAAACGATTCGGTTCCGTTTATTCCGTTCAGGTTACGATGGTCGCGTGACCGTACCGGTCTTATGGGACAAGCAGAACAGGACTATCGTGAACAACGAATCCGCTGAGGTCCTTCGTATACTCAACAAGCAGTTCAATGCCTTCTCAGCTACGGAGGAGCAGCGAAATCTAGATCTTTCTCCAGATGACCTGATGGGAGCCATTGAGGATATCAACTCCTGGATTGCTCAGTGCGTGTACTAGTGTTGCTCATTATTATGACAAGTTTGAATGAAAATTATGTCCCTTTTTACAACTTGCCATATTTTTCTATTTTTTAATGGTGTGAGAGGACCGTGACATTGACGGCTTGCCGTGGTTTCTATATTATTTTTGGTCCTGTAGCAACTTCTCCAAAGGGCTGAACCGGGATGCGGAAAAGGAAAGAGGGTGAGAGAGAGAGAATGATACAAAAATCAGCTGCTTCTGTAAAATCCTAGTCGATAAATAGATTACAAATTGCAACGTAGATGAAAGAAATCAGATTGGTCACTACACATTTCTGACAAGACCTTTAAAGAAAACAAATATAACGAAGGAAATAGAAACAGTTTTGAGAGAGGGGAAAGGAAATGAGACAGGGAGACAAAAGAAGCTGAAATAGACAGTAAAAGATGAAACCGTTGAAAAATTCAGGAAGGGAAAAATCATTGTCTCATCGTAATTGAAAACTTTTCCAAACTTACAATCCTGCACTAATTGACGAGATTTGATTTGGAACGGAAGTGATCAATGAAAAGACCTAATGAAGCAGATAAATTAATTGCGGTTTGGGACATCCCATTGATATACATATGTACGTTCTAATTTGTTTTCATTGAAAATAGAACGCGCCGTCTGAAGGGGGAATGGGGAGACAGATAATCTAGAATCCCCAAGGTTATAAATGCTATTGAGTGAATGTCATGAATGATGATAGGAATTATTTCCTGTGAGTATATAGACTATACAAAATCTATTAATATATACATAGTGATTTTTTTCAAAGAGAAGTAAAGATCTATCATTATACAAATTTGTGACTTCATTATTTTTTTCATAAATCATGAAAGAACTATATACCCACGGTGAATTGTTGTGTTTAGAAATATATTAGAAATTGAGCCATATCATTATATCATAATATTTATTAAGATAAACTGAGGGAACATTAAAAAAAAGGGAAATACAGATTTTATATGGAATGTATTTTCAACAAGTTTCCATGGCATTTGAAAGAGACGCCATGCAGATAGAAAGATGTTTTAACTTTAATCATGGGTCGCCTCGTATATTTATTTTCAAGTAGGAGCTCGTGTCAATTAGACCTTAATTACATATAATTGGTGAATACCCTTTGTTGATTTCGACTCCAATTTCTCCTAAGAGTTAGTTTAATGTCTGTCATTTGCTTTTAGCAGCTGCGATATGAAAACTGTTGCATATGCCTGTTTTGGTGTTACTATTGCTTCGTAGTATATGATTTTAATTGTTTTTCTTTTGATTCAGCTCCGTACTAATGAGGACATCTAAAAACAAATGAATAAAGTTGATTTCGGATGACCAGATGTAATCAAATTATTTTTGTCAATCCTTCGTTTTGACTATTGATTGTGAATTTGTTTTAATGGTTTTCGGTCAGCTATGGTCATTTTATAACTGGTTGTTATCCCCGGGGTAATTATATCAATAATTATATTGATTATATTGATTTAAAATTGATATACACGTTAATCTATATTTGAATTACTTATTGAATGTTGAATCTTGTTCATGCTTTTGTTTAAATTGAATCAATTATCTTGTACATATTTATATTATGTTGAAGAATGAAAAATAAATTTGAATTGAATTGAATTGAATAGTTCAGTCATCCATCTGCTATAAATTATTGCCTTTTTTTTTTACATTTAATTTCAAGTATAGTTCCATAGTGAGGAAAATCATATTTAATTCTGTCTTTCTTTGGTTGAAGCCGATAGAGGAAAAGAGGAAAATGAAATTTCCACCTTTGTCCTTATCTCTGTGTTGTTTTCTCTCGCTGAAAATTTTCGCGTGATCCCATTCTGACTGTCCTCTCTCCATCTACGTCTATCTCTTACTCCTTTTTATATCCTTAGCCGCCCCCCTCACTCCCCTTCTCTCTAACCCCCCTCTCTCTCTTTGCCCATCACACTCTTTCGATATGCTCTTTAACTCATTCACCCCTCTCTCTTTCAGAGATATTAACATAGGTGTATACAGTGCTGGTTTCGCCACCACTCAAGAAGCCTATGACCAAGGCGTGATCAAACTCTTCAAAGCTCTGGACAGGGTAAGTCATCATATTATCATCAAGTTCAAAATACTTTTATCTCTCCTCAAGAGATCAACAGACAACAAAACACACCAAAAAATAATTATGTAGCAATGTACATAATATTTACAGAAAGTGAATAAGATAATGGCCAACAAGGAATAAACCTTGAAAGAGTTCTACTGAAGGAAAAAAAATACATGTTATACCTCAAAACGACTGCTTTAGGTTTTGATATTCATCTTGCATTCAACTCCATCTAACTCGTGTTATATGAATAGAAAAACAAGGAAAATAACAAAATGAAATACGTATTAGAAGTTTTCAGTTCTCTCGCTAGTTCAAAACTTTGATGTATAATGGTAGGCCTATTATGTAATAAATTATGTGCATGTACGTGAATGAAAGTTGTAATAATATGTAAACAAAATATACATATTTGCATATTGCTCCAATAAATTACCAAGTATTTTATAATCTATTTTATTGCATGAATAAAAGATTGTTTTTATAAATGAATTATTCATAAATACTCGTTTGTAGGTAGATGATGTATTGTCTAGGTCTCGTTATCTATGCGGAGATCGTTTGACCGAGGCCGACATCCGTCTCTTCACGACACTGATACGTTTCGATGTCGTTTACGCTCATCATTTCAAGGTATGTCAGATCTTATGAAACAATGCCGCCATCATCATCATCATTATCTTCACCCTTACACCATTACCATCACCATCATCATCATCATCATCACATCATTACCATCTTCATCATCATCTTCATCATCATCACCATCATCATCATCATCATCACATCATTACCATCTTCATCATCATCTTCATCATCATCATCATCATCATCATCATCACCACCATCATCATCATCATCTTCTTCATTATCATCATCATCATCATCATCACCACCACCACCATCATCATCATCATCATCATAACCGGTGTGTTGGCTCATTTGGTAGAGCGTCCGTCTCACTATCGGAAGGTCGAGAGTTCAAATCCCGGCCGCGTCAGACCAAAAGACGTTTAAAGATGGAAATTGCTGCTACCCTGTTTGGCTCAGGGTAGAGCAACGTCGATATGGCGCTGCACAGTGGCTGCTAGGCCCACGATTGATTGGGCAAATGAATTTTCGGAGTATTTCTCTTTCAGATTTCTATTTCGAACAATAAATGATGGCTTTTTATTTTCATTTTCATCATCATCATCATCATCATCATCATCACCACCACCACCATCATCACCACCACCATCATCATCATCTTCACCAATGCCACCACCACCACCAATGCCTCTCTTATCGGCAAGTCATCCCCGACACTATATAGTACCATAATCTCCATCGCCACAACCATCATCATCTTCACCAATACCACCACCAACACCAATGCCTCTCTTATCGTCAAGTCATCCCCGACACTATATAGTACCATAATCTCCATCACCACAACCATCATCACCATCATTACCACCACCACCACCATCATCATCAACATCATCATCACCACCACCACCATCATTATCAACATCATCACCACCACCATCATCATCATCTTCACCAATACCACGACCACCACCAATGCCTCTCTTCCTCTCTTATCGTCAAGTCATCCCCGACACTGTATAGTACCATGATCTCCATCGCCACAACCATCATCAGTATCATCACCAACATCAGCCACAACTATACCACCATAACCTCTCTTATCACCATCATCGGCACCATTATTATCATTATACCATCACCAAATCAAAATCACTCTCATCATAACCATTGTCATCATCATCGTCATCGCCATCACTCACCATTATCCTCATAGTCATCTTCACTATCATCATCCTCATCATCGTCGTCGTCGCCATCATCGTCATCATTATCACTATTATCATCACCTACATTAATTTTCCTCATCAATGAACTGCGTCTCCTTTGTCTATCAAAACAGACCCGTCAGGTCAACAGCCGGTACAAGAAGACTGGAGAGGAACACATAAGATAGGTTGCCAAAATATTATAGGAGTGAGGATAAAGGGTTGGTTAGATGTGAGTGAGAGTTCCTCCTCCCCTTTTACATGTACAAAGACAGAAGTATACATTTACTAAAAGAACTCCCAGATGGTCTAAATAATTATTTTTAAAAAGTTTATATGTATATGCTAATACGAATATCATCAATTATTACGGTTGTTTGTACTTATATCCATCTGGTATGATGTTGTCAAAGAAGAACTATAACGTGATTAGGGGTGTGTAGGCCTATTCCTATTCCAATTTGCTATCTCAATTCTGGCTCCTCATCCCGCCGTTCGTTACCCTGATAACTCGACTGTGAAATTCCCGAACGTGTAATGATCCAGTCTCGAGTGGCTGCTCAAAATTCATTTTGCATAGGAAAGGTGATTGTCATTTTAATGATACATATCCCATCCAGCGTCATGCCGTCATGTAAGCAATGAATGATGGATGAGGAATAGGGTAAATACGGTAAAAGAAGGGTCAGGGATGCGATCATGTGGGCGTCAGAAGGGCGTTACCACCATGCGTTGTGTATGGGCTAACGTCCTAATGGCTTTGAATGGATGCATGTGTATGGTAATATCTAATTTGCTTGTTGCTCATTATGATGACGTAAGGGGAGCAGATCACAAGGTGTCTAGTCTCTCGAAGTGATGTTCCCATGTGACCCATTTAATATAGGAGGATGAAGAACGGGAGCGGGATACGACAGAGGCACCATCGAAGAGACAGATGGTGTCGGGATGAGGTGGGCGTGGTTGTTTGGTAGACTGGTGTCATGACATTTGAGATGGAGATAATGGGGGAGCAATCGGATATCCATCAGGTCGGGAAAAGGGTGCGGCAATGCACAAAATGTTGCTAACATTGAAATGGTATCCTATTGCAAGCCTCATTCCGTATAGCAATTATATTTCCTAAATTACTACATTAATGAATTCCCGGGTTGAAGATAATTACTGCACATAAACTTTATGCAGAGCCCACTGGGAGTGCAATTCATAAGAGCTGAAGTGGGTACACTGGGTAAATACGAATTATAATTCATATTTTTAAAGGCCGAGTCCGCCTCAGATGAAGATCTAACAATCTTTGTTTGTTTGTTTTTAATTTGTTTAGTGTAACAAGAAGCGGATCGTAGACTATCCCAACCTGTGGGGTTTCACACGTGATCTTTATCAGACGCCTGGTATCGGAGAAACTGTAGACCAAGAACATATCCAGAAACACTACCAGGTAAATCGACATCTTTTAGATCGAATTTGAATGACACTTTCTAACTTCTTATGTTTCTTTTGCTTTCTACACAAACTTTGTTTTCGTATCGTTTAACGAAAAATAGAGACATTGTGACTAAGTCACAATGTCTATATAAGATTTATATTCTTGTCATTCATTCCTCTCTGCATCTTTCTTTGATTCTGTCTATTCTTGTATACTCTTTCGATTTTAACTCCGGTCCGTACAAGCTTGTAATTTTGTTCTCAATCATTGTGTTGTTACAGTATGAGTTATTCGGGAAAAAAGACTTGAAGGTTTGGAACATTAATTGAAATCATTGTGTCTGATGTTTCGAATATACTCCACTTGACTGGATGATTCATTTTGTTTATAACTGTCATGTTTGGTACATATGCATTTTGATAATGTTTATAATTTGACATAACGAATTTTATGACAAAAATAATTATTTTCAATCAAATCTGTTCTCTCTCATTTTCATCTTCGTTTGTTATTCAGATGGTTCACCGACACATCAATCCTAACGGCATCGTCGCAATCGGGCCCGATCTCGACTTCGATTCTCCACACGGCAGGGGTGCTAAATTCCAAAAGTAGAAGGATTGGAATAAGGAATATCCCAAAACCATGGAGCAAACAAAATTTCCTAACAAAAGAGAAACAGATTGCCATTGGGGGTCAAAAGTAGATGTTCTCTGTGCCCCCATATAGAGTATAGATTCGATACATTTTGGTCATCACATTACAATGATACAGCTTATTTGAAATGTCTTTTTCTCTTCTGTCTAATAAGAAATAAGTAAAGAAAAAATGTATTCATGTTATGTAGTGCCTTGTTTGTGTTTTTTTTTGTGTGGTAGATGATAATGTGAACCAAGTAAGACCAACTTTTCCTCTGAATGCAACCTACGGTATCCCTGTTAGTTATTTTACTTTTATTATTTTCGCTTGTTTATTATTTTTTCTTGTATACTTGTCTAATGTCATCATGCATGTCATGAATTATTATGAACTATTTGTAATTATTACAATTTTGATGATTTGATTTAACAAAACGTATACAAATATATTATTTTCCTCTGAACATTAGTTAACTTTAAAAAAGGGGGGTTCATAACTCTACAACGATCGCCCATGGAGGTCCCTGGACAATCAATGATTTAGGATAATGTAATGTAAATGAAGATGTCATAATTTTTCCATTATATTTGTTTTCATCCAATATTTTACATGAGTGTAAGAGAACCGTACAAACATATTTTGGTCAATATTCGTTTTGTCTGCATTTTTATAAACTTGCTTCAAATTATCTTGTAGAGTTGTAGGTCTAAAAAAGTAAAACACGATTTCCACAAAAAAAAACTATCTCATAACACTGTGTATGGTAAACTGAAGGCCAATGTTTATGTGCATGTTGTGTAGATAATAAAACACATTCCTTCCTATTCTTCGGACCAACATCTAAATCAGAAGACGCATCTGAAGCACAATATGTCACTCTGGTAGTACCAGAACATTCATTTACAGAGGATACGGGAAGGGACAGGGGGAGACCAACCCTACTTTTTCAAGAATAGAGTAAAATGAAGACATGGTGACAAAAAAGAGAAGTGGGAAGAAAAAAATATAAAATGAATCCTGGCTCCTGTACCTCTATAGAAGAAAAAACAACATAATCTTTAGGTCGCCTTTCCCCCTCCCCTATCGAAATATACTGGCGCCCCCCCCTATAAGTTCATATGGTGATAAAGCATTTGCTAATTTTGTGCCCAAATTATGGAAAATAAACTGCCTGTAACACTAAGATCTGCTGACAAGTTCAAAACGACTAAATCTCTGCTTAAAACACATTTATATGGTCATTGAAACCTTTTCTCCTTATATGATATTTTGGTTTAACTAGTGGTTTAACTATTCATGTTAAGTTCTTTTTTTTTAGGATGGGGTGCTTTTGTGAGTTGGTTTTGAATTAGGGTTAAGCCGGATTGCCTTTTGGGCAAGTTCCTTAAACTGTGGGTGAACAGGGCATTAAGATCAGGCACCTGGCTGCCCCCAGGCCCCCATAGATACATTTTTAAGTGCTGTTCAATGTAATTTCATTATTATGTAGTTGTTCATAGTAAAGCGTTTTGATCACATTTTGATAAAGCGCTATAGAAGCGCCTGTTATGTATGCATGTATCATAACCATCTTCCATAGTTTCATTATACCAATACAGGATTTTATATATATGTCAGGGAAGCGTTTCATGAAAGAAGTTGTCAGACAAGTCCCCTTTTTATCTGACAGGTACTCTAGTAACAAGTTGTCGGATCTGGAAACTTCCCTGATTTTGATTATCAGCCAATCAGAATTAAGCAAGTTGTCAGATCCGACAACTTGTCCGACAAGATGTTGATGAAACACTCCCCGTCTCACCTATTGTGGTAGGACAGAAACTGACATTCTTATTTTTTCAACGTTACAAATATCTGTCATTTTAGTGCGAATTGTATACCAATACTCAATCGATATTTTTATAGAACTTGTGGTTATTACATGTCGAGGAATTGTGTAGGCTTCGATTGTAGAGGGCGCAAATGCAAATCGACACCAGTCCTTTCCTCTGAACTCGATAGCACACAGACATCACTGATTGGCATTGAACTCCGGGATTGAACTTGGTCATCTATAAAGTTCTTCCAGTTCAGGGCCGCAATAAAAGTGGATGTAGTAAGCCATAGACGGCGGAGGAAGAAAGAAAGAACGTAAGAAAGAAGGAAGGAAGGAATGAAGGAAAGAAAGAAGGAATCGGAATGAAAGAAAGAAAGAAAGAAAGAAAGAAAGAAAGAAAGAAAGAAAGAAAGAAAGAAAGAAAGAAAGAAAGAAAGAAAGAAAGAAAGAAAGAAAGAAAGAAAGAAAGAAAGAAAGAAAGAAAGAAAGAAAGAAAGAAAGAAAGAAAGAAAGAAAGAAAGAAAGAAAGAAAGAAAGAAAGAAAGAAAGAAAGAAAGAAAGAAAGAAAGAAAGAAAGAAAGAAAGAAAGGAAAATGAAAAAAGATAACAAGTATATAATACTGAACCGGCTGAAATATAAATCTATTGAAACCTACATTATATAGAATAGCGAAAATGACAGTTTTTACTTCGGAAAATACACAAATTTTAAACTAGCTCCCAATGGGATTTTGTTCAGAAAAAATGACAAGCAAAGTAAGTAGTTTTTGCACCGAAATGACGAATATCTTGGTCAAATCTCTCCACAATTTGGAAAATCATTATTTAGAAACGTTGGTGACATCAATAAATTAACAAATTCCTTTCCTTCTAATATTTTACTTAGTTTATATAATAATCTCATACTCCCATACTTGAACTATGGGATATTAGCTTGGGGTAACTCCTCTGCATAGAATTTATTTCGACAGAGTATTGCTAATTCAAAAGCGTATTATAAGGATTATAAGTCATGAAGATTGATTAGCCCACACCGATGAACTTATTTTTATCTCTAATACAATTTTGAAAATAAATAACCTATACCACCTTCGTCTTGGTTGTTTTATGGATCAATTAAATCGCGGCGAATTGCCCTGCCTACTAAGTTTTATTTACAAAAAAAACGATCATTTCCATAGATATTCCACAAGACTATTATCATCATTTCACCTCCCTGTATTGAGAACATTATTTAAACAGAAAACTATCATTTATACTGGTCCTCATTTATTCAATTCTCTGGATGAAACTCACCAAGCTTATTTACTTTCAAACGCAAACTCAAATTTAACCAAATTAATCGTTACAATCTAAAACTTAATTGCAGGATGATTTTGTTGTCTGTCTAAGTGTTTCCTGTTCCGTGTTGTTTTGTATAGTGTATCTTTTCAAATTATGAATAATGATACCATTATATAAGTTAACTGGAACCTGTTTCACAAGCTCTGCTTTCTCAAGGTTTCCTCCAAATGGCAGTTGTTTTTTTTAATGAACATTTCACTCTCTCTTCGCGCTCACATTCCCTGTTCAGAGAGATAATCTGCTCACGAGGATAATTATGGAGCTTTAAATATCCCATTTTAAAGTAAATATGCACAGATTATTTGCTTGCGATTCGAGTTTTCATTGCATTCTGTTCATGCTTAAAAAAAGGACTGAATATAAGAATAATCAGCTGGCGCTACGCGATCGCATTGTTTGAAAGGCAAATTTAGGAAGATACGTAATCTCTTCATAAATTTCAGCAAACGGTGTACACTGGCGTAAATCCGGTCCGAGCAGTCGGGGTGAAAGCAATATATTGACCTAAGAATTATAAATTGGGGGACACCCCACACCTAATGCTATGTATATATCAGAAGCGGATCTAGAGGGGGGGTTGGGGGGTTGCAACCCCCCCAAAAAAAAAAAATCCGGGGACCATTTTTTTAAATCTTATCTTTTTTTTAAACTTGTAATTTTATTTTATTCTATTTCTATGTATTTATTTTTCAAAAATTTTCCCTACTGTGGGAGGGGGGACACCCCCTCCCACACCCTCCCCCCTCGCTCGCTCCGCTCGCTTGGACTCGGTCGCTACGCTCCCTCGCATACCACCCCAACCCCCCCCCCTTTATAAAAAGCTGGATCCGCCCCTGTATATGGGGGTATATAACCATGTACATAACCATATTATCTTTCAGTTAAAGGCCTCTGAGGATTTTTTTTAATGGCTATTATAATGAATTTGTTGTGTTGTCAACTACTTAAAGTGATTGGTTAACATTGGTTTGACTTTTAAAAAATCCGAGCTAGAAGGTCACACTTGTCACCTGTGTCTGTGATATGTTACAAAAATGAAGCCCAAAAAATAATTATTTAGTGCTTCAAAAATTGAAATATAAAGTGACCGAAAACACCATCTTAATTTCATCCCATACACTTATGTGTACTATTTAGGCGTCTATAAGACGCCTTTTTACAAAATCGGGGTTTGCCTTGTAGTTTTAGCTTTTCATTCTCAATAATGGTTGTTTTCAGGGTTTATTAGTTCTAATACATGCACTTGTACACATGTTTCATCTTGGTTTGATAATTTTTTTAATCGGCTGCTCACAAAGTTAAACAATACCTTTAAATGCCTAGGTTTATGATTACCAAAAGAGCTTAGAATGTCCAAATTTAAGGTCAGAATATCACTTTTTTCCAGCTAGCGCTCCGCGCTCGTATCAATTGTTTACATAACCTCGATACCCATCCTCTTCATGGTCACAAGAATCCAAAGTTTTGGGTCGGAATATCAAAAATTTTCAATTCGCACTCGCATGAAAAAAAAAGTTTATTTAGATACCTATCCTGGGTCAGAGGGTGTGCCATTTTTCGAAGCACCAAAGTCAGGTCGGGCCACGGGGCGCAAAATCCTGGATACCCGCCTGCCTTATTAGATATCTCATCTTGTTTGTAAGAAAAAAATAGATGTACATAAGATTTCATACTTAAGTGGGGACTAACCCCTAAACAAAAATCTAAAAATCAGCTTTTAGAAGCTGACTTGGAAATATGTCGGTAAAAATATTTGTTCCACCCCCCCCCCTAAATTTTGATACTTCCGTCGCCAATATAATAAGCAATAGGATTATATTCAGGAATCTCTCATGATCAAGATTGGTTTTTTCTGGTAAATTCTCATACATGTGTACTTGAATGAATTTTCTCCACATGTTTTAATTTACCATTTTAATCTCCTGAAGATGGGCCTAGAGCACAAACATTAACATTAAATGTTATTGTTTTGCATGCGATTGGGGATTAACTAGGTTAAAATGTAATAATTATATGTTTCTTGACACTTGGAATGTATTTTGTTTTATTATTTTATTCATACGTATCTTTTTTATTTTGTATTGTGGCCAATAAACAATATTCTTATTACCTCATAAATTCAAGATGGTGTTGTTGTCGCTGTCATCTTTAAAACTACTTCCCCATCTTTCTCTGCCCTCTTACCTCCAATTTCCAGCATAGAGAGACAAAGAGAGAGGGAGAGAGAGAGAAAGAGAGGGGAGAGGGAGGAGGAAGGAGGGGATGAAAAGGGGAGGGGCAAGACTCGCGCGTTCCAAAATAACAATTTTTACCTGCTGTCATCTTATTTCCAGTCTCGAGTTTATTTTCCTCATTCATTTAGGACCTCATCTCTTCATGTTCTTCCCATTCTTTATTTTATGGCCCCTTATATCATGTAAAGTTATAAACAGGTATTCAGGTCGAAAATGATATGATTTGAAAAAGTAGAGTAAAATGAAATGAGCAAACAATCTGAGTTATTTCATTTTCAAATTTTCATTATTTCGCAGATAATAGTTAATACATGTATGTTTGTCTTCATGAATATGCAATGAACAAACTGATAATGTTAACGCCCCTGCTTTCTTTTTTCTTATTTTTGGGGTACGAATATCTTTGTGAATTTCTTCTCTCGTCTTTTTTACGTGTATGAAATTCTTTTTAAAATAATTTAGTAATAATACGATTTGAATAATTTAATACCATTTGATAAAATACCAACGAAACAGTGGGGAGAAAAATGACATAATCAGCTAACTCATTGTATATTCTATTCAGGACATCATGCATAGATGACACGTTTCAGCGAAATAACGCAAAACTTGATACACCATGACTTCATTTTCGTCCAATTTTGAAGTAAGTTTCTTCTTCTTTTTTTTGAGGGGGGGGGGGGGGCTTAGGCCTACTCATATTATTCAGAGAAGCTGGGAGGATACTTCTATCGATATTCACCCAACTACCCCCCTCCCTCCTTTTGTCTTTTTCACTTGGTATCATTTATATACGTGTATTATTCACCCCCACCTCCCTCTATCTCTTTCATTCATGCTCTTATAGTTGTCTTTTAGCACATCCCTCTCTTTCATGCTTTTTTCCACTTTCCCGTCTCTCTTAATTTCTCTTAATCTTTCCTTCTCTGTCTCTCCTAGTTATCTTTTATCACATATCCCTCTATTTCGTCTGTTATTTCGCTTTCCCGTCTCTCTTTAATTACTTCCCTCTCTTTTATCCTCTTACTCTCTCTCTCCCACTTTAAACTTTCGTTTCCCATAACACCTTTCTCTCTTTCTACTTCAAGGACGTTTGTTGAATGTCACATTAACCCATTTCAGTAGCTGATATTTTCATTTTTCACATTTTATTCATATTCCAGTGCTAATGTAACATGATTCAACATAAATGATTTATTTACCGTAGTAGCAACATCAGCTTCAAAACTGTTCTTCCATTGGCCCCTGCATACTAACACAATGCTATTATTAACCTTCTCTCAACTTAATGATGGCTAAACTAGAAGGCAGAACGCCTCATTTTTAAAATTTGTTGGTATGGCTCCACTGGGATCAAACCCAGGACCTCCTTTTCTCGAGGTGGGCACTCTACCAATAAGCCATCATTCCTTGATGGTATCTGTATCTTGTTTTCAGAAGAATATTGCACTCCTTTTGTTTAATTATTTGCCTATTCAAAGACACAATCTGAGTTGCTTCAAACAAGGAAAAACAGGTATAACTATACTTCAAAAATTATCGCTTTTATTGAAGATGATTGTAGCAGAGAATCTTTACCATCTCCACTCAGAGCAGCTTGGTGCTGAACTCTATATGCAGTCTACACACACTCTGTAGAATGACGCGTTCATCCTGAACCAAGAACTGCAACAGCTTTGTCCATCAGAGTTGGTTGCAAAGGCAAGCACTTCATGCAAACTGCCAGTCTCTGCCATCTACATCCTGTGCAGCTGGGTGATAAATTCCAAAATGTACTTCTGAATTTGTCACTCTGCAGAAGCATGGGTTCATCTGAGAACAGAAAATCATGCTCGATCCAGGAAAGTTTGTTACAAATAATATCAACAAATCATTCAAGATCATGCTGTCTTGCAGTCTTTATCATCTTCATTCAGTGTCTCTTGTCAATAAATTCCATGATGTACAACTGCAGTCTACACTCTTTTAAGAATCACTGAATCATCCTAAACCACAAACTGCAACAGCTTGTCCATCGGAGTTGGTTTCAAAGGCAAACACTTAATCAAATTATTTCATATCATGCTAGCTGCCAGTCTCTGCCATTTCCATCCTGTGAAGCTTGGTAATAAATTCTAGAATGTACATCTGTAGTTTACATTCTGTAGAATCATGAGTTCGTCTGAAACCAGGAACTCCAGCTTTCTCCAGTGTTGTCTGTTGTTCTGCAGCACAGGTGTCCAGCTCTATCAATATTCTCTCATCCATTCTCTTTGCTTCTTCAGATATTTTCTTATCCAGTGCCTGTTGTGAAATGACAGGAATTATTGAAATATTGAATCAAGTTGAATATTTTGGGACAAAAAGAGATCTGTCTCATTGTTTTAGTCTGAAAATTTATTTCAGTTTAGGCAATTAGATGTAATTTAGTCATTTTTTTACTTACATAAGGTCAACTCATGCCCAACTTCAATATAATACATTGAAACAAAAACTTCACTATTTTCAAAATTGAATTTTGTAACTATTGTCATGGAAGATACATCACTTTGAGATTTGCGCTGGTACATGTGCAAAGCCCAGATTTCATTTTTTTTACTAGGAGTAATTCGTATGAAATTGAAAGTCGGTCTAAAATACTTAATCCCATTATCCTGTTCATTTATTTTCAGAAATCTGTTGTTTTGCAAAATATATTATCCCCCACCCCTCTGACAGATCTCAAGCCCAGGCCTAACATGGCATCTCTGATCTAAAAAAATATAGATACATTGTAATACACCCCTACCATTCATGAACAGCATATATGATATGAGCTTAGTTAGCTAAAGTCTCTATGTGCTTCCAAATGCCCACTGTACATCCATAGTGCCCCTTCCAGGAACTCATTTACTTTCCATGATTTTTGTGACATAATTATTCAAATTGATCAAATGACACAATAAGATTACACATTTTTACCTACCTCTTTTTCTTTCTCATTGGTGGCCTTGATACGTGGAATATTATGAGGTCTGCTCTGACAATCCTGAATGGCTACCTGGTGTTTCTTCTGCATCTGGTTCTTCTGGGCTGAAAATAAATTTGATAATACATGTACATAAAAGTGAAATTCTCACTACTTTTGACAAAAAGCTATTTTATATCTGGGCCCCGTCTTACAAAGAGTTACGATTGATCCGATCAATCATAACTATGGAAATCCATCAGTGTCATAATTTTTTTCTACGAAAAATATGCACAATGACCTTTATATGCAAATTAAGAGAAGTGCAGTGAATTTTCAAGAAAACAATGAATGCATGAATATACATCACAGCTAGAAAACATTTTGAACAAACATGCATAATAGATGTTGACGTTGCTGGCCGTCCATAGTTGCGATTGATTGGATCAATCATAACTCTTTGTAAGACGGGGCTGTGAACTATAACTATTTTCTTTGACGTAATAGGACTGGGTCCTGTCTCAGAAATAAAAGCAAACAATCTGTTGGGACCACAAATATTTGACCAACTTCGGCAAAATTTGACTTGGTGTGAGTAAATAACACATGGGCATTTTCACCACAGATGGACACAGAGGCAAAAAAATAAAGTTGATATTCATGTCAAATGCTTTATGTATTTCAATAAAACAAGACCTGAAGTTTCTGAGAAATTTTTTTTTCCGACTCTGGCAGCCATTTTTTATTTCAAAATGGCTGCCAAAGTATGGATACAAATTAGTGTTGAAAATAGTATATTGAAACATATTTTGTTTTGACAGATTTTTAAAGAACAGGTTTGATCATGATGTTTTCACCTGTGATTTAGCTTGCTATTATAACACTTTTTAAAATCCCACAGAAAGAAACACCAGTAATTCATTCATCTGATAAAAAAACATTGATGAAGTACATGTATGTGATATGATATGTAATGTCAGTTACTGAAAACATTAACTTTTTTTTTCATT